>NC_090309.1:39565883-40165883 GCF_039906515.1 Pseudorca crassidens
TCAACCAAAAGTTTGTTAGGCTGTTTTCATACTTAATATAAATTATTTCTGACACTTTAACAAAATTAGTTTTAAGTGTATATGTGGATTGTTTGTGTGTGGTTTTCCTTATTATGATGCATGCAAGTAAAATGTCTGCCTTTTAACATAGGTCCATACATTTTATGAAGCTGTGGGGTACATGATTGGTGCACAAACAGACCAAACAGTACAAGAACATTTGATAGAAAAATACATGCTACTTCCTAATCAGGTTTGGGATAGCATAATCCAGCAAGCAACCAAAGTAAGTTTTATTACTTTTTGTAAAAGTTCTAATGGAAATTGAGAAAATTATATTTACAGAAGTAATAAATTTAGTACCTTTGACATGTATATCTGATCCATAAGTGCTTTTTTTTTTTTTTGGTGGTACGCGGGCCTCTCACTGTTGTGGCCTCTCCTGTTGCGGAGCACAAGCTCCGGACGCGAAGGCTCAGCGGCCATGGCTTACGGGCTTAGCTGCTCCGCGGCATGTGGGATCTTCCCGGACCGGGGCACGAACCCGTGTCCCCTGCATCGGCAGGCGGACTCTCAACCACTGCGCCACCAGGGAAGCCCCATAAGTGCTTTTATGTGTACTTTTGCACATTGAAAAAATTGTAGTATTTTTATTCTGTTTTGATGCAAAATTGGGAATATTTTGCTCTGTTTTTAGTAATGAAGACTTTTGCATTAGTTTCACCATTTAACATTATAAATGTGATGGTGCTTTGGAGTAGTGTGGGTAATGTTTTTTGCTTTAGCTACAAGAATAATTCTCATATGTTAAATGGAGTTGTTTTTTGTCCTTCGCAGAATGTGGATATACTTAAAGATCCTGAAACAGTCAAGCAACTTGGTAGCATATTGAAAACAAATGTGAGAGCCTGCAAAGCGGTTGGACACCCGTTCGTGATTCAGCTTGGGAGAATTTATTTAGATATGCTTAATGTATACAAGTGCCTCAGTGAAAATATTTCTGCAGCTATTCAAGCTAATGGTAAGCGATTCTGAATTCTTATGGAATGATGTATTAATAAGTCAGTTCTGCATTCACTGCCTTGGCGTAAGCATTCAGCACTTCTCACAGATTTAAATTAATCCGTCCCATGTTTCAGGCGATCCTAGACAATTTTTTTAACCACTCACAGGCCCCTTTCCCCTATAAAATTAGTCTTAGTTTATTTTCTCAGGAAATTCATCTGTGTACTCTTGTCTTTTAAGTTTTCTAATGGTAAATGGGAACTAATAGTATCTGAAGTACCTGTAACTGCCAGTGTAGAATTTTAGTTGTTAAGCTGGATTCCACCTGATTGTATTTTTTAGGTGAGATGGTTACAAAGCAACCATTGATTAGAAGTATGCGAACAGTAAAAAGGGAAACTTTAAAGTTAATATCTGGTTGGGTGAGCCGGTCCAATGATCCACAGATGGTAAGTGAGATGTGCTTTTTGTTTTTAAAGTTGATGCTGCATTCTCTGGAACGTGCATATATTCTGTATGCGTTTAGCTATTTTAAAGGTAATTTAGATGTTTACATCTGGCATTATTTTATAACATTCTATTTAGTGGAGTCCCTGAGTACATTAAAATAATAAGATATATACCATCTTCGAAAGAAATTGCTGTTAGTGGTGGGGGGGTTGGTGATGTAACAAGATAGCTGAGATGATTGGGTCGTTTTTATTTTTCTTTGGATAGAGTTCAGATGAAATTTTTGTTTTCCTCATGGCTTTGAGAGCAATTTGCAAAGCTGTCATTAGTTTGCCTTTTCAGTGGGTGGGGGGGAGTAAGCACTTTCCTAGTTGAAGGTTTGAAAGTCTCTTTTGCGCTCTTATTCCTGTTAGTTTTAAATGGTTTTCAGAAACTAAACCAGCTCCATATGCCTCAACTTGGGGAAAATGAGATTTATGTTTAGTTATTGTATACCTTTCATTTTCTTGATCCTGGGAACATTACCAAAAATCTTATCCTGTTTATCACTATTGTGTGGAAGTAGCACTGACAACCGTGCAACTTACTTTCATAATTTTAAACTTTCAGTATTGTTCCTATTGATACGGAAATTTTTTTCAGGAAATTCTCAAGGTATCAAGCTTAAATACCAAAAGGTTTTAAACATGTTTATGTATGAGATCAGAACTGTATTTAAAATTGGAAAGTAAAAAGTAGGATGAATTGAAGGAATTGAGAAGTTCATAATTTACAACAACTTAGGCAATAATTTCAGGAGTATCAGTGATGATAATAAGAAGGGTCTCATTATGTTTTACAACTAAGGTTTATGTTGAGGTTTGGGGCTGTGAATTCAAAGATAGTCAAACACTTCAGATCCAGTATGTAGGAAAATAAATTATTTCAGTGTTAAGAGTAGAAATGTCAGGGTGGGGGAGGAAAGAATAAATGAGTCATGGGTATGAAATGTATAACGTGGGGAATATAGTCAATAACTCATAACTTTTTATGGTGACAGATCATAACTAGACTTAATGTGGTGATCATTTGAAATGTATAAAAATACCAAATCACTCACTATACTGTGTAACAGGAAGTTACATCGTGTTGTAGATCAACGAACTCATAGAAAAAGATACCAGATTTGTGTTTATCAGAGGTGGGAGAATGAGGGGAGGGGAAATTGGATGAAGGCAGTCAAAAGATGTAACGTTTAGTTTTAACATAAATAAGTACTAAGAATGTAATGTACAAACATGATAAATGCAATTAACACTGCTCTTATGTTATATAAGAAAGTTTAAGAGTAAATCCTAAACGTTTTCATCACAAAGTTTTTTTTTCTATTTGTATCTATATGATGATGTTCACTAAACTTATAATCATTTCATGTATGTAAGTAAACTTAGTGCTATACATTAATCATGTCTCAATAAAACTTGAAGAAAAAGAAGTGAGAATCAGTTCTAGTTAAGAGGAACCAAGTAGGTAAAAGGAAAAATAATTTTGTGCTTATCCTTCAAATCTTAACTAGACTTGTTTTGTTGTATGGTGGGACGTACTAACTAGTAACCTTCAGTTAAATGAAAGATGGTTATATTTATTGTGCACATCTTAATGGAGAACCTATTAAAAGCATAGAAGTTACGCCTTACTAAGACTGTATTTATTGAGAATCTTGGAAACTCACACACAGTCTTTCTGGCATAGTCCAGTTCCTTTTTTGAGAGTAAGTGATGGTTATTATTTCTGATTATTAAAATATCAACTAGCATTCATTAAATTAAAAAAATCATTGAGTGGGTGTCTGCTTTTGGTTAGATATGAGTACCTTGGTACAGTGTTGGTGAGGAGGACTCTACTTTGAGGTTACCAATCCCATACACACAGTATTCCTAGAATCCTGGTCCTGCCACAATACTTAGAGTGTCAGGCCCCAGTTTCCTTTAATAATTACAGATTTAAACTATGCAGTGTCCATGGCCCTTCTCAGCCTATTGTGATTTCTCGCTTTCTCTTGGTAAGGTTTTAATATACAAAAATTTTTAAAGCACAGGAGTTTCCAGTTTTCAGCAGATGATCAACCTAGATTAAATCTTACAGATGACATTGACCTAGCTGCTTAATAAGAGTTAGCAAGTGCCTACACTAAAATTGAAAAGTTGTGGGTTTTTTTGTTTTGTTTTTTTTAAACAGGTAGCTGAAAATTTTGTTCCTCCTCTGTTGGATGCAGTTCTCATTGATTATCAGAGAAATGTCCCAGCTGCTAGAGAACCAGAAGTGCTTAGTACTATGGCTATTATTGTCAACAAGTTAGGAGGACATATAACAGCTGAAATACCTCAAATATTTGATGCTGTTTTTGAATGCACATTGAATATGATAAATAAGGTATGTGATTTGCATTTCAGTTACATAATGAGAGGTTCTGCAGTATGTCCTTATCACTTTTAAAAGGATAAATAATGGCTGTCTATGAGTACACCATAAACTTTAGCCTCTCATATTAAATATTTGAACTTCTAGATAAGAAAAATACTTTTTAAATTTACAAAAGTAAATTTGATAGATTGTTTATTCAAATAGCAGCTTGCATTTGTTGAATACTTGCTGCATTTTAGTCACTGCCATTTTAAAGTGTAGTCTGTGCTTATAAGGAATGGGAAAATGTATTAATCAAGAAGAAAAAAAATGTACATGTAAGTGTACACATCTACACAGTAGACAACAATTTTTCTAATCTGTATTAGTGATCTCAGAGTCACTTAAAAGTGGTAGTAACAGTCTCAGAGTTACTAGAAAATATGACGGTCTTTATGTGGGTTTTGTTGAGTTCTCTTTATAATAAGGTGAACTTGTATTCTTTCAGTTTGGTAATTCATTTGTCTAATAAATAGTAATTTTGTCTTCTCTGACAGGTGAATTCTATTAGCTTTTGAGTTTGACTTTCACATCTTAACGGGGTCCACTAACAACTCCAAACATTTATACTGAATTAGGGCTTGCTTTCCCCCTTCCATTTAACATAATTCAGGCATTGAAACTTTATTTTGTTCCCACTGTTTGTTTTTAGGACTTTGAAGAATATCCTGAGCACAGAACGAACTTTTTCTTACTACTTCAGGCTGTCAATTCTCATTGTTTCCCAGCATTCCTGGCTATTCCACCTGCACAATTTAAACTTGTTTTGGATTCCATCATTTGGGCTTTCAAACATACTATGAGGAATGTAGCAGATACAGGTAAATACACAGAAACGATGTTCTTTATTCATTTGCTTACCAACCCACAATCCATGTACAGACACTTACAGGTAGGTGTATAGTGGTAGACAGGTAGGTATCACTTTACTTCTCATGGTTTTGCTTGAATGCATCAATTCCATAGATAGGTCTGAGTAAGTCCTATAAACAGTTTAATCAGATCCAGAGTGAGTTCATAGACAGAATTGAGTTAGAGGGAGATGGGCATAAGATTCAAGGCAGGGAGAACATCACTCACCCATATCCTCACCAGTGTTTCCTTTTCCCCATATGCTTTTCCTCTGTGGCACTGAGGGTTAACTAAGGATAAAACAAAAAAACTGTTTATAGTTGGAGGATTTGTTTTCCTTTTAAATAATAACTGTTTTATGTAATAGAAAAATCTACTCAGTTGCACTGCTTTTGGAGTGGAGGTAGAGAGAATCAACTAAACCTTCAGAAATACTGGAAAGGTGGTAATGATTAGATTATAGCCTGTAAGTTAGCAGACATTGATTCCAGTTTAACTCCATTACTGAGTCAAGATAATTTAGGCAAATAATTGTCATTAGCAAAAAAAGAGGGGCGAATGGACTTCGAATGAATTGTTTAATAGCTGAAACACCATCATGAATGTTGTCAGTATGTAATAACGTTGTTGGCATTATATGTATTTTAGGCTTACAGATACTTTTTACACTCTTACAAAATGTTGCACAAGAAGAAGCTGCAGCTCAGAGTTTCTATCAAACTTATTTTTGTGATATTCTTCAGCATATCTTTTCTGTCGTGACAGACACCTCACATACTGCTGGTAAGAATTTAAAGCCATAAAAGTATGTGTTCCGGTTGCTCTTATATCTTGAAGTTAATGATGTCCTTCTTAACAGGTTTGACAATGCATGCATCTATCCTTGCATATATGTTTAATTTGGTTGAAGAAGGAAAAATAAGTACACCATTAAATCCTGGAAATCCAGTTAACAACCAAATGTTTATTCAGGAATATGTGGCTAATCTTCTTAAGTCTGCATTCCCTCATCTTCAGGAGTAAGTATAAATAGACTTTTTAATAAACTTAAATTTTTAAGTTTTTTTTTTTTTTTAAGCAATTAATCATTGTGTTTTGACTTGCAGTGCTCAAGTAAAGCTCTTTGTGACAGGACTTTTCAGCTTAAATCAGGATATTCCTGCATTCAAGGAACATCTTAGGGATTTCCTGGTACAGATAAAGGTATGTATTTTATTTGCAGTTGCAGAAGTATTGACTAAATACTGATTGAATTCTTGCATCCAGAATTGACCACTTTTTGTAATGCAAAATGAGTGGGCTTTTAAAATATGTGTAGTCTTACTCTTTTGAGACTGATTACAGAAGGAAACACTTTCAAAGTCAAGGCCAGGAAGAGGAGATAGGTTTGAAATGGTTTGAAATGTTCGGGGGAACTTTTTATTAATATAATTCATTTTAGAATATCTGTTGCAACATTGTGATTGAATCCCATAGGTATTTTTAAAGGAGTGGAATGGGTGAAAGAAACACATTGGTAGTTCCTTTTGGGATTTTCCATTTTGTTAGTAAGGAATTCATTTTAGGGGGAACATAATTAGCAGATACCACCCTATTTTTACTGCTGTTAAAATGCTCCATTTACTTATGGGAAGAGGGATTTTTCTTGTATCATCATGCTTTAAAGAAATACAAAAAGTACCATGAAACTCATAAGTAGTTGATGTTATCTATGTCTATTAAAGAATTGGTCACATAAGATATGCAGGTTTTTTTCCCTCCAAAATACAAAGGTTTTGTTGTTGGGTTTTGTTTTTTGTGTTTTTTTTTTTACTGTAAATATAAAATTAGTAAAAAAAAAAACTAATTCATAAAGTTGAGAGTGTATAAAGGATGAAAATTGTCTGAAACACAGCTATGAGGACAATTATAGAAACTTGATCGTTAGTCTTTCTTGGTATCATTGCTTATGGAGTATATTTTGTATATGGCATTACACTATCCCTCTTTTGAAATCTTTTTTTCCCCCCAACTAACACCTTTGGTTTTTAATTCAGTTGTGTAGAATTATAAAAATAATATACCATAATTTAAACTCAGTAATTGATGGATAAATTATATTGCTTGTGTAAACTGGGAGGTGCTTATCTACACTTCTTTTTTCCCAAAGGCAAGTCATTTTGCGAATTGAAGTTTACTAAAGTATGTTGACGTTTCAACTATCTGTTTCCACAGGAGTTTGCAGGTGAAGATACATCGGATCTCTTTTTGGAAGAAAGAGAAACAGCCCTTCGACAGGCTCAGGAAGAGAAACATAAACTTCAAATGTCTGTCCCTGGCATCCTTAATCCACATGAAATTCCAGAAGAAATGTGTGATTAAAGTCAGAAGTCATGCTGGGTTGTTGTTGTTTTTTTTTTTTTCTTTTTCTGGTTTTTTTTTTTTTTCTTTTTTCTGCAACTCTGTTAGCAGATGAAAACAGCATCTGGATATTTGTCGACCAAAATGATGCCAATTTGTAAATTAAAATGTCACCTAGTGGCCCTTTTTCTTATGTGTTTTTTGTATAAGAAATTTTCTGTGAAATATCCTTCCATTGTTTAAGCTTTTGTTTTGGTCATCTTTATTTAGTTTGCATGAAGTTGGAAATTAAGGCATTTTTTAAAATTTTACTTCATGCCCATTTTGTGGCTGGGATGGGGGGAGGAGGCAAATTCAATTTGAACATATACTTGTAAATTCTAATGCAAAATTATACAATTTTTCCTGTAAACAATACCAATTTTTAATTAGGGAGCATTTTCTTTCTAGCCTGTATTTCAGTCTAGAAGAAAAGATAATGAGTAAGACAAATTGCGTTGTTAAAAGGATTATTATAGTGCTGCATTGTCTGAAATTAGCACCTCTTGGACTGAATTGTTTGTCTAGGCTACATGTATTACAAGTCTGTTTGGCAAGTTTGCAGCAAGATCATGTGCATATCATCCCATTGTAAAGCAACTTCAAAAAATATGGGAACACAGTTAGTTATTTTTACACAGTTCTTTTTGTTTGTGTGTGTGTGTGCTGTCGCTTGTCGACAACAGCTTTTTGTTTTCCTCAATGAGGAGTGTTGCTCATTTGTGAGCCTTCATTAACTCGAAGTGAAATGGTTAAAAATATTTATCCTGTTAGAATAGGCTGCATCTTTTTAACAACTCATTAAAAAACAAAACAAAACTCTGGCTTTTGAGATGACTTATACTAATTTACATTGTTTACCAAGCTGTAGTGCTTTAAGAACACTACTTAAAAAGCAAAATAAACTTGGTTTACATTTATTTTCCCTTTATTGGCTCAAACTTATTCCTATATTAATGAGAGTGGTTATTTGTGTTTAGGTATTAGGTAATATTTTTAAATGAAGTTTGATACCTGTTGACTTCTAAATATTATTTCTAAGGTTATTAAGTAAAGGCAGCACTTGTATAAAATGAACATGCTCCTGAAATACCTTCTGTTCCCAAGAAACAAGTCCTTCCTGTGACAGCTTGGCGCACATTTTACCTTTACTTGCGGTTAAAAAGCATCTTCTTTATTCTGGTTAGGGGCTAGGGGTAACAAAGCTTAAAATTAGTCTTAATGAGAACCAAGGGGCAGAAAGCTACTGCACATATTCTTGATTAATTCTACTCTTGTAAAACAACCCTTGGAAGTAGTGTAGTCCCTTTGGGAAAGGTGGGAAGAGAGGAAAAAATGTGTAAGAGTGCCTACGAAATATGAAAAGGGAGTAGAAAAACGAAACCAACTTGGGTGAACCTGTTTCCAGAGGATTAAATTAGCCTTCTATAAACCTAGACTAAAACCTAAGCATTTGAAGTGCCTCATGTTCGTGGAGAATCAGCAGCTTGGTATAATTGCTGTACTCCTAACTTTATAGGTCTTTGGCAAAAACTAGCATCATTTTAGTAGAATGTAATCATACATAAAATAGTCATTTTTTAGAACAGATGGTAAGATTTTTAAATGTGTTCAAAGAGGAATATTGAAGGGCTTTGTTTAAAACTTCAGCTTTGTTAAAAGCTTGATTTGATCACTGGTATTGGCCTGAAAATAAGAGGTTTTCTTGGATCAGTCAAGACCTCAAGTCCAAATCGTTTGCTGTATTTGAAATCAGCTGTAAGTTCATGTTTGGTTTAGAACAGCTGTCACCATTTCCATTTCCATTCCGTGTAATTTTCTTATCCTATAGCCCCATTGCCTACCTTGATATGTTCTGGATGTTTAAGAAACCAGGCTTTGGCCAAAATGAGACTGATAGCTATAGCAAATTAAATCTAGGATGGGCATTTCTTGCTTAATTGAAAGTTAATCATATCAGGCCAGCTTCAAAGGTATTTGACAGCAAAGCCCACTGATAAACTGGCCATTCGAGATGTTTGGTTTAGTGCTGTTTAACTCTTGGAACAAGGCAATGTCTCAGTTACAAATTGTGAAAGAGAACTAGAATTGTCTCATAAGTGGGTCTGAATCCTGGTCTAGGCACCCGTTAGAATCTTGGGCAAGTCATTTGAACTTTGAAGATGGGATCACAAAGCTAATTCCTGAGTCAGTTGTGAGGATATCCCAACGAACAGTAGGATGCATTTTTTTCTTCACATTTTAGCATGTCTGGAAATCAGGGTGTATTTTACAATCCATGGCACCTGAAAATTACAGTGGCGAGGCAATACCCCTGGCATATTTCCTTGCTTGTCCCTGTGTGAACTTAGTTATAATGGTTTGTAAGCATTTATTTAATTGCTATTTAAAAGTGTGTTACAAAGGATTGCTCAGCAACAAAATAAAATGTTACTTATATGCAAAATGGCAGAGGCAGCAGGATATAAACTAGATAATAAAGGGAGGAAATACTCATTGTTGGAAGGATAGTCACACTTCCATATTATCTTGCAAAGTGGCAACCAGGTTTTTTGCGGGGCCTAAGCAAGGGAGCTGCCCATAAGTTATAATGCAAAGAATTGTCCACCAAATGCCAAGCAGTGCAATTTTATTCATACGAAACTTTGAAATTTCAAAAAGGCTGCTGTAGCCAGTTCATGTATTTTGTAGTAAGGACTATCATATTGTCATAGTTGAAATTGTTTTCTTGTTCTCAATGGTACATAAAATTACTGGTACATCTTGCAACTGATATCTTAGAATTGAAATACAGCAGAAAGTAAAGTGTGAGTTCAGTCTTCACAGGCTGTCAACTCCACATTGAGTCAAATCTATGAAAGACTGACTCGGGTGCAGATGTTTCATGATTTGATGCCAACAGACATGCAAGGATGGAGTTGGAAGAAATACAGTATTAGAATACTGAGAAATTAATTGGTCTGGTTTGCTGGTGTATGTATTGGATTTTCCTCCTAGAAAGTTTCCAGCAGAATTAGTCTGTAACGTGTGAAGACTTAGGTCTATGGAAAAGAGGTTCAAAAAGTTGTAAGTCACATAGTCAACCGATTCTGGTGTTGTGATTAGAAGCTCAAGAACAAAATGGATTATTAAGTTACATAAAAGTATATTAATAAGTAGTACTTTGGAACTTAAGTACTGTTGTAAAGTTAACAGTAAGTACTGTTGTAAAGTTTCTTACCGCTTTTTGTGCTTTTCGTCTCTGATACATTCTGGGTAAACTTAAAAAATTAACTAATTCCATAATATATGTAGTCCATGTTTAGATTTCCCCAGCAGTTCCTAAGAATTGTTTTTCATAGCTTATGTTTTTCCAAATAGGTATCCAATTCAGATTCATGCTTTTTGCATTTGTAGTTTTTAATTTCAGTGATCGTTGTTTACTTGAAAAATATTTGGTTACTATGCGAACCTGTTTTTTAAAGTATATTCTCTTTTTTTCATGTTTATCTAAGCATAGTTTATATTCTATATTGTCTGTTGTCCCGATTGACAAAAGCCCTCCTCCGTACCCTACCCCCTGCCTTTAGAGTCCACTTAACAATATTATTTACAGATTTATTCTGGATGCCCTAGGGAGTAAAGTCTTACTAGCTTGCAAAGTGGTATGTATTTAAGAATATTTTTGTAAATGAACATTTTAAGGTTTTTTGTGGTTTTTTGCTCATGTAACAAGAAAGGTAGTAACAGTGACTTATTATAGTTTATTTTGTTGTGCTTTTATCAGTGACGTCCAGAGAACCAATACAGAATTTGGGAAGTGCTGCTTTATGATACAAGGTTCTGGCAATTTAGGAATTTTTTTCTATCCGCAGCACTTGGATTATACCCCAAGGTCAAATATGGCTGTGGGAATTTCAGCTATTATACCTGCATTCTAGGCAGCAGGGAAGATAAAAGCTTCCCCTTTTAAGACTCAGAACAAGTTGCAGAACACTTTTGAATAGATCTCCATAGCCCCACCCCATAAGAAGCTGAGAAATACAATCTATACAATCTTAAAGCTGGATGTGTTGCTGCTCTGAGTAGAATTGGCATTCGATCAATGAGGAAGGGGGAGAGTGAATTGAAAATAGCAGTCTTAACCACAAGTTCAGCAAAATTTAAGTGAAAGTAAAGGACAAGGCAGCTGACTCTGAAAAGTAAAATCTTCTCTAAGCATTGAGGTACTGAAAATGCCAAAGAAATTGCTCTTCTTACAGTGGCAGCTGTCTTTGTCATTCACTGTACACAATTCAAAAAAATACCCATCTGTACAGGGTGGCAGACAAAACCATTTACTCCTTGTCTTGTTACTAATTGCTGTGTGGTATCAATTTTCAAGATAAAAAGAAACTACTGAAACTAACATCCTGACATTACAAGAGGAAGACTTTAAAACCTAAAGGAGAGGAAGCATACAGAATTTGAGGGGGAAAGGCCATGTCTAAGAGCTGGGAAAGTTTATGTGTGGGAAACCTGTTGTTTCCTTTGTGAAAAAGGTCTTTTGGACAAATGGGTATCTAAACTTACAGAGTCCTTTTCTTGATCTACTCCTAAGTGAGCTATCACTGCTCTCCCCACTGTCAAGACACCTGAGGAAATTATGTCTTTTCCCCAAAGTTTGCTGACTAGACCTTTTCTTTCCTGACATGGAAGTACCTTCTCCATTTTCAGAAATCTTCCTTTATCCGCTCACCCTGTATTTCTTTGGAGACTATTATAGATTAACTTGCATTTAATTTTTTACATCTCTCTTCTCTTAGTCTGTTAGGATAAGACCAGAGTTTCAAGGTGGGATACACTTTTTTGTGCTCCAGCAAGACATGCGTAAGAGATCCAGCCTGAACATTAATTCTCTGTACTTGCTACCCTAACTGAAGTTCCTAATCCAGAATGTCCTTTTCCTACAACTATAACACGAAAAGAAACTCCAGGCCTACCACACTTTGATCTCAGAGTCCTGAGATCAGCCATTCAAAATGAGATCAGGCTTATTCAACATGCCCCATCAGGTAAGAGCAAACTATTCTTAAGTTTATTTTACCTTTTTTATGATTCATCAGACTCTTAGGCACAGAAAGTAGTGATGTACTTTCCACCTTGTTCAGACTATTGGTAATGGTCCACAAGAAATCCTTTTATTCCTGAGTCCACCTCAAATCTGGGTCTTCAGAGACATTTAAAAAGGTAGAACCGGGAACTTCCCTGGTGGCGCAATGGTTAAGAATCCGCCTGCCACTGCAGGGGACACGGGTTGGATCCCTGGTCCGGGAATATCCCACATGCCGCGGAGCAACTAAGCCCGGGAGCCACAACTACTGAAGCCTGTGCACCTAGAGCCAGTGCTTGATAAGAGAAGCCACCGCAAAGAGAAGCCCGCGTGCAGCAGCGAAGACCCAACACAGCCAAAAATAAATAAAAATAAATAAAAAGGTAGAACCAATGTCCTGAGCTTTGAAGTTGATGTATTTGCACTTTAGGTTGCCTTAAGCATTACAAATAGTTTGTTAACTGGCAGAAATAATTAACCAGTTAGTCTATAGGAAGAAAATTTTCTGCTTCTGAAGGTGATTGCAGCTAATTCACAAGTGAGCTGTCAGGAGGCTACAGTGTTAAAAATAGAAAAGACCTCATAACAATTGCTTAGATTCATCCATGCATAGCCACACACAAAAAATCTTCCTGTATGGGACTTCCCTGGTGGTCCAGTTGCTAAGACTCCATGCTCCCAATGCAGGGGGCCCAGGTTCAATCCCTGGTCAGGGAACTAGATCCCACATGCCGCAACTAAGATTCTGCATGCTGCAAGGAGGATCCCTCATGCAGCAATGAAGATCTGTGTGCTGACCTGCTGCAGCCAAATATTTTTTTAAAAAGTCATTCTGATTTTAGTAAGCTAGATTGCTCCCCCTTTTTGGTCAGTAATCTTTGTTCCATGAGGTGATGTGCGATAAATTACACTTCCCCATAATATTTACACATTTTGTGCTCCATAGAGTCTTAGCTGACTAGTGAAATTTCTTGTGCTGGACTAGGCTTTGCTTGTCTCTTAATTTAAAATCTCTGTGCTTTCTGACCGCTAAGGTAAAGAAGAGAGGACTCTTTTAGAAACAATTTTAAAAAGACAGGCATCATTTTTTACCTCTCAGCAATTCAAGTTCTAACTCCAAAATTTGTATTAATTTAAAATAAATTTTGTTTATATAACTGTATGAAGTTATAATACGTATCTAGGGTAGGAAATACTGTTAATTCATAAATTGTACCTGTTAATATTCACCTAAGTTGTAAACTAATGCACTAATTTGTTATATTTGCTTCGACCTTAGTTCTTCAGGGTGACCTCTAATGCCGTTTTGTTTTGTCATTTTGTCTCCATGAAGCAGCTGTGTGAAGCTTCTATTAGTTAAAAGAGCTTCCAGGGCTTCCCTGGTGGCACAGTGGTTGAGAGTCTGCCGATGCAGGAGACACGGGTTTGTGCCCCAGTCCGGGAAGATCCCACATGCCACGGAGCGGCTGGGCCCGTGAGCCATGGCCGCTGAGCCTGCGCGTGCGGAGCCTGTGTTCCGCAACGGGAGAGGCCACAGCAGTGAGAGGCCCGCGTACCGCAAAAAAAAAAAAAAAAGCTTCCAGAATTTTTCTGAATTCAGTCATCACAAAATATGTAGATGGTTAATACTAATGAATTTTCCTGGTTTCAATGGAATCATAACCTTTGAATAGCTACAGAGATACTTAATAGATGTAAAGTCACAACCTCAGGAAAGATTCATAGATTTTGGCAAGTCTGACTATGCTATAAATTCCTCAGGCTGCCTTTGCAAAATAAATTTGAGAATGTGTCTGGGTTACTGGTCATCTACTCCATTAAGGTGACTCGTTTCAGAATATCCATGGAATTTTGGAGATAAGAGTTTCAGAATAATCTTGAAAAGTATGCATTCAAACACAGCATAGTCCAGCTGTGGTTCTGTGAAAGCATATTTTTCATGAAACTTCTAAAATAGAAGCTGAAAGCTATGTTTGAAAAATACTATTTCTCCTCACTGATTTTTAGAAAAAGGCTTTTTAAAAAAATTCCAATAATCATTCAAATTTCAAAAAAACGTATTCCTCTGACAACTTTCTTGCTTCTCACTTTTGAGTTCTAAGAAGGGGAAGAGAGAGACAAAGACAGACAGAGATGACAGGACGAAAAATCTTACCAAGAGCTTGTTACCAGCCTCATAAAGGTACAGACCCCCTCTTCCAAAACACTCTGCTTTGCTCACAAGGAACTTAGGAGCTATGCCTTCTGGAATTGTCCCTTGGAAATTTTCACATCGTGAGGCAATAAATGAATGAGAGGTATGACTTTTATTTGTAAAGTGGGAGATAGGATATTTGAAAGGGAAGTGAAGAGTTAAACTGGCAAATGGCTGAAACATTTTGGGGCAAATTACTGTTGACAAAGTTCGTACTGAAGTTGATTCCATTAAAGGTACTTAAAGAGTACCCCCTGACAAACATTTGTGTACATAAAAGAAGCAAGTAGTCCAATGTGAAGATTTCTGGTCTTCAACATCCAGCATGATTCAGGCCATACCTGTTACCTTTTCAAGTTTGCTTCGCACTTAGAGGATAATTTAACATGAAGTTCGTGAAGTTTAGACTTCAGGGCCCCTGTCTTGCAAGAGCTCCTTCCAAAGCCTTTAGCTATGTGCGACATTTGCAATATTTGTCAGTTTTTAAAATTTGTGATGATTATGACTTCTGTTCTCATTCTAAGTAAGTATTCATTTTTGTACATAATTTTATATTTGCAATTTTGTATTTTTCTTGAAGCGAGCCCCCCTAATTGTGTAAGCTTTTGGATAACACAGAAGATAGATCCACCCCTATTTGCACCATTTTGTACTTACTTGTTTTCCTTTAGTCCCACAGTTACTTTGAGGATGGGGTTACTATTCTGAAAACAGGAAAATTAAATGGACCTGTGCATCCTAGATGCTGTGATTCCTCAAACCTTCTTTCCCTTCTTGGTTCCCAGGAAAACTAGTAGCTAGACCCTCAGGCTTCTGCCAGGAGACTGCAAGAATCTCCTCTGGGAATCTGTCCAGCTAAGAAGGAAGGAACCAGAGGTACTGGCAGAAGTTCCAGTTGGACCTCTCTACAATGAAGGTCACAGTAGACGAGCCCCACTCATGGGCATAGCCTTCCAGTTAATTTTTTTATTCTCACACTTTAAGTATGAATGGACAACTAAGGATTATCAGGCATCTGAGGGCAGCCTCAATATGAAAGATAAAAACAAAATGAACAGAAAAAAATTAAAAACTTGAAGAAAACACAGACCATGCATAGGCAAGGAAAGTAAACTATCACCAGTAACCTCAGAGAAGTTAAGAGAAGCTATAGCAACCAAGAAATAAGAAGAGGATAATATATTAAAGGTAAATTTAGAAAACGAAAAGGAACTTTTGCAAGTTAGGTTGTTTATTTCTGCTATTCTTTGAGTTGAAGGATGAGTTGAGGAAATCTCCCCAGAATAGAGTAAAAAGATAAATTACACAAAGTGTTGATTTGACATTTGCATACATTATGAAATGATTACCATATAAGTCTAGTAACCATCTGTCCCCATACAAAGTTATTATATTATTGACCATACTCCTTATGCTATATATTACATCCTAGTAGCTTATTTATTTTGTAACAGGAGGATTGTATCTCTTAATCCCCTTCACCTATTTCATCCCACCAGTAACCCCTCCTCTCTGGCAACCACCCAGAGTTCTCTGTATCTATGAGACTGTTTCTGTTTTATGCTTGTTTGTTTGTTTTGCTTTTTAGATTCCACGTTTGTAATCATTTAAATCGTTGGCCTGTCTGGAATTTTAGTGTTTTCATGTAAGATGCTATTATTTTGCTGCATTTATTTCAGTCTTTTCTTGTTCATGTTTTTATACATAGATATAATCATAGTGTATATACAATTTATTTTAAGCCTAAATGTTCTTTCTTAGCCTGGAGAGTCTTAACCATTTTGGGGGGAAATGTAATGAAATTTCAGACAATTGCATGTATACTACAAATTTTATATATAATTTCAGGTCTCTAATTAGATATAGTTTTTACACAAACAGTAGCTTATTGCACACTGGACTTTCTCACCTAGTGAGTCACATATCTTGCCTGTTGTCCCATATCAGTATGTAAAGGGCTTCCTCTTTATTATGGCTACATTATATTCCATTAGATGAATATACCATAATTAATTTAACCATATAGTACTATGATGAACATAGTACAATATCATGTAGAAATTAAAGGAGTCTGGAGCTGTACTGCCTGGGTTTGAATTCCAGCTCCAGCACTTACTAGCTGTGTGACCTCTCCGAACCTCAATTTCCTTATCTGTAAAATGGGAATAATACCTACTCGTAAAGTACCCATCTGTAAAATGGGAATCATACCAACCACATTAGGTTATGAGGATTAAATGAGTTAATATATATAAAGCATTCAGAACAATGTTTGATCCAGAAGTAAGTGCTAATTTCTTGCTAATACTCTGAAGAAACTTATACATGTGTGAGTATATACAAATGATAAATTTCTAGCAGCAAAATAGCTGGACCAATGTGTTTGTGTGTTTGTAACTTTAATGGATATAGATATGAGCTAAAATACGGCCTTTGTTGCTGCTGTGTGAAAAAATTAATTATTTAAATTCTACTAAAATGCATTAGTTCAAGCTAGTCATTCTAAGATACCATGATGATCGTTGATAAATGTGTCTCCTGACATAGTGACATCTGAGAAACATTTGCAGCATTTCTATCAGTTCAGTTCATTTCACAACAGGAAACCTGCCCTTTAGAAGGATCTCTGTTTATCCTTATCCTTTATGTAGTTGCTACTACTCGTAAATAAAGTTTTTACTCTAGTTTTATTTTTATTGCAGTTTTTGATATTTATACTTGGGTACTTTATAACAAAATATTAAAAACAAACACACAGGATAAAAAGACAGCAAAGTTGGAAAAGTTTCCTAACAGTCTTTTAAAATATAAAGTTGAATCTGCTGAATCTGCTGGAGGACAAAAGGGAGGTAGTTCTAGTGATGAATTGTAGCCTGAACTTGAAACACTGTATAAAATAAGAACAGTCCAGAATGTCCTTTGATACTGTAGAAGAATTGATACAATAATAAAGCAATTAGTTATATTTCCAGAATGAAAAAACAGCTTTATTATTTCAACAATATATTTGGGTGGCCTATTATTGCAGGTTACATAAATGTAGATACAATTTAAAATAGTTAAATGTAGTATTATTAAAGGTTGAAAGTGCTAATAACCACATATTCCATCTAAATCACAATTCTCTTATAGCTTATGAGTTTTAAAAATTGCAATGATCAGTGGGGAAATTTTTTTTAATTAAAATAATATCATGTTACTATTCAGCAATAAAAAAAGAAAAAATACTAGTTATACATGCAACAAAGTGGATGCATCTCAAAAGCATCATGTAGATGAAAGAAGCCAGACACAAAAGAGTATATACGTACAATTGCATTTTAATAAAATTCATGAAAAAACAAAACTAATGTGAGATAATAGAAAGTGATTATATGGGTATTATACATCTTTCAATACTCATCAAAATGAAGACCTAATATGTATATTTTTTATGTTAATTATACCTTAATTTAAAAATATGATAGCAGTTAAAATATAATAGCATGTTTCTGAGCATGCAGTCTGTATGTACAATAAACCATTAGAAATGATTCCCAAGGTTTTTAAAAATCAAGATGTTGATAAAAGCAAGAAAAATTGTATATATTTA
Organism: Pseudorca crassidens; assembly: GCF_039906515.1. Lineage (NCBI taxonomy): Eukaryota > Metazoa > Chordata > Mammalia > Artiodactyla > Delphinidae > Pseudorca > Pseudorca crassidens. The sequence goes on from NC_090309.1 coordinate 39,583,869, forward strand.
TATCATATATGTTATGTAAAATATATTTAGACATATATAACATAACCATCAACTGATTTTAACTCTATAGTTAAAATAATTGAAACTGAACAGTTTCAGATATAAAATATTTTAAAAGACTTCCAAAAAGCAGCACACATTATATAATATAATATTATGATCTAGATGAATGGTTCTGATTTTTGCAAAACATATATCTACTGAAATGTGAAAACTTTTAGGAAAACATACATGAAACTGGTAAAATTTCATCATTATTGATGAAATTTCAGGTGTTTTATATAAAAGTATTGTAATAATTTACTTAAAACAAATAGAGAAAAGTAATTTTATTTATTTATTGAGCTTCAAAGCTCCAAAGATAAGTTAGTGGTTTTTATTGATCTTATGGAGATGATAGAATCATCTGAAATAGTAGATCAAATTTATTAGTAGTATATTAAAAATTAGTTCAATAAGAAATCTTACATAAAATTCAAATTGAATTTTGTACAGACTGAGTGAGGTTAGAAAGAAAATCTGGACTTTCAGCCAAAAGTTTAGAAAATTTTCCAGATTATTTAAAATTATTTTTTTTAATTTTTATTGGAGTATAGTTGATTTATAGTGTTGTGTATGTTTTAGGTGTACAGCAAAGTGAATCAGTTATACATATATCCACTCTTTTTTGTTTTTTTAGATCCTTTTTCCATATAGGCCATTATAGACTATTGAGTAGAGTTCCCTGTGCTATACAGTAAGTTCTTATTAGTTATCTATTTTATGTATAGTAGTCTGTATATATCAATCCCAATCTCCCAATTTATCCCTCCCCCCTTATCCCCTGGTAACCATAAGCTTGTTTTCTACATCCATGACTCTACTTCTGTTTGGTAAGTAAGTTCATTTGTACGCTTTTTTTTAGATTCCACATATAGGCGATATCGTATGATATTTGTCTTTCTGTGTCTGACTTACTTCACTCAGTTTGACAGTCTCTAGGTCCATCCATGTTGCTGCAAATGGCATTATTTCATTCTTTTTTATGGCTGAGTAATATTCCACTGTATACATGTACCACATCTTCTTTATCCATTCATCTGTTGATGGACATTTAGGTTGTTTCCATGTCCTGGCTATTGTAAATAGTGCCGCAATGAACATTGGAGTGCATGTATCTTTTGGAATTACAGTTTTCTTCCGGCATATGCCCAGGAGTGGAATTGCTGGGTCATATGATAATTCTATTTTTAGTATTTTAAGGAACCTCCATACTGTTCTACATAGTGGCTGAATCAATTTACATTCCCATCAACAGTGTAGGAGGATACCCTTTTCTCCACGCCCTCTCCAGCATTTAAAGTTAGTAGATTTTTTGATGATGGCCATTCTGACCAGTGTGAGGTGATACCTCATTACAGTTTTGATTTGCAATTTTCTGGATATTTGAATTCAGCATTAATTGACTGTATTCAACTCTCTCTGGATGACGTGATTTTAAAATGTAAATCAAATCACTTTAAATGGTGTTGGGTAAGTTTGATTTTTCTATCACAAATCAAAAAAAATCTAAATTATATGGATGAAAGGTAGGGAATCAAAATAATAAAAATTGGAAGAATATTTGGATTTCCATGGGCAGCCTGTGATGCAAGAGCTGCAAAAGCAGTTAGAAATTGAATCAAGCCTCATATATTTAGTTTTACAGAAGTTACGGGGAATCCCCTGGTGGTCCAGTGGTTAGGACTCCAAGTTCTCACTGCTGAGGGCCCTGGTTCAATCCCTGGTCCAGGAACTAAAATCCCACAAGCCGGGCGGTGCAGCCAAAAAAACAAAAAAAGGAATTATGAAACTTGAGTAAGCCTTTGGAAAGTAAAATTTTCTTTAAAGATTCGGTTTTAATAAACAGTATTCTAACAGATGTCATTTATTTTTTGGCTTTACAAGAAGCCAGTTTCAGTTATTGAAGATGATAGATTAATTCATAATTGACTAAAATGATTAAATATATAAAACTAAAGTAAGGAAACTATGAAAGACAAGTGACAGATATAGAAATGAAGAAATATGAAATATAATATAAAACAAAACAAAATGAAGGGGACTTCCCTGGTGGCACAATGGTTAAGAATCCGCCTGCCAATGCAGGGGTCATGGGTTCGAGCCCTGGTCTGGGAAGATCCCACATGCTGCAGAGCAACTAAGCCTGTGCATCACAACTACTGAGCCTGTGTTCTTGAGCCCACGAGCCACAACTACTGAGCCCACATGCCACAACTGTTGAAGCCCATGTGCCGAGAGCCCGTGCTCCACAAGAGAAGCCACCACAATGAGAAAGAAGCACATGCACCCCCAGCGAAGTGTAGCTCGCCACAACTAGAGAAAGCCTGTGTGCAGCAACAAAAACCCAATGCAGCCAAAAAATAAATAAAATTTAAAAAAAGCAAAAGGCAAAATGAAGATTAGATTCTAAAAGAATAATTAAATTATCAAAGAAAATATATTAATATGTGTTTATTGTTTGATCATTAAACTGAAATTAAAAAATACAATGAACTTTCAAGTTCTTTCAACATTGAATCCTAAATCTTGGCCAGATTATAATTATGATGTTCTGTGGATTGAAGCTGAATAAAAATTAATATTATTAAGCTAGGTAATTAACTATGGGATTCCAATAAATATATGATTTAGTTGTTAGTAGAGATATTAAACATACACAAATTTCAGTATTATAAAAGTCAGAAATTTTTCAAAGTAATTTTTAGTGTAGTTCAGCAGAAGCTGAGATATAAATTCTCAACTTTTTGAATACATCTACTGACTCTCAGTTTAATGGGGAAGTCATTGGAAGAGTCTGATGATTCCCTCTGTTAAATCACTGCAGGGCTGCATTTAGTTAGCTAAGTGACAGTTGTATCAAATAAAAGATAACACCACCAATTTCTAAAAATCAACCAAAGCCTTGGTAGTTATAAGAACAATTTCATGATTGTGCCCTAACTTGGTAGTGTCTATAATATATGTAGTTTTAGTTTATTTAGGGAGTAAAAAGGAATATGTTTTAATTAAATTTATTAATTTTTGAATATCATTCCTGACTTTCATAAATATCGCTTTTTTTTCTTTTTTTTCCTTCACAAGCAATTTATGAGAATTCCTGTTTCTTTTTTTAAAAAAGTGTTTTGTTGGCCGGAATGTTTTGAGAATTTTCGAGGACAGAAGGTAAGTCTGATAAAGAATACAGATTACTTTTCTTTCATTTAGCGTTTTCCAGTTGACTTGGTTGCAAAGATAAATTTTTTTCAAATAGTGCATTTTCATCTTTCATATGCTGCTTTGCTATTATTTCAGTTTGGTAAGGGTCTTTCTAATCAGTTGAATATCAAATAGAATGCACACATCAAAAGTGAATTCACAATGTGCTGTTTCTTCTAAACTTCTCTAATGGACTGCAAGTTGCTGTCATTCTCTACAACCCAAAAGTGGGTTGGTGGTCTTGTGGTTGTAGCCAGACCACCATAGCAACATTATGAGCCCCTGGAGGTAAAGTTCAGGTAAATGCTTGGCAAGTGAATGTTTTTCAGTTCTACAAATACTAAGTCTGCTTATCATGTGCTAGGTCCTGTTAGATATTGCGGTTGCAATGGTGAATAAAATATCTAGGGCCCTACCTTCCACCAGAGATACAGAAAAAAAATTTAAAGTACTGAGTGCTACAAAAGGAGTGTGCACAAGTTGTGATAGGGTGTGAAAGAGGGGTACCTAACCCAGAATTGACTGGGCATGTTGGGAAAGACAAGGGACACTGTTTTGAGTAGCCTTAAAGAACCAAGGAGTCAGCTCCGTGGAGAAGGCAGGAAGGGCAAAAGAAGCAGAGAAAACAGCAAGAGTGAATGGCCCCAAAGCGTAGAGTGATGTGATGTGTCTGCTAAGTGAACAGTTAGAGGCAGAGAGTGGCTCTTCTCTCCCACATTAGCAATCCTACTATGTACAAAGATAGGGGCTGTTAGGGATACGTTGTAATAAGCTGCTGTAACATTTAATCCTCTCAAGAAACTTGTTGGATGCCAGATGAAGGAATCCGGGCAGGTCAAGTTTTCACTTGCCCCTGGTGACAGAATTAAGGAATGACGGAGCAGCTAGGATGCAAATCCAGGCCTCCTGGCTCCATGTGTTCTTTCTACCATTGTTAGGAAGGCACAATGCAGTCCCGTGGAGGAGGACAGGGATGTGTAAGCATCAAACAGGAATACAAATACGATGTTAAAATAATGCTTTGATGTCAGAGGGAGAATTCTGTCTGAATTTAAGGATGATTTATTGCTCAATCTCAGTAGTAATCTTGAAAGTACAACTTAAAACAATGAGACAGCATTTCACACAAAGATTAAAAAGGTCTGATAAGACCAAGTTTAGTGAGGATGTGAAGAAACAGGAAATCTCATGCCTGCTGCTGAGAGTATAAATTAGCACATCCACTGTGGAGAGCAGTTTAGCAATATCTAGAAAAGTTAAAGAGGTATATATCCTCAATCCAGCAATTCTCATTCTAGGTATATATTTCTGAGATTCTTTTGCACACATATCCAAGGAGATATACAAGAATGGTTATTGCACCATTGTTTCTAACACCAAAAACTGGAATTAAACTAAATGTCCAACAGGAGAATGTGCAAACTGTGATATAGTCATACATTGGGATACCATGCATAGTTATAATGAATGTATTAAGATAAATTTCAAAAATGAGTGAAAATCCCTATTTGCAAAATAGTATACCATCTACTTAAAGTTTGAAAAATATGCCAAATTGTTGTGTTATATGTTTTAGTTCATGTAGTCCTATGTATTAATAAAGACATGTAGGTGTAGAAAAATGCCGAATTTAGATAAAAGATTATGATTACTTGGGGGGGGGTTATGAAAGGGCTACTGGGAATAGGGAGGTTGATGTTTTATTTCTTTAAGAAAAATAAAGCAAATATGGATAAAGGATTTAATAGAGCAGAATAGTTGATAGATGGGTGTTTGTGTTATTGTCTATCACAATGTTTTACAAAATTTTTTGAAAAACAGGGAAAATGGCAGTTTAATTACCTGAAAAGTTAGGGTGTTGTTTTGTTAGTGTTTTTCAAAACACTGGTTTGTAACCCATTAGAAGGTTAAATCAATTTAGTTTTTGTTTGTTTGTTTGTTTTTTTGCAGTACGCGCGCCTCTCACTGTTGTGGCCTGTCCCGTTGCGGAGCACAGGCTCCGCACGCGCAGGCTCAGCGGCCATGGCTCACGGGTCCAGCCGCTCCGCGGCATGTGGGATCCTCCCGGACCGGGGCACGAACCCATGTCCCCTGCATCGGCAGGCGGACTCTCAACCACTGCGCCACCAGGGAAGCCCTAATTTAGTATCTTTTTAAATGACTAATTTTTATTTTTTTATTACATGACATATAACAGTGTTAATTTAAGGTGTACACCATGTTGATTTGTTACATTTGTATATTTTAATATGATTGCCATTCTAGTGATAGTACCTTTATCATATCACACAATTTTCTGTGGTTGGAATAATTAAGATCTGGTCTTTTAGCAAGATGATTAAAATACAATATCATTGTCTTTGTTCACTATACTGTGCATTAGATCTCCAGGACTTATTTACTACTAGTTGCAAGTTTGTACCCTTAAACAAATCTCTCCTGTTCCTCAACCTCCCAGGCCCTGATAACCACCATCTCTGTTTTTATGAGGTTGATTTTTTTAGATTACACATATAAGCAGTACCATATGGTATCTGTCTTTCTCTGACTTATCTCACGTAGCATAATGTCCTCAAGGTCCGTCCATGTTGCTGTAAATGGCATGATTTCCTTCTTAGTCATGGCTCCATAATATAGCATTGTGTATATGTGTGTGTGTGTGTATACATGTATATGAATAATGCTGTGATAAATATGGGAGTGCATATATCTCCTTGACATCTTATTTTCATTTCCTTTGGGTATATACCCAGAAGTATCATAGGTAGATCTATTTTTAATTTTTTGAGGAATCCCATCTGTTTTCCATAGTGGGTGGACCGATTTACGTCCCCACCAATAGTGTACAAAGTTCCTTTTTCTCCACATCCTCACCAACACTTGCTATCGCTTATCTTCTTTTTTTTATATATATATTTATTTATTTATTTATTTGGTTGCATTGGGTCTTTGTTGCTGCTCGTGGGCTTTCCTCTAGTTGCAGCGAGCGGGGGCTACTCTTCATTGTGGTGCGCGGGCTTCTCATTGCAGTGGCTTTTCTTGTGGCAGAGTGCAGGCTCTAGGTGCGTGGGCTTCAGTAATTGTGCACATGGGCTCAGCAGTTGTGGCTCGCGGGCTCTAGAGCACAGGCTCAGTAGTTGTGGCGCGTGGGCTTAGTTGCTCCACGGCATGTGGGAATCTTCCCAGACCAGGGCTCAAACCCGTGTCCCCTGCATTGGCAGGCGGATTCTTAACCACTGTGCCACCAGGGAAGTCCCTCACTTATCTTCTTGCGATAGCTGTTCTAAGAGGTGTGACGTGTTACCTCATTGCGGTTTTGATTTGCATTTCCCTGGTGATTTGTGATGTTGAGCATCTCTTCGTTTATCTGTTGGCTGTTTGGATGTCTTCTTTGGAAGAATGTCTGCTCAGTTCCTCTGCCCATTTTTTAAATTGGATGTTTTTGTTATTGAGTTGAATGAGTTCTTTATATATTTTGGATATTAATCCCTTATCCAATATATGGTTTCCAAAAATTTTCTCACATTCTGTAGGTTGCCTTTTCTTTTGTTGATTGTTTCTCTTGCTGAGTAGAAGCTTTTAAGTTTGTAATCCTACTTGCTGATTTTTCTTTTGTTGTTTGCGCTTTTGGTGTCATTTTAATGACTAATTTTTTTTATTTTTCTAATTTTTTTAACATCTTTATTGGAGTATAATTGCTTTACAATGGTGTGTTAGTTTCCGCTTTATAAAAAAGTGAATCAGTTATACATATACACATGTCCCCATATCTCTTCCCTCTTGCGTCTCCCTCCCTCCCACCCTCCCTATCCCACCCCTCTAGGTGGTCACAAACCACCTAGCTGATCTCCCTTTGCTATGCGTGTACTTCCCACTAGCTATCTATTTTACGTTTGGTAGTGTATATATGTCCATGCCACTCTCTCACTTTGTCACAGCTTACCCTTCCCCCTCCCCATATCCTCAAGTCCATGCTCTAGTAGGTCTGTGTCTTTATTCCCATGAATGACTAATTTTTAAAATAAAATAGAAATATCAGCTGAATTGCATGTAGTAAGGATTTATACATTTATACATTTATAGATTATATACAGGTGACCCCCAAATTACGATTGGCTCCATTTACAATTTTTCAACTTCGTGGTGGTGTGAAAGTGATATGTATTCAGTAGCAACCAGACTCTGAATTTTAAATTTTGATCTTTTCTCAGGTTAGTGATATATGCTATGATTCTCTTTCATGGTTCTGGGCAGCAGCAGCGAACCACAGCTCCCAGTCAGCCACATGAGCATGAGGGTAAACAATCAATACATTTACAACCATCCTGTACCCACACAACCATTCTGTTTTTCACTTTCAGCACAGCATTCAATAAATTACATGAGGGCCTCCCTGGTGGCGCAGTGGTTGAGAGTCCGCCTGCCGATGCAGGGGACACGGGTTCGTGCCCCGGTCCGGGAGGGTCCTGCAGGCCGCGGAGCGGCTGGGCCCGTGGGCCATGGCCATTGAGCCTGTGCGTCTGGAGCCTGTGCTCCGCAACCGGAGAGGCCACAACAGTGAGAGGCCCACATACCGCAAAAAAAAATAAAATAAAAAATAAATAAATAAATAAATTACATGAGCTATTCAACACTTTATTATAAAAATAGGCTTTGTGGGGAATTCCCTGGCGGTCCAGTGGTTAGGACTCCATGCTTTCACTGCTGAGGGCACGGGTTCAATCCCTGGTTGGGGAACTAAGATCCCACAAGCTGTGTGGTGCAGCCAAAAAAAAAAAAAACCAAAAGAAAAAAGAAAAAAAATAGGCTTTGTGTTAAGATGAATTCGCCCAACTGTAGGCTAATGTAAGTGTTCTGAGCACATTTAATGTAGGCTGAGCTAAGCTAAGCTATGATGTTCACTAGGTTAGGTATATTAAATGCATATTTGATTTATGATATTTTCAACTTACAGTGGGTTTATTGGGATGTAACCCCATCATAAGTAGAGGAAAATCTGTACATGTTTGTTTGTGTGTGTGTGTGTGTGTGTCTGTGTGTGATGTATGGGAGGGTAAGCACATGTCCTGGTTTGTCTAGGAAAGTCCCAGTTTATGCCTGTTAACCCAGAGTGATTTTCAGTAGTGCTCCCTTTAAGTCTAAAAATGTCCTGGTTTAGGAAAATAAATTATATGGTCATCCTGGTTCTAGGTCTTGATGTAACTTTACTATGGGTTGCAATTTTTAAAAAAGTATGAAAAATCCTGGGCTAGATGGTATCTGAAGCACCATTCTTTCCACACACCTATGGGATCTTAGCAGTATCCCATTGACCTAAATGCAGAGGAAGTTCCATATCAAAATGCTATCCAGGTGGTAAAAAAAAAATATGCTATCCAGTGAAATCTCCTATATAACCATGATTTATATTTACACACATTCATTATATGTATATTTTCTAACATAATAGCTGCCATTTGTTGAGCACTTACAATATGCTAATTATCATGCTAAGTTTTTTACATGTATTATCTCACTTAATTCTCACAACTCCTGAAAGAGATGGATTCTATTATTATTCCCGTTTTACAGATAAGGAAACTGACACAAATTGAATAACTTGCCTCAAATCATACAGATGGAGCTGTATGGAATTCCTACAGTATGCACCTGATTTTCACAATATTAACACAAAGAAGATTAATAAAATATATTTGCTGTAAAATTTTGTTTTGGAATATAGTAGAGGGAGTTTTCTTTCTTTTTAAATCTTTTTTAAGGAATTTCTAATAAGTATTAGAAGTTATCTTCCTTTGACATATTACAAGGACAACACTGCAAAAATTTACTCTCAAAATGCCCATCACCCTTACATGTTTGGTTATTGGTTGGAAATGTCCAAAAAATTTGATGAGATTCAGGTGATGGAAGTGAGGCCACAGCTCTTGCTCTCTGAAGGCCATCTTGATTAGAGGTGATGAGAGACAAGGATTCCAGCTTGAACCCAGATAGAGCTATGTTCTTTATTAGTGTACTTGTGTATTAACAAGAACTTCTATTGTTTTAAAATTGTAATAGTAGGATATCTTTCACTGTAGAAAATGTGCCAAATCCAGATAAGCAAAAAGAAAATATTACCTGTAATCCCTCCAATAAATGTTAACTGTTAACCCATTGCTAACCCATTTTTTTCCCAGTCTTTTTATTTTTAAAAAAATTTTTAAAAGATTTTTCTTGAAGTGGACAATTTTTAGAGTCTTTATTGGGACTTTCCTGGTGGTGCAGGGGTTAAGAATCCGCCTGCCAATGCAGGGGACACGGGTTCGAGCCCTAGTCTGGGAAGATCCCACATGCCGTGGAGCAACTAAGCCGGTGAGCCACAGCTACTGAGCCTGCGCTCTAGAGCCCGCGAGCCACAACTACTGAAGCTCGCATGCCTAGAGCCGGTGATCAGCAACAAGAGAAGTCACTGCAATGAGAAGCCCACGCACCACAACAAAGAGTAGCCCCTGCTTGCCACAACTAGAGAAAGCCTGTGGGCAGCCGAAGACCCAACTCAGCCATAAATAAATAAATATAAATAAATTAATTAAAAATAATAATAAGAAAAAAAAAACATGGGGCTGGGTGTGATCTCCTAGAAAGTAAATGAGAAGAGGTCGAGACCTGGGCACTCCAGTGTTCAGAGATGAAAAGAAGCCAATAAAGGAAATAGAAAACAAACATCCAGGACACAAAGGGTCTATTTGAAGATGGTCATACGCAATAACTCCATTTGTGAGAATTTATTCTAAGAAAATAAAAGAAACAGTACACAGAGATGTATGTATTAGGGTGTTTATTGTGGTGTTGCGTAAGACGAGAAACTTGGAGACAATTTAAATGTTCGTCCGCTGGGTCCAGTTTAATGAAATTATGGTGAATCTATACAATGAAATGCTATACTAAGGACAATAAAAGCATTATGTATCTATACATGTTAATAAAAAATACTTATTTAAACATTTTAGTCCCATTTTGATAAAAAAGATTTACATGCCTATTTAAAGAATGAAAAGCAGTGTATTAAGATGTTGACAGTGCCTCTGATTGGGTATTAGATAATGGTCAATATTTAGTTTCTTCATATTTTCTGTAGCTTTTACAATGAGTAATATTACTTTTACAAAGAGAAAAAAGGTTACAATAATAAATAATTGCAAAATATTGCAAGTAAGTTAAAAAAATTGCACAAATATAGGGAGAGATTTGGCAGCAGGAAATGTGAAAAAGACCTAAATATTTTAATTAACTGTAGTTTAGAGCCACCAAATATTGTCGCTAAATTAATTGGACTATGTGGTCTAGAACAAAAGAGATCATAATTTTATGCTACTCTGTGCTGTCAGACTATATTTCTAGATACGATATTTTATGAAAACATTTCTATTCTCTAGACAAGGCTTACTTTCTTAATCAGAATCATGTACAGACCTGAAACCATATTACATGAGGAAGAGGTAAAAGAGCTCTGGATATTCTGGGCCAAAGAAAAGTCAGTCACAATAGAAACCAGACTTCCTGCTTTCAAAGATAGGCAGGAGTATGATGAATAAATGGGATTAAACCTGACTATAGTGTTTCAAATAGATAGGGTAAGACAAGAACCATCTGCATCAGAATTACCTGGAGTTCTTAATAAAATAAATTAATAAAACTGCGTCACCAGGGAAGCCCGAGTGGTAATCTTTTTTCTGGTGAAAGTCTTGCCTTGATGTTGATGGATGCTGATTGCTCTGTCAGGCTGGTGGTTACTCCAGGTTGGGGTGCCTGTGGCAATTTCTTAATATAAGACACCAGTGAAGTTTGCCACGTGGATGGATTTTTCATTTCATGAATGATTTCTCTGTAGCATGCAATGCTGTATGACAGCATTTTCCCCACAGTAGAACTTCTTTCAGAACTGGAGTCAGGAGCTTCCCTGGTGGCACAGTGGTTGGGAGTCCGCCTGCCGATGCAGGGGACACGGGTTCGTGCCCCGGTCCGGGAGGATCCCACATGCCGCGGAGCGGCTGGGCCCGTGAGCCATGGCCGCTGAGCCTGCGCGTCCGGAGCCTGTGCTCCGCAGCGGGAGAGGCTACAACAGTGAGAGGCCCGCATACCGCAAAAAAGACAAAACAAAAACAAAAAAAACTGGAGTCAGTCCTCTCAAACCTGGCTACTGTTTTATCAACTAAGTTTACATAATATTCTAGTATTCTCAGTACTCTAAATCCTTTGTCATTTCAACAATTAAGTCTGCCATCTTATGTGGGTGCAGTTTGTGTCACCCCAAAACAATTAAAATAGTAACATCAAAGATCATTGATCACAGATCGGCATAACAAATATAATAATACTAGCGAAAAAGTCTGGAATATTGCTAGAATTACCAAAGTGTGAGAGACATGAAGTGAGCAATTGGCATTGGAAAATGGTGCCGATAGACTTGCTTGATGCAGGGTTGCCACAAACCTTCAATTCGTAAAAAAGGCAGTTTCTGTGAGGCACAATAGAACTGAGGTATGCCTGTATGTCGATTGGGCTGGTCAGAGTGATTTGTGTCTTTCATTCCCAACAACTGTCAAAGAAGGAATAGCTCTTGAGATAGTGACCTTGTAAGCAAAGAAAGCCTCAAACACATAAAAATGGCTTCTCCCCATCCCATATTTAAAGGTAAATAATTTTTTTTCAGCTATTCAATTACTTATTTCTAAGACATACCATTTGCTGGAAGGAAAATCACATTTGAATAGCAGAAGCAGTATATTTACTGGTGATGGTGTTTCCTTTTAATTTGGGGGGGGGATTATTGGATACAATAAATAAAATCAAGGTTAAAGTATCTTATAGAATTTCTTTCAGGTAAAGTAGAAATAAATCAAGAAGGCAATTACAACTTATTTGTCAAATCATGTAACATCTTTGTTCAAATTATAGTCAATTCTTGTCTTATTTCATCTTGTTAAATGCTTTATTTCCTACTCCCATTAACAAAAAAACAAAACTATCTGCTAGTTACTGGGTCAATCAGAATTTAGCAATATATACTTCTGTTTCACTAAATACACAGGAAGAGTTTGACCATGAAAACTCTGGTTTTTACATATATTCTTAATAGTCTGCAAAGTCCAATACCAAAATTTGATACATGCAAACATACACAGTAGTCTCCCCTTAACCACAGTTTCGCTTTCTGCAGTTTCAGTTACCTGAATTCAACTCTGGTCCAAAAATGTTAAGTGTAAAATTCCAGAAATAAACAAATGATTTTGCCTTTTATTTCAGGAAAAGCCCAAAAGTCATCTCATGGGAACTCCCTCAACTCCTGATCATCAGACAGACACACGTGGGTACCCATCCTTTCCTTCTTTCCTATTATCAAATGTCAATCTTTCCCTCTGTGCAATAATATTGATTCCGTCTCCCCTCATCGTCTTAGAAAACTTATAGCAACCACTCTGACTTTTCTGTCCTAGTATCATCACCGTCTGTCTCTGGGACAAGTTACTTAACCTCCCTGTGCCTTATTGTTTTCTTTTAGGAAATAGGGAGAACAATGGAACATTCCACACAAGGTGGTTGTGAGAATTAAAGGAGTGCTGAAAACAGTGTCTGTTACATAGCGTATACAAGGAAAGTTACCTATTATTTTCATGTTTCTATTAGCATTTATATATATTAGTCTTCTTCCTCATCTAGTTACCCCACCTTCTCTTTACAGTCCAAAGTCTCAAAATAGTTTTCTATTTTAAAAGAGTTTTCTATTTTAAAAGCTTCTATTATGAACGGTCTTCTGTTGGGGACTTCCCTGGAGGTCCAGTGGCTGGGACTCCACTGCAGAGGGCACGGGTACTATCCCTGCTCGGGGAGGGAACTAAGATCCCGCATGCCACGTGGCGTGGCCAAATGAAACAAAACAAAACAAAAAACAAAACCAAAAAACCAAAACCAAAACAAAAAGGGTCTTCTGTCTACTGTAATGAGGCTTCTGTATCCAGAATTCCTCCTCCCATGACCTCCATGCACTAAATCTAATGAATATTGGATAGATCTTATTTTAGTTGACTTCTCAGCACTCAACGAGTATAATTTTCATCCTTTTTGAGTTCTATTCCCTTGACTTAAATGGTACCAAAACCCCTCGTCCTTCTGCCACCATATTCTTTAAACTCTTCGGGGGCATCCTCTCTTCCTCTACCCAAATTTTAGATGTTAAGAGTTCTTCAAGGCTCTCTCTTTGGTCCTTTTCTCTTCACTGTATTCCCTCTCCCTGTACGATCTCATGGCTTCATTTACCATTTGCAGCAGATACTGTAAATAAACTCAATAGCCACTGCCAGCTAGCTTTTTCTTCTTCCACCATAGAGGCTGTAAAGTGAAATACTGGATTTCCAAGCTTTCTTTGAGGCTTAAAGGAGGCCATGTGACGGAGTTTGGGGTAATGAGACCAAATGTAAAGTTAGGATTTCTGGAAGGTCTTTGCTTTCCTGATAAGAGGACAGCTGAGGGAATTGGTTCTTTCCTCCTTCTTCATTCCTGGAACTTGTAATGCTAAACATTTAGCAGTTATCTTTTCCCCATAAGGCAAAGAGCTAGCACACTAAGGATTGTTTTCATATTAACATTTCCAGTCCAGAACTTTCTTCTGTGCTTTAGATTCAAACAACTGCCTAATTAACAACTCCTTTTGGTTACCTCTCAGGTACCTCAAGCTGAGCACTTCTAAAATAGTACCTGTCACTATTGACTACATTTTCCTCTGGCCCTCCTTTAAATGATCCCTATCTTGGTGAATGGCACAGCACCACCATTTACCCACTTGTGCAAATCACAGATTTGGAGACAGCTCTAATACCATCTTCTCTCCCCAAACCCAGCAACCAGTCTTGTGTTTCTCTCCTCCATTTATTTCCTGTTACCCTAGTCCAAGCTATCATCATCTCTCTGGATTAATGCTAATGACCCTCAGTTGTCCCTATCTCCATTCTATTCTCTACAGATTAGTCAGAGTATTTTAAAATACAATCTGATTGTGTTGCTTCCACACTTAAAAGCTTTCCATTGCTTTTGGGATCGAGGCCAAAATCTTAGCATGATTTGCGGAGCTCTGCTGCCTGGCACAGGCCTTCTCCCTTAACCATGTTCTAGTCATACTGGCTTTATTTCTGTTCCTAGAAATAGCCATGGAATTTTGTGTCTCAGAGGTTTTGCATGTGCTTTTCCCTAGATCAGCATGCAGCTTATATTAATTTTCTATTTCTACTGTAACAAATTACCACAAAATTTCTGGTAATAAAACAAACATTATTTTATAGTTCTGTAAATCAGAGGTCCCACATGGGTCTCATTGGGCTAAATCGAGGTGTCAGCAGGGCTGTGTTCCTTTCTGGAGACTAAAGGAGAGAATCTGTCACCTTGTCCTTTTCAGCTTCTGGAGGCCCCACCTTTTTTGGCACATCACCCCCTTCCTCCATCTTCAAAGCCAAGCATGTTTGCACCTCTCCGACATTCTTGTGTAGTCGCAGCTCCCTCTAAACAAAGCTGGGGAAGATTCTCTAATTTTAAAGCCCCATGTAATTAATTGAGCCCACATGAGTAATTTAAAATAATCTCCCCATCTTAAGATCCTTATCTGCAAAGTCCCTTTTGCCATGTAAGGTACCACATTCTGAGGAATAGGACATGGACATCTTTGGGGGTGGGGAACATTATTCTGCCTACCACACATTTTTTTTTTTTTTTTTTTTCTGTTTTTTGGCTGCGTTGGGTCTTTGTTGCTGTGTGCAGGCTTTCTCTAGGTGTGGCGAGTGGGGGCTACTCTTCGTTGTGGTGCGTGGGCTTCTCATTGTGGTGGCTTCTCTTGTTGCGGAGCATGGGCTCTAGGTGCATGGGCTTCAGTAGTTGTGGTGCACAGGCTTAGTTGCTCGGCGGCATGTGGGATCTTCCCAGACCAGGGCTCAAACCCGTGTCCCCTGCATTGGCAGGTGGATTCTTAACCACTGAGCCACCAGGGAAGTCCAACCACACAATTTTTAATGACTGCATTGCGCTACAAAAACTCCAGTAGTGGCTTTAGGGTTTTATTTTTTGTTACATAACCAAACATCTTATATAGCAACAAGTAGGCAGTTGCTAGCACTGATTCAGCTGCTCAACAATGCCACCAGGAACCCAGACCTTTTCTCTTTCTATTCTGTCATCTTCAATGCCTTGGCGTTTGGTTTTTGCCTATAGACTTATTGTTTCAAAATAAGTGGGAATTCCCTGGTGGCGCAGTGGTTAAGAATCCACCTGCCAGTGCAGGGGACACGGGTTCGAGCCCTGGTCCAGGAAGATTCCACATGCCGCAGAGCAACTAAGCCCGTGCACCACAACTACGGAGCCTGCACTCTAGAGCCTGTGAGCCACAACTACTGAGCCCATGTGCCACAACTACTGAGCCCACGTGCCACAACTACTGAGCCCACGTGCCACAACTACTGAAACCCACGTGCCTAGAGCCCGTGCTCTGCAGCAAGAGAAGCCACCGCAATGAGAAGCCCGCGCACTGAAACAAAGAGTAGCCCCTGCTCGCTGCAACTAGAGAAAGCCCACGTGCAACAACGAAGACCCAATGCAGCCAAAAATAAATAAGTAAATAAATTTATTAAAAGAAAAACCCCAAAACAAAATCGCTGCTGCTTCTCCACATATCGTCTCTGTATTCAAGGCAGACAGAAGAGGGAAGTGGGGATTTATAAGATACTGTCAGTGATCTGCTCATGTTCCCTAGTTCTTATCACTTCATCCACAGTGGCCAAACTTCCAACTGCTAGCACCTGCATTTCTATGTCTGAGGCTTTTCTCTGGCTACCTGAACATAGCGAAGCCTGTTTTGCTGCCTACACCCCTCCCCTGTAGCAACACTCAATCAATGACTAAAGGGAGAAGATATAAATACTCAGCTTCTTTGTCCCTCAGGTAGGAGAATTTTAAGGAACATGTTTTATACTGGTTTGTAGTTTCCCAGTGGGATCAGGCTCCAGTTACCCTCAGGAGTAAAGGTCATTTACTGATTAATTAATCCTTTACTGATTGGCACCTCCCCCCAATTTCCTATCTCACTTTTACACTATCCTACCCTTGATTCTTGGGACGACACCAAAATAAACTATCTCCATTTGTGTCCTTGTCTCAGGGTCTGCTTTGGGGGGAATCCAACCCAAGACAGGCCATCACCACCTTTCCTTCTTCTTCCTGTCTTTGAAACAGACAGTTGGTGCTGTCATGTAAAGTTGGTGCTATGGTGGCTATCTTACAACTAGATGACAAGCCAATATGTGGAGGCTAGAAAGAATCAAATAGCTTGGGTTCATATCCTTGAGCCATTGTACCAGCCGTGGACTGTTTACTGTCTGTCTGTTACAAGACAAAATTAAGCCCTATTTGTTTAAGCCATTTTCAAAAAAATTAATTTAATTAATTTATTTTTGGCTGTGTTGGGTTTTCATTGCTGTGCGCAGGCTTCCTCTAGTTGGGGTGAGCTGGGGCTACTCTTCATTGCGGTGCACGTGCTTCTCATTGCTGTGGATTCTCTTGTTGCAGAGCACAGGCTCTAGGCACGTGGGCTTCAGTAGTTGTGGCTCTTGGGCTCTGGAGTGCAGGCTCAGTAGTTGTGGCGCATGGGCTTAGTTGCTCTCTGGTATGTGGAATCTTCCTGGACCAGGGATCGAACCTCTGTCCCCTGCATTGGCAGGTGGATTCTTAACCACTGAGCCACCAGGGAAGTCCCTGTTTAAGCCATTCTTACTGAAAAATTTTTTACTTGCGGTCCACTGCATCCCTGATACAAATAAACATAGAAATAAATAATTATAGAAAGACATATAGTGGAAATAAACAGAGTGCTGTGATAAAATATTAGAAGGAAGGGGAGATTGTTTTTTTTTAAGGCAAGTCACTTCTTTTTTTATAAATCTTTTTTTGAATATTTATTTTTTTAAATTTATTTGGTTGCACTGGCTCTTAGTTGTGGCATGCTCTTAGTTGCAGCATGCATGTGGGATCTAGTTCTTTGACCAGGGATTGAACCCAGGCCCCCTGCATTGGGAGGTCAGAGTCTCAACCACTGCACCATCAGGGAAGTCCTGGGAGTTATTTTTTGAGATGATGTTTAAGTTGAAACTTGGAGGGTAGGAAGTTAGCCATTTCAAAATTAGAGAGCATGTGCTAGGAAGAAACAACATTCACCAAGACCCAGAGCAGGAAAAGCTTTTGTTAGAAAGCACACAAGTGTGGCTGGAATGTAACAACAGTGATGTTAAAAACAGGAGAGGTTGGGGAAGGCCCAAGTAGAGTGTATTCTAAATGTAACAGAAAATGCTGAAGGGATTTAGGCAGGGAAGTGATATAATCCAATTTATTATAGCAATTTAAGAACCAAACAGTAATTTGCTGAGTTTATGTACAAAGCATGAATGTGGTGTTATGGAGAGAATAAAACAGCATACCTGCCTTCTAATAATGACCCTAAGTTTCACAAAACAATGACGAGCCTAGGTGTGAGGGAGAAGAGTAAATTCTGCAGTAACTCTGGCTTCTAATAGTACACTAGGCTTTAACCCCAAACTCCAGAGACAAAAATCCTATGTTCAATTAGCTGCAATCAGAATGCTAAGAAGAGCAAATAATTTCCATGGCAATATTAATTTTCCAAAGTTGTTTATATACACTGGTTTTCACGCAAGTACCTAGGAATATACCACAAATGTACTACAAACTTCAGAATTAGAAATTTCAAAGTAGACTGTATAATTTTACTGAAAGCATAATTCTACCACTAGATGGTGACATGAATACAACATATTGAAAACTGTCACCTTTCCCTAGCTGTAGAGGGTATATGATCATTGCTGATTACTGGTTTGAAAATCCAGATTTACACGAGGAATTTAGGGGATATTTTTTACCAGAGATTCAGCTTTATTCTTTTGGAATGCACACCTTGTAAGTACATTCAAAGGTCTCTGTTGATACATATACCGCATCAGCACAGAAGAGTGAAGATTCTACAGTAAGGAGGCAGGCAACCTTGTTTTATTGGCTTCTTCTTTTTTTTTTTTAAAAGAATCTATTTTTATTTTAAATATTTATTTATTTATTTGGCTGTGCCAGGTCTTAGTTGCAGCATGTGGGATCTACGTTGCCGCTTATGGGATCTTTAGTTGTGACGTGCAGGATCTACTTCCCTGACCAGGGATCAAACCCAGGCCCCCTACATTGGAAGCATGGAGTCTTTGACCACTGGACCACCAGGGAAGTCCCTTTATTGGCTTCTATGCTTTTACCTCTTAAGCAGTTGAAGTGGATAAAGGGATGGTAAACTAGAGCCCATAGGCCAAATCTGGCCAGTTTCACATTTTTGTATGGCCTGTGGGCTAAGAATGGTTTTTACATTTTTAAATTGTTTGGAAAAAAGAAAAAGAAAAATAGTATTTTGGGAGTACTACAGGGGATACGGGTTCGAATCCTGGTCTGGGAAGATCCCACATGCCGCGGAGCAACTAAGCCCTTGCACCTAGAGCCCATGCTCTACAACAAAGAGAAGCCACTGCAGTGAGAAGCCCACACACCACAACGAAGAGTAGCCCCCACTTGCTGCAACTAGAGAAAGCCTGCGCACAGCAACGAAGACACAATACAGCCAAAAAAAAAAAAAAAAAAAAAGATTTTGTAACACATGAAAATATGAATCTTATTTCAATGTCTATATATTAAAAAATTTATTGGAACACATCCATACTTATTCCGTTATGTATCATCTATGGCTGCTTTTGTGCTAACAGAGTTGAGTAGTTGTAATGAGGGACTTGGACTGCAACGCCTAAAATATTTACTATCTGGCTCATCACAGAAAAAGTTAGTTGAGCCCTCAAGCGATGACTGAAGAGCCGTGATCATTTATGACAATAATTCTCTAGATTCTCAAAGCATTTTAAACTAAGCACCATTTCATGTAATTTTTTAAAGTAAAAAAAATTAGGAGGCAAGCGCTTGTTAAGAAAATATTTCTTTAAAGGTCAGTATTTCTTCCCTACCTCCTAGTACTCCACATTTATGGTAGTCCTCATTTTCAAGAACTGTTACGGGTTCTTTCTGGTCTTAAAAACATAGTTGACATATACTTACAAATACTTATTAAAAGAATGTCTGTATCAGTTAGAAATGTGTTTGGCTACAAGCAATGGAAATCTAAGAGTGGCTTAAGGAAAAAGGGATTTTTCTTGCATAAACAGTCTAGGGGTGGAGAGCTGCTCAAGGATGCATCAGGGTCCTACACATTATTATCAGCTTTATGGTTGGCTTTTACCCTGCTGTGGTTTCATCGTTTAAAAAAAAAAATCACAAACTGGATGCTGTATTACTTTGAGTATCAACACCTGTTTTGGGCAGAAAGAAGAAAGGATTAAGGGGCGTGTCTGCTGAATTTGTCCTTTTTTATTAGGAATAAAAAGACCCACTCAGCAGATTTCTGCTTACATTTCATTGGCAAGAACTCAAACAATATAGCCAACCCTAGAGAAACCATAACATATATTAAAAAAAATTTTATTTTATACTGGAGTATAATTGATTAACAATGTTAGTTTCAGGTGTACAGCAGAGTGATTCAATTATACACATACATGTATCTATTCTTTTTAAAATTCTTTTCCTGTATAGGTTATTACAGAGTATTGAGCAGAGTTCATAACATGATGTTTTAGACCAAACACAAATAGTCCTTGGGGCTTTCCTTTCGGAGACCAAGTTTCCCCAGTCTCAGGTCCACCTGAAAAACAAACTCGGGTTTGGCAAGTTTCCCTGCGGGAAAAGAAGAGGGGTGGGTGGGAATGACGCTAGATGGACAATGGCTGCTACAGGATACAAAGTCCGCAGAAATCCAAGTTTTGTGGGAGAGATAGGTAGAAGAGAAGATGATGGCACAACAGCTACAGCTCCTAAGAATCACCTGCTTCCATGGAACAACTTAAAACAGGTTTAGCAGACACTTTATAGCATCAAATTCAAGTGGCAGGAAGGCAAAGAATACCCGGAAGGTGGTCCTGGAGTGGAGGGATGGTGTGACCTAACCTCGACAAAACCTGTGTAAGAATTCCTACAAGGCCTCCATAGCTGCTCTGGCTACAGATCTTAGATACCATGTACACTACTTTTGGACTTTTCAGTCATATCTCTAAATAGACGTAGTGGATATAGAAATCAGTGAGGAAGGGTTCAATGCACTTGAGGAAAATTCTCCCCAAGCTAGCTAGCTGTTAGCACGACATCAAACTTCAGCTGAGTGTCCTCTTTCCTCCACCTGTTCTTCATTCTCCGCTCCCCGTCTCAATTCCCGTATAATTTGCTCTTCGCGGGGAAGCATATTACGCTATTTCAGGTGAAGACTCTTAAGGGCACTTCGAAGGGGGCCGTCTTGCGTAAAAAGGAGGAGATGCGGTGCGAACACTCTTCACTCCGCCATTTCTAGTCACATCAAGGTGTCTTGCTTGAGGACGGATGAGCCATACACACTAGAGGCTGGCGGAAAACACGCCTGCAGGTTAAGCCGGCCCCAGGCTGTTCCATTCTCACAAAACCCCGCGGGGAGAGCGCCGCGAGCCCCCACCTGGGCTGCGGCGTCGCACCGGCCAGCTCCCCTGAACTCTAGCCTCCCGCACCCCAAAGGCCTGAGCGCGGGGGAGGGGGACGGGACAAATTACTACCAAGTCCCCCTCGGGGACCCGGAGTTAAAATGGCGAAGCGCAGGGGCGGGGGAAAGGGCGGCGCTCGCGACCCGGCGCTCGCTGGTCCTCCGGGCTCGCAGAGTAGCCGCGGTGGGCGACGCCGCGCAACCGCGACCAGCTCTTTGCTCCGCCATCTTCTTCGAGTCACCCGGCCTCCCCCCGCGGCCGCGCTGGCTTCGCGCTTCCCTTCCGGCCGCTGACAGAGATCCGGGCTGGGCGGGGTGGGCGAGCGCGCGGAGGGGGTGGACCGAGGGCGGGGAGACTCGACGGAAGAGGAAAGGGAGGGCGGCGAGCTGGCCGCGGCGGGGTGTGGGGCGTGCGGCGTGTGTGCGGCGGGGGAGGTGGGAGGGCGGGAGGCGAAGAGAGGGAGGGAGGCGGAGGAATGAGAGCGCGAGGCGCTTCTCGTCGGCTCCTTCGCCCGGACGGAAAGAGCCGAGTGCAGCCCGAACGCTCTATTAAAATGGCGGCGGCGTCGGCGGTGGCCGCGGCGTCTGGTCGGTGAAGTGACTCTGCTGCTTCTCTCCCCACCCGCCCCCTCCCTCCCTCTCCCCTCCCCCCGTCCTTCCCCCCCTTCCCAGCCGCCGGCGCCTCAGCGCCCCTCCGGCCTGCGCACCTCCCCTCGCCCCCCTCCTCTCCCCCGCCCGCTCCGGGGACCGCCGGCCCCCTCCCCCATTCTCCTGCTCCCCGCCCCGTCCCCGCCGCCGCCCGCCCTAGTCGCCTCCCCGCCCGGCCGGCCGGCCCCCTCCTCCGCCTCTCTCCCCTCCCCCCCGCCGGTCGGGATCAGTCAGTGCGATCCGAAGCGGGGGAGGGGGGGGCGGCGGCCGAACGATGTGCGAGAACTGCGCAGACCTGGTGGAGGTGTTAAATGAAAGTAAGTAGCCGCGGCGGCGGCCTGTCGGGGTGCACAGTTTGGGGTCCCCGCGCCGCTCTCCGGCTTCCCCGAGCTGCCGTGGCCTGCGGGAGGCGACGGCCGAGCCGGGCGGCTTGCGGGCCTAGCGCTCCGGGAAGGTGCGCGGTGGCGCGGCCGCTGCGGCGCCTCGGGCCCAGTCCGGCCCGGTTACCTGGGCGCCCGAGAGGGGGCCGTCGCGGAGCTCCGGCCAGGCCGGGCCTGAGCGGTCTCCGCTCTCGGAAAGTTTCCTCATTACAGGTGTCAATTAACGTAGGCACTAATGAGCCTTCGCCTCCTTCGCCCTGCCGGGAAGGTGAGGGGAGGTGGGGTCCGAGGACGAGGCTCTCCTCTGTAGTCCGAACCCTTCGACCCTCCGGCCGCCCTCTTTGATTTTCAGCGTGCTGCCTAGGCCTCTTACCTGCTAATTTTCATTAAACTCCCTGCGAGGTGGTTGGTGGTTTTCCCGTCTCTTGGGGGTGTGTGGGTTGTATTAAACCTTTCTCTCTGACCTTAAATAGCTGAAAATGAGCTGATAGTGATGACTGGAACCTTTATACCTATTAAAAAAATTAATTAATGATGTTTCTTCTTAGTGTACCATTCGTCGTTTTAATGGTAAATTCTCTTCTCTTAAGGAGAGTACTGTACTACAGGTACCATCCCGGGATAGTCATGGCCTGTCTCCTGGAATGAAAGGCCTTATTCCGTATGCTTTTATTACAGAGCGTGCACTGCTCTTTTCTAGTTAGATTCCTTTCATTTATTTTACTCCAGACCCTTGTAAGACGGTATTTTAGCTTAAAGAAACAAGACGTATTGCAAACTATTTCTGGGCCCAAAGGCCTAGTTGGACGAGGTGAATTACATAAAAGATTAATTTACAAAAAGTTGATTGTTGAGAAAATACTCACGAACACCTTTTGTGGGTTTTGGATTTGTGTTTTGTGTGTGGTATTTCGAAAGACTTCCAAATTGTCTATTTTCTAATACCATTCTTAAAAACAATTGATTATAAAGTGTATAGTCTTGTTTGTGTTTGAATTTTACTTTATTGACCAAAGGCAATAATAAAAGTGGAAGGGTTCTAGTTTACTTTCAACTCTATTTACTTCCTGACAGGTGGAAGCAGGCTTTTGCACAAATTCAAACTATACAGTATTTGTGTCATTCCAAATTTTCCTAGAATTTTAAGGTTATTTGTATTTATTTTGAGGTACTTTTATTTTTGGTGTAGGTGGTTTATGAAATGATAAACTTAATTCCTTAGTACTTATTTCAGTGAACTCTATTTTAAATGTCTCAAATGTCAGTTGTGTGATTATGGCTTGGTTTTTCTGAAACTGGAAAATGAATAGCTTTGCTATCTTATATATTAGGAGAAAACTGCTTTTAATAGTTTCGTTGGTGTTTAAAAATTATTTTAAACCTAACTATGACAATTAATTTTAAACATAGTATCTAAAGAAACTAAAGTTTGCTAATCCTTATTACCTTTTGAAAAGAGACATAATGAAGGGTTCTATTGAGGGTTATTTGGGAAACCCCTAGAACTTTGTCTAGAAGCACTCAAAAATGCAATCGATTTATGGAGTTAGCAATTTAGCTTTTGTTACCTTTAATTAAATATGGTTAATTGAACCAGGTTCACAAAATCTGGCCATGCAGACTCTTAAGAAACCTGTTTTAATGAACAGATAAGGATTTTCTGTTTGTGTATGAAAAATACTTCGTTTCTTAATATTTCCTATAAAGCTCAGTTTAAAAATTTGCCCTTTAAACTCTAATCTGACAATGAAGATTCCTTAAAAAGAAATTACTTCAGTAATTTTATTTGTAGACTATACCAAGCTATGACTAGTTGCTTCTCCACTGCCCCCACCCCCAGTTCTTTTACAGTTGTTTTCATTTTCCCTTTGTGTAGTTCCTGTATCTCAAACATAAGATGCTCAAGTTCCCAGAGAGCAGAGGGTATTACTGTATCTCATTATGGTAACACTTATCCATGACTGGGTTGGAGCATAATGGCTGGAACTTGATAAAACTTATTGAATTAAAGTAGGTTATAAGTCTTTCTTATAATCTCACAATAATTATATATTAAGTCTGTCCTTTTTTCCCCCATAGGTTGTGTAAAGATGAGCATCATTTCATCCTTGATTAGAAATTCAGAGTTAAAGTCCCAAAATAATGTGCTCAGAATTCATCTTTCAATATAACTCCCCATAACAATTAAGAGAAGAAATAAAATTAGTATATATATATATTTGTTTTTTTATAAGAAACTTTATTCATTTATTTAGGCCACACCGTATGGCACGTGGGATTTTAGTTCCCTGACCAGGGATTGAACCCGAGCCCCCTGCATTGGAAGCACAGAGTCTTAACCACTGGACTGCCAGGGAAGTCCGTAAAATTAGTATATCTTTAGGTGGTGTGTTGGATAGAATTAAAATACCAAAAACTTATTTCTTGTCAAATTTACAAACACTGATCAAACCTAAAGAAGTCTTCCTTGACACACCAGTAAGTGTATAATCTAAAAATTTTGTGTTTTAAATGAAAAGGTAGACATGATGTGGATAGTATAGCTTTATATCTGATATGCTCAGAGTTTTGATAAGGTTAAGGACTTCCTATGAAACGTTTATTTTTAAATCTGGCAGAATGTAATGTAGTTAAACTAAAAATTGATGACAGAAGATAGTAAATAGCTTTCTTTGTCATCAGTTTTTGATGAGAATATTAATATTACCAGTTATACCTCTAGTCCTGCTGAGAATGTGAAGCTCTCAGCATAGAACCATATACAGGTATTCAGACACAGTACAGTTTTGCCTGTAGGTTAAGGGCCCATTGAAGCGTGTCCATGGAACCAGGCTAAGGACTTGGTGATAAGGACCTCCTTATACCCTTTTTTAGTAGTCTTGACGGGTATCTTAAAACTTGAAATTACATTTGAAAATAGCATTTGGCTTTAGTGTTAGAATAACCAGTTTCAACAGTACTAACATATTTGGGTTTTCATATTTTTTTCAATGCTTTGTTTTTAATAAGGAAGATGTTTTAAAATGTGGAATGTATTGAGTGAACTTTGCACCTATCAGTTTGTGGGGTTGCACTCAGTTTAGGAAATAATTTTAAGTTTATATCCCTTTGCTTGTTCTCTTGACTTTGTATATTTGCTACTTTAATAGCTACCTTTGTGAGCTAGTTTACTAAAGCTAAAAGCATTTCTGGATGTTGAGAAGCTGGAGGCCTGAAATTATGCTCTGGGCTATCAGCGTTGCTAGCTCAACTAGTAAATTGAGGTCACTGTTTGCCTTGGGGTAAATTTCTCAGAGAGCAGAGTGAAAATGGCTTTAAATGTACATCCATCTTTTAAACCATTTGTGTGTTGTGGATTTTACTCTGTGTGTTTAGTGAATGAACCCTTTACGAAATGTTTTAAATGGGCAATTCATTTGTTGTTCCTAACTATCCTTTGTGATAGGCAGGAGCAAGTATTAGTATCTCTCTTTTTTTTTTTTGGCCTTGCTGTGCAGCTTGCGGGATCTTAGTTCCCCCACCAGGAATTGAACCTGGGCCCACCGCAGTGAAAGCGCAGGGTCCTAACCACTGGGACACCAGGAAATTCCCTAGTATCTCAATTTTAACTGTGAAAACGTTGAACCTCAGGCTAAGTGGTTTGCTAAAAATCACCTGTCACCTGCTTAGTTAGTAGTCAGATCTAAGCTAGAACTCAAGGTACTCCATCAGTATTTGCATTTTTATTTTTAAAGTATACTTTATTGAGCCGTTTGTGTTGGGAACTTTTTCCATTCTTTGAGGTAGGTACTTTATCACCCTTTTTATTTTATTTATTTTATTTTTTTTTATCACCCTTTTTAGATAAGAGAACCAAGGCTTAGAGTTTACGTAAGTTGCTTAGAGTCACATGACTTTATTTGGTGGAGTCAGAATTTGCACGGGACTTATCTCACGTCTTCTAGAAGACCATGCTCTTTAACCATTATGCTGTACTGTATAAACTTTACGATGATCTATTCAAATGGAAGACATTATGAATACACTGAATGGCAAAGTAAAAAATTACTAAATTTTTATGTGTTTTCACAAATTTGGGCATAATTTTGTGGTAATTGTAGAAAGAATTTAAAAGTGGTGGTAGAGACATTGCTTTGGGAGAGATCCCTGGTGTTCACCTTACTTGCTACAAGTAGTAAATTCTTCTCTCTTCTAAAAGAAAAAAAAAAAATAATAAAAGTGGTGGTAAATGTAGCTGAATGGGAATGTCTTAATATATCTAAATGTTGTTAGCAGTGAGCTCTTTAGTAAACTAAACATTTCTGGGGTTTTTAAAAATATAAGTATATAGGCATGAAAAATCATTAGTAACATAACATTTTTTGGTAGACATTTAATTCTGAAATTTGAACTGATACTGAAAATTGGAAATTTGATTTTACTACAATACAAAATACCAAATTACCAAAATTTTTAATTTGGTAAATTAATCTTGCTAAGAATATATACTCTTAAAACAGTTACTATTTGAAGTACTATTTTTCAAAGATCATAATACAATTTCAACTCATATCTTTATAAAGTAACTTATAAACCATAAAGCACTGCAGTGTGTAGATTTTTAATAGCAGACTGCATTGTCAGTGATAGCTATTGATAGCTAGGTTTAGCACTATATTCATGAAACGTGTTAATGTTTCTTATATGTTTAATAATGGGGCTTCCCTGGTGGCGCAGTGGTTAAGAATCTGCCTGCTAATGCAGGGGACACGGGTTTGAGCCCTGGTCTGGGAATATCCCACATGCTGCGGAGCAACTAAGCCCATGTGCCACAACTACTGAGCCAGCGCTCTAGAGCCCGCGAGCCACAATTACTGAAGCCTGTGCACCTAGAGCCTGTGCTCTGCAACAAGAGAAGCCACCGCAGTTAGAAGCCTGCGCACCGCAACTAAATAAAGCCGGCGCGCAGCAATGAAGACCCAAGGCAGCCGAACATAAATAAATAAATAAATAAATTTTAAAAAAAAGAATATGTACTTAAGTTACAGGCCATGCCCCTGCCCCCCCTTTTTTTTAATAGACAACAGCCTCCCTTTCTGGATGCTGAATTCCTTAAAGTCAGGGGTCATATTTTGTTTCTTCTTTTCCCAGTACTAATATAGTGCCTTGTAGAGAGTAGGTGCCTAGTGAATATTTTAGTTAATGAAAAGTTTTTGTAGAAGAATGTGAGTACCTAGGCTCAGTGTTCTTGGGCCTATTGTCAGTAGTGATTTAGATATGAGAGTTTGTGGATAAATTATGCTGAAAGTGCAGATTATATTACATATATTGCTTATTCATAAATCAGTAGGTATGTACTTAAAATAAGTATCCATCCTAACCAACTGTGTTCTAATTTTTTTTTTAATAAATTTATTTATTTATTTATGGCTGTGTTGGGTCTTTGTTGCTGCACGTGGGCTTTCTCTAGTTGCGGCGAGCCGGGGGTGGCTGTTCGTTGTGCTGCGCAGGCTTCTCATTGCGGTGGCTTCTCTTGTTGCGGAGCATGGGCTCTAGGCGCCCGGCCTTCAGTAGTTGTGGCATGTGGGCTCATTAGTTGCGGCTCATGGGCTCTAGAGCACAGGCTTAAGTAGTCATGGTACATGGGCTTAGTTGCTCTGTGGCATGTGGGATCTTCCCGGATCAGGGCTCGAACCTGTTTCCCCTGCATTGGCAGGTGGATTCTTAACCACTGCATCACCAGGGAAGTCCAATATGTTCTAAATTAATAGATAATGCAAAAAGGCAAAAAGTTTTCTATATAGGTGGTGAGATTTGAGTCTGTGGGATGAAATTTCACTAAATAACTTTTATTTATGTATTTATTTATGGCTGTATTAGGTCTTCATTGTGGTGTGCGGGCTTCTCATTGAGTGGCTTCTCTTGTTGTGGCGCACAGGCTCTAGGCCTGCGGGCTTCAGTAGTTGTGGCATGTGGGCTCAGTAGTTGTGGCTTGTGGGCTCTAGAGCACAGGCTCAGTAGTTGTGGTGCACGGGCTTAGTTGCTCCACGGCATGTGGGATCTTCCCAGACCAGGGCTTGAACCCGTGTCCCCTGCATTGGCGGGTGGGTTCTTAAGCACTGTGCCACCAGGGAAGCCCACTAAATTACTTTTATTTAAGATTTTATATACCAGGAAAATAATTGGACTTTTAACCTTTTAATGTGATTAACACCTGTTAATGTTATTTTTCTCTCAAATTCCATAGAAATTAAAAAGTCTCCAAATGTAGGTTACTCAGTTAATTGAGAACTGATGTAGGATACACATTGCCTCCTCTTGCACCTTTTAAAAATAAATTTATTTATTTATTTTATTTATTTTTGGCTGTGTTGGGTCTTTGTTGCTGTGCATGGACTTTCTCTAGTTGTGGTGAGCAGGGGCTACTCTTCGTTGCGGTGTGCTGGCTTCTCATTGTGGTGGCTTCTGTTGCGGAGCACGGGCTCTAGGCACACGAGCTGCAGTAGTTGTGGCTCGCGGGCTCTAGAGCACAGGTTCAGTAGTTGTGGCACACGGGCTTAGTTGCTCTATGGCATGTGGGATCTTCCTGGACCAGGGCTCGAACCTGTGTCCCCTGCATTGGCAGGTGGATTCTTAACCACTGCGCCACCAGGGAAGCCCATTCTCTTGCACTTTTTTTAATTTTAACTATGGAAGGGACAGGTTTCCCTTCCTACCCTGGCTATAACCTCTTCTAGGGACCTTCTAGTTTACATCCCCTGAAAGACCTTTCTCCCTAACCATCGCTGATTGGATTCCAAATAGACTTCTGACCTGGTGGATTGGTGAGACTGTTGTCCATCAATCAGATTTTTTCCTGTCAGAATGTTTGAACTAAAGAGCCAGGTAAGGCTTCCCTGGTGGCGGAGACTATTTGCAGAAGAGAATTGGGGCAAATTTTTGGAAATAGTTGATATTGAAGCTCTATAAAGAGACAGAAGTTAATACCCTCTTGGCTTTCTTTTTTATTTATTTCTCTGCACCAGGTCTTAGTTGTGGCAGGCTCCTTAGTTGTGGCTCCAGGGCTCATTTAATTGTGGCATGCATGTGGGATCTAGTTTCCTGACCAGGGGTCACACCCGGGCCCCCTACATTGGGAGTGTGGAGTCTTATCCACTCTGCCACCAGGGAAGTTCCCCTGGTGGCTTTCTTCTTTTTGTTTTTGTTTTTTTTCGGTACGCGGGCCTCTCACTGTTGTGGGCTCTCCCGTTGCGGAGCACAGGCTCCGGACGCGCAGGCTCAGCGGCCATGGCTCACGGGCCCAGCTGCTCCGTGGCATGTGGGATCTTCCCGGACCGGGGCACGAACCCGTGTCCCCTGCATCGGCAGGCGGACTCTCAACCACTGCGCCACCAGGGAAGCCCAGCCCCCTGGTGGCTTTCTAATACTGAAGCTAGTGCTCCTATTTAGCTGTCTCCCCTGTACATACTATTTGAGTTAATGTGCAACCAGAAGAGTTTTGATTCAAGTATTGCCCCATGATGAGCTCTCCTGTATTGGAAATTAGGTGTAATCTTCAGCTGTGAGTGCTTCATTATAATCTGGCTTACTTTCTTGGAACATGTTGGGCAGGTGTCATCTGTGGTGTTTGGTGGCAGGAAAAAGCTTAAGAACCTCTGTTGTTTGCGTACTCATCTCTTTACCAGTGTGTTTAGTCTTTTTGAAGAGAATAAAGGTAGCCTTGTTGTTTTTCATTCTAAAAAGGATACCTGCTTTTTTAGAAAAAAATCAAATAGTGCAGAAAATAATAAAGAAAATTAGGATAACCGAAACTGTTTACCAAAGAAATCGTTCATGTTTTGGCAAACATCTCTTAAGTCATTCTTTTCTCTCTTTCCTCAGATACACTATTTCGTGTAAATAAACTGATTACATATTACTCTATATTATTATTTTTTAAAATAAATTTATTTATTTATTTATGGCTGAGTTGGATCTTCGCTGCTGCCCACGGGTTTTCTCTAGTTGTGGCGAGCAGGGGCCACTCTTCGTTGCGGTGCGCGGGCTTCTCATTGCGGCGGCTTCTCTTGTTGTGGAGCACGGGCTCTAGGTGTGCAGGCTTCAGTAGTTGTGGCTTGCTCTGGAGTGCAGCCTTAGTAGTTGGGGTGCATGGGCTTATTAGTTGCTCCATGTCATGTGGGATCTTCCCAGACCAGGGCCCGAACCTGTGTCCCCAGCATTGGCAGACGGATTCTTAACCACTGCGCCACCAGGGAAGTCCTTATATTATTTTTACTAATAAGATGTAGCTACCTTTCCATGTTAATATGCACTTACATTATCATTTTTAATGGCTTTAGTGTAGTATTCCATTACTTGGTCATACTGTAACTTAATCAGTCCTCTAATGATGGGCATTTGGGTTGTTAATGACTTTGTAATTGTCTGATTATCACCTTGAAGATAGCCTCTGAAATCACATTGCTGAGTAGTTCATGCAGCATATCTGGAAGGAAATCTGGCAATATGATAAAACTTTTTAAAAATTGTCCTTCCAACATTAGAGCATGAGTGTAAAGCCTTCATAATCTTAAAGTGTTTATTTTGACTCTGAGGTCTGTGGGGCTGTTTTAGCAATGTATTGGTTCTAAACCACCATAAGACAAATTTGGAAGGGACTTTTTATTCTGGGTAACTTTGCTGCCAGACTCATGAACTTTATTCTGATTATTGAGAAAGGCTCAGTAACCAGTGATGAATGTAGAAGTATAAGAGCAGTAGTAAGAGCACTAACTCAGAATAAATTGAGACATGAAAATGCTTAAGACAATAGAGCTTTTGAAGTTGTGTTCAAAGTAAGATAAGGGGATAGTGGACCCACTGCTTGGGTGGGTATATTAGAGGGTGGTGATCAGGAGAATGTTGTTTTACTCTAATAATTTTTCCATTTTCCCTTCT
Organism: Pseudorca crassidens; assembly: GCF_039906515.1. Taxonomy (NCBI): domain Eukaryota; kingdom Metazoa; phylum Chordata; class Mammalia; order Artiodactyla; family Delphinidae; genus Pseudorca; species Pseudorca crassidens. The sequence goes on from NC_090309.1 coordinate 39,614,721, forward strand.
AAGAGGAATCCGCAAACCCTCAGGATAAATCACACATTAAGAGAGACTCTAACCTCTAGATTGGTAAGGAATAATGAGAGCTTTATCAGTAGTGTTAAGAGTTAAAAATCTTCAGGAATGGCAGATTCTTTGCAGCGAAGGGGATAGAGCTATGGTTGTGTGTGATTATGAACCTTTAGCTTATTAAATTTCTAGAAAAGCAGATATTGGCAGGTATTATTTTGGAAGCTATAAGAGAAACTTGCCACTATTAAATAATCAAGCACTTACTAAAGAGTGAAAGGATAGTAAAAAATTGATGTGGCACTAGTAACTTATGTTAAACCAATCTCATTTTATTTTGATATAGAAGTAAATATGGTAAAACCTGGAACTATCACTATAGATACGACATATTTTGATTACATGAAGGCACTTGACAGAATCTGAAGCTATCCCTGTGAAAGAAATGAGGGTTTTTTTTGGTCAACTTTGAGGGATTTCACTGATGGCAAGCCACAGAATCTTGTCCTTAATTCTTTCTTCTTCAAGATTTATAGTAATGAGCCTCAGTTTTGAAACTATTCCTTGGAGTGGCATTGTCCCTATTTCAGGGCAGTGAGGGTGACTTTGGAATCTGTTTCAAGATGAAAAGCTCATTTTGATCTGTTTTGTAAATTGGGGCTCCATGTAAGATTTTTTTGGCAGGGGAGCAAAGGGTGTAGGTGCTTTATAAATAAGCTTGAAAACCATTAACAATGTTGGTGCTGAAAAAGCCAGCACAATATGAAACTGTTTTCAAGTATTGTAGGTAGTAGTGCAGTGCTTATGCAGTTGAAATACTGTGTTGAATTATATACAACACAGAGACAGACAGCTTCTGAAGCTATTTGAATACTGTGCAGTTTCACATATCTTCATGGCACCTCATAAAAATCATGAGAAATAGAATGATTTGGCCAAGGTTACATAGCTAGTAAGTAGCAGAGCTTGGACTAGAATTTAGTTCTTATTCCTACTCAGTATACTTTTCTCTAACCATGCTGTTCTGTTTTTATTTTTTTAAAGAGGAACTTGACTTTGGGAGTTGGGAAACCCATGAAAAACAAAGGGACTATAGAGAGATTAATTCTGGCTAAAGTGGATTAGGCAAGGTTTCAAGGAAAGTGGAAGGTGAACTGGGCCTTTAACTGGTTGGAATAGTTACTGGGAATGAGGGGAGTGGACTAGCTTACCAGATTTGTGCGACTCTGCATGACATAGGCACTGCTAACCTCATCCCCTTGCTTGCTTTGTTTTCTTTCAGTGATGTTCTTTACTGCCATTGAGCCTTTATTTTTCCCTGGAACTTAATCACCTTTCTATGCCTTTCGTTTTTCAGAGAGGCCTTTATTGAGCATCCAGTCTAAAGTAGTTCAGGTTCTTATCCTTCATAGCACTTACAACAGTTTAAACTATTTTTATTTTTTATTTATTTATTTTATTTATTTGGTTGTGCTGGCTCCTTAGTTGTGGCATGCATGTGGGATCTAGTTCCCTGACCAGGGATCGAACCCGGGCCCCCTACATTGGGAGTGTGGAGTCTTAACCACTGTGCCACCAGGGAAGTCCCCACTTACCACAGTTTAGAATTATGTATTTATTTTTATTTACTTATTTAATGTCTTTTTAGTTTTTATTTTTTTTGGCTGCACCGCGTGGCTTGTGGGATCTTAGCTCCCTGATCAGGGATTGAACCCTCGCCCTCAGCAGTGAACACGCAGAGTCCTAACCACTGGACCACCAGAGAATTCCCTTTAATGTCTTTTTATTATACAGGGTTACAAGTTCTGTGATTGTGACTAGCTTACATTAACTGAGTTTCACAGTGTCTACACATACTAGGATCAATATGTATCTGCTAAAATATCTGAAAAATCTTAAGATCACTGGAAGTGGTTAATGGAAGATGAGGGTAGGCTGGATGTGGTAGTTTTTCCTGTTTTCTCAAATTTTGGGGACATTTCAAGTACTGTCAATCCTTGCTTTTGTGATGTCTTGCTCAGCACCCCCCTTCATAAAAAGGTGCTTCATTGATTTAAAAAAAAAAAAACCCTCATTTTGTTAAGTTGTGTTTTGTTTTTTTCCCTGAATGTCCCTTGAGATTAACCCTTATGGATTAAAAATCTAAGATTGGGAATTAGTTTTTGAACCCAAGTCAGGACTCTGTTGCAAGAACCAGAAAGAACGCCCCATTTGGCAGAAAGGAAAAGGAGTTTTTTATTTTATTTTTAATTAAAAAAAAAATTTATTATTTGTTCATTTTTGGCTGTGTTGGGTCTTAGTTGCTGCGCGCAGGCTTTCTCTAGTTGTGGCGAGCGGGGGCTACTCTTCGTTGCGGTGCACGGGCTTCTCATTGCAGTGGCTTCTCTTGTTGCGGAGCATGGGGTCTAGGCACGCGGGCTTCAGTACTTGTGGTGCACGGCCTCAGTAGTTGTGGCTCGCAGGCTCTAGAGCGCAGGCTCAGTAGTTGTGACGCACGGGCTTAGTTGCTCCGCGGCATGTGGGGTCTTCCTGGACCAGGGCTCGACCTGTGTCCCCTGCCTTGGCAGGCGGATTCTTAACCACCACGCCACCAGGTAAGTCCTGAAAAAGGAGTTTTTAAAAAGTTGTAACTGAGCAGTGCAGGTGTGTGCTATGTTCTGGTAGGGTCTACTCTTTTTTTGTTTGTTTGATTTTGTCTTTTAATTGAAGTATAGTTGATTTACAGTGTTGTGCTAATTTCTGCTGTACAGTGAAGTGATTCAGTTATACATGTATATACGTTATTTTTTATATTCTTTTCCCATTATGATTTGTCACAGGATATTGAATATAGTTTCCTTGTGGTATACAGTAGGACCTTGCTGTTTATCCATTCTGTATATAATAGTTTGCATCTACTAACCCCGAACTCCCGATCCATCCCTCCCCCACCCCCCCACCTTGGTAACCACAAGTATGTTCTCTCTGACTGTGAGTCTGTTTCTGTTCTGTAGGTAGGTTTATTTGTGTCATATTTTAGATTCCACATATAAGTGATATCATATGGTATTTGTCTTTTTCTTTCTGACTTGCTTAGCTAAGTATGATGAGCCCTGGGTCCATCCATGTTGCTGCAAATGGCATTATTTCATTCTTTTTTATGGCTGAGGTGTATTCCATTGTATATGCGTACCACATTTCCTTTATCTATTTGTCTGGTGATGGACATTTACATTGTCCCATATCTTGGCTATTGTGAATAGTGCTGCTGTGAACGTAAGGGTGTGTGTATCTGTTTGAATTAGTTTTGTCCGGATAAATGCCCAGGAGTGGGATTGCTGGATCATATGGTAGTTCTCGTTGTGGTTTTTAAAAAAAATAAATTTATTTACTTTATTTATTTATTTTTGGCTGCATTGGGTCTTCGTTGCTGCGCACAGGCTTTCTCTAGTTGTGGCGAGCGGGGGCTGCTCTTCGTTGTGGTGTGTGGGCTTCTCATTGCGGTGGCTTCTCTTGTTGTGGAGCATGGGCTCTAGGCATGTAGGCTTCAATAGTTGTGGCATGTGGGCTCAGTAGTTGTGGCTCGTGGGCTCTAGAGCGCAGGCTCAGTAGTTGTGGTGCACGGGCTTAGTTGCTTCGCGGCATGTGGGATCTTCCTGGATGAAGGCTTGAACCCGTGGCCCCTGCATTGGTGGGCGGATTCTTAACCACTGTGCCACCAGGGAAGCCCCTATTTTTAGTTTTTTGAGGAACCTCCATACTGTTTTCCATAGTGGCTGAACCAATTTACATTCCCACCAACAGTGTAGGAGGGTTCCTTTTCTCCTAGTGTGGTCTACTCTTAATCTGCAGATTCATAGCATTTTCAAGACTTCATTTCTCTGTGGCTTGCTCTGCTGTGCTTCCTTGGTTTTGACCTTAGTTTGGCCCTTCTCAGAGTAGCAGAAATGGCTACTGCACACCATCTTTATACTACACTGTTTGCAAATCACATGTTTATACTACGCAGAGCAAAAAAGAGAGAATCTCTTCTGAAACCTACTGTACAAGAACAAGGAAGCTGCTTTTTCCAAAACCTGGCTAGCAGATGGTGCTTCATAGATCATTGGCCCATGTTTTTATTATGGGTCTTATTCCTGAAGTAGAGTTCAAAGAGGATGGATTTTGGTTGGCTTAAACTGATGACCTATTCCTGAAGCTGATCCCACCAAACCTCATAGCTAAAAAATGGTAAGTGTTACCCCAAAAGAAATTTGGCATGTTGTGATTATGAAGAAGGTGAAATTGTTTTTGGACAGCAAGCACACAGATATTTAGTACACTGGTATACTGAAAACCTTTTTTTTTTTTTTTGGCAGTTTTGTAACTTTTTTTGACAGTCAACAGTTAGTTCTCATCCACATCAACTAAGTTTTTGAAAGTGGTGACAGGTACCTAGATAACCAACGTATAGAGTTTGTCTATTTATTTTATAAGTGTATTTTTTTAAAAAATTATTTATTTAGGCTGCACTGGGTCTTAGTTGCGGCATGCGGGAGCTTAATTGTGGCATGCAGACTTCTTGGTTGTGGCATGCATGCGGGATCTAGTTCCCTGACCAAGGATCGAACCTGGGCCCCCTGCATTGGGAGCGTGGAGTCTTACCAGGGAAGTCCCTAGAGTTTGTTTATTGAATCTTCATCCTCATTGTGTTTTCTGGATAACCACACATGGATACAGTATGGGACATTCCTAATTCTTTGGCTCATACTGTTTTGTTGAGCATGGTGTCAGTGTGCACATCTGGAGATCCTGTTTTCTAAATGGCAGATTTCTGGATCTCTTTCAGTGCTTGAGGGGCACGCTTCTTGAAGCTGACTCTGGATGCACTTGTGAATGTTGATGGTATAGTCTCTGGTTGCTAACCAGAATGGTTGAATGGCCTTCTTCTCTTCACCCTTCTTTGCAGGAGTCATTCTGCTGGGTCCAGTTTGGAAAATTGAAAACCATTTCTTTTTGTTTGCTTGCTTGTTTAAATTTCATTCATTCATTTATTTATTTTTGGCTCTGTTGGGTCTTTGTTGCTGCTCATGGGCTTTCTCTAGTTGTGGGGAGCAGGGGCCACTCTTTGTTGTGGTGCGCAGGCTTCTCATTGCGGTGGCTTCCTTGTTGCGGAGCGCGGGCTTTTAGGTGCGCGGGCTTCCGTAGTTGTGGCATGTGGGCTCAGTAGTTGTGGCTCGCAGGCTCTAGAGCGCATGCTCAGTAGTTGTGGCGTATGGGCTTAGCTGCTCCATGTCACGTGAGATCTTCCTGGACCAGGGCTCGAACCCGTGTCCCCTGCATTGGCAGGCGGATTCTTAACCACTGCGCCACCACGGAAGTCCCAAAAACCATTTTTTTTTAACATCTTTATTAGAGTATAATTGCTTTACAGTGGTGTGTTAGTTTCTGCTTTATAACAAAGTGAATCAGTTATACATATACACATGTCCCCATATCTCTTCCCTCTTGCATCTCCCTCCCTCCCACCCTCCCTATCCCACCCCTCTAGGTGGTCACAAACCACCTAGCTGATCTCCCTCTGCTATGCGGCTGCTTCCCACTAGCTATCTATTTTACGTTTGGTGGTGTATATATGTCCATGCTACTCTCTCACTTTGTCCCAGCTTACCCTTCCCCTCCCCGTATCCTCAAGTGCATTCTCTAGTAGGTCTGCATCTTTTTCCAAAAACCATTTCTTAACATTCTATTTACTGACTTGATTATTTTTTGTGTGTCTTACCTTAACTCTTTATGTTTGAATACTTTTTTTCAATATATAACAAATATATTGAATATTTTATACATGTAAGCATTTGCTGTATGCTGTGGTAGATACAGAGATACATTTAGATGTATATCTATTCTTAAGGAAGGTCAGAGTACAATACAGATGAGGCAGTAGGATAATAGTTGAGTGATCATTGATCTTACAGACCTGAGTTCAAGTCTTGTTCCTGTCATTTATTAGATCTCTGGCTTTGGTTATGTTCCTTAATCTCTTAGTGCCTTCTTACTTACTTGAAAATGAGGATAATAATGACTTAAATACAGGGATTTTGTGAGGATTAAATAAGATAATGCATATCAACACTTAACACAGTGCCAGTGTAAGAAATATACAAAAAACAATGGTATGAAAAGACAAATGGTAAATTCCATTAAAGTATATATAGCTGAAGTGCAGTGGTAGGAGTTTAGTTTTCTAAGATTGGAGAAGGCTTCATGGAGTTGATAGAATTTAAGTTGATCTTTGAGTAATTTTCTTTTTAATGATTGCAATTGGAGAAATGGTTATTTCAGTAAAAAGAGTTTTGTTAAAACTTTGGTATATATTATTCCAGCTAATTTTCGGTATTTATAAAAAATTGATTTCATATGTACTGTTTGCTTTTTTAAGGAGCATTTTCTCATTTACTTATGTATATCTGAGAACAGAATTTAATGGCAGCCTACTTTTAGTCTTTTGAATATAACACGTATTTAACTAGCGTTTTTCCTGTGAAGAAAAAAATAAATTAAAATATCCTTGCGCATAGAAATTTGGGTCATGTCCAGGGTCAATAGGTAGAAACTTTTAAGGCTTCTGTTGGTACATTGCCTACTAGAAGGGTTATACTAATTTATACCCCAACAGTAGTATTTGAGAGTGCCTGTTTATTTGCATTAGATATTTTGAAGAATCCATATAGTAGAGGAAAAACAGATATAGTCACTATCCAAAACTACTTGGTTCCTGCAAGAGTTCAGGTATTGAGGATTATTGCATTGTTTGTATTGACATATTTGGTTTCTGAGTTTTATTTATTTATTTTAAATTTATTTATTTATGGCTGCGTTGGGTCTTCGTTGCTGCCTGCGGGCTTTCTCTAGTTACGGCGAGTGGGGGCTACTCTTCCTTGCAGTGAGCGGGCTCCTCATTGTAGTGACTTCTCTTGTTGTGGAGCACAGGCTCTAGGCGCATGGGCTTCAGTATTTGTGGTACGCGGGCTCAGTGGTTGTGGCTCGTGGGCTCTGGAGCGCAGGCTCAGTAGTTGTGGCACACGGGCTTAGTTTTCTCTGCGGCATGTGGGATCTTCCCAGACCAGGGCTTGAACCCGTGTTCCCAGCATTAGCAGGCGGATTCTTACCCACTGTGCCACCAGGGAAGTTCTGGTTCCTGAGTTTTAATGAGTATTCTACTGTTATTTAGAAAAGCTTTTCCCACTCTGAGATCAGATATTCAGTTAAGCTTTTTTCTAGTTTTTATAAATTGTTTAATTTTTAATCCATCTAGAATTTATTTTGGTGTAAGTTATGAAGTGGATCTAATATTAGTTTTTCCAAACTATTACTCATTGATCTTAGCGTCCATCTAGTTTTTCACTGTTTTGATATGCCACCTCTGTCTTATACAGAATTTTTGAGTATATTCCTGGAGGTCTATTTTTAAGCTTTTTATTGTTTAATTGTTTGGTTTTAATTTAGTTGCTTCATGATATATTTTAGTACCTGAAAATATTAAACCACATTGCTAGTGAAAAGTTACTTATTCCTTGAGATAAAACTTCAGAATTCTTTTGTTGTTGTGTTGCCCCCCTTTCCTCACATTCTGTTGGAATTTTTATTGAAATTGCATAATGTTTTTAAATAGGAGCATGAGTTGACATCTTACAGTATTGATTCTGCCACTTCAGGAAGCATAATGCGCTTTCCCATTTATATAATCTTTGTGAAACTTTGTGGGGTTTTTCCTTTATGTAGATTCTGCACGTTTCCTTTATAATTATTCCTAGGTATTTTTATTTCTTCTTATAAATTGAATTTTCACACACCTTTATCATTAATTATTTTGCTTTATTTTGATAACAGTTTTATTGAGATACGTACCTTACATGTCACCCATTAAAACTGTACAACTCGGTGGCTTTCACTGTATTCACAGAATTATGCAGTCATCACCACAGTCAATTTTAGAGCACTTTCATCACCTCAGAAAGAAACCCCACACCTTTTAACTATCACTCTAAATCCCCTGTCCTCCCAGCCCTAAGCAAGAGTCTACTTTCCCTATGTATTTGCCTATTTTGAGTCTTTCATATAAATGGAATAATAGTATATCTTGTGACTGACTTCTTTCACTTAGCATATTTTCAAGATTCATCCATGTTGGACATGTATCAGTTCTTCATTCCTTTCTGTGACTGAATAATAGACATTGTATGAACATAGTCCATTTTTTTTTTCTTTTTTTGGCCGCACCGTGTGGCATGCAGGATCTTCCCCGACCAGGGATCAACAAACCCATGCCTCCTGCAGTGGAAGCATGGAGTCTTAACCAGTGGACCAGGAGGGAAGTCCCCACATTTTGTTAATGCATTCCTCAGTTGATGGACATTTGGGTTGTTTCTACCTTTTGGCTCTTATGAATAATGCTTCTGTGAACATTTGTGTAAAACGTTTTCCATGGACTTAGTTTTTACTTCTCACAGGTACCTGGGAGTGGAATTACGTGGTCAAACGGTAACTCAGTTTTACATTTTGAAAAACTGCCAAACTGTTTTCCAAAATGGTGCAACATTTTATATTCCCTTCAGCAGTGTATGAGGGTTCCAGTTCCTCAACATCCTCATCAACACTTGTTATTTTGACTGTTTTATTCTAGCCATCCTAGTGAGCTTAAAGTGGTATCTCATTGTGTTTTTTTTTTTTAATGTGGAATCTTTAGTTGTGGCATGCGGGATCTTTTTTGTTGTTGTTGCGGCATGCAGACTCTTAGTTGCGGCATGTGGGATCTAGTTCTCTGAGCAGGGATTGAACCCAGGCCCCCTGCATTGGGAGCATGGAGTCTTAGCCACTGGACCACCAGGGAAGTTCCTCTCACTGTGGTTTTGATTTGCCTTTCCCTGTTGAATGATGATGATGAATATCTTTTCATATGCTTATTTATCATTTGTATATCTCCTTTGGAGAAATGTCCATTCAGATCCTTTGCTCACTTTTTAATTGGGTTATTTATTTTTTATTATTGGGTTGTCAGAGTTCATTAATATATATTCTAGACACGCGTCCCTTATCAGATATATATAATTCGCAAATTTTTTCTCCCATACCGTGGGTAGTCTTTTCACTTTATCACTACTGTTCTTTGAAGCACAAAAGGTTTTAATGTTGAAGTTCAGTTTATTTCTTTTGTTGCTTGTGCTTTTGGTATCATGTCTATTGCCAGAATGCATTGCCAAATCCAAAGGCATGAAGAACTTACCCCTATGTTTTCTTGTAAGTTTAATAGTTTTGGTTCCTATATTTAGGTCTTTGATCCATTTTGAGTCAATTTCTTGTACACGGTATGAGGTAAGGGTCCAACTTCATCCTTTTGTATGAGGCTGTCCAGTTGTTCTGCCACCATTTGTAGAAAGACATTTTCCATTGAGTGATCTTGGCAGCTTTGTTGAAAATCAGTTGACTGTGGATGAATGGGTTTGTTTTTGGACTCTCATTTCTTCTTCTTCTTTTTTTTTTAAAGCAGACATCCCTTCTTTTATATATTTATTTACTTATTTATTTATTTGTCTGTGTTGGGTCTTCGTTGCTGTGCGCAGGCTTTTCTCTAGTTGCGGTGAGCGGGGGCCACTCCTCGTTGTGGTGAGCGGGCCTCTCATTGCGGTGGCCTCTCCCACTGCAGAGCACGGGCTCTAGGCGTGCGGGCCTCAGCAGTTGTGGCACACGGGCTCAGCAGTTGTGGCACACGGGCTCAGTAGTTGTGGCTTGCGAGCTCTAGAGCGCAGGCTCAGCAGTTGTGGTGCACGGGCCCAGCCGCTCCGCGGCATGTGGGATCTTCCCGGACTGGAACATGAACCCGCGTCCCCTGCATCGGCAGGCGGACTCTCAACCACTGCGCCACCAGGGAAGCCCCAGAGTATAAGTTTTGCATTTCTTCTTATTAAATATATTCCCAAGAATTTTATTTTTTTAAGTCATGAGATGTCACATTAAAGTCTCCTTTTTAAAAAAAATATTTATTTATTTATTTATTTTATTTATTTTTGGCTGCGTCAGGTCTTAGTTGCAGCACGTGGGCTCTAGTTGAGGCACGTGAGCTCAGTAGTTGTGGTGCGTGGGCTTAGATGCCCTGCAGCATGTGGAATCCTAGTTCCCTGACCAGGGATCGAACCCACATCCCCTGCATTGGAAGGCAGATTCTTTAGCACTCGACCACCAGGGAAGTTCCGAATTTTATTGTTTCTGATGTAAATGGAATTGTTTTGTACGTTTCATTAAAAAATTTTTTTTTAAATTTTTGGCTGCATTGCGTCTTCATTGCTGCGTGCAGGCTTTCTCTAGTTGCGGTGAGCGGGGGCTACTCTTCGTTGCGGTGCACGGGCTTCTCATTGCGGTGGCTTCTCTTGTTGAGGAGTGCAGGCTTCCATGGTTGTGGCACGTGGGCTCAGTAGTTGTGGCTCACAGGGTCTAGAGCACAGGCTCAGTAGTTGTGGCACATGGGCTTAGTTGCTCCGTGGCATGTGGAGTGCTCTTGGACCAGGGCTCGAACCTGTGTCCCTTGCATTGGCAGTGCCACCAGGGAAGTCCTCTGTTTCATTTTTGCATTGCTTGTTGCTAGTGTATAGAAATACAATTGATTACTTGTTTATTAATTTTCTTTAGTGATTCCTTAAGACTTTCTTAGGATTTATACAAGATCATGTCATCTGTGAATAGAAACAGTTTTACTTCCTTTTCAATTGGGATATGTTTTGTTTCATATAACCCTTTATTATTAAATCTGTATCTTCATTTGGTTCCATCAGTGGTTCTTAAAGTTTGATGTGTGGACCCTGGGGGTCCCAGAGAGCCTTTCAAGGGGTCTGAGAGGTAAGTCATATTTGCCTTTTGGTTAATATTTTCACTGGTACTGCAAAGGCATGGTGGATAAAACACATTGCAGGAAATAACACAGTGCACTAAGTAGTTAATGTAATCTTTGCTGCCAAGCACTTGCTGTTTAAAAAAAATGTTCACTTTATGCCTTTGATGAAGCAATGGATATTAATATTATTAAATCTCAGAAGCTTATGTGCATGTCTTTTAATATCCTGTGATGAAATGAGAAATGCATATAAAGCATTTCTTTTGTTTACTGCAGTAAGATGGTTGTCTTAAGGAAGTGCCCTCATGTGATTGAGTTGTAAGCTGAACTAGCTGCTTTTTTCATGAAACTCCATTTTTATTTGAAAGAATGATTGACTCAGAGGTTATCCAGATTTGGGTATATGGCGTGCATTTTCTGGAATGAATGAGGCAAGCATGTCACTTCAAAGAAGACTGATGGTGTTAGTTGCCAGTGATAAAATTGAGCTTTCAAGAAAAAATTAAGATTTGGAAAACTTGTACCTGTCACTGAGTTTGACAGCTGCCCAAAATGTACGGATTTTTTTACGAGATTGATGGAACTATTAATAATGATATGATTTTTTGATATTGTGTAATGAAATATGTCAACACTGGAAAGATCTACATAACTTAGTGAGCCAGTATTTTCCATATCACCAGTGCATGATGTTACAAAATCGTTTATGGTCAAAAGGTCTATTCAGAGAGCAAGATAGATCAGTGGATTTTAATGTAACAGTACTGATAAAGTTTTAGATTTCATATTGCAACTTGTCTTTTAGAAATTAACACTCGGGGCTTCCCTGGTGGTACAGTGGTTAAGAATCCGCCTGCCAATGCAGGAGACACGGGTTTGAGCCCTGGTCCAGGAAGATCCCACATGCTGTGGAGTAACTAAGCCCATGCACCACAACTACTGAAGCCCGCGCGCCTAGAGCCTGTGCTCTGTGACAAGAGAAGCCACTGCAATGAGAAGCCTGCGCACCGCAACGAAGAGTAGCCCCCACTCCCCACAACTAGAGAAAACCTGCACCCAGCAACAAAGACCCAATGCAGCCAAAAATAAATAAGAATAAAAATAAATTAATTAAAAAAATTAACACTCATTGAGTTTTGGTGTAATATCGAAGAATATCCAAAATTATCTGACAGGGCTGTTAAAATAGTCGTCTTATTTCCATGTTCAGATCTTTTAAGGATGGATTTTCTTTATTTGCTTTACCAAAACTATATGGCAGCATATAGAATGCAGAAGCAGTTAATGAGAATCCAGCTGTTTTCTATTAAGCCAGACCCTAAAGATATTTTCAAAAATTTAAAACAGCACCACTCAAGTCACTGATTTTTTAAAAATGGAAAACAGGTAATGAATTTATCGCTTATAAACTATTGAATAAATATTTCTAAATTTTAATTCAAAACACAATAAATACTGATAAATATAAATCACCTAAACATAAGTTCTTCAAAGTTTTCAGTTTTTTTGTTTGTTTTATTTTTGCAGTATGCGGGCCTCTCACTGTTGTGGCCTCTCCCGTTGCGGAGCACAGGCTCCGGACGCGCAGGCTCAGCGGCCATGGCTCATGGGCCCAGCCGCTCCGCGGCATGTGGGATCCTCCTGGACCAGGGCATGAACCCATGTCCCCTTCATCGGCAGGCGGACTCTCAACCACTGCGCTACCAGGGAAGCCCCAAGTTTTCAGTTTTTAAGCATGTGAAGGAGCCCTGAAAACAAAGTTTGAGAACTGCTGGGCTGCATAATCTTAAAATTTTCTCCTTCCTTATTCAGGGTTTTGTTACTCTAATCTCTTCGGTATGGAGATTACTCAGGGTTTAGTCCTTTGCTGTGTATATTATGAAGAGGTTGAAGTAAGGATTCAGTCTACTGCCATGACTTCATTATCTTTCAGAGTATATTTCTAGCACTGACTGATTTTCCAAGTGTCAGACCAATATCCTTAACTTAGTTCTAGACTTTTTTTTTTTTTTTTTTGGCGGTACGCTGGCCTGTCACTGTTGTGCCCTCTTCCGTTGCGGAGCACAGGCTCCGGACGCGCAGGCTCAGCGGCCATGGCCCACGGGCCCAGCTGCTCCGCGGCATGTGGGATCCTCCCGGACTGGGGCACGAACCCGTGTCCCCTGCATCGGCAGGCGGACCCTCAACCACTGCGCCACCAGGGAAGCCCCCTAGACATCTTTAGTTAAGTATCCTTCATCCTCAAATTCAACAGAAGTAAAACTGAGTCCTTCATCTTGTACTCATATTTTTTTTTTGCTTGCTTCTTTACGTAAATCTTGCTTAACTATGAATTTCTCACACTGGAATTTATTTTAGTATTCTACCTTCCATACTTTAGAATGATGCCTCTGGAACTTTAATGTACATATGATCACCTGGAGATTTTCTTAAAAAGGCAGATTAATTCAAGCAGTCTGGAATTTTGCCTGAGAGTCTTCATTCTAAGAAAGCTTCCACATGATGCTGATGTTGTTGGTCTTTAGTACACACTTTGAGTAGCAAGGCCTTAGAATACGTTAATTCCATTTATTCTGTTCCTGTCTTTTATACTATTGTTGTAGTGTATTTTAATTACTTACATGTATATATATTTATTGTTTTTTGCGGTACGTGGGCCTCTCACTGTTATGGCCTCTCCCGTTGTTGAGCACAGGCTCCGGACGCGCAGGCTCAGCAGCCATGGCTCACGGGCCCAGCCGCTCCGCGGCATGTGGGATCTTCCCATACCGGGGCACGAACCTGCCCTGTATCGGCAGGCGGACTCTCAACCACTGCGCCACCAGGGAAGCCCAATTACTTATATTTTTAAAGTTCAGTAAGACGTTATTGTCAAGTCAGTATTCATTTAGATTTACCCACTTTTATCCTTTCTGTTGCTGTTCATTTTCTTTTGCATCTCTGGGCTTTCATCTGGGATCATTTTTCTTTTAGAATTTCCTTTAGTGTGGTTCTCCTGTGGATGATCTTTCCCATATTTGCTTGTCTTTTAAAATGAAGATAAAATATATTTTCAGACAACAAACACTTAAATAGGGTATTGAATTACAGATTTGTGGGTGCTGTTGCTTCTTTCAATAAGTCATTCCATTTAAAAAAATTTTTGGCTTAAATAGTTTATACTGAGAATTCAGCCATCAGTTTTACTATTGCTTCTTAGGTAAGTTTTTTCTTCATCTGTCTGATTTTAAGATTTTCTTATTGTCTTAGGTCTTCAGCAGTTTTACTGTGATGTGTCTACGTCTCTTTTTGTATTTATTTGCGAACGATTCATTCTTGAATCTGGTTTGAGCTTTAAAAAGTTAGTTTTGTAGCCATTGTTTCTTCAAGTATATGTCCTGCTTCATGATTTCATCACTTTTTGGAATTCCAGTTACATAAATGCTATATGTTTTTCATCATCTTCCTTCTCTCTTTTGCTCTTCTGTATTTTCCATCCTTTTGTCTTTTGTGTGTCTGTACTTCAGTCTAGATATTTATTTTTGACCTACCTTCCTTAAGTTGTATGTAATCTAGTATTAAAGCCATGTATTGAGATCTTAATTCCAGTTATTGTATATTTTCATTGTAAAGCTTTTGATTCTCTTAATAGTTTTCAGAACTTTGCTGAAATTCTTTATCTTAACATCTACTGTCTTGAACATATTACTGTTATAAAGTTCAGGTCTGATAACTAATTAATCTCATTTTTTTCTTACTTTCTTTTCCCCTCTGTTTTGATTATGTGGTTTATGGTCTTGTTTTTTGGTATGCTTGATAAATTTTTTTTAACTTTGTTATAGAAAAACTTAGTCATGTGTAGAAGTAGGAAGGTTCATAGCAATGATGTTTATGAATCTGTCACTCAATCAATAATTACTAGCTCATAGACAATTTTGTTTCATTTGTATCCTCCTCATTCCCTTTCCCCCACCCACTGTATGATTTTCAAGCAAATCCAAGTATTATATGTTACCTGTATACATTTCAGTGTAGTTCTCTAAAAGACAAATACTTTAAAAATACATAACCACAAAAAAAAAATACATAACCACAATATCATCATTACAACTAAAAAATTAAGAGTAATGTAATACAAAACATTTAGTGGTCAAATTTCCCTCATTGTCTGAATTTTTTAAAGTTTTATTTAATTTTTCCTTTAAAATTTGAATCAAGGTTCAGATAAAGTCTATTGTAGTGGCTGATTTTTTTTTTTCTTCCCCGCTGCACAGCTTGCGGGATCTTAGCTCCCCGACCAGGGATTGAACCTGCACCCTTGGCAGTGAAAGAATGGAGTCCTAACCACAGGACTGCCAGGGAATTCCCAAACTTACTCATCTTGTAACTAGAAGTTTGTACCCTTTGACCAACATCATCCCATTTCTTCCACCCCCCACTCTCCTGGCAACCGCCATTCTAACTCTCTTTTTCTGTGAGTTCAGCTTTTTAAGATTTCATGTATAAGTGAGAATATATAATGTTTGTCTTTCTCCGACTTACTTCACTCAGCATAATGCCTTCAAGGTCCATCCATGTTGTCACAGATGCCTGAATTTATTCCATTATATATATGTACCACAGCTTCCTTATCCATTCATCCATCAGTGGACACGTAGGTTGCTTCCATTTCTTGGCTTTTTGTTGTGAATAATGCTGCATTGAACATGGGGGAATTACTATCTCTTTTAGATAGTAATCCATTTCCTTTGGATATGTACCCATAAGTGGGATTGCTAGATCATGTTCTATTTTTGCATTTTTTGAGGAACCTCCATACTGTTTTACACTGTGGCTGTACCAATTTACATTCCCACTTACAGTCCACCAGGGTTCCCTTTTCTCCAAATCATCAAAAACACTTGTTATCATTTGTCTTTTTTTTTTTTTTCTGGTATGTGGGCCTCTCACTGTTGTGGCCTCTCCTGTTGTGGAGCACAGGCTCCGGACGCGCAGGCTCAGCGGCCATGGCTCATGGGCCTAGCCGCTCTGCGGCGTGTGGGGTCTTCCCAGACCGGGGCACGAACCCGTGTCCCCTGCATCGGCAGGCGGACTCCCAACTGCTGCGCCCCCAAGGAAGCCCATCATTTGTCTTTTTGATGATGACCATTCTAACAGATGTGAGGTGATAGCTCATTGTAGTTGATTTGCAGTTCCCTGATGATTTGTGGTGTTGAACATCTTTTATGTTCCTGTTGGCTATTTGTATGTTGTCTTTGGAAGACTGTCTATTCGGGTCATTTGCCGTTTTTTAATTGGTTATTTGATTTTTTTTGCTATTGAGTTGTATGAGTTTCTTATATATATATTTTAAATTTTTTATTATTTTTAAAGATTTTTTTGATGTGGACCATTTTTAAAGTCTTCATTGATTTTGTTACAGTATTGCTTCTGTTTTTTATGTTTTGGTTTTTTGGCTGTGAGGCATGTGGGATCTTAGCTCCCCGACCAGGGATCGAACCTGCGCCCCCTGCATTGGAAGGCGAAGTCTTAACCACTGGACTGCCAGGGAAGTCTCCTTTATATATTCTAGGTATTAACTGTTTATAAGATAAATGGTTTGCAAGTATTTTCTCCCATTCTGTAGGTTGATTGTTTCTTTTGCTGTGCAGAAGCTTCTTAGTTTGATGTAGTCCTACTTGTTTATTTTGTTGTTGTTGCTTGTGCTTTTGGTTGTGATAGCCAAAAATTTGTTACCAAGACCACTGTAAAGTAACTTTTCCTCTCTGTTTTTGGTTTTAGGTCTTATATTTGAGTCTTTAATCCATTTTAAGTTAATTTTTGTGTATGGTGTAAGGATCCAGTTTCACTCTGTTGTGTGTAGCTATTCAGTTTTCCCAGCACCACGTATTGAAGACTGTTCTTTCCCCGTTGAATATTCTTGCCTCACTTGCCAAATATTAGTCAACCATTTACGCATGAGTTTATTTCTGACCTTTTCATTCTGTTCCGTTGGTCTGTGTGTCTCTTTTTATTCCAGTACTGTTTTATCATAATTTTTTTAAAATTATCATAATTTTGTAATATAATTTGAAATCAGGAAGTGTGATGCCTCTAGCTTTGTTCTTTCTTAGGTTTGCTCTGACTATTCGGAGTCTTTTGTTGTTTCATGTGAATTTTAGGATTTTTTTTTTCTTTTTCCTTGAAAGATGCCACTGAAAGTTTGAGGGATGTCATTGAACTTTTAAATGGTTTTGGGTAGTATGGACATTTTAACAATATTAATTCTTCTGCTTTGTGAACATAGGATATCTTTCCATTTATTTGTGTCTTCTTTCATTTCCTTCATCATTTTCTTGTAGTTTTCACCATCTTGCTTAAGTTTACTTCTAAGTATTTATTTTTGATGTTATTGTAAATGGGATTGTTTTCTTTCTTTTTCAGGTAGTTCATTGTTAGTGTATTGAAATGTAACTGATTATGTTGATATTGTATTCTGCAACTTTACTGGATTTGTTTATTTAGTTTTTTGTTTGTTTTTGGTGGAGTCTTTAGGATTTTTTTATATATGAGATCATGTCATCTACAAACATGATACTCATCTCAGGTATGAATCCCACTTGATGATGGTGTATAATGCTTTTAATGTGCTGTTGAAGTTGGTTTGCTAGTATTTTGTTGAAGAATTTTTACATGTATGTTCATCAGGAATATTGACCCGTAATTTTCTTTTCTTGTATCCTCATTGGGCTTTGCTATCAGGGTAATGCTGGCTTTCACTGTAAAATGAGTTTGGGAGTGTTCCTTCCTCTTCAGTTTTTTTTAAGGATTTGAAAAGGATTGGTGTTAATTATTCTTTAAATGTTTGGTAGAATTCACCTGTGAAACCATCTGGTCCTTGGCTTTTCTTTGTTGGGAGGTTTTGATTACTAATTCAATTCCCTTACTCATTATTGGTCTGTTCACATTTTCTATTTCTTCATGGTTCAGTCTTTGTAGGTTGTATGTTTCTAGATATTTATCCATTTTTCTAGGTTGTCTAATTTGTTGGCTTATAATTGTTCATAGTAGTCTCTTAAGATCCATCAGTTGTAATACCTCAGTTGTCTCCTCTGTCATTTCTGATTTTGAGTGCTTTCTCTTCTTTTCTTAGTCTAGCTAAGGATTTGTCCTTTTTTTTTAATCTTCTTAAAGAACCAGCTTTTAGTTTCATGGATTCTTTTCCTGTTTTTCAAGTTTCTATTTCCTTTATTTCTGTTCTGATGTTTGTTATTTTCTTCCTTCAGCTAACTTTGGGCTTAGTTTGTTCTTTTTCTGGGCTTAGTTTGTTCTTTTTCTAGTTTCTTGAGGTGTAAAGTTAGGTAGTTTATTTGAGGGTTTTTTTCCCCCCTTAACATAACATTTATCTCTGTAAGTTTCTCTCTTAAAACTATGTTTGCTGCATTCCCTAAGTTTTGGTGTGTTGCATTTCCACTTTTGTCTCAAGATATTTTTTGATTTCCCTTTTGACTACTTTGACTCATTGGTTGTTCATATATATGTTGTATATTTTATTTTTTAAAAATATTTATTTATTTGGCTGTGCCAAATCTTGGTCACAGCACGCAGGATCTTTAGTTGTGGCGTGTGGGCTCCTTTTTTTTTTTTTTTTAAGTTGCAGCATATGGGATCTTTTTAGTTGTGGCATGCGGGATCTTTAGTTGCAGCATGCAAACTCTTAGTTGTGGCATGTGGGATCTAGTTCCCTGACCAAGGATCAAACCTGGGCCCCCTGCATTGGAAGCGCGGAGTATTAGCCGCTGGACCACCAGGGAAGTCCCCGTATGTTGTTTAATATCCATGTATTTGTGAATTTTCCAGCTTTCCTCCTGTTTCTCATCTCTATTTTATACCACTGTGGCTTGAAAAGATAATTGGTATGATTTCTATCTTCTTAAATTTGCTAAGACTTCTTTTTTGACCTAACATATGACCTAGAGAATGTTCCATATGTGCTTGAGGAGAATGTGTGTTCTGCTGTTGGATGGAATGTTCTATGTATGTCTGCTAGGCTCATTTGTTGTAAAGTATAGTTCAAGTTCATTGTTTCCTTGTTGATCTTCTGTCTGATCTATCCATTGTTGAAAGTGGGATATTGAAGTTTCTTACTATTTTTGTATTATTTCTCTCTTCGGATCTGTTAGTATGTACTTAATATATTTAGATACTCTTATGGGTGCATATATATTTGCTGTTTTTGTATTCTCTTGATAAATTCACCTCTTTATCATCATAAAATGACCTTCTTTGTCTTCTGTTACAGACTTAGGCTTAAAGTGTATTTTGTGTGGTATAAATACAGCTATTCCTTCTTTCTTTTTTCCATTTGCATGGAATATATTTTTCCATTCCTTCACTTTGAATCTGTGTGTGTCCTTAAAGTTGTAGTGAGTCTCTTTCATGCCACATCTAGTTGGATCCTGTATTTTTTTTAAAATTTATTTAATTTTTGGCTTCTCATTTTGTGTATTTTTCTGATTTCATTGAATTGTTTTTTTGTATTTTCTTGTAGCTCACTGGTCTTCCTTAAAACAACTTCTTTGAATTATTTATTGGACAAATTGCAGATCTCCATTTTCTTGGAATTGGTTACTTGAAAATTATTGTGTTCCCTTAGTGGTTTAATGTCACCTTGATTTTTCATGTTCCATGATGTCTTGAATTGCTGTTTTTGCATGTGGAGAAGCAGTCATTTCCTCCAGTTTTTACTGACTGGCTTTGGGAGAGACATATCTTCTGATAGCCCTGTTAAGAATTCTGAGCCTAGGGCTTCCCTGGTGGCGCAGTGGTTAAGAATCCACCTGCCAGTGCAGGGGACACACAGGTTCAAGCCCTGGTCCAGGAAGATCCCACATGCTGTGGAGTAACTAAGCCCGTGTGCCACAACTACTTAGCCTGCGCTCTAGAGCCCACGTGCCGCAACTACTGAAGCCTGCGTGCCTAGAGCCCGTGTCCCACAACAAGAGAAGTTGCTGCAATGAGAAGCCCGCGCACTGCAACAAAGAGTAGCCCCCACTCGACGCAACTAAAGAAAGCCCGCGCGCAGCAACGAAGACCCAATGCAGGCATAAATAAATAAATGAACGAATGAATGGATTCTGAGTGTTTCTCAGACCTTTATTGATTGATTGATTGATTGATTGCGTTGAGTCTTCATTGCTGCGCTTGAGCTTTCTCTAATTACAGCGAGCAGGGACTATTCTTCATTGCAGTGTGTGGGCTTCTCATTGTGGTGGCTTCTCTTGTTGCGGAGCACGGGCTCTAGGCGTGCAGGCTTCAGTAGTTATGGCACGCGGGCTCATTAGTTGTGGCTCATGGGCTCTAGAGTGCAGGCTCAGTAGTTGTGGCGCACAGGCTTAGTTGCTCCGCAGCATGTGGAATCTTCCCAGACCAGGGCCTGAACCCATGTCCCCTGCATTGACAGGTGGATTCTTAACCTCTGCGCCACCAGGGAAGTCCATCTCGGACCTTTTTTTTTTCATTTGCGGTACGTGGGCCTCTCAGTGCTGTGGCCTCTTCCGTTGTGGAGCACAGGCTCCGGACGCACAGACTCAGCGGCTGTGGCTCACGGTCCCAGCTGCTCCGCGGCATGTGGGATCTTCCCGGACCAGAGCACGAACCCATGTTCTCTGCATCGGCAGGCGGACTCTCAACCACTGCGCCACCAGGGAAGCCCCATCTCAGACCTTTTTTAATGGATATATCTGCTCCTCATTTCTTGTTCTGTTTTGGAAGGTAATTCTAAGATTGTTGCTGTCTCCTGATCATACAAAGCCAGATTGAGTGCTGACAGTCTCTCATGTGCTTTTCCTACAGCAGTGCTGAATTCTCAAGTTTGTGTACTTTCTCCCACTTCTGCAGGGTCTGGACAGCTTTTTGCACATGCTGTTAATTGTCTGTGAAGGTTTGCTTTTGCTGCCCTTAGGGGTGCAGACAAGGAGCCAGCCACAGGGTGGGAGTGTGTGTGAGTGAGGTACATGGAGAGTTGGGGGTTCTTATGTGGGTTGGGGGCATCCTCAGACAAGATCTTTCTTGGCACTGTGCTGTGCTGCCTTGGGAGAAGGGTGTCACAGGTAAAGTGAAACTGTTCCTCTTACTCTCTTCAGTGTGTCC
Source organism: Pseudorca crassidens (assembly GCF_039906515.1). Lineage (NCBI taxonomy): Eukaryota > Metazoa > Chordata > Mammalia > Artiodactyla > Delphinidae > Pseudorca > Pseudorca crassidens. The sequence continues at coordinate 39,635,677 of NC_090309.1, forward strand.
AGTCTTGGATTTTATTTTATTTTATTTTTTGCTTCGGAAATTCTCTGCCGTACTCCCAGACTTTCACAAAGGCACTGTTGTCCATGGTGATTGTCAGCATCAGTGTTCTTTGGGAGGAAGATGGTAGAAAACTTACATTTTGCTATTTTGATGACATCACTCTCTGCTGATGTACTTTATATGACCAAAGCTTAGATTTTTTTTTTGTATAACTTTATTAAAATGAAAATAAACTTTATGTGCTATGTGTATCTGACATTTTTTTCATTTAGTATATCACTGTAAGTTATCTGTGTTGCTTATTAGTGTATTAGAAGTTTGCTGCTTTTTACAGTTGAATAGAAAACTATAATTTTTTTTAAATCAGTCCACTCTTTGGACAGGTGATTTGTTTTTAGTTTGAGGCTGCTTGAATAATTTGTTTTGTTTATTTTGCTTTTGTTTGTTTTGTTTTGCTTGGTTGGTTATCTGCCTGGACTAATTTTATAGATTCTGGCTGCCCTGCTGTTTATAGTCACTGACATGTGTTTTTTTATTTTTAAATACATAATTCTTATCCTTTTTTGTTCTTGCTATTTATCTGTTGAAGAAACTACTGATTCCATGGATCATTTAGCCCATAAAGGTTTTTTCTTTTGGATGTTGCTTATTGTATCCTTGTGGGATTATTGAACATGTTTTTCTGTCTCCTCTATTTCTGTAATTTGATTATTAGATTTAGAGGCTTGATCAGATTTCGATTAGATTTCTTGGCAAGACTTTTATAGAATGTGTTGTATTCTTCCATCAGAGGGCAAAAAATGTCATGTTGTTGCTTTTTTTTGTACTGCCAGCAACCATTGCCTAGATCTTTTATTTCATTTGTAGTTGCAAAATGGTGATATTCGAATCCTATCATTTTTCTTCATCAGCTGGTCTGTTGCTATAAGGAGAAACTTCCTTTTATTACCCATTTAGTTACTTTGAATTACCATTAGTACAGGAAGGCAGGGTAAATGTCTCATTTTCCCCTTTTATTTACCAGTTTTCAAACAGTGAGTTCTTTAAAATTTTAACATTTGATTGGTAATTGGTCCTTTTTTTGAGGATCATTATAAAATTATGTAATTAAAAATAATGTTTTTGCCTTTATTCACCTAACTTTTGGGGGGTTATTTCATATTAGTTTATAAAGAGCATTTCCCTCCACTTTTTTTTTTCTGATGCATAGTTTTCCATTGTCAGGATGAATTTAACTTGTTTTCTATTGATAGGCATCTAGGTTATTTCCAGTCTTCTGGTATTAAGAACAATGCTAAGTTGAATATCAATGAGTGTTATTTTGGATGAGAAAAAAATGTGTAGAAAATGATGCTTAAAATAATACTCAGAGTTATCAGTGCATTCTTTTATTTATTTATTTATTTGTTTGTTTTTGGCTATGTTGGGTCTTCGTTGCTGCACCCAGGGTTTCTCTAGTTGCGGCGAGCGGGGGCTACTCTTCATTGCTGTGCGTGGGCTTTGCATTGCGGTGGCTTTTCTTGTTGTGGGGCACGGGCTCTAGGTGCATGGGCTTCAGTGGTTGTGGCACACAGGCTCAGTAATTGTGGCTCGTGGGCTCTAGAGTGCAGGCTCAGTAGTTGTGACGCACGGGCTTAGTTGCTCCACGGCATGTTGGATCTTCCTGGACCAGGGCTTGAACCCATGTCCCCTGCATTGGCAGGTGGATTCTTAACCACTGTGCCACCAGGGAAGCCCAGTGCATTTTTGATTTTGATAAATATTGTCAAATTGTTTTTACTGATGTATGAAAGCACTTGTTTTCTCTTGAGTTTATCAAGACTAGGTATTATTTAAACTCTTTGCAAACCTGGTAAGAAAAATAATAGTGTTTCAGTGGTATGTTTGAACCCCATGTGTATCATTTTTTCTTTTTTTAATCCCTTTTTTCTTCAGTTTTTCTTTTCCAATCTGTTTTTGAACTCAGAGATTACTCTTTCGTAAAGACTTTTCCTGGCTTGTAGTTCCTTTGAAGTTTGCTTTTTCGTTGTTTTTATCTGTAATTGAACTTTTTATATGCTCAGACGTATCAATTTAGAACACTTTAAGAATGCCAGTCTTTGTTTCTGCCATCTTCTATACTGTTATCTAGTGTTTCAGTTGGCTTTAAAGACTCCCAGACTACAGACAGCACCTGACTTATGACGGTTTGGCTTGCAACTTTTCAACTTTCTGATGGTGAGAAAGTGATATACATGCACTGGAAACTGTACTTTGAAGTTTGGTCTTTTCCTGGGCTAGCGATATGGGTATGATACTCTTGGCTTAAGGATGGACAGCAGCAGTAAACTGTAGCTCTCAGTCAGCCTTGCTCTCAGTCAACTTTGCAGTCATGAGGGTAAACAGCTGATACACTTAGCCATTCTGTACCCATAGGTCCATTCTGTTTTTCCCTTTAAGTACAGTATTTAATAAATTGCATTAGATATTCAACACTTTACTATAAAATAGGCTTCGTGTTAGATGATTTTATCCAGCTGTAGGCTGATGGAAGTGTTCTGAGTGTATTTAAGGTAGGCTAGGCTAAGCTGTGATGTTTGGTAGGTTAGGTGTAATAAATGCATTTTCACAATTTATGGTATTTTCAACTTAAAATGAGTTTATCGAGATGTAATTCCATTGTAAGTTGAGAAATAGCTGTAATAAGTATTTTATTTTGTTAATATTTTGTCAGTTTGCTTATTTAGGTTTACCCATGTATTTCCTTCTTTACCATTTTTCTTTCTTCTTGCTCTTAGATTCTTGGCCTTTTTCTTTTTTTTTTCTTTTGAGGAACCTCGTAATCTTTTTAAAATTTGATTTTCTATTCATGGCTTATCAATGATAAGCATATCCATTTGTCCAAAGTTTTATTTCACCCTTCCTCTTGAGGTCTACCCTGGGTATCAAATTCTAGGTTGAGGTTTACTTGGGTGTAAAATTCTAGATTGGCCATTTTAATGTTTTGAAGATTTTATTCTTTCAGTCAGAAGTCTGCCTCTCAGAATCTGTATTTTTGTTACTCTATGTAGTCTTTTTTTCTTTGAAGCTTTTACTAAAACTTTCTATGACAAATTTCTAATATATGCAAAAGAATAATATACTTACGGTATTAAAAGGTGAAATTTGTCTGGCAGTAGTTTATCCAAGTTCGTAACCATGTAGTACCTTTCTTTAATTGGCTTATATTCACTTAATTGTCCCTTTGAATAGTCTTTTAAATGTGTTTGTAACTAGGTCAAGTAGTAGATCATTTAACATTTTACTTTCAAGACAACAGGTCTTAAAGTATTCATGATTTATCAATATTGATAGAATTTTCTGACAGCATCTTGTTACATAATTTAGTGAATCAAGCCTTAGATATATGAGCTGCTTCAACAGCTTTATTTTGTTTTCCCATTCTCCTATTTAGCAGTTATCTAGTACACTATGTTTCTCTCTCTTAATTCTTCTTTTGCACATGATGATCCTTCTGACTAGGATTCCATCCCCTGTGGCCTTCTTTGCCGTCACTCCTTCCTTCCTATTCCTTTCCTGCTGTCCTTCTTGCTTCCCTTTTTACTAACTTCTGTCTTTCAGTTAGTTGTTATTTCTTTTAGGGAACTTTCCTTAGTCCTCTCCAAGATTGTGTTTCCATGTCCTGCTTATTAGGTTAAAAAAAAAAAGTTGCAAAGAATTGATGCTGAGTTGTTTAAAAAAAGTTCTCTTGAACTAGGTATTGTTCAAACAGATTGGGAAGTTTTTAAAAAGTCTAGAAAGTGTTCTGTATTTAGATTGCTCTGCAACTTGAGTAAGTGTTTAAATTACTGTAATAGAATGCTGGAATGGAAATGATAGCCAATGCACTGCTTTTGTTTCTTTTGAAATATACGATGCAGAACTCTAGTCAGTGGACTGAAACCCTAAGAAAAGGCCCTATGTCAGAAGATTGGTGAATGTGTATTAATAAGTTTTAAAATCAAGCATTAGTCTCATAATTTCTGTATACCCAAGGAACAACTCAGGCTAGGAGTGCTGGCTAGTACTGGTCCCCTGGAGCTGTCTGTACTTACGTTAGCCATTTTACCCACCTAGGTGGGTCTCAGCGGCTAACCTTGGTGCTGGCCAGGGTTCTGGATAGGGCCCAGGTTCTTGTAATTCCTGTTCTTTTGGGACTTTGCTGATAAGAAGTTATGTGAGGTTGTGTTCAGCACCTTTGGCTTGGTGAGCAGTCATGAATTTTTTCATCTGATGAGTTGTGAGATTGTATATGAGAATACTTACCCTTTACTTGGGGTAAGATCCGGGTCATGACTACTAATGGTTTCTCAGTAGATTCCTGGGTTATGCCTCCTGTCCTCTCATGTTTCCTTTTGGGGTGATGCTTGCCATCATACTATCATACTGTTCATTTCTGATCTTGAAGTTTTTATGAGCATTTTCTTCTTTTTAAATTTAAGTGACAAGAACCATTTACTTTTCACCCTATTTCCACCCTTCTACCTCACGCATTGTGTCAGTTGGGTACATTTCTTTCAGTTACTGAATTTCCTTTCCTTGCTTTTGGGGAATGGCATCTCTGGCACCCAGGTATTACCCAGCCTTAATGTTTCCAATTCCACTTGGAAATCTTCTCTTGGGCTGTATTTGGTATTCTTTAGATCTATGTGACAATTCCTCCACCTTGCTCTTTTCCCAGTCCAGGTGGTTGGCCCTTTAGAGTTGGAATTACAGTTCCTTTTCTATAGGAAATAGGTGGAAAGATTTCTTGAACTTGCCTTCCTCCCTACTTCCTTTATTTGCTTATAAATATTATACTGTGGACTTTAATGGATCTTTGATTTGTAAAGATCAGTGGCTTCTTTTAAACTGCAGTGTGGGGTACTCTATCTCCCTTTTTTAAAATTAATTAAACATTCTTAAAATTGTAAAAAACACAACAAATTTTCTCATCTTCACCATCTTTTAAAATTACTGAAGTATAGTTCATTTACAGTGTTGTTCCTGGTGTACACAGAGTGATTCAGTTATACATATGTATTCTTTTCCATATTCTTTTTCAGTATAGGTTATTACAAGATACTGAATACAGTTCCCTCTACAGTAGGACCTCGTTTATCTCATCTTAACCATTTTTTTTTAACATCTTTATTGGGGTATAATTGCATCTTAACCATTTTTAAGTGTACAATTCAGTAGTGTTAAGAATATTCACATTGTTGGGACTTCCCTGGTGGTCCAGTGGGTAGGACTCTGTGCTCCCAACGCAGGGGCGCGGGTTCAATCCCTGGTCGGGCAACTAGATCCCATATGCATGCCACAACGAAGATCCCGCGTGTTGCAACTAAGACCCAGCACAGCCAAAATAAATAAATATTTTAAAAAAAGGATATTCACATTGTTATGCAACAGATCTTCAGAACTTTTTCATCTTGAAAACTAAAACTCTGTACCCATTAAACAACTCCTTATTTCTCTCTCCCCCTGACAACCACCATTCTACTTTGTTTCTATGGATTTGATTACTCAAGATATCTCATTTAAGTAGAATCATACAGTATTTTGTCTTTTTGTGACTTACTTTTTGTGGCTTATTTACTTAACGTGATGTTCTCAAGGTTCATTCATTTTGTAGCATGTGATGGGATTTCCTTCCTTTTTAAGGCTGAATAACATTCCTCTCTCTGTATACACCACTTTTTGTTTATTCATCTCTCTGTGTGCATTTGGGTTACTTATGTCTCTTGCCGATTGTGAATAATGCTGCTGTGAACATAGGTGTACAGATATCTCTTTGAGGTTCTGCTTTCAATCCTTTTTTCATATATATACCCAAAAGTGGGATTGCTGAATCATATGGTAATTCTTTTTAAAATGTTTTGAGGAACTGCTGTATTCTTTTCAATAGTAATTGCACCAATTATTATTCCCACCAACAGTGCTCAAGGGTTTCAGTTTCTACATATCCTCATCTATACTTGTTATTTTATGATTTTTATTTTAACAGTAGCCATCCTAAGGCGTGTGAAGTGATATCTCATTGTGGTTTTTATTTGTGTACTTAGTTTTGAAATCATGAAATGAGTCTTCCAACTTTGTTCTTGTTTTTCAAGATTGTTTTGGTTATTTGGGGTCCCTTGAAATTCCATACAAGTTTAAGGGTAGAATTTTCCATTTCTGCAAAAACGTTGGGATTTTGGTAGGGATTGTATTGACTCTATAGATCACTTCGGACATTATTGACATTTAATGATGTTAAATGTTCCATGAATATGAGATTTGTTCCTATTGTACCTGATATCTTTCAGCAACTTTTTGTAATTGTCAGTTTTCAAGTCTTTCGCCTCCCTGGTTTAGTTTATTCCTAAGTTTTTTATTCTTTTTGATGCCTGTGTTCTTAATTTCCTTTTCAGATTGTTCATTATTAGTATATAGAAATGCAGTGGATTTTTGTACGTTGACTTTGTGTCCTGTCACTTTACTGAAATCATTTATTCTAACAGTTGTGTGTGTGTGTTTGTGTGGACTATAGCGGTTCCTACATATAAAATCATGCCACCCATGAACAGAGGTAATTTTAGTACTTCCTTTCCAATTTCTTCTTCTTGCCTAATTGCTCTGACTAGAACTTCCGGTAGTGTGTTGAATAGAAGTTGTGAAAGCAGCTACTTTGTCTTGATCCTGATCATAGAGTAGAAGCTTTCAGTCTTTCACTATTGAGTATGATGTTTGCTGTCTGGAGAGGTCTATTTTGTCTGGCTCTGATAAGATGTACTTCCCTTCCCTTTCTGGTTATGGGGTAGATATAATGAAATAGTAAGCTTATGTTGGTGAGCAGTTAGGTTGCCAGTTGGGCCTCAGGTGGGGTACGTGTTTCTCACCACACGTGTGCGTTTCCCAGAATGTGTGCCATTTGCGTTTTGTGTTAGAGAAGGATATGATCTTTGCAACCACTCTGTTCCCTGTGTTTTCAGGCCGGGGAAGGAAAACTGTTACTGTCTACTGTGGTCTCTTCTTCTTGATGAAATCACACAAGCCAAGAGCTTGCTTTTAGTAGTTACCTTATCTTATCCCCCACTATATCTTACTTCGTCATGGTTGCTAGGTTTTGTTGTTGGGATCTTCTTCCTGATGGGCATTAGTGTCTTTGGCTTCCAGGGCCGCCTCAGGTGCTGTTTACCTTGTTACCTATTTGTTTGGCATATACTTTTGCCCTGTGATTTTTCCTTCTCTCTCTGCCCAAGAGAATTTTTTTACCTGCCTTGGTCTAGTCAGTATTATCAGAGAGAAATCTTCCAACCTCCTACTTGGACTTCAAGCATTTCTGGAGCTGAGTAGGGGAAGAGTGCTGTAAGTCTCAACATGGAGTATATAGTCTGATCTAGAACAAGGTGAGGTTTTTTTTAAAACGAAAATTAAGACATACGCAGTTGGTAAATAGAGGGATGATACTAATATAATGGAACATCTTAATGGTTCATATGGGATTTCCCCCATCACATTAATGTTTTATAGTGATTCATGCAAGCTTTCTTGTGATTAAAGAGAGGACCCTACTGGTACATGAGAAAACAGTAACAAAGCTGACATTCCTCAAAAATGCCTTCTTGTGCATACAGTGATTGGTTTATTGCCTTCAGGGACCCCTGTGTTTTCTACTTTGTAGAGCTGTGTGGAGAAGGAAGTAGGTGCCAAGTCATTAAAATGATGGAGCTATGAGGATGGTTATATTTGATGTTTAATTTTTTTTGGAAATGACCTTTATTAGAATTGAATGCCCTCAGGCACCTTCATATCAAAAGATGAAGCATGAACCTCATGGGTTAAAGTTGCAGAAGATTGATTGACACTGGTTAGTGCAGATACCAGTAGAGATTTAACTGTGCTAGTATTTTTTTAAATTTTAAATCAGACTAGTTATTGGTTTTGTCAGTGTTCTGGTTATAAAGTTTCATAGGTATTGAGTAGTCTGCTTCTAATGTTTTATTGTTAGTCTCATTTTCTTTATTGTAAGGTTTTATATCACATGAGGCTTCTTAGCAGTGCTTACATGACACAGTAGGAAATGCCTGTACAGAGAGATTAAATGTTTTCAGTATGATACCTCCTGGCTTTCAGCTACCTGATTGTGCAAAACCCAGCGCTCTCTGGTTCAACATCTCCGGAGAGCAAACATAGTCTTTTAGAGATCGTGTGTGTGTGTGTGTGTGTCTGTGTGTTGGGGGGGTGATGAGGGTTTGTCGAACTGCTTCTTAATAAGACTTTAATATTTTTTAGCCCCACTTGTATTCCTTCTTTTAGAAGTACTCAGTGTTTCTAATTCCTGAGACTCTCTGAGACAAAGTTAGCATCGAATTGGTCAATAATTAACCAAGATTTATTTTCTTTAGTGAAAGCAAAAAAAAAAAATTATTGGAAATATTTGTATTTGTAAATCTAGCTTTTTTTTTAAGTGTTGACTTTTTTTTTTGGCCATGCCTTGTGGCACGTGGGGATCTTAGTTCCCTGGCCGGGGATTGAACCCATGCCTCCTGCAGTGGAAGCGTGGAGTCTTAACCATTGGACCACCAGGGAAGTCCCTGTTGGCTTTAATATTGGTTTGGCATTATTTATTCATAATTTAAAAGTTACTTTTTCTATTTTCTTTCAGTATCCGATATAGAAGGTGGTGATGGACTGCAGCTCAGAAAGGAACATACTCTCAAAATATTTGCTTATATCAATTCCTGGACACAGAGGTATGCATCTTTATGTATTTTGAAGAGTAACTTTGTCAGTTGTGTTTTGTTTTACATTTTTATTTTTTGTTTTTGGCCATGCCACACGGCTTGTGGGATCTTAGTTCCTTGACCAGGGTAGGAACCCGTGCCCCCTGCAGTGAAAGCACGGAGTCCTAACCACTGGACCACTTGGGAATTCCCAGTTGTATTTTATTTTATTTTTTATTTATTTATTTTTGGCTGCGTTGGGTCTTCATTGCTGCACGCGGGTTTTCTCTGGTTGTGGCAAGTGGGGGCTACTTTTCCTTGCCGTGCATGGGCTTCTCATCGCGGTGGCTTCTCTTGTTGCAGAGCATGGGCTCTAGGCATGCGGGCTCAGTAGTTGTGGCTCGTGAGTTCTAGAGCCACAGGCTCAGTAGTTGTGGTGCACGGGCTTAGTTGCTTGGCGGCATGTAGGATCTTCCCAGACCAGGGCTTGAACCCATGTCCCCTGCATTGGCAGGCAGATTCTTAACCACTGAGCCACCAGAGAAGCCCATAAATGAAATTTTGATATGTACAGTTTTAGGTAGTAATTTGTAGGCTTCATTAGAATATCAAAGGATGTAGAGACTCTCTGCCTTTATATCATGCTGTTCCAGAATATAGTGATTAAGAGTAGTATGGCCTTGGAGCCAGATAGATGTGGCTTCCAGTCCTGCTTCATCACTTGTGTACTAGGTGATTATGACAAATTAGTTAACTTCTGTAAGCTCTTACCTCCTCATTTGTGAAATGAGTAATAATAAAGCTACTACTATCTTCATGAGGTTGTGAAGAAACAAAATACTTAACATGGTGTCTGACAAAAGAACTTAATAAATACCTATTTTAATTAAAATTGTTGAAACATTTTAGAAAATGAAATATATATTGAAGGGTACATAAGCTAAGGCATGAAAAGTCAAATTGGAAAATAGTGTGTAATATTTATAATTCTATTCACATGTTAGTAAGTATTAACAGTTTTTAGCTGATAGTAAAAAGTACCAAAAAGTAGAATGTTACACTCTTAATTGTTCATGCTGATAGAAGAGAGAAATGACAATAAAATATACAGTTGGATCACAGTGCTTTAGAGTAAAAATTTTTTGCCTGTTTCCCTGCTCTGCCCTCCCCCCATCCTGTTTCTCTCTAGGGCATCAAAAAATATTGTCCAGATTAAGACTGTGGTTCTTGTAGGGGATAAAAAGCTACTAATAAAGCACAGTTAATTTACAAAAGAAATTCTTAACTTGGTGGCCCATGACCATGGAAGGTCCATAAATGTACCTTAGTGCACGAATGGATCGGATCCATGACATCTCATACAAAATGTTCTCTGTAGATTTTCTGGGAGAAAAGTGTTAACTTTCAAAAGATTATCAATAATCAAGAATCATTTTTTCTAATATGTTGGTTGACCAGAATATAGCTGAAGGAGAATGTTCACTTAAAAAAACAATATGTTAAGAATTTAATATTTATAGAAATTTCAAAGGCTTTAATATTTTATAATTTTCCTTCTATTTAAATGATATACTCATTGTGAAAGTCTTTTAGAAAATACAGAAAATCAAAATTTAAAAAAAAAAAATGCCATCACCCAGAGTAACAACTGGTAACTTTCTTTTGGTATATAACCTTGGTATGAGATTGGGAACAGTACAGTTTAAAATTTTACAAAAATGTGATTATAAAACTTGTATGCTTTATAATCTGATTTTTTTCATGTGAACTATGATCAGTCTCTGTGTCATCAAATATTATGTCATCATTTTTATTAATAATTGCTGCATCACAGTAATATAGCTGCCACTTCTTTGTTTTGTTCATAAGATTCAGGGAGTTAGTTATGTATATTACTTTAACAGATTATCATTATTTTATTAATATTGGAATGGAAAATTGGAATGAAATGGGAGGAAAATGAATCCAGAGAATGGGGAGAGAATATTAGGAGAATAAATGAAAGAATATAAATTTGCAAAAGAGCATACATGGCTCTGAAAGGAATATCGTGCATGATGAAGGCATTGATACCACACAGCAAAATTCTTCTTGTTGGAATTGTTGCTGGTTTTTGTTTTACTTGTTTAAAGCCTGTTACAAAACAGGCTTATGTTTTATATCTTGCAGATGCCTCAGTAGGCATTCAAGGTTCCTCGTTGTCTTCTACCTGTCTACTTTTTACCTTTATTTCAGGATTTCTCCCCTGAAATAATTCTGGGTGCTAGCTAGGTGGAGGTTCTGTCAGATCTTTCTATTTTCAGGCTAAAAATTTCACCTTTCACACCTGTCATTTGTACTTAAAGTTTGAGGCTGTTGCTTATTTTTATTGTTTTATTAAACTTTTATTTTTTATAACAGTTTTAGACACTATTGCTTTTAAACAGGTTAATGTATGTTCTCCACTCTTTAAGGGTCTACTTTATATTTTGGAATTAAGAAATTTGACCAGTGGGATATTGATATTGACCACTATTAAAGTAGTGTTTTTCAGAAATTAGCTCATAAATAAAAAAACTTTCGCTATGGTTGGATACTGTAGATGAACAGTCCTTTCATGTGTTCAGCAGTACCAGACCAGGAAAATGTTAGATCCATTCGAAGATTTGTTAGATGGAATTATGGAATCCAGGTTAAAATAATTTAATTTTGACATGTAGCTTCCTCGTGAATGTTAGTATTTTTATTAATTGAAGCTACATATTTTGTTAGTCATTTAGAAATTTTTATCATTGTGTGTTCTTAAATGTAAGCGTATTCCACTCAGATAGGCAGTATATAACTCTGCGTAGGTAGTAAAGTTTTATCAGGTGGGTAATAACGGGAAGGACTGAGAAGAAAATAGGATAAGCTCAGATAGTGAAAGGTAATGTATGATATTGGTGTACAAATACAGTATGTACAGAGTTTAAAAAATAAAATGGTAGGGAAAGGCCTATAATATAAAAGTCCATTGTCCCCTATCTCCTCAGCCCCATTTCTGTTTTCAACTTTTTGAGATGTTGGTTTTGATACTAACTTTTATGTTCTGAAATAATATTATATTGCTGTTGCTTTATCTGTCAATTTTAGGTATAATCTGTGAACTTCCTTTTCTGATATATAAAGATTTCACCCATTTACCCTTCCCCGTCCTCTCAATATAGTTACATCAGTTCTTGAGGTAGTTCTAAAAACAAAAATAATGCTCAGTTATTAGCCAAAAAAGATTCTGTGGTTCATTTTATATTTTACAAGATATAAATTGTTGTTTTTCTTTTGTTTTCATTCTTTGTTTCATAGAGTTTAGTGTCTTGTTCTTCATTTGATTAATTTTCTAGGTGTGGATCACTAATTTTTCCCAAACTCTCCAGCCCTTCTTAGTACTAGTTTTTACATTTTTATACATCATTAGGTGATCTGTTACTTTCTTACCTTCCCTCCATCTCCTTTGGCTTTTATCTTCCTACTCCAATCTGTATTGATTTCTCAGTAGGGTTACTGAAACAGCTATATTCTCTTCAGATCATCCTTGAAATTCTTTTGCTTTTCTATTATATTGGATATCCAGTTCACTGGATTCTATGCCATCTTTATTGGTTTACTTCTTTGTTTTGTTAGGATGATATCTTTTCTGAGAAAAGGTACATGGGAGACAAATGGTTTTTAGACCTTTCCGGCCTAAAAGAATGTCTCTTCTACCCTTACTTTTGTTGATAACTTTTGTTGGATACAGAATTGTAGATAGAAAATTATTTTCTCTCAGAATTTTGAAAGTGTTATTCCATTGTATTTTATCTTCCAATATTACTTAGGAGAAAGTATGAGCTGTTTTTATTCCTGAGCTTTTTCTTGTCACTCTTTTCACTCTCCCCGAAAGCTTTTAGGATCTTTATCCCTCCTTGGCTTCAGAAATTTCATGATGGTATGTGTTTCTTTCTTTTTTCAGATCCTTTTCCCATATAGGTTGTTACAGAATATTGAGTAGAGTTCCCTGTGCTATACAGTAGGTCCTCGTTGATTTTTTTTTTTTTAAGATTTTATTTATTTATTTATTTGGCTGTGTTGGGTCTTAGTTGCAGCATGCGGGATCTTTTGTTGCGGTGCATGGGCTTCTCTAGCTGTGGCTCGCAGGCTCAGTAGCTGCGGTGCGTGGGCTTAGTTGCCCTGAGGCATGTGGGATCTCAGTTCCCTGACCAGGGATCAAACCCACGTCCCCTACATTGGAAGATGGATTCTTAACCACTGGACCACTAGGGAAGTCCCTATCTATTTTATATATAGTTGTATATATATGTTAATCCCAAACTCCTAATTTATCCCTCCCCCTACCTTTCCCCTTTGGTAACCATAAATTTGTTTTCGAAGTCTGTGAGTCTTTTGTAAATAAGTTCATTTGTATCATTTTTTTAGATTCCACATATAAGTGATTATCATATGATATTAGTCTTTTTCTTACTTACTTCACTCAGTATGACAATCTCTAGATCCATACCTGACTGCACTTTTATAGTAAATTTGACTAGCTCTTTGGCTTTCCTAATCCAAAATCTGACCTCAAGGTTGTTGTTTTTTTTTTTTTTTTGCGGTACGCGGGCCTCTCACTGTTGTGGCCTCTCCCGTTGTGGAGCACAGGCTCTGGACGCACAGGCTCAGCGGCCATGGCTCACGGGCCCAGCCGCTCCGCGGCATGTGGGATCTTCCCAGACCGGGTCACGAACTCGTGTCCCCTTCATCGGCAGGCGGACTCTCAACCACTGCACCACCAGGGAGGCCCCTCAAGGTTGTTTTTTGAGGGGAAACTCAGATTTCATTTTCACTAAAGATAGTCAGATGTATGATCCTTCACTTTGAACTTGGTTTTTCCTAAACTTAAAGGAAGAAGCTACTCATCAGAAAAATGTTGAGTAATGTGTTTATTTTTCTTTTTGTAGAAATTGCGATATTATAGAATTTAAAACTGGAGGAGGCCTTAGAGATAAAATCCCTTTCATTTTGCCATGGAGAAGATAGTCCTGATGTATCATTTATGCATTTCTGTGTAACAAGGTACTCCAAAAGTAGTGTTTAAAACAACAGTAAACGTTTGTTATCCTCAGAGATATGTTTATTATCTCAATTACAAACATTTATCATCAATTATTTTATGGGTAGGAGTTTGGGAGTGGTTTAGTTGGTTGGTTCTGGCTTGGATTTCTTATAAGGTCGTAGTCAAGATTTGGCCAGGTTATGGTCATCTTTGGATGACCTTACGTGGGACTGGAGGATCTATTTCCAAGTTGACTCACTTCCCTGTTTGGCAAGTTGGTGCTGGTTGTTAGTGGGAGGACTCAGTTTTTTCTCATGTGGCCTTTCCCATGGCCTCCTTGAGTGTTTTTCATGATAGCTGGCTTCCCCCAGAGTGAGTGATCCAAAAGAGAACAAGGCAGAAGTGGTAATGTCTTTTATAACCTAGTCTCAGATGTCATACACTGTCATTTCTGCCACATTCCATTCATTGGAAGCCAGTCATTAAGTCCAGTCCACATTCAAGGGGAGGAAAATTGGGCTTCACCTTTTAAAGGGAAGAGTAGTATTAAAGAATTTGTGGCCATACTTCAAATTTGCCACACCTGGAGAAATGAAGTTATTCTTACATGGTCATACAGGAAGTTGGTGATCTATTTGGTACAATAAGAGTTTTGATTTGTTTCGATAATATAACTAGGTGCAAATTTTAAGTGATAGTTGCTTAACTGTCATCTGTTATTGGATACATTGTAACCTGGTACTGTGTATTATTTACTTATTGATTCACCAGACCCCTTTGATTATCCACAATATGCCAGGCATTGTGCTACTAACTGAACATGTCTAAGAGAACTAGATTTGTCTGTAGTAATTACTGACTCTTATTTTTATTTATTTTTGTTTTTTTACTGGAGCTGAAGTGTGAGAGAGAGAGAGAGAGTGTGAGCGTGTGTGTGTGTATATATGTTGTGTGTGTGTTCTTTAAACACTTTTGATCTGTCAGATAGGATAGGAATGTCCCTCCTAAGTAGCCTTCAAGCAAATTATTATATCAGCAGCATTATTATTATCAGCAGCTCCGTGTGGTATGGCATGCGGGATCTTAGTTCCCCAACCAGGGATCGAACCCGTGCCCCCTGCAGTGGAAGTGCGGAGTCTTAACCACTGGACTGCCAGGGAAGTCCCAAGCAAATTATTTTTAAATGTAACTTTTTTATTAGTTGACAACAAAATCCCTTATGTAAAATAATGAGCTGGGTTTACTAATAAGGTATTTTATTATAGCCAGTTTCCTGATATTTGTTAAACATGCACTGAGTAGTTAGTACTTAGAGAAGCAAAGATATAGCCATAATTCTTGTTCTTTGTCTAGAGGGACAGATAAATACATACATAAAACTGAAGATGATAGCTGTCGACCTAACATGGTGACTTTTTACCACTACCAGTTTTTGGTGTGATGCTGTCTTTTTAAGTTATTGTAGTGCTAACTCTACCAGGAAGGAGGAAATTAAATTATTCAAAAGATATTTTAGTATTTGTTTTTTTATATTACTTTTTAGAAAGATATAATTGTTGCCTCTCTAGGAAGCATTGATTTATTGAAAACTTTTTTTTCTCTTATAGGCAATGTCTATGCTGCTTCAAAGAATATAAGCATTTGGAGATTTTTAACCAAGTAGTGTGTGCACTTATTAACTTAGTGATTGCCCAAGTTCAAGTGCTCCGGGACCAGCTTTGTAAACATTGTACTACTATTAACATAGATTCCACGTGGCAAGATGAGAGTAATCAAGCGGAAGAACCACTGAATATAGAAAGAGAGTGTAATGAAGGAAGTACAGAAAGACAAAAATCAATAGAAAAAAAATCAAACTCTACAAGAATTTGTATTTTGACTGAGGAGGAATCTTCAAAGAGCTCTGATCCTTTTAGTTTATGGAGTACAGATGAGAAGGAAAAACTGTTACTATGTGTGGCAAAAATTTTTCAAATTCAGTTTCCCTTATATACTGCTTACAAACATAATACTCATCCTACTATAGAGGTATGTAAAAATAGGTATTGTGAATTTTAAGTAATACCAAGTCATGGTTATGTTGGTAATTTCTCACTTATGAATAAATATGAAGATAGTCATTATTGATGGAAAAAATTATAAAAATCACTGTTGTTATAAGAATTACTTCAGATTTCTTCAGACCATTTCTGTAGCAACTTGTGTTGAACATTTGCTCAGCATAGTTCTATTAAGGAAAGATTTATAAATTGAGCTCATAAAATTAAACTGTCAGTGATAGACATTTTGCTGATGTAGATCTGTGCTGTATTTACTGTGACTCTTTCAAAAAGTAGTAACTGAGGAAAAAGAAGCACATAGAGTTTTGAATTTCATTCTTAGAAACATAGGTTAACAGAATTTGGAATTCCTTTTGTAAAGAAAAAATGCTTAACAAATTATATGTAATTACTAGTTTTAAATAATAGTATTTTCTTTTGTATGTCAAGATGCTTTACTTATTTCACTAGTGATATTTTTCCACTCCCTCACTCCCTCCCTCCCCCCCCACCTCCCTCTTTTCCTCCTTCCCTCCTCCACTAGTGATATTTATACAAGCCTTTCCAGGAGATCAGTAACCCATCTTAGGTATTTACATAATGGCATTATTTCTACAGATAGCAGGAATTGAACAGTTATGTGATAATGTATTATAATAATGGCTTAAAACAACAGTGATTAATTATTTCTCATGATTCTGTGTATTGCTTGGGCAATTTCTTTGCTGGTTTTGTATGGCCTTACTTAGGCACTTGCATTTATTTTGGGAGTTGGATGGGTTTGAAAGTCCAAGATGGTCTCATTCACAAATCTGATAGTGCTGGCTGCTCTTTAGGGCTCCTTGGATTTTTCTCTACATGGCCTCTCTACTAGGGTAGACTATCTTCCTTACATTGTAGTCTTAGCATTGATCCAGGAAGGCAAAACTGGAAAGCTGTAAGGCCTCTTATAAAGGTCCAGCCTTTGAAACTACACAGTATCAACTTTACCACATCCCTGTTGGTTGAAGCAATTCACAAGGGCAGCTCAGATCAAAGGGGTGTGAAGTAGACTCCATCTCTGGATAGGAGGAGAGGTAAAGTTTCATTTTAAACTTTTAAGTACATTCTGTTTTTCGTGCATCCAGGAATGGGTAGAGTTGTGGCCATTAACAAATCTACCATATGCTTTTTGTTTTTTTAAGGCTGTCTATTTTCTCCAGCTTATTTTTTCTATAACCTCCATTCTGACTTCTCTAAACTTCCTTCTTCATCTGGAAAAAAAGTTGTCCTTTACTGGAAATATTTTCACATTGAATTGAGACTATTTAAAAACATAGCCCAGGAGGTGGGTGTTTTCCCTTTTGGAATTCTCCATAAGAATATTTTAAATCAGACTGTGCTCTGTCTTCTAGAATTTTTAGCCTATTATCTTCCCATGTAGAAACCTTTTAATAAATCTCTTATATGACATCAGATATTTATTAATCATTCTAAAAAATGTCATCTTGGAATCCTTTTTCAACAAAAAGGGGATCCATTTGTGCAAAGCTGTAAAATTTAATCTTAAGAACACCACACAAATAGTGTTTTTAATGCCTTAAATTGATAATTGAAAGATGCTAAAAATAGTTTGGTTAGGGATGTAGATATGTAAAATTCATGCAGTGTCTTAGAAATATTTTTTCTCCAGTTAAAAATCTGTTGGTAGAGTTACAGCAATACTAAATCTGCCATTTTGCTCTCAAAATCAATTTCCTCATCAGTTTTTTAAAAATGATTTTCAAATATGATAATCTCCAAATGTAGGCATAGTCACACTCCCCTGTACTTCTCCTTGTGGAATAAAATGCCCCATTATTACTCTTCTTTAGGATCATTCCATGTGACTACTTGGTTGAAAGCAGTGGCTTCATAACTTTAGGTAAAATTCTAATAAAAACCACTCTTGGATATAATAAAGTAGGAGTCTCCTTATACAGAATTCTGTATTCTTATACAGAATTCTAATCTCCTTATACAGAATTTATATGTGCTTCTTTAATATTCTGTTCATAAGAGCTGTTTCCCAAGTTTCTAATATCTTAGTAATGAGATGTTATAAATACTCTAAAATTTCTAGTTTCTGTCCTTTGGCCATGTTATTAAATATGTTAAGGGCCAGCTGTTTCAAAGGGTCTCCGATCAAAACCTTGATGTAGGGCTTCCCTGGTGGCGCAGTGGTTGGGGGTCCGCCTGCCGATGCAGGGGACACGGGTTCGTGCCCCAGTTTGGGAGGATCCCACGTGCCGCGGAGCGACTGGGCCTGTGAGCCGTGGCCGCTGAGCCTGCGCATCCGGAGCCCGTGCTCCGCAGCGGGAGAGGCCACAGCAGTGAGAGGCCCGTGTACCGCAAAAAAACCCCCCCAAAACAAAAAAAATCCTTCGTGTAGCATACATATATATTATAAAATTATGTGTATGTGTCTATATACATACACACAGATATCTTAAGAAAACTAATATTTATTATGCAGTGCTATAGAGTTTACTATAGAGATGTTTAATTCCACCTTTTTATAAGGAGGTAGTCCATCCAGTCTTCCCTTCATACTGTTATATGCATCCTTTCCTGATAAGACCTTTTACTTTTGGTTTTATTTATTTTTTTTAAGAGGCACAAATTGACCAAGACTCTAGGAGAAGATTCAGTACTCCTGTGTTAGTGTTTTGACACCTGTGACTTTAGAAACTTAGTCAGTATCCTTATTTCATGTAAGAGGAAACTGACTTACAAAGGTTAAAAGTTTTGATCACATTTGCATAGCATATTGCTCAGAGAGTTCTAGAATTCAGGTCTTAATTCTACTGCATTGTTTCTCAAATGTTTCAGACTAATCACTAACTATTGTAATCCATTGCCAATAGTGAATTAAGATGGGAACTTGAAGCCTTTCCTCCTCCCTTCCTCCCTCCATCCTTCTTTCCCTCCTGTTGAAGTTGAAAATATTTTTAAAGATGTAGTAATTTAAAATACATAATATTAATTCACATTAAAAGTTTTGTGGAGGCCAGTGGCATTCTTTTCCTAATCCTGAATAATATAGGTAATTCTATCAAATGAGGTATTGCTCTAGTGTTAAGTATTTTTCTTAGAGCGAGATGAGTATAAAAATTGTAGAGAGAAGAGAGATCTTTGCCCTTCTGTTAAAGGTAGGTATAATATGCTCTGGCAGATTAAATACATATATTGTTGTTTTATTGTCCAAGTTTCTGAATCTAGGCTGTTTTTTTTTCTTGCCACTTTCTACTGACTTTTAATTCGCCCTTTTTAAAGAAAATTAAATGTTTTAAATTTACTCTTTTAAAGTATACACTTTAATAAGTAACCATCACTACTATCTAATTCCAACATCAATGACCTTTTTATGCAAATATTTTATTCCTAATCTTCTAGCCTTCAATTCTTTGTGGTTAGATCATAGAGCAGCATTTGCTTAATTAGATATAGAATTACTTTCTAGTTACTCCTTTATTTCTCTTTGTTTTAGAGTATCTTTTAAAGTAGTAGGCATATTCCTCTGTTTAGTTCTAGAAAGAGAGTGGCATCATCTTATGTAATAAATGTGAGGTTTTGGGGAAAAAAACAAAAACTTAAAAAATTCTTGATAGGTTTCTTAACACCTTTTCAGGGATCCTCTATAATGAGAGCTTTTGAGAGAAGGTTCAGCTTTTATCAAGACTTCCTAGTGTTGCTCCTAGTATTGTTACCAACAGATCTATGTTCACTTCTTTGCATACTACTTAAAATGAGATTATAATAACACCTTAGGGTAGTGGCTTCATGTATCCAGAGTAGAAATATGAAATGGTAAAACAGATCTTCTGAGTAGCTAAAATAGATACAACCAAGTCCATGAGTAACATTTTGCACATCAGAATAGAATTCTGTTAGGAGAATTTCTAGCTGTGTTCATGTTAGGCAGTAGAAATCTTGACTCCAATTTGATATTTCAGCATGGTTCATCTGGTCCATGAATCGTATTTAGTAATACCACAGGAGTTCTTATATTCTGGATTTTTTGAAGACAAAAGGTTTGCTAAGAATAACTTAAAACTTTAACTGTGGCCCTGGTAGTAGAGGCTTGAGAATACATTTAAGGAGGTTTATTACACTTAATTTGACAAGTGTTTTGACCTCTCTTAGGACAGTTTTTGATTATTCTGAAATGTTCTGAGAGTTTTATGTATGCTCTCAATCAGTTGTTTTCAAACTTTATTTCAGCAGTCAAACTTTATGTAAAACAGGTAACAGCAAAGAATGAATGGGTTCCTTTGGCAGCTAACTTTTCAGCTGAAAGTATCTAACCTTCTGATTATAAAAGTAACACTTTCAATATGACTAAAAAAGCATAGACTATACAAAACATAGAGTTTAAAATAAAAGGCCTTGAATCTCTCCTTTTTCTCCATTCTCTCGTCAAAAAAAATTGTTACGAAATTAGTTCAGATATTTTCAGACATTTAAAAATTTATGAAAATTAGATCATGTTCATAAATTCTATTTTTAACAAATACAGGATATTATCTTTATATGCCTGTGCATGTGGAATTCACCTTATGTATTTTTTGATTCACCTTATTTTTAACAGCATTTTAAAGGTATACTTTACATACCATAAAAATCACTTGCTTAAAGTATATATTATTTTCATAAATTTATAGAGCTGTGCAACCATTACCACATTTCAATTTGAGAACATTTTCATCATCCCAAAAAGATAATCCCTCATGCCATTTCACCGTATTATTTTTGAAGGCTGCATAAGACCCTAGATGGTTATGTCACCATTTTATTTAGCCAGCCTATTGATGGATATTGAAGTTGTTTCTAATTTTGAAATGTTATAAATAGTTTCAGTGAGCATCATTATACATACATTTTCCAGCACTACTTTTACTAGTTGTTTAGGATAAATAACCAGAAGTTGATTTGCTGGGTCAAAGGGAAGGTACATTTTAAATGTTGATAGGTAACTGCCAAATTATCCTCCAACAAGGTCATACCAGCTTATATTCACACCAACAGTGGATGAGTATGCTTTTAGGTAGTTTAAATCTTACGTATGGAAAGCACGTTGTGGAACTTTTGAGTATACCTCTAGAGATTTCCCGAGTATAGTTTCAAAACCACTTAACTAAGTTTAAAATGTGTTCAAAAATTACCCCAATTATTTAAGGAAAGGTTTTTGTTTAAGAAGGCAAAATAATGTGTAGCATATAGTATAGAAAGATTTCTTTGGAGAAGAGTTAAAGTATACTTTAGAACTGAATCATATTAGCTTCAGTTAGGAATACTGCTGTTGATGATGAGAAGCAATTGTACAATCGGTGAGTTTTTATAAAATCAATCTTTAAAAAATCGTAGTTTTTAAAGATTGTCATGTAGTAGTGTGATGTAATTGTATTTACCTTTTTTTCTTTTTTTTTTTTAAATCAGGATATATCAACCCAAGAAAGCAACATATTAGGGGCATTCTGTGATATGAATGTAAGTGTTTATCTTTTTTCATTCTTAGGTTTATGGAAAATTTTACTTTTTCATGTAAGTCTTTTTGAGTTTATGCCTGACCAGTATCTTTCCAGTACTGGTAATAAAATAAAAATTGTTCCTGATAAGTTTTAAAATAATAGATTTTCTTTTTTCTTCAGGATGTAGAAGTACCATTGCATTTACTTCGTTATGTATGTTTGTTTTGTGGGAAAAATGGCCTTTCTCTCATGAAGGACTGCTTTGAATATGGAACTCCTGAAACTTTGCCATTTCTTATAGCACATGCATTTATTACAGTTGTATCTAATGTAAGTATTGTTTGGAATTGGTTTTAATCTTGAGATCAAAGTCTAGTATTTTAATAACATGAATTTTTATGTTCAGAAAAGCCAGATTATGAGTGATTTACATGTACAATCTTGTTTTTCTTTTCTTCTGGATTATACTTTGAAAAAATCGAGTACAGAAATCTTTTTTAAAATGTCTTTGTTATAATAAATTGGAATTTGTATCAGCGGTTAGGACTTGGTGCTTTCACTGCTGTGGCCCGGGTTCAATCCCTGGTTGGGGAACTAAGATCCTGCAAGCTGCACGGCACAACCAAAAAAAAAAAAAAAAAAAAAAATTTAATGAATTTAAGTTAACTAGATAAATTTAGCCATCTACCTCTTTAGCCAGGGATTTTGTACTGGGAAATTTTAGAGTTTTTGGTTACTTAAATGATGGTTAGCCTAGCCTAGGGCACTACTACAGTGTGTCTGACTTCCCTGTATATTGCAAGTGAAGAACTAACATTTCTTTTTGCCTTTGTAAAGAAGATAATTCTTTCAAATGTTGTGAATGTCAGCTACTGTGAAGCACAATATGTGTGGAAGCAGAGAGAAGAAATACATTTTACCACCTGTGTATTAAAATCTAACCTAAAATAATCTTCTATTCTGGTCATCATTTAAAAAAATAGTGAAGCAATACTTAAATCTAACTTTACCAAAGCCTGAATTCTTGTATTAACTGAGTGACCTTAAGTAATAACTACTGTGAAATACTTCAAGTGTGTATATAAAATACAGGGTGAAAAAAGACTGAACAAAATAACTTTGTTTCCTCGTTTCCAGTGTAGAAATAACACTGGAGAGGACACTGGCTTCACTCAAATTTATTGAGTATCTGGAACTCCATGTTTCCATATTTGAAATAATTAATTTGTATCAAGGTCATTTTTAGTCCCCAAATTCCTTGGTTTCTGACAGGTTGAACATGCTACATGTAATGGCAGTGTAGCATGGTAGGTTAAGAATATACACTTTGGAGTCACAATTGCATTTGAATTCTGAACCTGAGCCTCAATTTTTTAATTCGTAGAATGGGAATGATAAATATGGTGATCTACCTTAAAAGATTGTTGTGAGGTTTTAAGATTTTAAGCTCTTATTAATAGCACCTGATACATAGTAAGCCCTTAGTGACTGGTGCTGCTATTTATTTTAGCTATTATTAACACTTAACCTGATTCTGTTAGTCTGATTGACTTTATTTGTTTGAAAGAAAGTTTTATTCAGTTTGGCTTCCTTTGGGAGAAAGAATAAAATACAGACTTTTGAGTGAACTTAAATCCTGTGTTGACATTTTAGTTTTAAATTGTCATAAATTTAGAGAGGGTAAATAACTGAGTTTGAAATCCAAAGTTCAAAAAATAATTTATCTACAGTTTTCCTTAATCAGGAATATTAACCTGAATTAAAATGTATTTCTCGAATTAATTTTACTAAATCTTGGTGTTAAAAGTCTATTGTGGAAGCCTCGTTACAGGTAACTTATTGCTATCTCTTGAAAAGTAATCCTTTACTTTGGATTCTGTTTGGAGGTTTGGATTCTGTTTCATTTTTCTCTTCAGCCTTTTTGTGACTGCTAATTTTGGTGGGCTGTTGTCAATTTGCATAACTTTATCTTGTAACTCAACTGAGACTATTAAACCAAAGTTAAAATTAGTCATACTGTTTAAATTAATAATGTAATTGTTTGGATACAATAATCTATGTTTGTTTTTTTCCTGAGAGTATAACATAATGTACTTTTTAACCAAAGGTTTTATAACTTGATTGGGTAACTCTCATTTGGCATCTTTTCCTCATAAAAAAATATTTTTTGATTTTGCTTTCTTCTAATTTTTAAAAATATAGTTAATACTTTGGTGCAAATTAAGAGCTTAAATTATAATTCTTTTTGTAATTAAGTTGTCTGCAGACCCTGTACTTTATTTTTTTCAGAGTCTGGAGTTTTTCTTAAGGGACTGGTGACATTTAAAGCAATATAAGTGTTGGCATGATTTCTGACCTTTTTTTGGAGTTTTGACCACTCTGCCTGAAGTTTATATGAAAACACTTAGCAGCCACTTTAAACAATTGAAATAGACATCCTTATTGCATTTTGAGAAACTTTAAGGCCTTTAAATTTCAGACTTTTCTAGTCACATACAAGTTGATCTAGAGCAGAGTAGTTTCCTTTAGTGGATCATTGTAAATGATAAACCCTGGTCGTTTCTGTATGTCTCATTTCTTTTCTTGAGAAATAGGCAGCTTGTTTAGCCATGTTGTTTCAGCTTCAGTAAGGCTGAAGGTCCCTTATTTGGGAATCTCTGATTTTCCATGGGCTTTCATACAGGAACAAAAACTCCTACATTTAAATAATGAAAAAATTATTGAATTTTAGGGCAATCCTTTTCTTGAAAAGCAAAAAATTCTACGAATTATAAACTACTTTTATGGTAAGGTAGATAAGGCCTGACCTTATTGAGTACCTGTTTCTCCCACACTTGATTATAATAAATCACACATTCAGAAGAAAACATGTTTATATCAGTTCCTGGGAACCAAGCCATTCTGTTTGTTTTCTAGGGTCATTCCCTCACTCTTAATGAGGAAGGTGGTGTTATCTCCTAGAACTTTAGCTTGCAGCACAGGAAAACTCACTTTGCCTTGAGTCTGAGTTATCAGCAAAGAAGGAAAACTCTTACTTTGATCAGTTAAGGTTCAAATCTGATAATACGCTTAGGCCCATACACTTATTTCAGTCTCAGAAGTTTGCTTTAGCATTTCTAAACTAACACTGTTAGGAGAGTTCTCAGTTTTGCACAAGTATTACTCCACTCTTATAAGGATCTATTCTTAGTAATAATGACTGCCACCTCAGGGAAATAACAACAAAATCTTTATATATGTAGTTTTCTTATTTTGTATTGGTCTGTAGGTTTTCAGCAAAAGCAGTTAACCAATATTTAGCACAGCTTACAGAAGTAGAATGTGGAGTCCTCATAGAAGTTTCCCCACTGAGATGCATGGTGGTTATAGCTCATAGTATGTATCCTGCCTCAGCCTCAGCAAAGATGCCTGAGTTAGTCATCTCAGACATGACACCTTTTATTAATTACAAAATAACAAAGCCTAAGGACTTTGCATAAAGAAGTTAAGAGTCATGGGATTTATTTTACTAATATGAATGGAAAAGTACAAATGAGCCTTAATAAACCTCATGAATATATGCTTTACAAAACAGATATGACAAATTATTACCTAAGAGATGTTATCAGACATGCAAACTTGTAGTAACACAACAGAAGACACAATAACAATTTCCGAACTGTCAGTTTCCTAAGACTACTTTACAAAAAACACTAACAAGGACTATTTAATATCAGAAGTTAGGCTGGGATTATACATTTTCATATATTTTCACACTAATCAGGAGAGTTCGCTGACAGTTCAGTGAAGTTTTCATTTTGTCAAAACTAGCTTTGTGATGCAGAATACTGCCTACATTTCTGCAGTTATAAGGGGATCAGACAATATTTTTTCCTATTCCTGAGATTTTTAACAAGTACTTAGAAGGGCTACTAGAGCTCTGTTATCACAAAGAGGGGGAAGCTCAAAACTTACAGTAAGGAAAGAAAAAGGACCTATGTGATTAATAGCATATGGAATTTGATTCTTGTAATGGTATACCTCATAGTAGATTAAAGAATGTAGATTTTACAGAGAAATAATCTTGGGCTTGAATTGTAGTTCTGTTATATACTATCTAATTTTTTTGTTTTTTTGTTTTTAAAATTTTTTTATTGATGTAATATCTAATTTTGATTACATTATGTCTATAAGCCTCACTTTTTTCATCTATCACAATGGAAATATTAAGGGTTCAGTAAATGGTAGCTCTTCTATTAAAAATTTCTTTCCAGTGTTGACATTTTTTCCCTTGTCATTTTTATTTAAATTTTTGTTCGTTGGCATATTTGTTTATCCCCAAATAAAAGGTACTGTATCTATTTTCATTTTCATCCGTTCTAATGTATCTTATATATAATTGAATCTGTGAACCTTTTAAAAAAATTTGAAATAAACATATAGAAAAGTGAACAGAATGATAAGGTATGGCTCAGTGACTTATCAAAGTGAATATCCCATTTAACCACTACCCATGTCAAGAAACAAATCATTGTCAATTCCCCAGAAGCCTCCTTTATGATTCCTCTAAGTCACTATCCCATCTCTTTGCCCTTAAAGGTGAACACAATTCATACTTTTATTTCTTGCTTTTCTTTGTTTTATTACTTAAGCTTATATCCCTAAATACTGTGATTTAGTTTTGTCTCTTGCTAACTGTATAAGTAGAATCACATACAATGCATTCTTTCATGTATGGCTACTTTTGTTTAACATTGAGATTTATATTGCATGTAGTTCGAGTTGCTCATTTTGATTGTTGTATGATACTCCTTTAAAAATATACCAACATTGATCTGTTTTACTGGTGATGGATTAATGTGGTGTCAGCATTCTCTTACATGTCTTTTAGTGCATGTGTACATTATTTTCATATATATATAGTAGTGCAATTTCTTTATCACAGGGTATACATATATTCAGTTTTACACGTTAATGCTAAGATTTTCTGAAGTGATTGTATTAATTTACACTCTTACCAGGAATGAGAGTTCCCATTGCTCCATATCATTGCAGACACCTAGTATTCTAACTCTTAGAGATTCATGATGAACTAATAGTAGTATCTCCTTGTGGTCTGCTTTTGTGTTTTTAAATGACTAAAGAGATTGAGCACCATTTCGTGGGCATATTAGCCATTTCAATATTTTTCGAGAAGTGTCAGTTCGTTTTTTTTTTGCGGTACGTGGGCCTCTCACTGTTTGTGGCCTCTCCTGTTGCGGAGCACAGGCTCCGGACGCGCAGGCTCAGCGGCCATGGCTCACGGACCCAGCCGCTCTGCGGCATGTGGGATCTTCCCGGACCGGGGCACGAACCCGTGTCCCCTGCATTGGCAGGCGGACTCTCAACCACTGCGCCACCAGGGAACCCCAGTTCAAGTTTTTTTAATCTGTTTTAAAAATCAAATTGTTTGCCTTTTCCTTACGAATGTGTGGAGATTCCTTATATGTTTTGGTTACAAGTCTTCTGCCTGACATTTATGTATTGCTAATATCTTCTTCAACTCTGGTTTTGCTTTTCATTCTCTTGTGTCTTTTAAGAGTTATTTTTAACTTAACTATAGTTGATTTACAGTACTGTGTTAGTTTCAGATGTACAGCTTCAGATTCTTTTTTTTTTTTAAATAAAATTTATTTATATTTTTGGTTGTGTTGGGTCTTCATTGCTGCATGCGAATTTCTCTAGTTGCGGTGAGTGGGGCTACTCTTCACTGCAGTGTGCAGGCTTCTCGTGGCGGTGCTTCTCTTGTTGTGGTGCTTCTCTTGTTGCGGAGCATGGGCTCTAGGCACACAGGCTTCAGTAGTTGTGGCACACAGGCTCCAGAGTGCCGGCTCAGTAGTTGTGGCGCACAGACTTAGTTGCTCCACTGCATGTGGGATCTTCCTGGACCAGGGCTTGAACCCGTGTCCCCTGCATTGGCAGGCGGATTCTTAACCACTGTGCCACCAGGGAAGCCCCAGATTCTTTTTCATTATAGGTTAGTACAAGATACTGAATATAGTTCCATGTGCTATACAGTAAATCCTTGTTGTTTATTTTATATGTAGTAGTGCATATCTATTAATCCCATACTCCCAATTTATCCTTCCCTCTCCCCCTTTCCCTTTGGTAACCATAAGTTTGTTTCCTGTTTTGTACAGAAGTTGATGTGTATTATTTTTTTAGATTCCATTTATAAATGATATCTTATAGAATTTGTCTTTCTCTGCCTAACTTACTTTACTTAATATGCAAATCTCTAGGTCCATCCACGTTGCTGCAAATGGAAGGATTTCTTTTTTTTTTTTTTAATGGCTAGGTAATATTCTATTGTGTATGTATACCACATCTTCTTTATCCCTTCATCTGTCGAGGGACATTTAGGTTGCTTTTATGTCTTGGCTATTGTGCTGTGAACATTGGGGGGTGCATGTACCTTTTTGAATTAGGGTTTTTGCCTTTTCAGAATATATGCCCAGGAGTGGATCATATGGTACCTCTATTTTTAGTTTTTAAAGGAATCTCCAGACTGTTTTCCATAGGGCTTTACCAATTTACATTCCCACCAATAGTGTAGGAGGATTCCCTTTTCTCCAAACCCTCTAGCATTTATTATTTCTGGACTTTCTGATGATGGCTATTCTGACTGGTGTGAGGTGTCGTTTTGATTTCATTAAGAGTTATTTTCTAACCAAACTTAATGGTGTATAATTTATAAAAAATTTTTTTCTTTATGGTTAATGTTTTCATTAATGGATAAAAAATCTTCCTTATGAAGATATTTTTCTATGTTCTGGAATTTTTATTATGTTACTTTCACATTTTGATCTATAGTTCAGTTGGAATTGACTTTTGTGTGTGGTGTATGAGGGATCAGGATTCATTTTCTTTTCTATATAGACAGACACTGGACCTGTCGCTATTTATAGCAAAGACAGTCCTTTCCTATTGGTTCTGAAGTATCATTTTGTCATAAATCAGGTATCTTTATTTGTCTTCTTGTGCATGGGTCTGGGGTTTCTAGTATATTCCATTAGTCTATTTGATTAGTCTTGTGCTGTTTTGCATACCATCTTAATTTCTGCTGCTTTATAAGAAGTCTTGCTATCTGGTAAAGCAAGTTCTACCTCCCTGTCATTTTTTTAAAAAATTTATTAAGATGTAACTGACATATAACATTAGTTTCAGTTGATTCAATATTTATATATGTTACAAAATGATTACCACAGGAAGTCTAGTTAACGTCTGACACCATTCATAGTTAACAAATTTTTTTTTATAAGAACTTTTAAGAACTATTAGCACTTTCAAATATGCAAAACCATTTTATTAAGTATAGTCACCATGCATTATATCTCTACTCCCTGTCATTCTTTAAAGAGTGTTTTGTCTCTTCTTGGACTTTTGCATTTGGAATCAGTGCCTAAAGTTCCACGTATAAACCTTTTTGGGTTGCATTGAATCTGTAGATCAATTTGCGGAGAACTGTGTCTCTGCAATATTGAGTCTTCTAATGTATAAATATGGTAAATGTGTTTTTATTTACATGCTTTAAGATTTGTCTCATAATTTTCTGTGTTTATGTGGAGATGTTATATATGTTTGTTAGACAATTTCTAGGCGCATGATATTTTTTGATGCTGTTGTAAAGAGAATATTTTTGAAAATTTTATTTATTATTTTTTTCTGGTATGTAAGACGTGTATATATGTATTATATATATGTAATATAGTATGTGTATGTATGTATATATGTGTGTATATTAATTCATTTACTTACATTAACTTTCTAAGCAGCAATCTTGCTAAACTAGTTAATTCCAAAAAGGTTTATCTGAAAATTATTTTGGATTTCTTACTTACATAATCACATCATCTCAGAGTAATATTGATTTTAATTCTTCCTTTTTAGTCTTATGCCTTTTATTCGGTTTCTTGTCTGTTGCACTGTCTAGGACCTTCAGTTTAAGTTGAATTAAAGGTATTCTTGTCTTGTTCCTAGTCTCAGAGGGAAGAGTTTTAGCATTTCACCGTTAGTATTGTATTTGCTATAGGACTTATGTTTCATTAGATTAAAGTGAAGCCATGCAGTCTGTATTTACAAATTTGTTTTCAATTTGTATTACTTGCATGTGTTAAGGCTTAGTATTGTAGTTTCTTGTTTGATGATTTGCTTAGGATTTTTTTCTTACATGATATTTAAACTGCGATTTATGAGAATAAAACTAATATGAGCATATTAGATTTAGAAATGGGCTGGAATATTATGTAGAAAAAATTAAGTGAACAGATTATTATAACTTTCATTATAACTTAGATTGGGATACTTACAGTAAGAACTTAATTAAACAAATAGTTGTTGATGATCAGTGTTTGACTCTATAAAATATATTTGTCTTAGATGGATATTGAAGTGACCAGGTATCAGGTAATTTGATATTTTTTAGAAGGAAGGATGATTTATTAAAAAAATAATTTAGTTCTATAGTATTTGGGTTGCTACCATACAAAGAGGTATAGAGTAGCAGGTAGTAAGATGTTACTTGGATAGGTGATTCTCCCTTTTCAGGAAGAAACTGATAGTAATTCTTCAGATTGATTTTAGGTATATGGATTAGAATTGTTTATAGGTTAAATTACTTACCTGATATGTGTGCAGTCGTATTTCTTAGTTCATCCTTTTCAAAATAGATGAAATACATTTAGTCTTTAGAGGCAGGAAAATACTAAATGTTCTTGTTTTTAATTAAAGACATGTATTTCACATATTCATTAATCATTAATATCATTTTTATGTTTCTTTATAGATTAGAATATGGCTACATATCCCTGCTGTCATGCAGCACATTATCCCTTTTAGGACATATGTTATCAGGTAAGTTTATAAAATCTTTCTCCCCTGGTTATCCGTGTAGTAATGTTGTTTTTTTTTTTTTTTTTTGCGGTACGTGGGCCTCTCACTGTTCTGGCCTCTCCCATTGCGGAGCACAGGCT
Source organism: Pseudorca crassidens (assembly GCF_039906515.1). Taxonomy (NCBI): domain Eukaryota; kingdom Metazoa; phylum Chordata; class Mammalia; order Artiodactyla; family Delphinidae; genus Pseudorca; species Pseudorca crassidens. Next base: position 39,665,950 of record NC_090309.1, read on the forward strand.
CCGGACGCACAGGCTCAGCGGCCATGGCCCACGGGCCCAGCCACTCGGCGGCACGTGGGATCCTCCTGGACCGGGGCACGACCCCACGTCCCCTGCATTGGCAGGCGGACTCTCAACCACTGCGCCACCAGGGAAGCCCAGTGTAGTAATGTTTAAACTATTCATAACATAGTACATAATTATATAGTTTGAAAGTCCTTTGTGTTCACATCCTCCAGAGAAAATTTTTGACCATTTGATGTATTTTTTAATGCACCTATGTAGGTTTATATTTAATGTTTACTTTAAAGCAATTTATGTTGGAATATTTTTTATGTAAGTATAAAGAATTAAACAGATTAACAGTGGTTGCATGATATTCCACTGTATTTATTCAGTCAACAAATGTATACTAAGTATTATGTTGTAGGCACTGGAGATACAGCAGAGAAGAAAATATATCTCCTTTTGTGCAGTCTGTGTGCACAATAAGTAAATGATACAGTTCATTAGAAAGTCATGAGTATGACAGAGAAAAATAGCGGCAAGGGTGGGTTGAGAGTTCTAGAGAGTGGGTCACAATTATACCTATGGTATAGAGAAGGTCTCATTGGGAAAAGGGTGATATTTGAGTTCTGGAAGTTCCAACCTAAGAAGGAAACCTAAGACGAGGATAGAGATATTATCATATTTATTAGGCTTAGAGTGTAAACTGTTGGAGTTCTAAGATTGTATTTCTTGACAATATTTATGAGTTCTTTATAATTTTTATTCATTTGCAAAGATTTGAGTGCCTGCTATTTTCTGGTTACTGTTCGGGTTGTTGGAGAAAGTATCAGGAAAAGAATCAGATAGTGATGAATCCTATGCAAGTAAAGATAAGGTGTTAGAGAATATGAGGCCTTTCTGAAAGGTGACATCTGAGGAACATGAATCTGCTAATCAGACGATAAGTAGAAGGAACATAAGGGCATAGGCTTTGAAGTTGGAAAGAATATGACATATTAAAAAATTAGAAGTAGGGACTTCCCTGGTGGCACAGTGGTTAAGAATATGCCTGCCAATGCAGGAGACATGGGTTCGAGCCCTGGTCCGGGAAGATTCCACATGCCGTGGAGCAACTAAGCCTGTGCGCCACAACTGCTGAGCCTGCAAGTCACAACTACTGAAGCCCATGTGCCACAACTACTGAAGTCCATGAACCTAGAGCCCGTGCTCCGCAACGAGAGAAGCCACCACAATGAGAAGCCTGCGTACCGTGAAGAAAAGTATCCCCCACTCACCGCAACTAGAGAAAGCCCGTGTGTAGCAATGAAGACTCAACACAGCCAAAAATAAAAAAATAAAGACATTTATATATATTAAAAAAAAAACTAGAAGTAGACTGGTGGAGCATAGTGTATAAGGAGGTAAGATTATGATATGAGGTTGGATATAAACAGGGGCAGATTATTCAGGACCTTCAAGACCTTTTAAGGAGCTTGGATTTAATTTTAGCAGTGGGATCTATTGAAGGGTTTTAAGCAGATGAATCATGATGGCTTTTTTAAAAAAAATATTTTAAGCTGCTTAATTTGTAATCTTTTTTAAAAAAAATTTATTTATTTATTTATTTATTTATTTTTGGCTGCGTTGAGTCTTTGTCGCTCCGCGTGGGCTTTCTCTAGTTGTGGCGAGTGGGTGCTACTCCTCATTGCGATGCATGGGCTTCTCATTGCGGTGGCTTCTCTTGTTGCAGAGCGCGGGCTCTAGGTGAACAGGCTTCAGTAGTTGTGGCACACGGGCTCAGTAGATGTGGCTCGCAGGCTCTAGAGCACATGCTCAGTAGTTGTGACATGCGGGTTAAATTGCTCCGTGGCTTGTGGGATCTTCCCGGACTAGGGCTCGAACCCATGTCCCCTGCATTGGCAGGCAGATTCTTAACCACTGCGCCACCAGGGAAGTCCTCATGATGGTTTTTAAAAGATCACTTTGGCCTTTAAGTGGCTCATAAATTACAGGAGTGTTGGAGGAGGAGCTAGGAGACCAGTTGAAAAGTTAATGGAGTAGTCCTGGAAAGAAGTGATGGTTACTTGTACAAGAATTGTTTATGGTGATTTGAAAATTGACTGGATATAGTTGAAAATGAAATCAATAAGGTTGGTGATTGTGGAGTTTAAGGAAAGGGATAGCATAGTGGAAGACACTTAGCTGCCCTCCCTTTGATTTCTCTTTTTGCTGTGAGTATCATTTACAGATGTGAAAGACTGGGAGAATTTAAAGACGTAATTTTGAGATGCTTGTGGGACATTTAAGTGGCACGGGGAAATTGGGAATATAAGCCTGTAACTTAGAACAACAGCGTTAATTTAGGAGTTGTCAGCATAAAGGTAGCACTTAAAAACCATGGGAATAGGGGCTTCCCTGGTGGCGCAGTGGTTGAGAGTCCGCCTGCCGTTGCAGGGGACACGGGTTCGTGCCCTGGTCCAGGAAGATCCCACATGCCGCGGTGCGGCTGGGCCCATGAGCCATGGCCACTGAGCCTGTGCATCCAGAACCTGTGCTCCACAATGGGAGAGGCCACAACAGTGAGAAGTCCGCGTATCACAAAAAAAACTAAACAACAACAACAAAAAAACCCATGAGAATAGGACTTCCCTGGTGGCACAGTGGTTAAGAATCCACCTGCCAATGTAGGGGAGATGGGTTTGAGCCCTGGTCTGGGAAGATCCCACATGCCGCAGAGCAGCTAAGCCTGTGTGCCACAACTACTGAGCCCATATGCTGCAACTACTGAAGCCCGCATGCCTAGGGCCAATGCTCCGCAACAAGAGAAGCCACCGCAATGAGAAGCCCACGCACCGCAAAGAAGAGTAGCCCCCACTCGCCACAACTAGAGAAAGCACGAGGGCAGCAATGAAGACCCATCACAGCCAAAAATAAATAAATAAATTTTTAAAAAACCTCATGGGTGGGCTTCCCTGGTGGCGCAGTGGTTGAGAGTCTGCCTGCCGATGCAGGGGATGCAGGTTCATGCCCCGGTCCGAGAAGATCCCACATGCCGTGGAGTGGCTGGGCTCGTGAGCCATGGCCGCTGAGCCTGCACGTCTGGAGCCTGTGCTCCGCAATAGGAGAGGCCACAACAGTGAGAGGGCCGCGTACCGCAAAAAAACAACCCAAAAAACCTCAGGGGAATAAATGAGGTCATCTGGGGAGAGAATGTAGAAAGAAAATAGAAGTGAATCTAGGGGACTTCCCTGGTGTTCCAGCGGGTAGAACTCCGTGCTCCCAATGCAGGGGGCCCGGGTTTGATCCCTGGTCAGGGAACTAGATCCCACATGTGTGCCGCAACTGAGTCCACATGCTGCAACAAAGATCCCGCATGCCGCAACTAAGACCTGGCACGGCCTAAATTAAAAAAAAAGAAGTGGGGCTTCCCTGGTGGCGCAGTGGTTGAGAGTCCGCCTGCCGATGCAGGGGATACGGGTTCGTGCCCCGGTCCAGGAGGATCCCACATGCCGCAGAGCGGCTGGGCCCGTGAGCCATGGCCGCTGAGCTGTGCGTCCGGAGCCTGTGCTCCACGACGGGAGAGGCCACAACAGTGAGAGGCCCACGTACCGCAAAAAAAAAAAAAGTGAATCTAGGATGGAGTGCTATATCAGTTTGCTTTTGCTGTGTGAGAAAACACCCAAAACCAGTAGCTTAAAATAACAGCCATTTATTATTTGTCACAGTTCTCTGGTTGGCTAGCTTTTCTGATCTGGGCTGACTTGGCTGGACCTGGGTGCTCTGTGATAGATAATCTCAGTCATTTGTCCTCTGGTTGGCAGGCTGATTGGTCTTGAGTGGGGAAGGGTGCTCATATGTATCTTGGCAGTTGGCTGGATGTCAGTTGGGGCATTAGCCGTGTCTCTCTCATCCAGCAGGCTATCCTGAGTCCTTTTCTCAGTGGTGGAAGAGTTCCCAGCAAGAGAGGGCAAGCTCAAAGGCTTTTTAAGCTTCTGCTTATGTTACATCTCTTAATACCCCACTGGGCAAAGGAACCTTCATGGCAAAGCTCAGATGCAAGGAAGTAGAGGAATAAATGACACATTTGTTGGGAAGAGTGGTAAAGTCACATTGCAAAGACTACTATATAAAGTGATGGGAGGAATTTGGGGCCTTTCTGCAATCCATTACAAACCCTGAGGAGCAATAATGTTGAAAGGTTGGGTACAGGAGGAGAGACTAACCAAATAGAATAGGCAGGGCCTGAGAGGAAAACCAGTGGTTTGTGATTTTTGAAAACCAAAAAAGAATGATGTTTAAAATGTACACATTTTGAAGAATTTTGGCTGTGTTGGGGAGTAGATGTACTATTTATATGAAGTCAACTGAAATTTACTAAAACAGGAGCTGTATACATGACAGGTACTAGAGAATAGTAAAGCTCTACTGGAGGTGCAGGTGCAGAATCCGATGTTAAATGACTTGGCTCTGTGCAGTTCCTCCCTCCCTTCCTCCCTCCCTCTTCGTCCCTCCCTTCCTTCCTCTTCCTCCCTGCTTTCCCCTCCCTCCCTCCCTCCCTCCCTCCCTCCCTCCCTCCCTTCCTCCCTTCCTCCCTTCCTTCCTTCCATGTTGTGTTAGGCTTTGCAGTTCCTGATTTATGTTGGACTCTCAGCAAAGGGCACATTGCCACAGGTCACAATCCTTGAAGCATTACTTAGAAATAGTTTAAATTGGGAGTATTAATCCCAGCATTCCAGGTACTACTGTACTTAACAGTTTGGAGGTATGGAGCAAAGGAATATTATTGAATTATTGAGTGGTCTTCAGAAATAGTTTGCAAGTTTTTGTGTATGTTGTATTTCTGTATCATTTCAGGTATTTATGCAAGCTCTCTGATCAGGAGTTAAGACAGAGTGCGGCTCGCAACATGGCTGACTTAATGTGGAGCACAGTGAAAGAACCATTGGACACGACGTTATGCTTTGATAAAGAAAGCCTAGATCTTGCATTTAAGTACTTTATGTCACCTACTTTGACTATGAGGTTGGCTGGATTAAGTCAGATAACGGTAAGCTGTATTTGCTTTATTTTTGGTAATTTTTTGTTTGTCCTCTCAGACTATCATCATTATGATAATACCTAGTATTTATGGAGCCATGCTAGTGGCCAGTATACCTAGTGGCATAAATACCTAGTATTTATGCCATGCTAGGCATTGTGCTAAGTACTTTACATGCATTACTTTGTGTGACCCTTACAAATAATTTCTATATGTTCTCTTTTTCCCTATTTTAAATACGAGGAGACTGAGGCTTAGATTTAGAAGGTTTTATACCTTAGGTCTTTTTGATTTCCTTTACTTTTTTTTTTTTTTAAACTGTTCAGTTTTTTGCATTTAGAAAGCAGTGTTTTCAGAGAGAAAAAGAGTCGGAGATTATAAGTAGTTACTTAATTTTCCAGGCAGAAGCCACAGATTATTGGGCCATAGGCCAAATTTGACTAACAGAAATGTTTGGTTTGCACAGTAGCAAGTACTGTTTTAAATAGGGAGAAATACATATTATTGGCTTCTCCTGGAGGGGCGGGGTGGGTAGAAAGACCTAGTGTCTTTGGGTCTGTCTTCTTGCATGACAACAATTTGCTAGAACTAAGTAGTTAGCTGCATTTTTTAGAATGGATATATTTTCTCTGGTTTACCAAGGTCTGCATTAGGTTTACTCCTTTACATTTGGGGCCTGTTTTTGTAGTGTAGTTATTCTGAAGTAGCTAGATTGTACCCATGTATTGAATTTTGTGACCTAGATTTTACCCATGTATCGGACTTTGTAAGTGTTGAAAACACTTAATGACAGTTTCCCAAATCAAATCTTAAAAGTGTATGTCTAGGAACCCTTTCCTGAAATTCGGTTTGTAATGACATGTTACTTGCTGCCTTGCATTAGATTTTTGTGTTTTTCCCTTGTTCAGCTTTTTCTCTAGCATATTTAGTGGAATAAAGCCTAAGTATTACTTGTGGAATGAATTAGTGTTTAAAAATGATAAAGGAAATAGACTAATTGGGAAGTATATATGTATATCTGATTACCTATCTTATATTTTATACTTTTGATCTGGTTATTGATTATGATCTACATGTATCAAACTGTGTTGGCAATTGCTAACATATGCAAGAATAATTTTGGAAAAAATCTTTAATTTCTTTTCTCTATTTATAGAATCAACTTCACACCTTCAATGATGTGTGCAATAATGAATCATTGGTATCAGACACAGAAACGTAAGTAGGAGCATTAATTTATGCATAAGTACTATTTTAATGTGTAGCTGTTTATATGGTAAATGTAATTGACTTTATTAGATTTGAAGTGTTTACTAGAAATTCTTTGCCTTGTGGCTTCATCTGTACAGTCTTTAACAAGCTTTCAGAGGAATATATTGCAATACTTCTCTTTTTAAAAAAACATATCGTGTTTTCACAAAATGCAAAGGGAGACTATACAGGAGAATTTAATAGTAAAGAGTATGGTACAGATAGTTTTCAGAAACCACACTTGATGCAGGAAAGGATCTCATTTAACACATTTTTCTGGGGAAAAAACCAAGTTCATGATGCTCATGTATGAAAAGAAGTAGTTTTTATAGCTTAGGGCTTTTTAAAGAAATATTTATTTTTTCCAATATTTATTCCATTTAGTTGTCCATCCAGTATAGAAATCATTTTTTAAATCTCGGTAGTAATATTTTCTGCTTGAACAGAGTTACATAGTTTTTTGTTTGTTTTTTCTGTGCCGCTGTGTGGCTTGCAGGATCTTAGTTCTCCAACCAGGGATCAAACACGTGCCCTCGGCAGTGAAAGTGCGGAGTCTTAACCACTGAACCGCCAGGGAATTCCCCAGAGTTACAAAGTCTTAAGGTGTTAGAAAATTTGTAATTATATGAATGAGTCATATTTTTGCTTTACTGTAACTTTTATGCATTGATCTTAGTTTTGCTCTATGGAGCTGATCTCAGTTGAACCCAGCCCTTCTTGAATTTGGAAACCAGAGACTATGTCTCTGCTTTTTCCCTCACATATTATGGTTTTTAGATTTATCACCAGACAAGTCATTCACTCTTGGCAACATTCTTTGTCAGTGGTGCCTTAAAATGTGTGGCCTAGAATTGGTAGTAGCATTATAAATTATGGGTCATACTAGGAGTGCTATTTCACACAGTCAAGATACTATATAGATTATGTCCAGTGTATATAAAACTACAGCTCTGGATTTCCCATTTGACCCCTCAGTACCCACCCTCCAACCCCTTCAGACTGCCTCTAGGAGAATCTTAAAATTGCCAATGCAGTAATCACTCCCTATCCCTGCAAAAAGACAAAAAAAAAAAAAAAATCCTGGAATCACTCGTGCAGTAACCCCACATGTCCAGGTTAGGTCTCTGTGTTGCTGTGGATAGAGAAAAGAATGAATTCCATTCAAAAATGTGTAAGGTTTATACATACTAAAGATATGCTTAAGAGGGAGGAGAGTAAAAGTTTTGAGGAATAGTGGGTAGGACAGTTTAAGTTGGGAAGAGAAGGGTCTGTACAGTGTGAAAAGATTGGAGCAAATACAAAAAGTGATAAATATTGTCGAAGCCTGTGAATTGGGTCTCTCTCTTTAAGCAGTTTTATTAAGATATAGATACATATAAAACTCACCTGTTTTTATAATGAATTTTAGAAAATTTACACAGTTGTGCAACTATCATCACAGTACAGTTCTAGAACATTTACATCACTTCAGAAAGGTCCCTTTTGCCCATTTGTAGTCAATCCCCATTCTCCCCACCACCCCCAACCCAGGGCCGCACCACATGGCACGTGGCATCTTAATTCCCTGCCCAGGGATCGAACCTGTGCCCCCTGCAGTGGAAGCTCAGTCTTAACTGCTGGACTGCCAGGGAATTCCTTCAATCCCCATTCTTATCCCCAGCCCCACTAACCTTCTTTGTCTCTATAGATTTGCCCTTTTTTGACATTTCCTATCAATGGAATCATACGACAGTGTTTTTTTCCATTGCCACCTTTCACTTATACTGTTTTTCTTGAGGTTCATTCATGTTGTGGTGTGAATCAGTACTTTGTTCCTTTTTATTGCTGAATAGTATTACATTATGTAGCCATATCCCATTTTGTTTATCCTTTTACCATAGTTGATGGATATTTGAATGTTTCTACTTTTTGATTAGTGTGAATAATGCTGCTTTAAACATTTGTGTACAGTCTTTTTGTGGACATATGTTTTCATTTCTCTTGGTAGATACGTAGGCATGCGATCACTGGTTTGTAAGATCATTTTATGTTTAACTTTTAAAGAAACTGTCAAAATGTTTTCCAACATTTCTGTATTATTTTATATTCCCACTAGCAATGTATGAGGGTTCCAGTTTTCCCCCCAGTCTTGTCAGGACTTGTTTTTATCTTTTTGATTATAGCCATTATAGTGGGTATAAAGTGGCATTTCATTATTATTATTTATTTATTTATTTTTTGCGGTACGCGGGCCTCTCACTGCCGTGGCCTCTCCCATTGCGGAGCACAGGCTCCGGATGCGCAGGCTCAGCAGCCATGGCTCACGGGCCCAGCCGCTCCACGGCATGTGGGATCTTCCCAGACCGGGGCACGAACCCGTGTCCCCTGCATCGGCAGACAGACTCTCAACCACTGCGCCACCAGGGAAGCCCTCATTATGGTTTTAATTTACATTTGCCTAATTACTAAGGATGTTGAACATCTTTTTATATGGTTATTTGCCATTCTGTTTCTTCTTCACTGAATTGTTTGTTCACTTTTTGCCTAGCTTTTAGTTGGGTTATTTGTCTTGTTTTATAGATTAGCATATGATCTGTACCACAGAATATTCATATGTGCTTAAGAAGACTTTATTCAGCTGTTGTATGGAGTGTTCAGTAGATGTCTTTTAGGTCTAATGAGTTTGTAATATTGTTTGTCTTCTATATCCTTGTTGATTTTTTTACCTACACTTGTTCTATTCCATTATCAAAAGTAGGGCATTGAAGTCTCCAACTTCAGTTTATCCTCATCTGTGGATTTTGTTTTTATTAATTTGCCTATTTGCTGCAATTTATTTGTGATCCCCAAATCAGTACTTTTGGTGCCCTCACGGTCATTTGTGGAAATGCACAGAGCAGTAAAAAATGAGTCTCCTAACATGCACATTTCCAACTGAAGTCGTACAAGGTGATGCTCTGCGTTGTTTTAGTGCTGGTTACAGAAATGACCAGAGGAAGGAAGTGGTAGGAGGCAGTGCAGTATAGGGCAAGAAGCTCTGGCTCTGGGCCGGTTGGAGGGATATGAATCCCAAGTCTAGCACATGGTATTGGGGCAGCCTCAGTAAAGTCACCTCAACACTTCTGAAGCTCATTTTCTCTTTTGTAAAATAGAGAAAATAGAATCTGATAAGTTATTTTTAGGATTTAAGATTCAAGGGTTCAACATGAGTAAATTTACTCCAGCAATTTTGTAGAACTCAGCTGCCATGAGTAACAAGAGTTGACTGTATTATTTGTTTTTTTGTCCTTTCAGTTCTATGGTGAAATATTATATACAATGGAATTCTATTCAGCCATAAAAAAGAATGAAATCTTGCCATTTATGGTAACATGGATGGACCTTGAGGGCATTTTACTAAGTGAAATAAGTCAGAGAAAGACATCATATGATCTCATTTATGTACGGACTTTAAAAACAAAAACGCTGAGATCAGCTCAGTGCTTTGTGACCACCTAGAGGGGTGGGATAGGGAGGGTGGGAGGGAGACGCAAGAGGGAGGAGATATGGCGACATATGTATGCATATAGCTGATTCACTTTGTTATACAGCAGAAACTAACACAACATTGTAAAGCAATTATATTCCAATAAAGATGTTAAAAAAAAAAAAGAAAAAAAACCCCAAAACCCTAAGCTTATAGACACAGAGAACAAATTGGTAGTTTCAGAGGTGTGGAGGTCAGGGGAGGGCAAAACAGGTGAAGGATGTCAAAAGGTACAAATTTCTAGTTATGAAATAAATGTCATGAGGATAGTAATGTATAGCATGGTGGCTATAGTTGATAATATAGTATTGCATATTTGAAAGTTGCTAGGAGAGTAGATCTTAAAAGCCCTCATCACAAGGGAAAGAATTTTTTTTCTAACTATATATGATGATGGGTGTTGACTTACTGTGGTGATCATTTAGCAATATATATAAATATTGAATCATTATGTTGTACACTTGAAACTAATATAATGTTATATGTCAGTTGTACCTCAATTATAAAAAGAGTTTTTAGAAAAAGATCAAATAAAAGAAAGCAACATTGAGAGATCATTGGAATACGCAAATGAGAGCCACGTCTCTTTTTTCTGAGGGAATGGGGTAGGGGGAAGGATGTTGATGGTCTATCTGTGATGGCATTTTTACATAAAGGGAAGAGCCTCCCTTGCATTGTTCTGACTGAAGTGGGAACTTCAAAACAAATCTTAGTTTTGTGAAACATCTTTCTTTAAAGGAGTTCTGCAAACGGATTGTAGAACAAATTGTGTATCTAAAGTTACTATATAAGATTTGCATTTAATCAAACCCTCTGTCTTCTTCCAGTCAAAGGCAAACAGCTAGTCACATTATTGCACTGAGTCATTCTTTTAAAGAGAACCCACTCTAGGAAGCACTTGATGCTAATGACATGTTCTTTTTACCCATTAAAGCAGTGGGTGACAATAATTTAAAAAAATACTCAGGGGTTCAGTATTAGCTAATTCAGTGCAGTGACGTTATAGAATATAACTGCCAAGAGTAGTAGGAATTGGCTATATTTCTTTTTCTCCCTTCAGTTCTGTTGGTTTTTGCTTCATGTATTTTAGGACATTTTGTTGGGTACATATATGTTTATAGTTGTTATGTTCCTGATAATTTCATCCTTTCATCATTATAAAATATCCCTCTTTGTCTCTTTAAAACAATTTTTAGTTTAGTGTATTTTGTTTGATGTTAGTATAGCCATTGCAGCTTTATTATGCTTACTGTTTTCATGGTATATCTTTTTCCATCTTATTTTCAACCTGTTTGTTTTTGGATCTAAAGTATGTCTCTTGGAGGTAGCATTTGGTTGGATTGAAGAAGAAAAAAAAATCCACTCCTACCATCTCTCCCTTTTGATAGGAGTATTTAATCCAGTCACTCTTAATATTAGATAGTTGGATTTATGCCTGCCGTTTTGCTGTTGGGTTTTTGTATGTCTTCCTCAAAAAATTTTTTTTTCTGTTTCTCCTTTACTGCCTTATTTTGCAGTATGTCAGTATACGGTAGTACAGTTGTCCCTTGGTATATGTGGGGGATTGGTTCCAGGATCACCTGTGGATACCAAAATCTTCAGATGCTCAACTCCCTTATATAAAGTCATGTAGTATTTGCATGTAATCTGTACATATCCTCCTGTATACTTTAAATCATCTCTTGATTACTTACAATACCTAATACAATGTAGGTGTTAATGTAAATAGTTGCAAGCATTTGGCAAATTCAAGTTTTGCCTTTTGGAACTTTCTGGAATTTTTTTTAAGAAATATTTTTGATCCTCTGTTGGTTGCATCTATGGATGCAGAACCCATGGATACAGAGGGAGTACTGTATACCATTTTAATTCCATTTTTTTATACTTTAAAAATTATTTTGCCAGTGGTTGCTGTATGGGTTACAATATGCATTTTAATTTAATACTGTCTACTTCAGATTAATCACAATTCTGGTAAAATATAGGAACAGTGCTTCAGTATAGCTCTATTCCTTTGTTTCTGATAAGTCAGCTGCGAATCTTATTGTGGTTCCTTTCTATGTGCTTAGTTCTTTTTCTCTTGTTGCTTTTAAGATTTTTCTGTTGCTCTTTGGCTTTTAAGAGTTTGACTCTGATGTCTCTGGGTGTTGATATCCTTGTGTTTATCTTAGTTGGCGCTTGTTGTGATTCTTGGCTGTGTAGATGAACATTTTTCATCAAATTTGGGATGTTTGACCATAGTTTCTTCAAATTTTCTTTCTGTTCTCCTTACTCCTTCTGGGAGTCCCAGTATATATATGTTTCCAGAGCCCTGAATGATTGTTACTGATAACATTGTCCAGTTTTATGCTTGCTCAGTTATAGTTACAGTTCTCGGCTGTTACAAAAGTCCCTGAGTCTCCTTTCAGTGTTTTTCAAGAAACTGAAAGAATGGGATTTATTTTTTAGAATTATTTTTAGTTGTTGAATTGTCTTTTTGTATGTTAAACATCATAGAGTTGATTCATGGATCATAGCTTCTGTTGGGTTACTCAGAAATAGGTAAAATATACCACTACTAGTTTTATTTTAATGTTTTACCCTTTGAGGTCATATATCTAATTCATAGCTTATTAAAAATCTTTAGAATAATTTTAAAATTAAATATAATTCTTCTATGGATAAACAAGAAAAGAAATTGTTCAGTCCTTCCAGTTTTTCTGTGTATAATTTACATAACTGAAAAAACTTGGGGTCTTTTCACTGCTCATCCTATTTTGAAACCGTTTTTCTTCTACCCACAATATACATATCACTACTTTTTTCATTAGCTGTTCTTCTGTAGTAGCCATTTGAATTTTTTTTAAAGAATTGCTCTGAAAGGGCCTGTCTCAATTAAATAAATTGAATCAACAGTTAATGACCTTCCAACACAAAGTACCAGGACCAGATGGGTTCATTGGTAAATTTAACCAAATATTTAAGGAAGGAATTATACCAATTCTCTATAGTCTTTTTCAGAAGATAGCAGAGGGAAGCCTTACCAGCATTACCCTAATACCAAAACCAGACAAAAGCATTACAAGAAAACGACAGACCAGTACTTCCCATGAACATACATATAAAAATCCTCATAAAATATTAGCAAATCGAATCCAGCAAGGTATAAAAAGAATTATACACCACAACCAAGTGAGATTTAGCTCAGGTATTCAAGGCTGGTTCAGCGTTTCAAGATCAATTAATGTAAAGTCAAAATTTTGACAAGGTCAAATTTTATCATTCATGATAAAAAAAACCTCTCAGTAAACTAGGCATAGAGAGGAACTTCATCAACATGTTAAAGAACATCTACAAAACCTCCTACAGCTAACATCATACTTAATGATGTGAAGGTCAAAGCTGTTTCACTAAGGTCAGGAACAAGGAAAGGGTGTCCACTCTCACCACTGCTTTTCAGCATTGTACTGGAAAATCCTACCTGATGCAACAAGAGAAGAAAAGGAAATAAAAGGTGTATAGATTAGGAAGGCAGAAGTAAAACTGTCTTTGATCACAGATGACCTGATCATCTATGTAGAAAATCTGAAAGAATTGACAGTCTCATGGAACTAATGAGCATTTATAGCAGGATTGCAGGATACAAAGTTAGTAATCAAAAGTCAGTCACGGGCTTCCCTGGTGGCGCAGTGGTTGAGAGTCCGCCTGCCAATGCAGGGGACACGGGTTCGTGCCCCGGTCTGGGAAGATCCCACATGCCGCAGAGCGACTAGGCCTGTGAGCCATGGCCACTGAGCCTGTGCGTCCGGGGACTGTGCGTCTGGAGCCTGTGCTCCGCAACGGGAGAGGCCACAACAGTGAGAGACCCGCGTACCACAAAAAAAAAAAAAAAAAAATTCGTATATATCAGCAGTGAACAAATAGAATTTGAAATTTAAAATACAATACCATTTACATTAACACCACAAAAAATGAAATACTTAGGTATAAATCTAACAATATGAAAAGGTCTATATGAGGAAAATAACAAAACTCTGATGAAAGATAGCAAAGATGAGCTAAATAAATGGAGAGATATTCCATGTCTATGGATAGGAAGACTTAAAATTGTAAAGGTATCAGTCCTTTCCAACTTGATCTATAGATTCATTGCAGTCTCAATCAAAATCAAAGTAAGTTATTTTGTGGATCTCGACAAACTGATTCTAACATTTGTTTAAATAGAGAGGCAAAAGACCCAGAATAGCCAACACAGTTTTGAAAGGAAACAACAAAGTTGGAGGACCGACATTACCCACCTTCAAGACTTACTGTAAAATTACAGTGATCAAGACAGTGCAGTATTGGTGAAAGAACAGACAAATAGGTCAATGGAACAGAATACAGTGCTCAGAAATAGGCCCATATAAATATAGTCAGCTGATATTCAACAAAGGAGCAAAGACAGTAGTACAAAGCAGCAGAGATAGGGTTTTCAACAAATGGTGCTGAAACAATTGGACAACCACATGGGAAAAAAAATCTAGACACATCTCACACCCTTCACAAAAATTAATTCAAAATGGACCACACACCTAAACATAGAATGTAAAACTATAACGCTCCTAAAAGATAACATAGGAAAAAATCTAGATGGCCTTGGGTATGGTGGTAACCTTTTGAGTTCAACACCATGATCCATGAATTGGTAAGCTGGACTTCTTTAAAAATAAAAACTTCTGCTCTGCGAAAGACAATGTCAAGAAAATGAGAAGACAGCCGTAGACAGGGGAAAATACTTGTAAAAGACACATCTGTTAAAGGACTGTTATCCAAAATATACACAGAACTCTTAAAAATTTAACAGTAAGAAAATGAACGATCTGATTAAAAAATACACTGACTTTAGCAGACACTCCACCAAAGAAGACATACAGATGGCAAATGAGCACATGCAAAGATGCTCCTCTTTCATCAGGGAAATGCAAATCAAAACAACGATGAGATTGCATTACATGCCTATTGGAATGGTCAAAATCCAGAACACTGATAACACCAAATGCTGACAAGGATGTGGAGCAACAGGAATTCTCATTCACCGCTGGTGGGAATGCAAGAAGGTACAGCCACTTCGGAAGACAGTTTCATAGTTTCTTAAAAAACTCAGCGTACTCTTCCCATATGATCCAGCAGTCATGTTCCCTGGCATTTATCCAAAGGAGTTGAAAACATGTCCACACAAAAACCTGCACACGGGTGATTATAGCAGCTTTATTCATAATTGCTCAAACCTGGAATGAACCAATGGGCTAATGACAAATGAAAGAAAATGGATAAATCTTAATGCTGAGTGAAAGAATCTAAATTTTATAAAACAGTACATCCTGTATCTTTTTTTATATGAAGTTCTAGAAAATGAAAACTATGTAATAACAGAAGGCACATCATGGGTTGTCTGGGCAGTGGGTTGTGGGAGCTGAGAAAAAGAGGGATTAAAAAGGGGCATAAAGAAACTTTTTTTTTTTTTAAAAGAAACTTTTTGGGTTGATGTGTTTGTTATCTTGGCAGTGCTGATGGATTCATAGATGTACATTTAAGTTTAAATTCATTGAACTCTATATACTTCAAATATGTTTAGTTTACTATATTTCATACATATCTCAAAGCTGTAAAAGACAAATTAACTGATAAACTTACATTACCTTATTGGTAACATAATAATTTAATTTTCTGTGCCAGTGATTTATTACTCTAAAAGAATTGATAGCTCTTTTTACAAAATGAAGGATAATCTAAAACTGTTCAAAAATAAAAAGTTTACTTTTTGAAATGAAAGATGAGTTGTTCCTAAGTGTAACCAAGTGTTCTGAACAGTCAGTTGATAACTTTAGGGATCACATTAGCAGAACCTTCGTTAATATCAGGCAGGAAGGAGACTTGCCATTTGGCTTGGAGATTCTTCTTTTTTTCTTCCCCCACCCTTTTGGTAACCTACTTTTCTGATGTTATCTTACCATAGAGGACATACGGGGAACCCTTCCCTGAATGCCTCAGTGCCTACTATGGAAATTAAAAATGGGAAGGCAAGGTCTTTGAGTAAGAAAATACATCAGTTTTTAGGTGTTACCCTTGGTATTCTCACCTGTGTACCTGGTGTTAGTTATCCTAACTTTTCAGATTTTTTTTTGCTTGTTTATAAATTCAGGTAGTATTATCATTTCTTGTATTTCTGTTTCAGTTATTCTTCATAGTACTATTAACAGTTAATTGTATATAATCACTTCTTTATAATTGGTATGTGAACAGTTTTAGATTTTCACCTGAGTCTGCTTTTAGACATGGGAAAGATTGATACTAATATTTTCTTAAATGTATTAACTATTTTTATTATTTGACTTTAGGTCCATTGCAAAAGAACTTGCAGACTGGCTTATAAGCAACAATGTGGTAGAGCATATATTTGGACCAAATTTACATATTGAGGTTTGTGGACTAATATGTGACTTATCTGCTCTATTAAGAGAGAAGAATGCTTTTAAAAATTAACTGTAATAAGTTTTTCTTTTCCAGATTATCAAACAGTGCCAAGTGATTTTGAATTTTTTGGCAGCAGAAGGGCGACTGAGTACTCAGCATATTGACTGCATTTGGGCTGCAGCACAGGTAATATCAACAGCTTAACATAAGTGCTTCTTTATTATTTGTTCCGTTCTAAGTTCTTTACTCCCCTATAAGGTACGTTCTATTATTATCCTCATTTGTCGCTAAAGAAACCATGCCATGGGAAAAGTTGGGGATCAAATCTAAGAAATCTGGCTTCAGAGTCCATGTCTTATCTTACTGTACTACTGGTACAATCGAAGGAAATGAGAGTCAGTCTGTTAGAGGTTCTTGGTTTATTAAGAGATAGTTTCCTATTAATTTATACAATCAATGCTTCTGTCCTGAACATTGTATTCATATGTTTTTTTCTATTATACTATTTTCTTCTTTAATTTAATTTTTTGAATAGGCACATATCCATATAGTTCAAATTTCAAAAAGTAGATATAAAAGGATATGCTATACATTTTCCCCCTTCTGCCTATGTCTCCCATGCATGCAGTTCCTAACCTCTCAGGTGCATCATAGATTTTCTATATAAATTGCCAATTGTAAACATTTCTCTTCCCTGTCCTCTTTTCCACAGATGTATCATACTAAACGGATTTGGCTTTTTTTCACTAACAGTTTG
Source organism: Pseudorca crassidens (assembly GCF_039906515.1). NCBI lineage: Eukaryota > Metazoa > Chordata > Mammalia > Artiodactyla > Delphinidae > Pseudorca > Pseudorca crassidens. The sequence goes on from NC_090309.1 coordinate 39,682,903, forward strand.
TCCTGGAGATTATTATTCCATGTCAATATATAAAACACATTTTTTCTTTTTTAGGACTGTATAGTGTTTCATTATATGCATGAACCATAATTTATTTAACCAGTTCCTGTTCATAGGCACTATTTTTTCCAATCTTTTTTATTATAAACAATGCTACAATAAGTAACTTATAGTAGTCAGCTAATCCATATGCAAAACTATTACATAGGATACATTCCTACTTATAAGTAGTATTGTCAGGTTAAAGTAAGTGTGGTTTACTTGTGGTAGCTAATGGTGTGATAGTGCCACTTTCACCTTATTCTCCTCAATAATTTTTTTTTAACATCTTTATTGGAGTATAATTGCTTTACAACGTTGTGTTAGTTTATGCTGAATAACAAAGTGAATCAGCTATATGTATATATATATCCCCATATCCCCTTCCTCTCGTGTCTCTCTCCCACCCTCCCTATCCCATCCCTCTAGGTGGTCACAAAGCACCGAGCTGATCTCCCTGTGCGATGCAGCTGCTTCCCACTAGCTATTTTATATTTGGTAGTGTATATATGTCAGTGCTGTCTAACTTCGTCCCAGCTTATCCTTATCCCCTCCCCGTGTTCTCAAGTCCATTCTCTATGTCTGCGTCTTTATTCCTGTCCTGCCCCTAGGTTCGTGAGAAACTTTTTTTTTACAGATTCCATATATATGTGTTAGCATGTGGTACTTGTTTTTCTCCTTCTTACTTCACTCTGTATGAGACACTCGAGGTCCATCCACCTCTCTACAAATAACTCAATTTTGTTTCTTTTTAAGGCTGAGTGTAATATTCCATTGTATATATGTGCCACATCTTTATCCATTCATCTGTTGATGGACACTTAGGTTGCTTCCATGTCCTGGCTATTGTAAATAGAGCTGCAGTGAGCATTGTGGTACATGACTCTTTTTGAATTATGGTTTTCTCAGGGTATATGCCCAGTAGTGGGATTGCTGGGTCATATGGTAGTTCTATTTTTAGTTTTTTAAGGAATCGCCATACTGTTCTCCATAGCGGCTATACTGTTCTCCATAGTGGCTATATCAATTTACATTCCCACCAACAGTGGAAGAGGGTTCCCTTTTCTCCACACCCTCTCCAGCATTATTGTTTGTAGATTTTTTGATGGTGGCCATTCTGACCGGTGTGAGGTGATAACCTCATTGTAGTTTTGATTTGCATTTCTCTAATGATTAATGATGTTGAGCATCCTTTCATGTGTTTGTTGGCAATCTGTATATCTTCTTTGGAGAAATGTCTGTTTAGGTCTTCTGCCCATTTTTGGATTGGGTTGTTGGTTTTTTTGATATTAAGCTGCATGAACTGTTTATATATTTTGGAGATTAATCCTTTGTCAGTTGCTTCGTTTGCAAATATTTTCTCCCATTTGAGGGTTGTCCTTTAGTCTTGTTTATGTTTTCCTTTGCTGTGCAAAAGCTTTTAAGTTTCATTACGTCCCATTTGTTTATTTTTGTTTTTATTTCCCTTTTTCTAGGAGGTGGGTCAAAAAGGATCTTGCTGTGATTTATGTCATAGAGTATTCTGCCTATGTTTTCCTCTGGGAGTTTGATAGTGTCTGGCCTTACATTAAGATCTTTAATCCATTTGGAGTTTAATTTTGTATATGGTGTTAGGGAGTGTTCTAATTTCATTCTTTTACATGTAGCTGCCCAGTTTTCCCACCACCACTTACTGAAGAGGCTGTCTTTTCTCCATTGTATATTATTGCCTCCTTTAACAAAGATAAGGTTATCTTTGAGAGATTATCATATCATAACATGCACATATGTTATCATACGTGCATGGGTTTATCGCTGGGCTTTCTATCCTGTTCCATTGATCTTCATTTCTCTTTTTGTGCCAGTACCATACGGTCTTGATTACTGTAGCTTTGTAGTATAACTACAAAGTCTTAAGTCTGAAGTCAGGGAGCCTGATTCCTCTAGCTCTGTTTTTCTTTTTCTTTTTTTTTTTTGCGGTACGCAGGCCTCTCACTGTTGTGGCCTCTCCCGTTGCGGAGCACAGGCTCCAGGCGCGCAGGCTCAGCGGCCATGACTCATGGGCCCAGCTGCTCCGCGGCATGTGGGATCTTCCCGGACCTGGGCACGAACCCGTGTCCCCTGCATCGGCAGTCGGACTCTCAACCACTGCGCCACCAGGGAAGCCCCTGTTTTTTTTAAGATTGCTTTGGCTATTGGAGGTCTTTTGTGTTTCCATACAAATTGCGAAATTTTTTGTTGTAGTTCTGTGAAAGATACCATTGGTAGTATGATAGGGATTGCATTGAATCTGTAGATTGCTTTGGGTAGTATAGTCATTTTCACAATGTTGATTCTTCCAATCCAAGAACATGGTATATCTCTCCATCTGTTTGTATCATCTTTAATTTCTTTCATCAGTGTCTTATGGTTTTCTGCATACAGGTCTTTTGTCTCCTTAGGTAGGTTTATTCCAAGGTATTTTATTCTTTTTGTTGCAGTGGTAAATGGGAGTGTTTCCTTAATTTCTCTTTCAGATTTTTCATCCTTAGTGTATAGGAATGCCAGAGATTTATGTGCATTAATTTTGTCTCCTGCTACTTTACCAAATTCATTGATTAGCTCTAGTAGTTTTCTGGTAGCATCTTTAGGACTCTCTGTGTATAGTATCATGTCATCTGCAAACAGTGAGTTTTACTTCTTCTTTTCCAATTTGGATTCCTTTTATTTCTTCTCTGATTGCCATGGCTAAAACTTCCAAAACTATGTTGAATAATAGTGGTGAGAGTGGGCAACTTTGTCTTGTTCCTGATCTTAGCGGAAATGGTTTCAGTTTTTCACCATTGAGAACGATGTTGGCTGTGGGTTTGGAATATATGGCCTTTATTATGTTGAGGTAGGTTCCCTCTATGCCTACTCTCTGGAGAGTTTTTATCATAAATGAGTGAATTTTGTTGAAAGTTTTTTCTTCATCTGTTGAGATTATCGTATGGTTTTTATCCTTCAATTTGTTAATATGGTGCATCACATTGATTGATTTGCGTACTTTGAAGAATCCTTGAATTCCTGGGATAAACACCTTTTAATCATGGTGTATGATCCTTTTAATGTGCTGTTGGACTCTGTTTGCTAGTAGTTTGTTGAGGATTTTTGCATCTATGTTCATCAGTGATAGTGGCCTGTAGTTTTCTTTTTTTGTGACATCTTTGTCTGGTTTTGGTATCAGGGTGTTAGCTCTTCTCTTAACGTTTGATAGAATTCACCTGTGAAGCTGTCTGGTCCAGGGCTTTTTGTTGTAGGAAGATTTTTATTCACAGTTTCAATTTCAGTGCTTGTGATTGGTCTGTTTAATATTTTCGATTTCTTCCTTGTTCAGTCTCAGAAGGTGGTTCATTTCTAAGAATTTGTCCATTTCTTCCAGGTTGTCCATTTTATTGGCATATAGTTGCTTGTAGAAATCTCTCATGATCCTTTGTATTTCTGCAGTGTCAGTTGTTACTTCTTTTTCACTTCTAATTCTGTTGATTTGAATCTTCTCCCTTTTTTTCTTGATGATTCTGGCTAATGGTTTATCAATTTTGTTTATCTTCTCAAAGAACCAGCTTTTGGTTTTATTCATCTTTGTTATTGTTTCCTTCATTTCTTTTTCATTTATTTCTGATCTGATATTTCTGATTTCTTTCCTTCTGCTAACTTTGGTTTTTTTTTGTTCTTCTTTCTCTGATTGCATTAGGTGTAAGGTTAGATTGTTTATTTGAGTTGTTTCTTGTTTCTTGAGGATTGTATTGCTATAAACTTCCCTCTTAGAACTGCTTTTGCTGCATCCCATAGGTTTTGGGTCATCTTGCTTTCACTGTCATTTGTTTCTAGGTATTTTTTGATTTCCTCTTAGATTTCTTCAGTGATCTCTTGGTTATTTAGTAGTGTATTGGTTAGCCTCCATGTGTTTGTATTTTTCATAGTTTTTTCCTGTAATTGATATCTAGTCTCATAGCTTTGTGGTTGGAAAAGATACTTGATATGATTTCAGTTTTCTTAAATTTACCAAGGCTTGATTTGTGACCGAAGAGATATGATCCATCCTGGAGAATGTTCCATGAGCACTTGAGAAGAAAGTACATTCTGTTGTTTTTGGATGGAATGTCCTGTTAATATCAATTAAGTCCATCTTGTTAAATGTGTCATTTAAAGCTTGTGTTTCCTTATTTATTTTCATTTTGGATGATCTGTTTGGTGAAAGTGGGGTGCTAAAATCCCCTACTATGATTGTGTTACTGTCAATTTCCCGTTTTATGGCTGTTAGCATTTGCCTTATGTATTGAGGTGCTCCTATGTTGGGTGCATAAATATTTACAATTGTTATATCTTCTTGGATTGATCCCTTGATCACTATGTAGTGTCCTTCTTTGTCTCTTGTAATAATCTTTAAAGTCAGTTTTGTCTGATATGAGAATTGCTGCTCCAACTTTCTTGTGATTTCCATTTGCACGGAATATCTTTTTCCATCCCCTCAGTTTCAGTCTGTATGTGTCCCTAGGTCTGAAGTGGCTCTCTTGTAGACAGCATATATATGGGTCTTGTTTTTGTATCCATTCAGCCAGTCTATGTCTTTTGGTTGAAGCATTTAATCTATTTACATTTAAGGTAATTATCAATATGTATGTTCCTATTCCCCTTTTCTTAATTGTTTTGGGTTCGTTATTGTAGGTCTTTTCCTTCTCTTGCGTTTCCTGCCTAGAGAAGTTTAGCATCTGTTGTAAAGCTTGTTTGGTGGTGCTGAGTTCTCTTAACTTTCACTTGTCTGTAAAGGTTTTAATTTCTCCACCAAATCTGAATGATATCCTTGCTGGGTAGAGTAATCTTGGTTGTAGGTTTTTCCCTTTCATCACTTTAAATATGTTCTGCCACTCCCTTCTAGCTTGCAGAGTTTCTGCTGATAGATCAGCTGTTAGCCTTATGGGGATTCCCTTGTATGTTATTTGTTGCTTTTCCCTCGCTGCTTTTAATATTTTTACTTTGTATTTAAGTTTTGATAGTTTGATTAATATGTATCTTGGCGTGTTTCTCCTTGGATTTATCCTGTATGGGACTCTCCTTCCTGGACTTGATTGACTATTTGCTTTCCTAGGTTAGGGAAGTTTTCAACTAAAATCTCTTCAAATATTTTCTCTCAAATATTTTCTTCTGACACCCCTATAATTTGAATGTTGGTGCGTTTAATGTTGTCCTAAAGGTCTCTGAGACTGTCCTCAGTTCTTCTCATTCTTTTTTATTCTGCTCTGCAGTAGTTATTTCCACTGTTTTATCTTCCAGGTCACTATCTGTTCTTCTGCCTCAGTTATTCTGCTATTGATTCCTTCTGGAGAATTTTTAATTTAATATACTGTGTTGTTCCTCATTGTTTGTTTGCTCTTTAGTTCTTCTGGCTCCTTGTTAAACGTTTCTTGTATTTCCTCCACTGTATTTCTGAGATTTTGGATCATCTTTACTGTCATTACTCTGAATTCTTTTTCAGGTAGACTGCCTGTTTCCTCTTCATATGTTTGGTCTGGTGGGTTTTTACCTTGCTCCTTCATCTGCTGCATATTTCTCTGTCTTCTCATTTTGCTTATCTTACTGTGTTTGAGGTCTCCTTTTCAGAGGCTGCAGGTTCGTAGTTCCTGTTGTTTTTGGTGTCTGCCCCCAGTGGGTGAGGTTGGTTCAGTGGCTTGTGTAGGCTTCCTGGTGGAGGGGACTGGTGCCTGTGTTCTGGTGGTGGGGCTGGATCTTGTCTTTCTGGTGGGCAGGACCGCATCCGTTGGTGTGTTTTGGGTTGTCTGTGAACTTAGTATGATTTTAGGCAGCCTCTCTGCTAATGGGTGGGGTTGTGTTCCTGTCTTGCTAGTTGTTTGGCATGGTGCATCAAGCACTGGAGCTTGCTGGCCGTTGGATGGAGCTGGGTTTTAGCATTGAGATGGAGATCTCTGGGAGAGCTCTTGCTGATTGATATTACATAGGGCTGGGGGGGTCTCTGGTGGTCCAGTGTCCTGAACTTGTCTCTCCCATCTCAGAGGCTGAGACCTGACATCAGGCTGGAGCACCAAGACTCTGTCAGCCACACAGCTTGTGGAAGGGGACCAGAGCCAGCTGAAGCGGAGAGTCCTGCAGAGAAGTGAATAGGCTGCTAGATCTTTTTTTTTCCTTCTTTTTTAAAATCATGTTCTTAAACTTCTTTTTATTTGCTAAACTGATGGGTGAAAAGTGTTTTCATTGATGTTTTAAATTCGGATTTCTTTTGTATGAATCAGGTTGAAAATCTTGTGCTTAACAACCCTTTTTGTTTCCTTTTCTGGTGATGTTTATATTCTTTGCCATTTATCAGTTGCTTTACTTAGTTTCTTTTTTGTAGGAGATCTTTATATATCAGTGAAATCAGACTTTTGTTTGTGTTATGAGTTATGCCTACATTCTGCTTTGATGTCTTCTTGCTGTTTTAGTTAAGGTGGTTTTTGCAGTTGAGTTTTAAGTTTGTGGTTTCACACTTGTGGTTGAATTTTTCATGGCCTGTGGCTTTTGTGTTATGGTTTGAAATGCATTTCAAGATTATAAGAAAATTCCCCTTTAGTTCTTTTCTGTACATTTTGTTTCAATTTTATATTTTAATCTTCAATCCAATAGGAATTTATCATGGTTCAAAGGGTCATGTACGTATCCAACATTTTCCCCCCATTTTTTGGTTATATAGTTGTCCCCATTCCATTTGTTCAGTAATTCTTCTTCTCCTCACTGATTTGAGATACCAGTTTTATCTTGACTGGGTCAATTTCTGGACTTTGTAGACTGACCTATTGGTATATCTAGTCATGATCTATATATCAGAGATTGGTAAACTTATGACCTGTGGGCTGGCCACTTGATTTTGTAAATGGTTTTCTTGCAACTTAGCCTTGCCTATTCTTTTTCATATTTTTGTCTGTGGCTGCTTCCACACTGCAGTGGCAGAGTGCAATATTTGTAACAGAGACCATATCACCTGTAATCTTAAAATATTTATTGTCTGGGCCATCAAGAAGACATTTGCTAGTCCTTGGTTTTATACTAATGTATTTTCTTTTTCCCCCTTGTGTCTATGTAATATTTCTTATTATCTGGCAAGGCTGATTGTTTCTCCTTATATTTTTTTAAAAGAATCTTTATGTCTCTTATTTTTCCATGTGAATTTTAGCATTGATTCTTCTTTAAAAATATTGTTGTTTTTACTGTTATAATGATTATTTTGAGAGGTGAAGTTGTTTTCCTATCCAAAACACGATATGCCATTTGTTTTATTTTGTTTCATTCAGCATTTCAGAGTTATTTGTGTATAGATTTTATTTCATGTTAAGCTTATTCTTAAGGATTTTTTTTTTTAGGATTTTAATTTTATTTATTATTGCTATTAAAATAGCCATTTCTCCCCTTATATTACTTGCTTTCGTCCATTATACTTTATTTCTTCCTTATACTTAATGATCATTGCATATATACTTTTTATATACTTAAGCATTTTCAAATTTTTGATTTTTAATAATTGTGTGCCTTGAAACCTAATATTGGTTGTGGTAATTTTTCAATATAGTTTTTTAAAATTCTCATATTTAATATTGTCTATTTATACATCATTATCATTTTAACACATTAATGAAGCAGTTCATATTTCAGAGTAATCCTAAAATACTTAGGAAGTTCTCTTTCATAACTTTCAGAAAATGTTCTTTTTAGTAGATTTTTAAATTTTATTTTGTTCATAGCAAGGCAAGCAAAATATGAGAACAGTGATATGGTAAGTAATATAGAATAAATAACTAAGAATAGTGAAGCACTGTTTATTGAAGGTGAAATTCATCAAATTTATAATTAATAATACGGTGTATTAAAACTTTTAGTGTTTTACCCTAGCAAGAGTTTCAAGTAACCTAATAAGGAAATGATTTAAAAATTCTGGCATAATCTGTGATACAGTCTGAAACAACTTAAAATATCTATAAAAGTTAGTTTAACAAGATTAAATAAGTATATTTTAAAGGTCATTTTATTTGGGTGTTTCTGTGTTTTGTTACTGCTTTACTTTTGAATATACCACAGATGTAGAATTATCAGGAATTTTTACATTTTGAGTTCTTTTTATTTGAGCACCAACTGTAACTGGCTTCCAAGTGTCCAGGGTTGGTTGGTTTCATACAGAGTCTTGCGTGAGTTTTTTTTCCCTTCCCTCTGGAGTAAGTTTTTGAGGTCACTTTGCTCACTTGGTACACACACTTCACCCAGTAATAATTGGATTGGCTGCTGGTTTTTTCATTGTTTGTATCACAACTCTTACATTGGAATCCAAGGAGAAAAAAGACAAAGGTGATAAACGGGAAATTGATTGGGAAAAAACAAGTGGTTTATAAATATTTGAAAAATGCTTATCTTTGATTATAATTAAATGTAAGTTCAGCTAACATAATAGCATTTTCATATATTGGGTAATTCTCATTATGTTTAACAATACACTGTATTGACCAGAGTGTGGTATAGCTTTAGGAGAACAGTATAGCAGTTCTCTTTCTGGTAATTTATCCTCTAGATACATGTACATGAAGATGTTTGATACAACATTAACTACACTAGCAGATCACGAATGTCTGTCACTGTAGGGCTAGTTAAATAAGTTTTGGGAAATCTGTTTAATAGAATGTTCTGTGGCCAAGAGAAGGACTGAAGTTGCTGTATTATGCTTATGTGGAACAACCTCCAAGAAATATTTTTATTAAACACTATTAAATATTTATTATTTTATCTAAAACAGTAGTTATTTTATTAAGAGAAGACAGCAAGTACACAGTGTATTCTTTCACTGCGTATTAAAACAGTTATAAAAAGGGGATGTACATACACGTATATGTACTCTTTGTACTTGTGACTGTCTGGAACTATTTTGGAAAGTCAGACAAGAAAATTTCACAGGTTTGCTTTTGGGGAAGTGACCTGAAGTAGATGGAGACTTTTATTGTCTATGTTTATGTAGACTGTGAAAATTTTACATGTATTTATTAATTTTTCAGTACATATAAAAACTAGTGTATAAAGTAAACAGTAAACATTTAGACATTTAAATGACTTTCTCTGCCGTTTAAAGTTACTTATTATTCTGGTTTGACTGAGTTACCTCTCTACATCTCCCTCTTCATACCCTCTCACCATAAAATCTTTTAGTCATAGGACATCAAATAAATAAACTTCAGAATCTTTCCACTGTATTGGAATTTATTGTTAAATGCTTTCCGTATTTGAAGAACTTACACATAAATTTATGTAACTTCCTGAGGTAATAATCTTATCTTAAAATGCAGCTAATAGCTTTTTGGGAATAGATTTTCATGTCTCAATGACAGAAGTAAAATTCCCTAGGATTTAGAAGGAACTTAAATATCATCTGATTCAGATGTGCATTATGTATATTTTGAGGGGAAGTAGTTCATAATTTTCATCAGATTCTCAAAGGGTTTATGTGATGACTAATTTTAGAAATGCTGATATACACTCTCTTGGTTATTAGCTTCTGCATGTATATTTGTACACACATTTAGATTACTGTTTTTTTTGTTTGTTTGTTTGTTTTCGCGGTACGCGGGCCTCTCACTGTTGTGGCCCCTCCCGTTGCGGAGCACAGGCTCTGGGCGCGCAGGCTCAGCGGCCATGGCTCATGGGCCTAGCCGCTCTGCGGCACGTGGGATCTTCCCGGACCGGGGCACGAACCTGTGTCCCCTGCATCGGCAGGCGGACTCTCTCAACCACTGCGCCACCAGGGAAGCCCTAGATTACTGATTTATGAGACATTGCATACTGTTAGCATGTGAAGTTATGATTGTACTTGAATTATAATCTGGCCACTGCAGTATCTGCCTCTATGTTACATCTTATGATTTGAATTCTATTCATTCCTGCTTTTTTAGGAGCTGTTAATATGAATGATGATTCCTTCTTGTATTACATATTCAAACCTCTTGTCTGTACTGTATTCTTTCTTTTATGTTGTTGGGTCTTTTCATATGCCTTTGCTGTCCATACTTAAGGAAGACGACTGGTAAGTGGCCTAGATGTTCTTGGGTGTTGTGAAATATTTTTCCATTACAGCTCTCAGATGGACTCCTGGGAATGGGAAACAGAGGAAGGAATGAGAAAACAGAGGATTTCATGTTCATGTCTCACTCCTGCTGTCCATCAGATCTGGTACTCAGATGAGTTCAGAAATTTTCCCAGTTACAGTGGGAAGATAGACCTATCTCCTCTGCAGCTCACTGACAAATTATTCTGAGCTACAGCTTTCTCTACCTGTACATTTAAAAATGTATTCCCATTCATTTCAGTCATTCAGAAATTTGTTGAAATCTCATATCTATTATTATTAATAGTAATTTTTTTTTTTGGCTGCACTCTGCGGCATACGGATCTTAGTTCCTTGACCGGGGATTGAACCTGTGTCCCCTGCATTGGGAGCACGGAGTCTTAACCATTGTTCCCCAGGGAAGTCCCTCATACCTATTATTGATGCTCATTTTCTTTGTGGGTGTGTTTCTTTTCATTCTAAAATACAGTAACGATTGATTTTCCTCTGTGGAAGATGAGGAAATTCTCATCATTTTTCTCTCCTCATTTTCCACTTGCAGTTTTTATCATGTTATTTTTATTTTATCAAATTATGTAACTTTTAAGATCTATACTATAAATTATAATTTCCACAGTTGTTTAATATTAATTTTGTATTTAGCTATATGATTTACCACATATTCTTTTCCTTCATTTCTGTTTTTCTCATTCCTTTTTCCTTATTCCAGGGTTAATTTGTGTTTATTCTCGTATAATTCACAGAGTAGACTTTTGTTTTCCCTTGTTGGTTTATAAACTGGCCCTGTATACAGAGGTCAGGGAGAAACTGAAGAAAGAGGCAGAGAGATCACTCCAGATTGGTAGGTGGCAGGTTTAATAAGCAAGGGAACTTAACTTATGAGGCTTGTCTTCAGTGGCTGCAAGATGAGTAGATCTCTGCACTCACCTGTCAAATCTTACAAGTTTATAAGAGAGGCCTTAATTGGGTTTAGGCATAAATACTATCCAGATGGTCTCAACCCCTTACTCTCCCTCAAGGTTATGTCCTGGGAGTAGCTCCCACTTTGGGAATGGCAGGCAGGCCGAACATATATTCTAATGATGGAGGGTAGTGAGGAGCCACTGCTTCCCCAGTTTTAGTTCAAAGGTCAACTGGCAGTCCTGTCCTCTCAATTATCTACACCCCCGGTCTCTGAAGAGAAATTTATGGATATTTTGTTCTGGGTTTCTACACACTTGAGATGTCTGATTTCTTTGTACTTGAAGAGTTTGATTGAATGTCATATTACTAGAGCCACTCTTTTGGTTTCCATCAGAACTGTGTAGTATACATGAAGAGTAGTCGTTTTCTGAACAAACAACTTTTATTTTTAATATTTTACAAAGATAATATCCTATCATTTTTTGTTGGTAGAATATTTCTCTCATGTTCAGGTGTTCATAAATCCCATGAGGGTTTTTCTTTTTAACTTGTTTTGAGTTTTTGGTTGATGGCCTTTAACATATATTTTTTCCTTTATTTAAAAATTTTTTATTGTGGTACAAATATATACAACATAATTAACCAGTAATTTAGCATTTTAACCATTCGTAAGTTTACAGTTCAGTGGCATTAAATACATTCACAGTGTTTTTTTAACCATCATTTGTCTGTATCCAAAACTTTGACATCATCCCCAGTAAAAACTCTGTACCTGTTGAACAATAACTCTCCATTCCTCCTTCCCAGGGGGCTTCTAGTTTCCTCCATTCTACATTGTGTCTGTATGAACTTGCCTATTCTAGGTACCTCATTTGATGGAGTCATACAGTATTTGTCTGTGTCTGGCTTATTTTACTAAACACAGTTTTTTCAGGGTTCATCCATGTTATAGCATATATAAAATTTTTCTTTTTATGATAAATAATATTCCATTGTATGTATATACCACATTTAGATCCATTTATCCATCAGTGGACATTTGAGTCAATTCCACCTTTTGGATGTTTATTGTAGATAATTACTTCTATGAACATGGATGTACAAATACATGTTTGAATCTCTGCTTTCAGTTCATCTGTATATGTACCTCAGGGTAGAACTTTTGGGTCATATGGTAAATCTAGGTTTAACCTGTAGCAACTGCAGTATTTTACATCCCAGCAGCAATACAGGCAGGTTCTAATTACTTCACATCCTTGTCAACACTTTTGTCTTTTTAAAAAAATTTAGCCATCCTAGTAGTTATGAAGTGGTATCTAATTGTGGTTATAATTTGCATTTATTTGCATCTTAATGACTAATGATGTTGAGCAGCCTTTCATGTGCTTATTGGTCATTTGTGCATCTTCTTCGGAGAAATGGTTATCCTTTTTTAAAAAAAAATTAATTTATTTTTGGCTGCGTTGGGTCTTCGTTGCTGCACACAGGCTTTTCTCTAGTTGTGACGAGCAGGGACTACTCTTCCTTGCAATGCGCAGGCTTCTCATTGCAGTGGCTTCTCTTGTTGCAGAACACAGGCTCTAGGCATGCAGGCTTCAATAGTTGTGGCATGTGGGCTCAGTAGTTGTGACTTGTGCGCTCTAGAGCGCAGTCTCAGTAGTTATGGCATACGGGCTTAGTTACTCAGCGACATGTGGGATCTTCCCAGCACGGGGCTCAAACCAGTGTCCCCTGCATTGGCAGGCGGATTCTTAACCACTGCGTCCCCAGGGAAGTCACAGAAATGTTTATCCTTTGCCTGTTCTTGAATTGGGTGGTTTGAGAGTTTCTGTTAAGTTTTTGGAGTACTTTATATAGTCTGGATATTAATCTCTTATCAGATAACGTAATTTGCAAATATTTTCTCCAGCTCTGTAAGTTGTCTTTTGCTTTCTTGAAAGTACCCTTAGATGCACAAAAAAGTCTTAATTTGGGGACTTCCCTAGTGGTTCAGTGGTAAAGAATCGGCCTTGCAATGCAGGGGACGCGGGTTCAATCTGTTGTCAGGGAACTAAGATCCCACATGCTGCAGGACAGCCAAGCCTGCACACCACAACTATTGAGCTTGCACGCTTCAATGAGAGAGCCTGAGTGCCACAAACTACAGAGCACATGCACTTTGGAGCCTATGCACCACAACTGCAGAGCCCACATGCCCTGGAGCCTGCACATCATAACTAGAGAAAGAAAAAACCTGCAGGCCACAACTAGAGAGAAGCCTGAGCACTGCAATGAAGAAACCTCGCGCCGCAACGAAAGATCCCATGTGATGCAACTAAGACCCGACCCGACACAGCTCAAAAAAAAAGTCTTAATTTTGATGAAGTCTGATTTATTATATATTTTTTCTTTTATTGCCTGTGTTTTTGGTGTCATACAAGTGAAACCGTTGTCAAATCGAGTGTTGTGAAGATTTTATCCAGTGTTTTCTTAAAAAAGTTTTATATATGTCCTGAGTTTAGCTCTTTGATCCATTTTGAGTTAATTTTTGTGTGGGGGATAAGGTAAAGGTCTATATTAACTCTTTTGCATGTGAGTATCCAGTTTTCTGAGCACCGTTTTTTTTTTTTTGTTTTTTTTTTGTAAAGCCTGTCCTTTCTCCGTTGAATGGTCTTGGCACTGTTGAAAAATCATTTGACCATTTATGTGAGGTTACATTTCTGGGTTCTCTATTGTACTCCATTGTTCTATGTTTGTCTTTACGCCATTGCCACACTGTTTTAATTACTCTATTTTTGTTGTGTTTCAAAGTCTTTTTTTGAAGATTGTTTTTGGCTTTTCAGAACTCCTTCCAATTCCATATGAATTTGAGCACTGGATTTTCCATTTCTGCCAAAAGGCTCTTAGAATTTTGATAGGAATTGTGATGAATCCGTAGATTGCTTTAGGTAGTATTAACAATGTTAAGTCTTCCTATTCGTGAACATAGGATGTCTTTCCATTTATTTAAATCATTAATTTCTTTGAGGCGTGTTTGATAGTTTTCACTGTACAGGTCTTTCACCTACTTTGTTTCATTTCTGAGTATTTATTCTTTGTATGCTATTGTAAATGGAATTGCTATCTTAAATTTCTTGTCAGGTATTTCACTGCTGGTATATCGAAACAGCTGAATTTTGCTTGTTGAGCTTGTACTGTATAACTTTGTGAATTTGCTTATTAGCTCTACTAGCTTTCTATATGTATAAAATCATGTCATTTATGAATAGTTTTACATCTTCCTTTCCAGTTGATTTGCTATTTATTTTTGTGGTCTGATATCTCTGGCTAGAATTTCTATATGGTGTTGAACGGCAGTGATGAATGCGAGCATCATTGTCTTGTTCCTGATCCTAGGGGAAATTTTTTCAGTCATTGGGTACTGAGTGTGATGTTGGCTGTGGACGTTTTCTTTATTCTTAAAGTTCTGAGAGTTTTTATCATGAAAAGGTGTTGGATTTTTGTCAGATGCCTTTTCTGCATCAGTTGAGAAGATTATATGGCTTTTTTCCTTTCTATTAATAGGATGTATTACAGTAAGTGTTTTTCTTATTGAACTACCCTTGTATTCCTGTAGTAAATCTCACTTGGTCACAGTGAAAATTCTTTTAGTATGCAGTTGTATTTGATTTGCTAATATGCAGTTGTATTTGATTTGCTAATATTTTTTGGAGAACTTTAGTATCATTGAAAGAGATACTGCTCTGTGATTTTCTATTCTTAATGAAGGCTTTGGTATCAGGTCAGTGCTAGTCTCATAGAATGAGTTAGGAAGTATTTCATTCTCTTCAGTTTGGGGGGAGGGTTTGAGAAGGATTGGTGATAATTTTTCTATAAATGTTTGGTAGAGTTCACTAGTTAAGACCATGTATTTTAGTACTTTGTTGGGAGGTTGATTACTGACTCCGTCTCTTGTTAAAGCTCTATTGACATTTTCCTTTTCTTCTTGAGTCAATTTAGGTAATTTGTGAGGAATTTTTTTTGGCATACAGTTGTTCATGGTATTTTCTTATAATTTTTTTTTAACCTCTAAGTTTGGTAGTAATATCCCACTTTCATTTCTGATTTTAGCTATTTACATCTTCTCTCTCCTCTTCTAAAAATATTTTTTAGTCAGTCTAGCAAAATGTTTGTTATTTTGTGAATCTTTAGAAGAACCAACTATTGGTTTTGTTAATTTTTTAAAATTGTTTTCCTAATCTGTATTTTATTTATCTGTGTTCTCATCTTTATTATTTCCCTTCCTTTAGCTTTGGGTTTAGTTTATTATTTTTCTGGTTCCTTAAATGATAAAATTAGGTTGTTGATAATTAGATCTTTTTAAATTTACATTTACATTTAATAAATTTCTGTGCAGTGCTTTTTTGCATCCCATGTATTTTGTTTTGTTGTTTTTCAAGTCATTTGTTGCTAAATATTTTCTGATTTCCCTTGTCATTTTTTTCTTTGACCTATTGGTTGTTTAAGAATGTATTATTTAATTTCCATGTATTTGTAAAATTTCTAGTTTTCCTTCTAGTATTGATTTCTTAACTTCATCATTTTGTGGCCAGAGAAAACACGTATCTTTTTAAATCTCTTGAGACGTGTTTTGTGGCCTAACATATGGTCTGTCCTGGAAAACTGTATTTTAGAAAAGAATACATTCTTTAGAAAAGAATGTTTTCTGCTGTTGTTTTGTGGAGTGTTCTCTCTATATGTCTGTTAGGTGTAGTTGGTTTATTGTGCTCTACGAGTTTTCTCTTTCCTTTCTTTTCTTCTGTCTAGTTGTTTTATCCATTATTGAAGTGGGTTATTGACATCTACAACTATTATTGTAGAACTTTCTATTTCTCCCTTAATTTCTGTCAATTTTTTCTTCAGTGTTTATTATACATTCTTGCTATATTGAACCTTTTATTAATGAATAATGTTACCTTTTGTCTCTGTTAACCTTTTTTTTTTTTTAAATCTTTAACTGTGGTAGGGAAAAAAAAACCCATGAAATTTACCCTCTGAACCATTAAAAAATTCTGATGGTGTTAATTATATTCATATTGTTATGTAACAGATCTCTAGAACTTTTTCATCTTCCAAAACTGAAAGCCTGCACCCATTGAACAACAACTCCCCAATTCTCTTTCCTCACATCTCCTGGTATCCATCATTTGACTCTGCTTCCATCATTCTGTCTATATATTTCATATTAGTGGAATCCTGTAGTATTTGTCCTTTTGTGACTGGCTTATTTCACTCAGCATAATGTCCTCAAAGTTCACCCATGTTCACCATGTTCACCCACGCTGTGGCATGTGACAGGATTTCCTTCCCTTTTTGGCTGAATTATATTCTGTTGTATGTATGTGCCACATTGTATTTATACATTGATTTGTTGATGGGCATTTGTGCAGCTTTCATGTCTTAGCTGTTGTAAGAAATGCTGTAGTGAACATGGGTGTGCAAATATCTCTTTGAAATCCCACTTTTAACTCTTGGATATATACCCAGGAGTGGGGTTGTTGGAGTATGTGATAATTCTTCTTTTTCTAGTAACTTTTAAAAAATTAAAACTACTTGATTTTAGTATGGTCAGCCCAGCTTTCTTTTGCTCATTATCTACATGGAATATCTTTTTCCATCCTCTCCAGTTTGTGTCTTTGGATGTAAAATGAATCTCTTGAGGACATTGTATATTTGTATCACGTTTTTTAATCCATTCTGCTGTTCTTTGTCTTTTGAATGGAGTGTTTAAACTATTTATTTATTTTAAAAACATTTTTATTGAAATATAGTTGACTTACAGTGTTGTGTTAGTTTCAGCAAAGTATACAGCAAAGTGATTCAGTTATACATATATAAAAATATATATATTTTAAAATTCTCTTCCATTATAGGTTATTATAAGATATTGAGTATAGTTCCCTGTGTGATACAGTAGGTCCTTTTTAATTATCTACTTTTTATATATAGTATTGTGTATATTTCAATCCCCAAACTCCTGATTTATCTCTCTCCCCAAACCATTTATGTTTAAAATAATTACTCAAAGAGGAGTTTAATTCTGCCATTTTTCTGTTTGTTTTTTATAGGTCTTTATAGTATTTTTGTCCATTATTTTCCTCCATTACTGCCTTCTTTTTTTAGTTGATTTTTTTATAGTGAAATATTTTGATTACGTTCTCATTTCCTTTTGTGTGTATTTTATAGATATTTTGTGTATAAAGTGGTAATTACATTTGACATATTGAAGTTTTTACAATCTAATTTGAATTTATGCCAATTTAAATACCATACGAAAACTTTGTTTCTGTACAGCTCCATCCCCCTTATTTTGTTATTAATATCACAGATGGCAGTTTTATATAATTTGTGCCCAGTTGTGTAGAATAATAATAATTTTTCTTGTTTTTGTTCTTTAAATCATGTAGGAATTAAAAAATGGAGTTAGAAATGAAAACTATAATAATACTAGCTTTTAATTGTCTGTATATTTACCTTTACAGAGATGTTTATTTCTTCACTGTTGTCTAGCTTCCTTTCATTTTATTCTGAAGGACTTCCTGTTGCATTTCTTGCAGGGCAGGTCTAGTTGTAGGTCTAGTTTTGTTTATCTGGAAATGTATTAATTTCTCATTATTTAAGGACAGATTTTGCCAATTGTAGAATTCTCAGTTGAAAGTTTTTTCTCTCACCCTTTGATATATCATACTTCTTCCTCTGGCTTCCAAGGTTTGTAATTAGAAATTGGCTGATAGTCTTATAGGGTATCTGTTTTATGTGAATTGCTTATCTCTTCCTGCTTTCACGATTAGTTTATTGTCTTTGGCTTTTAACAGTTCGATTATAATATCTCATGGTATAACTCTGAGTTTATCCTACTGGGAGTGTGTTGAACTTTTTGGATTTGTAGACTTACGTCTTTCCTCAAGTTGAGAAGCTTTTGGCCATTATTTCTTTAAATATACTTTGTGTACCTTTCTTTTCCTCTGGGATTGCTACAATGAGTGTATTGGTAGACTGAGTGGTGTCCCACAGGTCCCTTAGACTCTCTTCACTTTTCTTCATTCTTTTTTCTTTCTGTTCCTTAGATTCAGTAATTTCAGTTGTCCTATTTTCTTCAGTTGTCCTGTTTTCAAGTTTGCTTATTCTTCTGCTTGCTCAGATCTGCTTTTGAGCCCCTCTAGTGTATTTTTTATTTCAGTTATTTTACTTTTCAGCATTTCTTTTTGGCTCCTTTTTATAATTTCTGTCTTTTTAATGATATTCTCATTTTGTTCATGCATTGTTTTCCAGTCTTCATCCTTTTCCTTGAGCTCTTTTAACATCTTTAAGGGAAGGTGTTTTAAGGTCTTTGTCTAGTAATTCCTATGGGTGCGCATTCTACAAATGACGGGTACATTTGTGTTGATTTATTTTATTTATTTGGATGGGCCATATTTTCCTGTTTCTTTTTATACTTTGTGTTGGTTTTCTTCTTTTTTTGGTTGAAAACATTGAATTTTATAGTATGGTAACTTTGGAAAAGAGATTCTCTTCTTTTCTCAGAGTTTGTTCTTTTTTAATTGATCCCTAGCCTAAAAATGATCTAATGTGAAAGCTCATGGTCTTTTCAGGTATTTTTCTGAGCTGTGTCTTTCCCTGGGAATGTACAGTACCTTTCTAAATTGTTCTACATATTTGGTTGTTATTGAATGTCTAAAAAAAACCCTGGTGTGGCTCCTTTAATTCCCCCAGTAGTCAGTCTCGCTGATTTGGGTTGAAACAATGGCAGCTAACCTCTGTGCCCATACCTCACCCATCAGATGTAGTAATCCGAATTCAGAACACAGAAGTTTGTTATTTGGACATTATTATTTGGACAAGATCATTATTGCCCACCCATGGCTCCAACAAACTGTACCAGAGTCACATATTGCTGTCCCCACAGCTGCCTGCCATAGGGTCAAGGAGTAGGAAATGGGTAGCTGCTATCACACTGAAGGCTGAAATTGGCCAACATTAACAACAGTTTACCAGCCAAGCTTTCCTTTGGGAGCACAAGAGTTCAAATTGGCTATTCCAGAGTTTCAGAGTAGTTACATCAGACAGTTTCTACTAGTAGTACAGTTGCTTTCTAGGTACAGAGCTGGATTCCTGGTACTTCCTGCTCTGCCATCTTCCCTGACATTCTTTTCTTCTCTTTTCTTTTCAATAACTAGTTAAGAAGCGTCTGTGAACCAACTCCACACTACCATTTTTACCAGGAACGAAAGCTGTCAATCTTAATATTTTTTTCCTGACTTTTGGATGTGTCTTCATAAAGTGCATCTTGAAAAGAGCCTTATGTGTCTTTTGCCTCAGTTACAGGATTACATAATTATCTCTTATGGGTCTTGTTACTTAAAAATAACCAAAATTATATCTATTATGAAAATCCCATTTTATTAATATTTACGCTGGTACAAATCAGGAATTTATCACACAGTATGTTTTAATCACATTTTCATTAGGAAAAGTGTAAATCTGATAGTTACTTCTTGACAAAAAGCAAGTATAAACTGTTAGTACAGTCCAATTATAATGTTAATTAATACTATATTAAAATATTCTTAGGTGAGATCTGTAAAATCGGCAGACTTATAATTGATGATTCACTTCTCAAAATCAAATGATGTTTTTGGTCTTAAAGTACTGCAGTTGTGTAAAGAACACTGTTGAATTTAATAGTAGCATTGAAGTAGATAGAGTAGTTTATTAGAAGTTACCTCAACGTAGAGGAATTCTTCCAGTGTTATTTTATTTTACCTTCTGTTTTAAAATTAGGTTGTATATATTTACCCTGATAAGATGATTTAGTAGAAGAGAGTTTATATGATTTATACCTGAAAAATATAAAAGTCAGTGTTTTAGAATACATTTTCTTATAGACTTTTTATGTATTGTAGATAAGTAGGATACATTTTACCTTTGGAGTCCTGAAATTGGGTATTTCTGACCAAGTCAGATTTGTTGCTGTATCTTGATTTAGCAGTTAGCGCCTTTGTAGCTGTAAAAGATGCTTATTTTACATGACATTGTAATATTTACTAGTCATATCTTTGTAAATATTATATTTTCCCTCATATTTACATAATTCTGTTTAGTATAACAAAGGAGACTTTCCTAGTTTATATTATGAAGACCTTGATTATAAAGGGGTTTCTATTTTGTACTGTATTTCAATTAATGACCATGTTATAGAAATACTTTATAACCACTTAATGTGAGAAATATAATACAGTCAATCCTTGATCAACATGGGGATTAGGGATGCCAGCTCTCTGCACAGTCGAAAATCCATGTGTAACTTTACAGTTAGCCTTCCGTATCCACAGTTCCATATCTGTGGATCATTATAGTACTGTAGTATGTATTTAGTGGAAAAAAAACCCAAAACCTTGTATAAGTGGATGCACACAATTCAAACCTATGTTGTTCAAGGGTCCACTGTACACTTAAAAAATAATATTTATTTGGTTTTCTCGTCTAATTGTAATTTATTTTATTTTTTATTGCCTACATTTTAATTAACAGTTTAACTTGTTTTTATATTAGTGATATGTTCCTAAATTAAATTGGAATCCTTTTTATACTTGGATTCCAGAGACTATTTATTGCAGGCTTCCTTCTTGAGGTTAAAAAATTATGCTTGTGGTTTGCTTGGATAAAGTGAAGTTCTGCATAAGTGGAATTTTATTTTCACAATTTTATGTACTGCGATTTATGACATTTGGTAATTAACATTTTACTAATATATTTAAAAACATCAGTGTACTAGCCAGCTTCTTCACTTTTAAACTTACATAACTTTTTTGGTGTCAGGTTATTTATATAGTGTGATTATTTTTGACTGTTGTCTCTACTTTTATTTTCTAGCTGAAACACTGTAGTCGGTATATACATGACTTATTTCCTTCACTCATCAAGAATTTGGATCCAGTACCACTTAGACATCTTCTTAATCTGGTCTCAGCTCTTGAACCAAGTGTTCATACTGAACAGGTAATTCATTCAAAACTAATTTTTTTTTTTTGTAAAGTGAAAATTTATTTGTGATCCAGATGATTTAACTTGTAGTTTATTACTGTTGGCATTTCAGTTAGGCAAAAGGATATTAAATTTCTTACAGTATTTCCTAAAACCGCTAATTTCAACCTCTCCTTTTTTTTTTTTTTTAAAGACACTGTACTTGGCATCGATGTTAATTAAAGCATTGTGGAATAATGCACTAGCAGCTAAGGCCCAGCTATCTAAACAGAGTTCTTTTGCATCTTTACTAAACACCAATCTTCCCATTGGAAATAAGAAAGGTTAGTAAAGTATAATGGTTCATAGTTTATAACTCAAATTTGAAATAGTTTCTGCAAATTAGTTTCAGTTTAATCTCAATTTTGAAATAAGTTGGAAAGGGAGGTGTTGGTTTTCTTAAAACGTTAATAAATTGGGGTTAGGTCATGTTTTTGGTTTACTGTTCAATTAACAGCAATAACGTTTCAGTAGTTACTGGATCTTCTTTCATTAGTGTTCTTTTAAGAAAAAAACAAAACTATGTCATAAAAGCTTTAGAGCTTTTGGTTAGAAACCAGTCAACATGATTTCTTTTAGAAATAATTTTGAGAATAGAACATAATGATACATTTCTCTTTCTGTGTTTTCTACTTCAAAGTTTTCTGTCTTTCCAGGTATTTTATATGTGCTTTTACATGTATAACTTTCTAGGGTTTCCTACAAGTTTATCAGCTTTACCCCTCTTTTTGTTTCCTGACATCATATACTACCCTTTTCTTAGGCTTTCCTGTGCAGGCACCCACAAGTACTACGACACGTGGTGGGGACTTATATTATTGCAGGTTTCCCTACCTATATCTTGTTGATTATGTAATAAAAACAACTGATATGTGCCCCAAAGAAATTCAGTCACTTAGATTATTTCCATCCTGTTTTTTCCTTTTCCTTCAGAGGACGAAGAGCTCAGAAGAGCTGCACCATCACCTTGTAAGTTGAGTCTTAGAAATGTATGGCAAGATGACTTGTAGTTTTATTTTGATGATCATCTAGATTTAATTAATTTTATATAATATATTTGTATCACATTCATAAAGTTCATTTTGCATAGGAGATGTAAATCCTGACTACCTGTCTATCTTACTTACCCTTTTTGCTGAAATCATTAGTATCCTGACTTTTAATTGAAATCATGTATATCTTCTTTAGAAATAATTGGCAAATGTTAACATATTTCCAGATTATATTTTTGGCTACTTAGCGTGAAGCTTTGGTATATCAAAGAATCAAAGGATTATGACATTCTGATAGATCCATGTTAATACAAGTTAGAAGTGAAAAAATCCCCATCATTTTAATATAGGGTCACCTGCAGCCAGTCCTCAAAGCAGTGATAACAGCGATACCCATCAAAGTGGAGGCAGTGACATTGAAATGGATGAGCAACTTATTAATAGAACCAAACATGTGCAGCAGCGACTTTCAGATACAGAGGTATGAAAATACTTTTTCCTCCCGCTTTAAAGAGATTTTTTGATTTTTGGGTTTGTGCCATGTTTATCCTTCGAACTGGGAATATAAACATGATGCCAGTTGAGGCCTTTCCTATCTTTTAAGTATCATTGAGGTTCTTTACTTTTCTTTGAGTTTTTAATTCCATTTTGTATTGTTCAATGAAATTTGTCAGGACTGTGGCAGCCTTTTAAAAAAGTACAGTGTGTTAATGTCATTTACTTTTTTCTTACTAGTTTAAATATTTATTTAAGTCTCTTTGTTTCTAAATATAGGAATCCATGCAGGGAAGTTCTGATGAAACTGCCAACAGTGGTGAAGATGGAAGCAGTGGTCCTGGTAGCAGTAGTGGACATAGTGATGGATCTAGCAATGAGGTGAATTCTAGCCATGCAAGCCAGTCAGCAGGGAGCCCTGGCAGTGAGGTACAGTCAGAAGACATTGCAGATATTGAAGCCCTTAAAGAAGAAGATGAAGATGACGATCATGGTCATAATCCTTCTAAAAGCAGTTGTGGTACAGATCATCGGAACAGGAAATTAGAAAGTCAAGCAGGCATTTGCTTAGGGGATTCCCAAGGTCCATCAGAAAGAAGTGGGACAAGCAATGGAACAGGAAAGGACCTGGTTTTTAACACTGAGTCAGTGCCATCAGTAGATAATCGAATACGAATGCTAGATGCCTGTTCACACTCTGAAGACCCAGAACATGATATTTCAGGGGAAATGAATGCTGCTCATATAGCACAAGCATCTCAGGAATCTTGTATTACACGCACTGGGGACTTTCTTGGGGAGACTATTGGGAATGAATTATTTAATTGTCGGCAGTTTATTGGTCCACAGCATCACCACCACCACCACCACCATCATCACCACCACGATGGGTAAGTCTACCTAAAAATAAAACAGCTTACATTTCCTTTAGGGAGTTAATTATAGCCTATATTTATTCAATTGTGATATATTCTAGATCAGTGCTGTCCAATAGGAATATAATGTAAGCTAAAAATGCATGCCATAAGTATGTAATTTTAAATTTTCATAATTAATTTATTTTTGGCCACGCCCTGCAGTTTGTGGGATCTTAGTTCCCCAACCTGGGATCGAACCCATGCCCCACTGCAGTGGAGACATGGAGTCTTAACCACTGGATCGCCAAGGAAAGTCCCAATTTTTAATTTTCTAATGGGCACATTTTAAAAAGCAAGATGAAACAGAGAAGATTAATTTTAATTATAAATTTTATTTAAAGCAGTAGTATCCAAAATATCATATATCCACATGTAATCCGTGTAAAATTTTTAATAAAAATTTTTTTGTACTAGGTCTTCAATAATCTGTGTATATTTAATACTCCTAACATCTTCATTTAGACCAGCCATTTTTTACATGTGCAGTGACCACAGGTGGCTAGTGGCTGTTGTATTGGACAACACAGATCTAGATCTTCAGCTCCTTGTAATAATTGCCTAATAGTAGATAGTAAATTCCTTGTGGAAACTTCCATTAAAGTGTGATCACGAAAAGGGAAATTTTATGCACATTCTAATTTTAGGATATTAGTAAGGATAAAGCCTCAGCATAAAGCTTTTTGATTATCTGTGAAATATACCTATGGTGTTTAATAGTAAGTGATTCTGTCATTTACTAGTGTTACAGTATTGGGCAAGGTACTCAGTTGTTCTTACTATCATTTTCTCATCTATAAAATAGAAACAGTAGTACCTATCTCATGGGCTTATTGTGAGCATTTCATGGGCTGATATGATTGGCACATAATAAGAACTTAATAAATATTAGCTGCTATTTATTATTACTATCATTGCAACTAGTAATATTTGAGTTAATGATGAAATAGGGATATGTAGTTTATCAGGATTTATCTTAAACCTGACTATTTGCCGGGCCTTTCAGAATTTAATATGGTTGTTTGGGAGAACTACACATCCATACATATTCCTACTTTATTTCCTTTGCCTTTTTCTTCTTATCGTTAACCCATATGAGTTTACAGTAATATTTCTTAGTCTTGGCAGTATTGATGTTTTGGGCCAGGTAATTCTGTGTTTTGGATTTACAGCAATGTGAATGCTGCCCTCTGCATTGTAGGATGGATGTTTAGCAGCATCCCTAGCCTCTAGGCCTACATACTAGAGGAATATCCCAAGTTGTGATAACCAAAAATTGTCTCTAGACATTGCCAGATGTCCCCTTGGCCTTCTGTTTGAGAACCACTGGTTTATGGTCTGACATTACAGAAATGCACATTCAGAGTTCTCCCCAGGACATACTGGAGACAAAGCAATTAGTTCATAAAACTGAGGAGGGTAATATGTTCAGTTTGGTACATTGTAAATCTCTTATAGTGTTCACGCCAACCCTCTACCTGAAAAGACCTAATGATTTATTTTTTTATGTTAGCCATTTCCATATTCTCTGTGTATGGGTACCATTTGTGAGTCTAAATCAATCCTGAACTTTTCTTCTTCGTGTTATTTTTATCATTTTGTCTCTACATCCTTAGAGCACCCCGTATGGTATGTTTTAGAAGGGAGGGCTTAATAGGTGTTTATTGAGTTAAAAGTTGCTCAGTTAATACTAACCACATCTAGATTGCAGCTGTAAATTGAAATTTTTTTCCTTATCTGATTTGATTCTGCAGTTGGATGAACAAATGTAAATAAATTTTAAGGTTTCACTTTAAGATTTGAGTTTATAAAAAAATTATCTAACAGTTAAGTTTACTGATTTTGTTTTTCCTAAAATTATTCTCTTTGAAGTTGTTTTAGTGAAGTGTGTTGATGAGCCAGATAATATGTAGGTATATATTGTATAATTAATATATAGTGCAGACTTTGTGGGCTTTTTATTTTTTGTAAAGCTGTCAATATTCCATATTGTTAACAAACAAATGTAGCTTTATTCTTGAGTGGGTTGTAACTTGTGCCAAATGTTTTGAGAGATATTTTTTTGTGATTCACAATGTGTGTTCAAATTTGTAATTGCTGACTTTGTACTCCTCTCTGTGTTACAGTCATATGGTTGATGATATGCTAAGTGCAGATGATGTCAGTTGCAGCAGCTCCCAGGTCAGTGCAAAATCAGAAAAAAATATGGCTGATTTTGATGGTGAAGAATCTGGGTGTGAAGAGGAGCTAGTTCAGATTAATTCACATGCAGAGCTAACATCTCATCTCCAACAACATCTTCCCAATTTAGCATCTATTTACCATGAACATCTTAGTCAAGGTAAGGTTCTGTAGTAAGTAAAATATATTCCTTTATTTAAAATAGGAATAATTTATATAACACATTGTTAAAAGGAATCAACAGTCAATGTTTTGTTACTTCAGTGTTTTTGCCAAGTAATTTTCATATTATAGTTTTTTTCCCCAAGGAAATGAAATTATTATGAATACTCCATCATGAATATGAAGGCTGCAGTTCCATCAAGAGATATTTAACAAGGAAAAGAAATAAAAAATAATATGTATAAAAATTATAGCTTTGTATTTGAGAAAATATATGGCTGCATTAGATTTTATATTCAGGAATTTTAGGACTTAAAAGTAGGAGATTACACAGAATCACATGTTGTATGATTCCATTTATATAAAAGGACTAAGATAGGCAAATCTGTAGAGATAGAAAGTATAGATTAGTGGTTCCCTGTGGCTAGTGAGGATTGGGAGAAATAAGAGGAGGGGTGACTGCTAAAGGGTGAGGTGTTTCTTTCATCTGGGGTGATGAAAATGTTCAAAAAACGATGGTTCTAATCACTCTAAATCAGTCTTAAAAAGATGATAGGACATGACCAAACTCTAAAGAATAGAGGTTAGAAGAGGTTAAAGAATAGGAGGAGATAAAGGAGGAAAGGGAGAAAAATTAAGAGGGAAAACAGTTCTAGAATTGGCAATTTAAAGGTCCATATCCAGCCTCTTGCTTAGTTACATACCATCAGCACTTAGTAGCCTAGGACATGGGTTTTGGGATGCCAGTAAATTATAAACTAAGTAAACCAGATAGATTAGGTTTATGCTTTTAAAGCCACGATCAGACTTGGAGATGCAATTTGTGGATCTTGGCAACAACTTTCTGATTTCAACTGTTACTTGCGTATAATCTAGATAAGGTTATTTTGACTTTTTTTTTTTTCCTTTTTTTTGGCCGTGCTGCGTGGCTCGCGGGATCTCAGTTCCCCGACCAGGCACCGAACCCAGGCCCTCAGCAGTGAGAACGCGGAGACCTAGCCACTGGACTGCCAGGGAATTCCCTGTTTTGACATTTTTGTTATTGTGATTGTTGAGAAATGAATGGGTTAAGATTGAGGTCAATTTAATTTTATACCATATTTATTAAATTTTCACCATTCTTCTATTCTTAACCTGTTTTCCTTTTATTCAGTATTGTACATGTTTTTTTACTATATGAAGTTAGAAATTGAGCAAAATATTAGATGTATTATTGGTCTCCAAATCTACCTTGTATTACTGTGTATTTAATACTATAGAGAACTCTTCCAACACAGTAAGACAAACAATACAATTTAAAAATGGGCAACAGGTATGAATAAATTTAGTTACTTCATAAATGAAGATATAAAAATGGTCAGTAAATACATGAAAAGATGTTCAATATCTACAGTCATCTGGGAAATTCAAATTAAAACTACAACTGGATATTTCTACTCATTTCGGATGGGTAAAAAATTAAGGACTTAATGATATCAAATGACGCTAAGGATGCAGAGCAACTACAACTCTCATACATTGCTGTGAAGGAGCTTAAAATAGTACAGGCAGTTTAGAGTACTGTTTTAGCAGTTTCTTTTAAAGTTAGACTTGTACTTACCATATGACCCAGCAATTCCTATTCTAGGTATTTACCCAAGAGAAATGAAAACATACGTCCACAGAAAGATTTGTACCTGAATGTTCATAACTGCTTCATTTATGAACCTCAGCTGGAATTAACTGGTAGATAAACAAATTGTTGTATATTCACACTGGAATAAAAAGGAAAGAGCTACTGATACGTTCAACACCATGACTGAATATCAAAAAACATTCTAAGCAAATGAAGCTAGACAGAAGAATACATACTGTATATCATTTATATGCACTTCTAAAATTTCCTAAAGTAATTTATAATGATTGACATCTACTCAGTGATTGGTGATGGGGATTGATTGTAAAGGGACACAAGAGAACTTTTTGGGGTGATAGAAATGTTCCGGATCTTATGTATTTATATTGTATTTTAATAAAATTAATTTTAAAAAGTAAATACCAAAACAAATAAACCAAACAAACCCCAAACTTAAAAAGTCAAGCTACAAACTGGGAGAAATATTTGCAAATCATATATCTAATAAAGGGCTTGTATCCAGACCATATAAGAACTTTTACAACTCAGTAGTAAGACAACTTAATTAAAAATTGGGAATTGATTTATTTCACCAAAGAAGGTACACAAATGGCTAATAAGCACATGAAAAAATGCTTAGCATCATTAGTCATTAGGGAAATTAAAATTAAAGACCAGAATGATATTCTACTGCATATCTATTAGAATGGCTAAAATTAAAAAGAGCGACCATACCTATGTGTTGAAAAACAGTATGGCAGTTTCTTCAAATTTTAAACATACGTGTTTACCTTATGACCCAACAGTTCCACTTCTAAGTATTTACCCTAAAGAAAAGAAAGTGTATGTCTATACAAAGACTGGTTATATCAGTGTTATGGCAGCATTATTCATATTAGACAAAAACTGGCAACTATCCAAACTTTCAGTAATTGGTAGATATATAAACAATTTTTTCATATAATGGAATATTATTCTGTTTATTATTATTCTATTTAAAAGGAACACACTACTGATAGATGCTGCAACATGGATGAACCTCAGACATTTTGCTAAGTGAACAAAGTCAGACATGACTATACATACGTATTGTATGATTCCATTTATATGAAATTTCTAGAAAAGGCTAATTTATGGGGATGGAAGAACAGACTAGGGCTCGGGAATGGGATCAGGGATTAAATGTAATTAAGTATGAGGGAATGCTTTAGGGTGGTGAAAGTGTTCTAAAACAGAATTATGGTGAAGGTTGCATAGTTCTCATTTTAATGAAATCAATGTACATGTACAGTTTAAGAGGGAAATTTCATGGTAAAGCTGTTAAAGACAATGAAGCATTTTTGCTTAATATAACAGAGCTAGGGAGAGTTCATAGTCTGGCACTCAAAGTCTGAATTATTATAATAGACGCTTTGAATTTAATTGAATGTTTTGAGTAAATCATCTCAATTAAAAAAATCTTTAGGTATAAGACACTTTACAGAAGGTCATTTAGAGGAACGTCCCTTGGCTATATAGTTAATTCAGTTAAATTTTCTTCTTAATGTTTAATTTGGGTTTCAAATATTTATATATAGTTCTCTTGACATGTGGAAAACATTAATCATACTTATTAGTAATAGTGAGGAGGCTATGAAATAGTGGAGAGGCTATGAAAACTTTTCTTATTTTACTTTCGTAGTATCAAACTCTAAACAGTACTATTCTGTCTCATTCATAAAGCAACTGTGTTAATCTTGTTTTTATCTTGTGATGTAAGAAGAGATTTATTGTTATACTTCACTTTGAATTTGTTAACTTTATGAATGCTGTAGTTCACTTTACAATTTCAGTCAACTGTATTGCTCTATAGTGTGTTATATTTTGCCCCTTCAGGACCTACAGTTCATAAACATCAATTCAGCAGTAATGCTGTAACAGACATTAATTTGGATAACGTTTGCAAGAAAGGAAACACTTTGTTGTGGGATATAGTCCAAGATGATGATGCAGTAAGTTATTTAATAAACCCAAAAGACTACAAAATTACAGCAAAATGCATTCAGTATAAACAGTAACTTTATGTATATACATTTTTTTGTAGGTTAATCTTTCTGAAGGATTAATAAATGAAGCAGAGAAACTTCTCTGTTCCTTAGTATGTTGGTTTACGGATAGACAGATTCGAATGAGATTCATTGAAGGTTGCCTTGAAAATTTAGGAAACAACAGGTAAATAGGAATTTAAAATTTTTTATGCAGTAATCATATTCATAATCAATATTCTTATTGACCTAGATATGGTGGGTTCATAGCATTTAATGTACTGTTATCAACCTATTTTTTTTTAGTAATTGTGGTTTTTATATTAGTTCTAAACTGTTTTCCCCCACAGGGTTTATATGTTATCACACAGTCTTGCTTTTTTCAGCACTTTTCGGCACTCTTGATTAGATCACCTCCAACAGAGACAAAGGAATACTGTCTTATTGATTCTGGGAAACATGGTGGTGATTACTCTATTTTCAGATTACAGTTTAAATGTTCTTGAACTGTTATATATAAAGAAAGCTAAATAAGATAAGTTAAACTTAAGCTGAAATATAAACATTTTGATAATGGCATTGTTCTTCCATCTGGGTGGATCTTTTGACTTCTGTAGTGCACAAAGAATTAGGTTAGTTGTGTTTTTTTCCTAGTTTGAATTCTGCTGTATATTTATATACTTCTTATTGGGGCTCAAATAATTACCACAAGTTTCTTGATTTTCAGTTCTGTTCTGTTGATACAGTCTCCAGTTTCCCTTATACTGCTCTGATAATATTGTTCCATTCTCTGATGTGGTGAATTCAGTTATTAATTGAATATATATATATTTTAATTTATTTTTTTGTTTATGATTTTTGGCTGTGTTGGGTCTTTGTTGCTGCGTGTGGGCTTTCTCTAGTTGCGGCGAGCGGGGGCTACTCTTTGTTGCGGTGCATGGGCTTCTCATTGTGGTGGCTTCTCTTGTTGCAGAGCATGGGCTCTATAGTGCGTGGGCTTCAGTAGATGCGGTGCGTGGGCTCAGTAGTTGTGGCTCGTGAGCTCTAGAGCGAAGGGCTCAGTAGTTGTGGCGCACAGGCTTAGTTGCTCCGCGGCATGTGGGATCTTCCCGGACCAGGGCTCCAACCCATGTCTCCTGCACTGGCAGGCGGATTCTTAACCAATGTGCCACCAGGGAAGCCCCTAATTGAATATATTATATTAATATTTTCAGCTTACCTCTGCCCAGGCTCAATATAAATGTCTAATTTTATTGAATATTTAACTGCTTCAAAAAATTTTTTTACCTAATTGAATTAGAAAAAGTATCTGCAATATTTAATTTTCTTCTTTTGATCTTTAAAGGGCTATAATTGGTACAATCACAATAGAAAAATTGCTTATTCATGCAGGTATAAGAAACTACTAATAGACCCCTGTTAGTTGGATCAGTTGCCTCATTTGGCATATATTCTTTAAAAAGAATGCTTTTAATGGGTGAATGATATTTCATCATTTACATAGGTATTATAGAAATTAGTTTTAAAATGTTTTGTCTTTTAAATATTTTTAAAAATATTTATTTATCATTTATTTATTGTGGCTGCTCTGAGTCTTAGTTGTTATGTGCGGGATCTTCATTACAGCACGTGAGATCTTTGTTGCGGCCTGCGGACTCTTAGTTGTGGCATGCAAACTTAGTTGAGACATGCATGCAGGATCTAGTTCCCCAACCAGGGATTGAACCTGGGCCCCCTACATTGGGAACGCGGAGTCTTACCCACTGGGCCACTAGGGAAGTCCCTAAAATGTTAATTGTCTTTTAAAAGTCTTTGTGAAGCTAATGAATACTTTTTTAAGTTGTATCAATTTTTATTCCCCAAAAGTGCATCTGCATATCCTGTGGCCCAGCAGTTGCACTGCTAAGTATGTGCCTTTTAATAATACATCCAGAAGGTCACCAAAAGACACATTCAAGAATGTTCATAAAAGCATTATTCAAAATAACTATTCTTTCTACTCCTATCTAAATGACAGAAAAAGAATAGGAAGGAAAATTAAATTGTGGACTGTTTGTTGAATGAAATAGTATATATATAGTAGTAACAATGAAAGAACTACAACTGCATGGAATAGTGTGGTTGAATCTCACAGACAAAGTTTTGAGTGAAAGAAGCCAGATGTAAAAAAGTATATCTCTATTACTCTGTTTATACAGAGTTTAAAAACAGGGAAACTGGGACTTCCCTGGTGGCGCATTGGTTAAGAATCCGCCTGCCAATGCAGGGGACACGGGTTCAAGCCCTGGTCCGGAAGGATCCCACATGCCGCAGAGCAACTAAGCCTGTTCGCCACAACTGCTGAGCCTTGCGCTGTAGAGCCCATGAGCCACAACTCCTGAAGCCCGCACGCCTAGAGCCAGTGCTCCACTACAAGAGAAGCCACCGCAGTGAGAAGCCCATGCACTGCAATAAAGAGTAGCAGCAACAAAGATGCAATGCAGCCATAAATGAATAAATTAAAAAAGAAAATCAGGAAAACTATTGTATTTAATAGGATAATGGTTACTCTTGGGTTGTTAGTGAGTGGAAAGGGGGCATATCCCAAGGCTTCTGGGATGCTGGTAATGATTTCTTTCTTGATGTTGGTGCATGTTACACAGGTATGTTCACCTCCTGATATTTTGAACTGTCACTTAGGTTTATATGTGTTTTTTCATGTATGTTACTTCAATAAAAAGGAAAAAAGCTATGTGAAAGATGAAATATCATGTAGCCTTTAAGAGTCAAATGTTTTCAAAGATTATATAATGATATGGGCGTATACTCATAGGCCCGTTTGTTAAAAAGATTGCAAGCAATATGTGAGACTGTAGAATGGTTATTTCTGGGAGGATTCAGTTAATTTTTTCTTCTTTATGGTTTTCTATTTTCTAATTTTTCCATAATGAGCATATATTTTTCTAAGTAGTGTAGCTTAAAAGAGACGAGAGGGGGCTTCCCTGGTGGCGCAGTGGTTGAGAGTCTGCCTGCTGATGCAGGGGACACGGGTTCGTGCCCAGGTCTGGGAAAATCCCACATGCCGCGGAGCGGCTAGGCCCGTGAGCCATGGCCGCTGAGCCTGCGCGTCCGGAGCCTGTGCTCCGCAACGGGAGAGGCCACAACAATGAGAGGCCCGCGTACCGCAAAAAAAAAAAAAAAAGTAAAAGAGACAAAAGGAAAATTCTGTGTATAAAATGGAAAATCATCATTTTGGATTTTTTTAAGCTTTAATTTGTTCACTCCCAAATCACTTGAAGTTGAAGCATTTTTCATTTGTTGGAGGCAGTCCTGTACCTAATCATAGTTACTTAATGGTTTATTGATATATAGTAAACATAACTATTATATTGATGTTAATTTTGGCCTCAAAATTTACTCAGACGGTTGCTGTGTGTATTATGCTAGGCCTCTTATTAATTGGTCATATATGCCAGTACTTAGAGCATAGTGGCATTTTTTAGCCTGTGACATATGCAACACATCCAGTGTATACCAGCTGAACTTACTGAAGTTATCATGCAAACTGAAAAATAATTAATTTTTTTAAACATTATTAGTTCCAGTTTCCTGATAAACTAGTGTTTTTTTTAACATCTTTATTGGAGTATAATTGCTTTACAATGTTGTTTTAGTTTCTGCTGTATAACAAAATGAATCAGCTATTTTTATACTTTTATCCCCATATCCCTTCCCTCTTGCACCTCCCTCCCACTCTCCCTATCCCACCCCTCTAGGCAGTCACAAAGCACCGAGCTGATCTCCCTGTGCTATGCAGCTGCTTCCCACTAGCTATTTTACAATTAAACCAGTGGGTTTTAATGGGGGTGATTTTTTTTCTCCCTAGGTAGTATCAGTATCTGGAGATATTTTTGGTTGTCACATTAATGAGTGGAATTGGAGATGTTACTTTGGGCTAGGGATGCTGCTAAACATCCCTCAATGCAGAGGACAGCTTTTCACAACAGAATTGTGTGAAGTGTCAGTATTGATATCAGAGTTTGAGAAATCCTATTCTGAACACAAGAATCCTTTCTCCAAGGATTCCTCTCCCCCTGAGTTTGCCATCACAGTAGGAAAGGAATGTTGCACAAGGGTGTTAATATTAATAGGAAAGCTCTTCCTTATGTTGAAATAAATGGGCCACTGAAATCTTAACTCATTTACCATTTTCCTGACATTTGACCGAAAAAACTGCACAGATGTCTGCTTCTTGATGATGTCAATTTTTTATGTAGTTTACACAGGTTTTATGTTTCTTTTTATTTTCTCTATGTTGATTTTTCTTTTTTTTTTTTTGCGGTACGCGGGCCTCTCACTGTTGTGGCCTCTCCCGTTGGGGAGCACAGGCTCCGGACACGCAGGCTCAACGGCCATGGCTCACAGGCCCAGCCGCTCCGCGGCATGTGGGATCCTCCAGGACCGGGGCACGAACCCGCGTCCCCTGCATCGGCAGGTGGACTCTCAACCACTGCGCCACCAGGGAAGCCCCCTCTATGTTGACTTTTTAATTTTCCTTCTAGTTCCTCACTTTCCATGGTTTATAGACCTGTCACCAATTTTTGTTAGTTTTTGCTGTTCTATGGTCTTATTACAGTTTATTTCACAAAATGAACTTAGCTTTCTTTTGAACAGTAATATAGGCTCATTACTTCTTGGGAAGCATAGAGATCTGAAAAAGGAAAAGTCTCCCATAAATCACCCATAATTCTGCCATTTATACGGAACCCACTGTTAACACTTTAAAACACTTTAAACATGCAGCATGTGACTTATGCACATTTAGCCTTAGGCAGATTGTTTTATAAGGCATATAACATTTCAGCAGTGCAGGAGGTTTAAAGTTACACACGGAAACACATAGTAGACTGGTTTGCAGAATGTTGTCATAAAGTGAGAGCATGAGGTAGACAGTAGCTCCCACAGTGAAAAATCCATTACTCTTCAGCTTGGTATTTGTTACTTTGGGTGAGTGAGATAAGGCTGCTGTCTAGTGAGTAGGGCGGAAGTAGGAGTTGGGTTGTAATCAGCCCCTTTGGTGTTTTATGTTTACTAGGAGGCAGGTAGCTTCACATGCAGGTTCACATCCTGGGCTAGGTACCTCCTGAAATTCTGTGGCTTCTTGAGAATTGATTTGAGACTCTGTCTGGGAACCTATCCAGTGTGCTATTTTTTTGCCATTCTTTATGCAGTAGGTAGTTTAACCCACGTGTGAAATTTTTTGCCTTTGAATACAAAAGTAAAAATGGTCACGAGTCAGGGATTCTGTTTACATAAATAAAGGTTCATATAATTAAGAAATGCATGGTACTATGTACTTTTTTTTGGTTTTGTTTTCTCTCTGTAAAGACTATATTATATACAGCATTTTTTGTCAACTCTTGGTATATACTATAGTTTAAAATGACTGAGGGACTTCCCTTGTGGTCCAGTGGCTAAGACTCCATGCTCCCAATGCAGGGGGCCTGGGTTCGATCCCTGGTCAGGGAACTAGATCCCACATGCCGCAACTAAGAGTTTGCCTGCTGCAGCTAAAAGATCTGGCATGCTGCA
Organism: Pseudorca crassidens; assembly: GCF_039906515.1. Lineage (NCBI taxonomy): Eukaryota > Metazoa > Chordata > Mammalia > Artiodactyla > Delphinidae > Pseudorca > Pseudorca crassidens. Next base: position 39,717,927 of record NC_090309.1, read on the forward strand.
ACTAAAAAGATCCTGCACGCAGCAACAAAGATCCTGTGTGCCACAACTAAAACCCGACACAGCCAAATAAGTAAATATTTTAAAATTAATTAATTAATTAGTTGACAGCATTTTGTAGAACACACCAGTCTTCTTCAAATATGGAGTGTAGGATTAGGAAAAAATCGTCCAAATGTAACTTTAACTGTGAAGACTACTACCAAATGTGTTCATTCTACTAAAGCAATATAAAGTTACATTGGTAATTCTTAGAGTCACATCACACTATTGTATAGTAATAAGCTTCAGCAAAGGTTGCAACAAAACCTTTGTATCAAGCAAAGGGCAGTCTAAGGTAGTAATAGCATTTTTCTTGAGTGTAAAATTAGTGTAGTGATCCCTTTGTATCTTTGGGGGATTGGTTCCAGGATCCCCCTGCAGATACCAAAATCTTCAGGTGCTCAAGTCCTTTATATAAAATAGAGTAGGACAGTTAGCTCTGTATCCACGGATGAGGAACCTGCATATGGGCTGACTGTATCTTGTTACTCTGGACCATTGAACCTTTTCATCTTAAACATATTGTTGCCTAGGGTTGTGTGGTTTGGTATTTGAAATTTTCACTCTTGGAAGAATTTGTGAATGTAAGTTTGAATATAACAGTAATTTTGATGTTTTTCATAAGCATATCAGCAGTCAAAACTGTTTGGGCAAAAAAGTTGATAAGTCAGGGTGTAGTATCTCATAGTTGTTGTAGGAGAAGTGCTATGACATTATTTCTTTTATTTTAAAAAAATTAAATTTTTTATTGGGTGTAGTTGATTTACAGTGTTGTGTTAGTTTCTGCTGTACAGCATGATATAATTTTACTTGGAATAAGTTGGTATATGTGATCTTGTGAAGTTTCCTTTAATATTGGAATATAAATTATTATAGTCAGCAAACAAATACATGATCTTACCCTGTTTGTAAATATTTTACTAATTTTCATTCTGTAATCAGTACTTTATATCATTTTTCCTTTCAAATTTATGAGTTTAAATAAAGTGTTCCAGAGTTTCAGGATCACTTTGATTCTGGATTTGGTCATTTCTTATATTCTTAAATTTATGGCACTTAAAATATGTCTCTTCACCGTTCTTTGAAATCTTTTTTTTTTTTTTGCGGTACACGGGCCTGTCACTGTTGTGGCCTCTCCTGTTGCGGAGCACAGGCTCCGGACACGCAGGCCCAGCGGCCATGGCTCACAGGCCCAACCGCTTCGTGGCATGTGGGATCTTCCTGGACTGGGGCACGAACCCATGTCCCCTGCATCGGCAGGCGGACTCTCAACCACTGCGCCACCAGGGAAGCCCCTGAAATCTTCTTTTGAGGAGAAAAATTTGGAGTTTTTCTGAATCTTTGGAAAAACTTAAAAAAACTGTTTTAGTCACGTAAGATGTAATTATTAATAATTCAGTGTTTTTGTTATAAATTATGGAGAAAAGCATTCCCCTTAGGTAGTAGAGGTAAGACGAGTCCCATTTCTACAATCCTATTTTGGATTCTTTTACATGAACCACATCATTATTCACTCAACTCAACCAATACCTGCTCAATGCCTGACATCCTATTCTCTAATGTCAAGCATCATGTGCTTGCTTCTACATTACATTTTATAAAATGAAAACATGTTTATTGTAGAAAATTTGGAAAGTAAATTTAAACAGTCTAGACTCTTAACACCATTGACTGCAAAAGAGGTAATAAGATTTTCAGAAAATATACAACTGCTGCACACTATAAGACTTGCTTTAGTGAGATATGGTATCTCTAGTCTTTGTTTCTTTGTATTTTAAAAGTATTGTTGAAATTACACTAGGTAAACAATTTTGGAATTTGCTTTTGTGATTTTAGGTGAAATTTTTCTGTCCTTTGTGATATCTCATTGATTTTATGCTTTTAAAGTCAAATTAATATATATATATATATATATACATTCCAGTTTTTTATGTCTTAATTTTTAGGAAAAACTCTGCTAATGTTTCTGAAACTTTGACAAAGGAGTTTAGATAAATAATCTAAAATTGAAATTGATTTCCCCTGCTCTATCTTGGTCTATCTTCCCAAGCACCACTTCTGTGCGACTTGTTGAAAAATATTAAATACTTTAATATTTAAAAGTATACTAAAAATTTAAATGTTTTTGAATATTTAAAGAATATTTACTTTGCAGTTACTGGATATCAGGCATTTACTGTCTTCGTTGCTTCACTATATACTTATTATTATCATTGGCCACAGTGTGCAGCGTGTGGAACTTCTCCCACCAGGATCAAACCCGTGCTCCCTGAAGTGGAAGCACGGAGTGTTAACCACTGGACCACAGGGGAAGTCCACTATATACTCTTTAATCTATACTAATGTTGTTTTGATCCTTTGACATACTTCTAACATGCTGTTTCTTTTATCTTCCAGTAGTATTTTTTCTGTCCTTTTCCTTCATAACTGTAATATAGCATTTTACACTGTTGGTCTTCCTCCTTCCTTGAAAATCTTGCCTTTAAGTTGTTTGCTGGTTTGTTATTTAAGGAAATATATACTCAGCATGCACCATATGCAGGGATTTTTAGTGAATAAGACACTCTTCGCTCACATCAAGCACGTTCTAGTGGTAGACATATTAAATAAAGGAATATTCATTACGTGATGATGACCGAAGGAAAATTGGGAAGGAGTCAAGAATAATAGAGGTTCGCAGAGCAATGGAAAGGTGATATTTAATATAGAGTTGTCAGGGTCATCCATTCTGTTGACAGTTGAGGAGACCTTAATAAAGTGAGGGAAGGAGTCCTTCAGGTAGCTATTTAGGTAAAGCGCATTCCACGCAGAGGCAATAGAAAAGCCCTGAGGCGGGAATGTGCTCGTGTGTTTTGAAGGAATAGCAAAAAGGGAGATGGGGGGCCTTCCCTGGTGGCGCAGTGGTTGAGAGTCCGCTTGCCAATGCAAGGGACATGGGTTCGTGCTTCGGTCTGGGAAGATCCCACATGCCGCGGAGCGACTGGGCCCGTGAGCCATGGCCGCTGAGCCTGCGTGTCCGGAGCCTGTGCTCCGCAACGGGAGAGGCCACAACAGTGAGAGGCCCACATATCGCCAAAAAAAAAAGGAAGATGGGAAGGAAAATAGGTTAGACGGATAGAAGGAATGGGGACAGATCAGACAAGGCTTTGTAGTCAAATTTAAGTACTTTGGATTTTATTCAGAAAAAAAGTTTTGTAGTTTCTCCTACTCAGCATTCGCCACTGTTTTCCTCCCACTCAGAAGTGTAGTCCTGTATTCGAATATACCTGGTACTCTTAAAAAGAGTAGGCATTTTTGAGGACTTATTTGTACTCCATACTTGTGGGTAGGGTGCCAACTTTTTCTCTTTGTAAAAATTCTTTCATGAAGCAATATTGGCTCCTAAGCTTAAAAATAAAAGAAATTCAGTAACTTTATTAGAGTGTGTCCTGCTTCTTTCAAGGCTCATGCAGGCAACCTTCTTGCCTACTAGGACTTCTGGGATTTGCATGTCAATATGTTCCCTGTACCCCCTTTTCTTCCAGAAGATAGACATGCTCAGATCTTCTTGAGGTTTTAGAATGATTTCCTATTGCCTTTTGGCCCTTTTATACTTGAGGTATGTGGTGTGCTTCTATTATTAGCATGCTCATAACGCAGTGATTCTCAATTTAGATGGAGATGATATTAAGTGAGAATTAGGGAGAAAGTGATAATTTATATAGTTTGAAAAATGTTCTCTACATTTATTGTTTGTAGTCCACAAACCAGCAGTTGAGTATCACTTGTGAGCTTGTTAGAAATGCAATCCTGAACCTACCCCGACCTACTGAATCAGAATTTGCATTTTTAAAAAATCCCCCCAGCTGGATCAAGTGCACACTAAACTTTGAGAAGCCCTGCTCTAGATAATTTGCCCAAGCTGCTGCTTCCTGTTTTCCTTGATTAAATCCTCAGAAGCACCTATGACTTGTTAAAGAATACTGTCATTAAAAAAATTTATATTTAAATGCCCTTCACTTGCTTTTATACTCAGATATTTATATGGTGTATTTTACTTTAAAAGTCTTGGATTGGTTTTTTAAAACTTGGATTTCTTGCCCCAGTGTATAATAAGTTAATACTTAAGGAAAAAATTTTGTGTTTGCATAGAAATGTATGTGAAGTTCATTAACTCTTTTTGCATTTAAGATTTTAAATAGCTGAATTTCTGTTAAGATCTAGAATTGTTGATACTATTTAAAATTATTTTATTCTATAAATACCTGTTTTTGCTGTTTCAGATCAGTAGTAATTTCACTTCGTCTTCTTCCAAAACTGTTTGGTACTTTTCAGCAGTTTGGGAGCAGTTATGATACACATTGGATTACAATGTAAGTAAATAAAAGAAACAGAAGTATTCATTTTAAAGATTTTTTTCCCAGTCATAATTATCAAACAAGGTTTTGAGTAACTTACTAGCTTTTATTCTGCACCAGGAAAATTTGAATTTTGTGTAATTCAAATGTTTGCTTAGATTTCTGAGTGCTGTCTCTGCCACTTAGCCCCATGGAGATTATGTATATCTCTGTCACCAGGAAGTCTGACCTTTGTACTCATTGTAGTTTGAGAAAAATATTGTAGCAAATAATGCGTTAATTTTAAGATAAAGATTTTTAGTGTATCTGACCATGGCAAAGGACTCCTGAAGAAGATCCACACATTAAACACTCTAAGGTGCCTTTAATTTTTCCCATTACTAGGAGTTGGTTCTAGACATTACATCACCTTAGGGATAATTTTGACACCACCCTATTACTCCTTTACATATATAGAGAACTTATGATTAATGTTAAAGAATTCTTTCAAGGATAGTACTTTGATGTGATATTGATCTAATGTTTAAGAATATTCTAGAGAAAGTTGGCTATCACACACACTTCATTAACCTCTAAGAATGTATTATTTGCTTTATTCAAAATAGACTTTTTGGAGAGATTTCAGAGACTTTAAATTTTAGGAAAAATTAGACCTGTTGAAGGATTTATTTGTGAGGTCAAGTAGGATGGAGTTTTATCTAATTCCTCCTCAAATCTAAGATTAGTTAGTAGGAATACTTGCTTTCAAACTGAATATGATTTTTAAAATTCTTAGAAGTCTGTACTATAGTTCTAAATAAGATGAAGTTAGTTCTTCTGAGTTATAGCCCTTGCTGGTTTTTTTTCTTTTAATAGGGGATCTGTTTAACCTGAACCTCTATTACTGTTTTTTAAATTTTTTTGTTGTTGTTGTTTTTGCGGTACGCGGGCCTCTCACTGTCGCGGCCTCTCCCGTTGCGGAGCACAGGCTCCGGACGCGCAGGCTCAGCGGCCGTGGCTCACGGGCCCAGCCGCTCTGCGGCATGTGGGATCCTCCAGGCCCGGGGCACGAACCCGTGTCCCCTGCATCGGCAGGTGGACTCTCAACCACTGCGCCACCAGGGAAGCCCTATTACTGTTTTTTAAGAATCATCTTAGAAAGTCTCTTTCTTTGGTTACTATTTTAGGGTGACCCTAGTGACAATTCTATTTGTGAGTGCAAGGAAGTTCTTTGAGATACTAAACAGAGGAGTAGAGGAAAGCATTTAGCATCCTTTAAGTACAAGAGTACCATGAGTTTTACTTCATTGACTCTCTTCCCATGGTTTTTAAATGGCTGAATTACAAAATTCAGAAGTATTAAAGTGATTCACTTGTAGCTTACCTGGGCAAGTTGATATTATAGTCATGTGAGGAGGTTTGAATTAAGGAGTAACAAAAGATAACATTCTTATAGAAGTGCAAAGCTGCGAATATTCAGTTACTTATCAAGTATACCTGAACTTAAGTATATTGAGTTGAAACCCTTTTAGCTTGGTCCTTAAGTTAAATATAAATAAGCTCAGTTAATGCCAACATGAGACTGGTATCCTAAATCTTATCAAGTAGATCACTTAAAAGAACTGAGCTCTTATGATTAGTTGGCATCAATAACAACAAAAACTTCCACTTGGTGTGAACCTATTATGTGCAGTAACACTCAGCATTTGGTACATACTGTCTCTTAAACTCTTACGGCCCATATTTTAAAATTGGAAATTATCTCTGATCATCTTAGTAAATCTTCAGGTAACCAGCAAACAGACTGGCGAGTGATTGGCAATGCAAGAGTAACTTATTTGGAAAAGAAGGCTATAGCAAAAACATAATGTAAATTATATTTGAAGTTTTGGAATTTCAGTACTTCTACATGTTAGTAGTTATATTGCTAATAATTATTGTGTGAGAGAGATTATGTTAGTTATGGACCCTGCTATCTCTAATTGTATTTATCACTATTTCTTTTTTCTTCTATTGTTTCTAGTTTACTTTAATATGTGAATATTTATTTGATTAAAATAAGTTATTTTAAAAAATAAGCAGTTATTGGCAGTAGAAAAAAACAAACTGATTGGTTCATTTAGTTTATATTATCTGTGTTCTGTATGCCACGCACTGTGCTAAATAATGACCAAGGTACACAGTCCATCCTTAACATGGACTGTATTGTACTGTTTTTTAATATTAACTCATATTAGTCATTTATAATTAGCATTCTGCCAGACATTTTATCCCCTTCACAGAGATTGAGTATTTTGAGATTAAAACACAGTGGTGGGCTTCCCTGGTGGCGCAGTGGTTGAGAGTCCGCCTGCCGATGCAGGGGACATGGGTTCCTGCCCCGGTCCTGGAAGATCCCACATGCTGCGGAGCGGCTAGGCCCGTAAGCCATGGCCGCTGAGCCTGCGCGTCCGGAGCCTGTGCTCCGCAACGGGAGAGGCCGCAACAGTGAGAGGCCCGCCTACCGCAAAAAAACAAAAACAAAAACACGGTGGTGCTTTAACTTCATAAAAATTAAGGTGCACTGCTTTATATCTTTTCACAATTCAAATATAAACAGAACTTGTAAGTTTTTGATAATTGATAGATTTTGCTTTTGAAAATGTTTTACATAGAAGTTTTTTTCCTGTTCTAGAATAGATTTATTCTCTTACCCTGTGCCTCTAAAACTATTTCTTCTTTCAATTGGTCCAGGTGGGCAGAAAAAGAACTGAACATGATGAAGCTTTTCTTTGATAATTTGGTATACTATATTCAAGCTGTAAGAGAAGGAAGACAAAAACATGCACTGTAAGTATACCTTAACTACGTAAGTTACATGTAAGTGTTGATTGTCTTTCCTGTGAAAGGTAATTTTCCAGTATTCCTACTCCTAGTCCTTTTCTTTCATATAATAAATAAATGTAATGAACATTTTAGTTATGAAATTTTTAAGAGAAAGTTTCTTTTTTGTTTTTTTTTTTGTTTTTTTCTTGTGGTACGCGGGGCTCCGGACGTGCAGGCTTAGCAGCCATGGCTCACGGGCCCAGCTGCTCCGCGGCATGTGGGATCTTCCCAGACCGGGGCAAGAACCCGTGTCCCCTGCATCGTCAGGCGGACTCTCAACCACTGTGCTACCAGGGAAGCCCGAAAGTTTCTTTTTTAAGTTGAATTCTATAAGGTTATTTTTATAATTCTTAACCTTAGGAAAATGTAGGTTATATAACTTTGGGGGTTGATTAATCTTCACTGTTGAGTTCTGTTCATAAGTCAGTGTTTTCAGGAATCAAAAGTAAATGTTTTTTTCAGAAATCACCAGTATCCTTGTATTAATGTATTAGGGCATTGATTCTAAAACTTATAAATATTTACTTCTGAACAAGTATATTTATCATAGAGTTAATTTAAAACATTTTCTTTTATTATTATAATTGAATACTAGTATTAGAAAGTTTAGGACGTGTGAAAACGTTAAGAATTGTGATGTTATAGCTGGTTAATATTTCATCATTAAAATATCTGGATATATTGAAGTGAGTTTGGTTAAGAATTGGTAGAAGTTGGGGTGTTAGTAGTATAGCTGTGTTTAAAGCTTCTTATAGGGAGATGCCTGCCTAGAAGGAAGCTTGGAGATTTCAGAAAGTTTTTGTTTGTAAGTCAGTTGGTGGAAACTAATAGTCAAGTCTAGGAAACCAGCTAAGTGTCTGTATCAGCATGTCAGTAAATAAGAGAAGTAGGCACAGTATTTATTGAGAAAATATCCACATAGAAAACTTTCATGTAGATCAGAATTGATCAGATTGTAGAAGTGTTCAGAAAAGCCATAGGCCTTTGGGCTTCCCTGGTGGCGCAGTGGTTGAGAGTCCGCCTGCTGATGCAGGGGATACGGGTTCGTGCCCCGGGCCTGGAGGATCCCACATGCCGCGGAGCGGCTGGGCCCGTGAGCCATGGCCGTTGAGCCTGCGCGTCCGGAGCCTGGGCTCCACAACGGGAGAGGCCACAGCAGTGAGAGGCCCGCGTCCCGCAAAAAAAAATAAAAGCCATAGGCCTTTAAAGCATACTTATTCACCTCCAAAAATGAAATCACATTTTCCCCCGACAAATCAGTTCTTTCTCCAGATTACTCTACCCTTCAGTGTACCACCCTCCTCCTAGTCACCTAAAACTTAGAGACTTGGGGCTCTTTTCATATACTTTTATTTCCAAACATGAATAATGATGTTAGTGGTGATAAAAATAGCCAGTATTTGTTGATGCTTACTATGTGCCAGATACCTTTTAAATATTATTAACTTCAAGATACACAACTTATTTGAAGTAGGAATTCTCATTTTAAAAATGAGAATGTATAAGCTATGAGGTAATAAATAATTTGCCCAAGGTCACAGTTATAAATTTTTATAAATTTATAGATTTTATAAGTAGTGGAGCTAGAATTTCTATAATTCATTTTATAAACACTCATTTTATTAATAGTCAAGCAGTCTGTTTTCTGTAATTCATATTCTTGAGTGCCACATTATACTGTCATTAATCTCTAGTTATCTTAAGGCTAAAATATATCCCATGTTTTTTTTTCACAAGTTGACATTCCCACAAACACTGTTCCAGTTCTTTAACCAACATTTGGATCAGTTTTCTTCCCTCAGCCTCCCCCATGCTTGTTAATTCCTTATCCTTATTAAATGAGGAAGGCATTAATGATATTGGTAGAAAGCACATGGGCTTGAGAATCATACAGACCTGTATTTAGGTTATGAATCTATTGTTTTGATCTTATTTCAGTTACTTACCACTCTAATAAATCCCCATTATTTACCTCATGAGTTTTTTCCTGTTTTTTTTTTTTAATTAATTAATTAATTTATTTTTGGCTGCGTTGGGTCTTCGTTGTTGTGCACAGGCTTTCTCTAGTTGCAGTGAATGGGGGCTACTCTTCCTTGCGGTGTGCAGGCTTCTCATTGCGGTGGCTTCTCTTGTTGCGGAGGACGGGCTCTAGGTGCATGGGCTTCATTAGTTTTGGCACGTGGGCTCAGTAGTTGTGGCTCATGGGCTCCAGAGTGCAGGCTCAGTAGTTGTGGCGCACGGGCTTAGTTGCTCCGGGGCATGTGGGATCTTCCCAGACCAGGGCTCGAACCCGTGTCCCCTGCATTGGCAGGTGGATTCTTAACCACTGAGCCACCAGGGAAGCCCCCCTCATGAGTTTTTTTAAAGAATTAAATGCAATAATTTAGTAAGCTGTATCTGGCACATAGTAGGTTATGTATAAATTGTAGTTACTTGGCTAAAACAAACTATGGTATAAAATAAACAAGAAACTTGCCTCCTACCCCCATTTAGATTGTCTACTGCATAAAAAATAAATTCTACTTTATTCAGTCTAGTATTCTGGGCTCTCAAAAATCTAAACTCAACAACTTTTCCTGTTTTATTGTTCAGTGATTGTTTTAGACATTCTGTTCTTCATGCCTGTCAAATTATTTCTGATATGTTTCCTTAAATTTACTCTGTTCCACAGCTTGGCTTACAAAGTTACCTCTATACAAGATGCATTCTTTTTAAATCCTTTTAAAATTCTAAGTGTTCTTCAGAGTCTCTTCTTTAATTATTCTTCTTCAAGCAGTGATGAGGATTAAAACCTTCTGATTCTGTATGTCCATACATTCTCTATAAAAACCTTAAGATCAACAAGGAACAGGAATAAAACCACACTGACCAGCATTATTAGGAGGCAGAATTCAAATTACATGTCAACAGAGAAATAAACACTTAAGTTGCAAAAAAGCTCCCACCAGAGTCACAGCATGTGGGCTTGAAGAGCAGGGATGGGAACTTAAGAGAGGAGCATGGAAGACATAGATGAGTCATGCTCAAAAAGAGAAAGTCCAACATTCAGTGCCAAAAAATGTACACAGATCTGAGACTTGGTTGTTGACAGCATCGACAACAGGGAAGTTGCTCACTTTGTTAGTGAAGGCAGACAGGAAGAGCCTCACAGAAGCATTCCTTCTTTTTTTTTAATTTAAAGAAGCATTGTTTCTGTGGTGGAAAAAATGTGGTGCTCTTTGGAGATGAGTTTTATACTTTTCTAGGGTACACCAGAGTATCCTTCCAGTCCTCCAGTCTGCCTTGTTTCCTGATATTTTAGGAGAATAAAATCTTAGAATAGAGAGCTGTCCAGACTATTTTGTTATAATTCCCTTGATTCTTCAGGCTAAAAACAGAGTTGTACATTTGCTGCTCTTTGTTAAAGCATACTGATTTCATGAGTTTGTGGCACATTACTTTGCATTCGTTCTGTGGCGATTATAATAGTAGGCAAGTTCTAAGATTTTCACGTAGGACAAAAAGATTCTTGTGGCATTAAAGATAACATTTCATTTCATAAATGGACGTGTTACATATTTCTTGAATCCAGTTGCCGCTAGAGAAAATTCTGTGTTAACATTGAGACTATCAAGTGAAAGATTTTTTTTAAGGTGTCAGTTTGTCACTAAAGTTTCATGCCCGTGGGGAGATTATTTTTGTCCTATATTTTCTGTAATGTCAGGAGCCATGGACAAGCCCATGAGAGTTTATTAGTATTGATAACACTTTTGATTTGCATCCCAAGAAATTTCCTGGTTGGTGATTTCAGCAACCAATGGGATCCTGACAGAGCAGGCGGAGTCCTTTGAAGTGTGCAGCCAATGGTACTACTGTGGAAGCCGAAGAAGGGAGGACAAAGGGACTGGATCCATGCCTTCTAGGGTTATAGGTCCCTTACTCTGAGATGCAAGTATAGGGGAAGGAAGTATTCAGGAAATAAAGGCACTTTGTAAAGGACAAGAAGACATCATTCCCCTTTTATGTCTGTGACCAACGTTCCTGATACTCAGGGCATATATGATAGATCTCATGTTTGAACCTGTACTCCAAGGTCTCTGCTACAAAAATCTCTGTCCTTTTAGTAAAAGGATGAAAACTATTAAGAGCAGGCCTTGAATTTTATCTGAATAGTGTTCTAGTTTGTGAGTTCCACCCCCCACCCCCCACCCCCAGTTCCCAGTCACCTTGCCGTAAGTACTTTCATCTTCATGAAGGGCACTGCAACAGTGACGAAGCAAAAGTTCATCTTTTCCAACGTTAACATGAGACAGTAAAGAGAAGCAAAGATATATCCAGCAAATTCAACCTTTAGGAAGCCTTAACTTAAAACTTCAATGACGAATCTAGTGTAGTTTTTGAAACCAGCTAACTTTAGGAAGCTTTTAGAATTTTGCACTTAACTTAAAGATGTTAAGAAATTGATTTAAGAGGCTCTATGACTCTCTGCAAGTTGAGATATAGATCATGGCCCAGACTGGCTGCTGCCTTTTGTTGGCAAGGTAATTTGGGCAGTTCCTCCACAGCCAGCCTTTTGATTTGTAACATAGAGATAAGAACTCATGATTGATTTAGTCTCATTGATTGGGTACTCAGGTGCTTGTGGGAACTAGAATATTGTGATACCACAGTCACAGTTCAATATGCAGTTCATGGAGTTGCTAAAGGAATCCTAAAATGCAAACCTGATCATTACTACCGTTTTTTCCCCAACACCCTTCAGTGACTTCCTTGTGTTCCCAGAACAGTATCAAACTCCTCTGACATTCATGCTGGCCGTGATTTGGCCCCTGCTTACCTCTTTAGACCCATCTCCTACCCTTCTTCCACCACAGACCAACACTTGCTTCTTAAAATGCTGTTCCTATAAACTGAATTCCCAGAGAACCATGTGAAATCACCTACTTAACAAGCTTTCAGAGCAACTCTTAAATTATCCATTGAATTTTGTACACATGAATTACAATTACTTAGATTTGAAATAACATTCAGAAATGCTCATTTTGTATCCACTGTTTTATGAATTAGACTTATGGAAATGATATTTTATTAACATTTCTTGTTAAAGGAATATAGTATTATCCCTGGAGGGACAATGATAATGAAACATGCAATTTCTAGATGGAAATGTTTTTTATTAGCTATTCTAATTTATGTACATATTGCATAATTTTAAATTTGTTTATTTATTTTATTTCTTTTTGGCTGTGTTGGGTCTTCGTTGCGGTGCGCAGGCTTCTAATTGCGGTGGCTTCTCTTGTTGCAGAGCCCAGGCTCTAAGCCCAAGGGCTTCAGTAGTCGTGGCTTGCGGGCTCTAAAGCGCAGGCTCAGTAGTTGTGGTGCATGGGCTTAGTTGCCCCACGGCATGTGGGATCTTCCCGGACCAGGGATTGAACCTGTGTCCTCTGCGTTGGCAGGCGGATTCTTAACCACTGCGCCACCAGGGAAGCCCCATATTGCATAATTTTAAAATGACATTTCTTTTGTTCCACTGTTGAGTTCTTATCTACTTATCTAATTTGAAAGTATGTGTTCTAATAATTTGCAGATTTTTATAATATTAAATAACATAAATCTCACATGTAACATTTGGCTTTGTGGCCATTTTTTGCGTGTATAACCAAAGATATAATTAAAATATTTAATAATTATGAATGTTATTAAATGGAATTTTACTTATTTTGTATAATTTAAGATTAGGACCATTAAATCTTTAAAAATAATTAAGAAATAGGATCTCTCAGTTAATTATTTTAATGACTTTTTAAATACAGGTACAGCCACAGTGCCGAAGTTCAGGTGCGGCTTCAGTTCTTAACTTGCGTGTTTTCAACTCTGGGATCACCTGATCATTTCAGTAAGTTTTTAAATCAGTATTTTAGTCAGTTTTTTGATCTTCCTTGGCTCTTGAAATAGTCCAGTTAAATGTACTCATGCCTTTAGATTTCTGTGGTGATCACATTATTCTCAGTACTGAATGTCCTCTCAGTATGTATGGCAATGAGAACTCGCCACTGACACATTCTTGTTTCAGGCTCTGAAAGTGCCAGTTTCTTAATGAATAAGTGACTCATTTCAGGAACAAAATATTTGGGATAGGAGAACGTATCATGTTAGAGTGACTGTATTTTTTATTACCTTTGGTTATAGAGTATTCCTTTTACTCCGGTTGGAAACAGCCACTGTCTGCATATTATTATCAGGGCTCATCTTATCCAAAATTGGTTGGCTTCATAGGTGATAGAGACTTAGACACCCTAGTTTTATTTAGATGAATCTCAAACTCAATTTCATTAACAGTTAATCTTATTTAAAAAAAAAAAAAAACAGGGACATTGGTCTGGTATATTCAGAGTGTGGACCATTTCCAAATCCACATGCTAGATATTCTCACAAGAAAGGAGGAAGCTTGATTTCTTTTGGCCAGAGCTCCTTTCTTCTTGCTAGACTGTGTTTTCTTTCACACTCCACACACTTCTTTTACTGTGTGTCCCTGTCAACAAACCTCATTTGTTAGAAGGGCATTCTTTCTTTAGCTGTGGTTAATATAATCAAACTGATGAGCGTTTTGCTAGCCTGAGAGATGTCTTCATGACTCTTAAGTCCATATATGCTTGAGATATGCCATGCATTTATTTTATTGTTTAAGTCTATAATTTCTTCTTTAAGTCAAGCTGTTTGTAATGTCACTAACATTGTGATACCAATAGATATCAAAATGAAGACACCTGTTTTTGATAGGAAGCTTCTGTTTCATATTACTAGGTCATTTATTACACCCATTATGACTCATAATATATAAGAAACAAATAATATAAAATATTTTTAAAAATCTTATACATGAGAAGTCAAGCCAAAACAAATATTGTCAGCATAAATAATTTCACATGACCATTAAGTTTCATGTTTGTTGAGTATAGATTTTTATTGGAAAATGTTAATCACTCTTTTCAGTATTTGAGTAATGAATTATTTATTTTGCTGCTCCCATTCCAGTGAACACAGTATGTATTCATACACAGTATGTATGGGCTTTCAATAGCTACTGTACATATAGAATCATACTGAAAACTTCACTTATCCCGCATCATAATTGTACTTATCTAACTGGCACAGTTCCTTTCAGGTATAATATGGTTACTCCAAAGTTATATTTGATAAGTTAATACAGGTTTTTAATATACCAATAACTGTATTCCTTTAAAAACTTAAAACAGTAACGGCAGCTTATACATTGCCTATTAAGATTGTGAATTGGTGATTTAGCCATTTATGAATACGCTTTGGTTTTGTTTACTATAATTAACCTGGATGCTTTTTTTTAAGATTCTTACCTATTTTTACCTATCTTCACTTATCTCTCTTCTTAATTACTTAATGTGTTTAAGTTATAATATACACTAAAGGTTATTTCTGGTTTTTTAATGTTGGCTCCCAGGGGCACAAATTCTTAGAACAAGTATTCCATACATTAACTGTTTTTGTGAGAAACTGACTGGATACATTTTTCTGATTAAACTCTTTAGACTGATATTGCTACTAGGTAAATATTGGGTTGGCCCAAACGTTCTGTTCAGGTTTTTCCATAACATCTTATGGAATACTTTCTGAGGTGCTTTTCATATTCTGAATCTCATCTACTTTTTTTAGGGGATGGTGGTTCTTACGATTCTGTCATCTTTTCAGATGCCTTCTGATTCTGGGGAATAAGCCTAGGCTCTAGAATCCCTTATGATATACTTTAGAAATCCCATTATACTTTTATTCTACCCTTTTGGATTGTCTCACTTATCCATATTCAGACTTGTGATTGCCCTAATGCCTTCTCTTTGATTCTTAATAGTTCTTCTGATTCCTTCTGCCACACTCTGGAATTATCTAATACTTGGGTCAAAGTAGTATACAGATTTTGTCTCATTACATTGGCTTCTCAGCCAATTGTATCCCCTGATGTGTTGCTGTTCTGTTTTAGGCCGTCAGTTCCCTTTTGTTTTATTAATTATAAGGATCCCTTTTTTCATAGTTTTCAAAAATAATGCTTATTGGCATTTATTGTTTATCTCCTATGTGCATAGAATGAGCTTTGAACATGACATGGTATCCACTCTATTCTTAACCCTTAAACCTTAGAACTAACTGGACTTTGGGAATTCCCTTTAATCATGTTTGCTGTAATACAATGATATGTTCATATTTTAGGGAAAATGATTTCCAGAACAAATGACTCTTCTAGGATACTTACATAAGTCATGTTTTTTTAGATGATTTATATATGGAATATATTTAACTACATTTGAAAGCATAAATTATATGAAATCTCTTACGAAATTTTATAGAATGATATGAAATATCTCCTTTATATTTCTATATATATTGGTGCTTCTAGTATATTTAATTAGGATGAAAATGTTGTATGTACCAGGATTTAAAATTTGTAATTTTTATCTAGGGTTAAGTTTGGAGCAAGTTGATATTTTATGGCATTGTTTAGTAGAAGATTCTGAGTGTTATGATGACGCACTCCATTGGTTTTTAAATCAAGTTCGAAGTAAAGATCAACATGCTATGGGAATGGAAACCTACAAACATCTTTTCCTGGAGAAGGTAATTTTATTTCTTGACTGTTTGTATTGTTTTTCTATATTTCCTTTTTCTTTCTTGAAATGTAAACTGTAATGTTCATTTTTTCCTGTTTGAAATACTTTTAAAAAAACTAGTCAAATATACTGCTTTTCAGCAGTCCTTATATAATTTTTGCCACTTAGATTTTGCTTTAATTTTGTCCTCTACAGTGTTTATATCTAAATGAATACTTAGTTTATGTTTACAAAAATGTTATGTTCCTTAGCTAAAGTACTTAAACTGACAGTAATTAGAGTAACTCTTGGTAAACACTAATAAGAAATGTGGGGGCTTTTGGTGTGTATTTTAAAAAATCATGAGTAACATTGTAGTTCAATTTTTCAGGGGTGGTGCCCACCCCACTAGTGTGAGAGCCGTATTCTGCAAGTCTTTCCCTAAATGGTATGGTTTTAGCCAGTCTTCCCACAGATATAAGCCAGTGTTCAGATTTGTAGATTTCTGGGGAGGCGTTTTTAGGAAGTGCTGTCATGGTACTAAAGATACTCCTCTATCCAATTTTTGTTTTTATTTATCAGGTGCCACAGTTGGTTCAGGTGATAATTTTCCATTTGAATTTTAAAACATTTATGATAAAGCAATAGACTTTATTATTCCTATGCTAATATTTGAGATTATAAAGGCTCTCTGGGAAGTCTCTGTGACAGAATTGAGTACATATGAATGAGTTTTGGTAATGTAAACTAAATCACTTAATAGATCCAAGACAAAGCTACAAATAGACCTTCAGTTATCTTAATTTCAAGCTCTAACTTATATACAAACTGTACATGTGGCTATACATATTATAAATGTGTGTAGTGTAGGTATACAATAAATAATAAAATTTAAAAATTTCCTTTGGTTCGGGTCGATGTACATCTCAAAAATTGAAACACGTATCAGGTTTCACTTATGTCATGAATAAAATTTTCATTAAATTATCTATTTCTAAATTGTCACTAAAAATCTCAGTTGATACATTTTTTTCTGCAATATTTTTTAGTAAAACTAGGTTTATTAATTTAAATCTGTTATGTTAAATCCAGTAAAATGAAATCTGCTAACTTAATTATCATACTAAACCCTTAAAAAAATTTTTTTTTAAGATGCCCCAGCTAAAACCTGAAACAATTAGCATGACTGGCTTAAACCTGTTTCAGCATCTCTGTAACTTGGCTCGATTGGCTACCAGTGCCTATGATGGTGGTTCAAACTCTGAGGTATGGATTTAGGTTTGTCATTTTATTAGGTCAGCTTGTAGAATTTTTGTTGTTGTTGTTCCTCAAATTAGATTATTGAATTATATAGTCTACCAAGCACTGAATTTACTAACTATGCAGACTTTTATTCTAAGGTTTTAAAAAGTTTTATCTTTTGGTTTTAAAAAGTTTTATAAAGCAAAGTTGATAATTTTGCATTACTAAAGATAACCTCGGTTGTACATAATGAAAACTTGGGATACAAACTTCAAGCTATGAAATAAGTAAGTCACGAAGATGTAATGTACACACAGGGAATATAATCAATAATACTATAACGACTTTGTATGGTGCTGGATGGTAATTGATCTTATTGCAGTGATCATTTAATAATGTATAAAAATATTGAATCACTGTGCTGTACACCTGAAACTAATGTAATATTATATGTTAACTATAACTCAATTAACATGACTTATTATACATTCCTTGATTAGTAAAGAAGAAAGGTTGATTTGTCTAAAATCTGTTTTTCATGCCATTTGTTGTGGCCAGGCTTTTCGCTGCTCTTGGGCAACTCCAGAGTTCCTATTGGTAACTTCTGTTCTGGAATGGAGTCCACCTAAAATCATTTCTGACCATGAGGCATGATGATCAATTCATTAACTGAAGACTGTCACAAATTCCTAGTCTTTTTTTTTTTTTTTTTTTTAACATCTTTATTGGGGACAAATTGCTAGTCTTATCTCTGTTTCTGAGTTCCATTTGCCTAGTTGGGTGGCTGCAAGATTTTGTTGAATGCATTATTCCTAAACTCACCTAACACAGATTGTTATTTGAAAGTCTTCCTTATTGGACATTTGTTCATTAATGATAGCTTTGATTTATGCAGTATACGCTAACATTTTTCATTAATTTTCTTTAGAGGTTGAGTTGTTTATAATAGAAAACTGATGTTAATCTATGTGGTAAAAAATAATTTTAATTGTATTTAGAATGCTTTCATAGTATCTTCCTACCTTCTTTCCTGGTTTGAATAGTGTTCTGTTTGTTTTTGTTTTTAATTTTTTGGTCCTAACTCTTACTTTGATAGCACTATGATAAGTTTCAATTTGGTTATTTCAGATAACCAGACAGATCTGATTTACCTAATTAGTCATACTCTAATTTTGAGATAATACTGCTTTTTAAGTAGATGATATGAACACTAAAGGTGTTCTGTCCCCTATCAGGTTATCTTTCTTCACCCTGTTCAACTTTTGAGAACTTTCACTCTCCACTTTTTCTGTAATTTTCAGTGAAAACTTTTTTTCATCTCATGGTTAATGTCATAAATTTAAATGTCACCTTCGGTTAGCAAATCTTTTTAATTTTCTGTGAACACCTGAAAGCAATGACTTTTTCAGAATAAGTTGGATGAAAGCGTTAACATGTGATGCTAATAATTATGTGTTGTTTTTACTTTGTAGCATGTTTTGAGGACTTGAGTTTTTCCCACTATGTAGTCACAACTTTTGAGTTAAACATTATACACATACATAGTTAGAAGATTTATAACTAAGTATTTTTACAAGTACAGGTATGTTTCAGTGACTGAAGAGATTTCCAAGACTTTTATCATTATTATTAAATATTAGTTAATAACACTAAGTTATTTTTAAATATTTTATAGGATATTAAAACTCTTTGATATTTAATGCCTTTTAAATTTGTAACTGCTCTTCTAATAATTTACATTGTTTGACAAATAATAACATTTATAGATGTCATATTTTTCTTTCTTAGCTTTGTGGTATGGACCAATTTTGGGGCATTGCTTTAAGAGCACAGTCTGGGGATGTCAGTCGAGCAGCTATCCAGTATATTAACTCCTATTATATTAATGGTGAGTGATTTGAAATATTGTCTGATAGGTAATTTTTTATGCAAGTATTTTTTGTTTAGCTATAACTTGTTTTCTTTAATATAGCTAAACAAGAATATAGGATTGATATACATATCTAAACATCTGATTTTCAGGTAAAACGGGTTTGGAGAAGGAGCAAGAATTTATTAGTAAGTGTATGGAGAGTCTTATGATAGCTTCTAGCAGTCTTGAACAGGAATCACACTCAAGTCTCACTATTATAGAAAGAGGACTCCTTATGCTGAAGACACATCTGGAAGCATTTAGGAGAAGGTAATTTTTTAATACCACATTATTAGAATGAATTTTAGACTTTTTTTTTTATGCTGATATGTCCAAAATATTCTTAAAATTAAACTAAAGGTTTTCTTGGGGGCAGGTAGAAAGCATAACTTACCAGAAGTGAAGGGTTAGTAATGGAAGTAATTTTTATTCATGATATGTACCATTTTGCTGTGGAATAGGCAATATAGGTTCCTGGTAAATACTGCAGAGCTTTAAAAATCATAAGACTGAGAAGATATGCATGAATAAGAATCTCTAGACAGAATTCCATCTCTGAGAAAGTATTACTATGATTGAAATGGCAGAACACCACTACCAAAAAAAGTTTCACTAAAACCCTCACCAAGAACATCAAATAATCTCTCATAGTTGAATCAAGTTGAGTCATTTGTTTCATTTGCTGTTTTTTTTTCTTCCTGGACTAGGAGACAGTATTTTAATTTTGAATTTCCATTTACCATGGAAACATGATCAAAAAATTCTGTGTTAATGAATATCTGTATAATTAATTTAGACATACCCTGTGTAATACAGAAATAAAGCAAATTAACATTTATGAATATATCGACTGAATTGAAAGGTGAGTAGATAGTTTTAATTAAGAAATTCTGTTTGTTAAAAATCATGAGTAAATGTAAAAGTACAAAGAACGGTTGAAAAAAATTGTTAAGATTAATAACTTCTTTCAACTTCAGAGCTCAGTTTGATAATGAAAAACTTATACAATTTGTAAATATTGACCTTTTGTTTAAAATATCAGGGAATACTGAATAAAGATTTTCTACACATTCCTTATAAATAACATGGCTCCATGCTTTAAAACATTTAGGTATCGCAAAATTCTTTATTTTGATTATGATTATAATTTGTGGAAATTCTACTTAATTCCTTGTGTTTTTAAAGAATGTGTAAGGGA
Organism: Pseudorca crassidens; assembly: GCF_039906515.1. Taxonomy (NCBI): domain Eukaryota; kingdom Metazoa; phylum Chordata; class Mammalia; order Artiodactyla; family Delphinidae; genus Pseudorca; species Pseudorca crassidens. Next base: position 39,738,093 of record NC_090309.1, read on the forward strand.
ACGCTAGAGTTTTTTGCACAGAAACTTCACACTGCCTCATAATTTTGACCACTTTAAAAACTAAAAATAAAAAAGCAAATGTGATGTTTTATTCAAATTAATAAAAAATTAATACATACTCATAAAATTCAGATATTACACTAAGATAATACTAAAGAAAATCAAAGTCTCTATCTTTTCCTATCAGAGATATTTACTCGTAATGATACGATAGGTATTCTTCTAAAATTTTCTCTGTGCTGCAGGGCCTACAAACAAACGAAAAAGGTCCTTTTGATTCAAGCCCCTAGTCCTCATACAGTGTTACCAATGGTTTTAAAATAAGCGCTTATTTTAAAAGTCTTTAAAAACAAATTGTTTCCTAAGATTCAATGGTGCGTTTTATAAGTTTAACGAATTTCAGTTCAAAAATTCCTTCTCAGATGTACAAACTTTTTTCTAACTCAAAAAAATTGATTATAGTATCCTTGATAGAAGTCTTTGTATTTGTTTATGTTTTACTCTAAAAGTTAATGTTGGTGTTAAATAATTTATATAAATACTATTTTGTGGATGGCAAGTAAAGAAACTAGGAAACAGAATTGAATATTCAAAAGCTAAGAGCTAGTTTTAAAAATTATCTAGGAATTTTCATGCAAATCCTTGTGTAGTATCATTGTACAGTTCAGGTGCTTAATGTGCTTAGTGCTACTCCTAATTTAAAATTGCCTTAACATTTATAAAATGAAAATATAAAGTAATTATTGTGTTTATGTATTCCTTATATTAAAAAAGTAAATAAAAAATGTCTTTTTAAAGGGGTTGCTACTCCTAATTTGAAATTGCCTAACATTTATAAAATGAAAATATAAAGTAATTGTTGTGTTTATGTATTCCTTATATTAAAAGAGTAAATAAAAATGTCTTTTTAAAAGAGTATTCTTTAAAAGAAAAAAAAAGGGGTATTCTTTTTAAAAAGAGTTAAGGTTATAGTCTTAAACAGTGGTCTCAACCAGAAGCGATTTTGCCAGAAGCGATTTTGTTTCCCAGGGTACATTAGATAATGCCTAAAGACATTTTTGATTATCACAGCTTAAGGGAGAAGGCGGTGCTGTTGGCATATAGTAGGTAGAGGACACTGCCAAACATCCTGCATTGCACCAGATAGACCCCTCATAACAAGAAGTTATCAGGCCCAAAAAGATTACTGTTTTGCTCATAGAAGCTGGACATTGGATCACTTCTAGGAAATCAAGTACATTTATTCCCTTACTTGCCTTCCTTCTATTCTAGAATTGCTGATTAGTTTTAGACATTGATAATTTTTTCTTAACTAAATTCAGGTACCCTGGATCCTGTCTTCAACAACTGAAAATAAGTTAGAAAATTAATATTTAGTGAGTGTCATGCTAGATGCCTGTTTCCTTTGAAATATTAATCTTTATAACTCATTTTATGGTTTTAGCAGTCATGGAATCGGCTCTCAGTTTTTAGGCTGGTTAACATATATTTACTACAATACAGTTCTGTCTTTGAAAAATATTTCTTAATACCTTTTTTCCTCTTTTGAAAATAGGAACGACAGCTTGCCATTTACTTACCGGATTAGTTTGTTTCTTTAAATTCCTCCTGCCTCTGCTACTCCCCTGCGTCCCCCCACCCTCCTTTAAAAAAAAAAGTGTTCCTAATGGGTCTTTTTTTTTTTCCCCAGTAATTTTTCTTAGAAACTAATTTTTAAGGAGCTCTTAGCTATATTTACACATTTAACTTTGATTCAATATGATGAATCCAAACTTAAACTTAATGTTGTAGAGTAAATTGGGACGTACTGGACCCTTTTGTGGGTGCTTTCATTTTGTAAAATAGTAAAAACTTCTGTAACATTAAAATGGTTTATAATGATATCCTTCCTATGTGTGGTTTTTGTGTGTTTTAGGTTTGCATATCATCTCAGACAGTGGCAAATTGAAGGCACGGGTATTAGTAGTCATTTGAAAGCACTGAGTGACAAACAGTCCCTGCCGCTAAGGGTTGTATGCCAGCCAGCTGGACTCCCTGACAAGGTAGTTACATAGTTTTAGTTTCGAAATTGATAACATTTCCCAGTTCAAATATATGTTCTTTTTGTATTTTTAAATTGGTTGCATCTCATATTTCAGATGACTATTGAAATGTATCCTAGTGACCAGGTAGCAGATCTTAGGGCTGAAGTAACTCATTGGTATGAAAATTTACAGAAAGAACAAATAAATCAACAAGCTCAGCTTCAGGAGTTTGGTCAAAGCAGCCGAAAGGGAGAATTTCCTGGTAAGTCCATCAGTTCATATTTTCTAGGTTCTATTATATATCGACTTCACACCTTTACTTCTTTGAAGACTACCGAGCATGTTCATGACTCTCCCCGCAACCCTTCCCCCCACCCCCGCCATGCCCTCCCCTACCCTTGGTATGGTGCCATTGATTCTTAGACAGGAGTTAAGTTTTTTTTTTTTTAAGATGTTATTTGCAAACACTTGTCCTCATTTTTCTCAAAAAAATTCTACTTTTGGAGGTTATTTGATAAGCAGTTTGAGAACTAATAAGTTTAAGTGTCCATACACTACCTAGTACCCAATTTTACTCAATAAATTTTTTTTTCTATTTTGATATATTTTGTTGTTGTTTTGAAGCATATGAAAACAATACATCATTAAGTTCCATCTATGCATCTCCCCTTACCTCCAAAAAAGTATCATATTAAGAAATTTTTCATATGGGCCTGATAGGCATATTTGATTCTTCCCTTACTGTTAAACCACTGGTGCATCTTTAGTGTCTTTCCATAGCACATAAAATAGGAGCTAAACAGAGGAACAACCAAGAAAGCTGTTGATTACAGTTTAAAGGTCTGACATTGTAACAGGCTAACTATATATATAGGGGAAAAAGTCTTAAAGTTTTAAAAGCTTCTTTTTAGGACTTTTAACCTGCTTGTGTGCAGAGTGATAATTCTTTGACATCTTTTAGTAAGGAGGCAACAATATTGCTACACCATGCTTAAGATGAAAGTATATGTATGTGTCTTCTAAAGTATATCAGGTCCTTTTAATTAATTAATTAATTAATTTATTTATTTTTGGTTATGTTGGGTTTTCACTGCTGTGCTCGGGCTTTTCTCTAGTTGTGGCAAGCGGGAGCTTCTCGTCGTTGTGGGGCGCGGGCTTCTCATTGCAGTGGCTTCTCTTGTTGCAGAGCACGGGCTCTAGGTGTGCAGGCTTCAGTAGTTGTGGCTCACGGGCTCTAGAGCGCAGGCTCAGTAGTTGTGGCGCACAGGCTTAGTTGCTCCACGACATGTGGGATCTTCCCAGACCAGGGCACGAACCCGTGTCCCCTGCATTAGCAGGCGGACTCTCAAGCACTGCGCCACCAGGGAAGCCCTAATAAGTATTCTTGGTTAGAGGAATAGAGGTTGAGAAGTCTCCTTCCTACCCCTATCTCTGAATCTCCCATTTCCCTTTCCTGAGGCAAATGTTCTTAGGTATTTTTCAAGAGATAATAAGATTATAATGTAAGAATATTTGTATATATACAGTTGACTCTTGAATAATGTGGGGGTTAGGGACACCAACCCTCCACACAGTCAGAAGTTCATGTATAACTTGTAGTTGGCCCTTCATACCCATAGTTCTTTCATATCTATAGTTGTGCATCTGTAGACTCAGCCAACTGAGAATCATGTAGTACTGTAGTATTTACTACTGAAAAAATCTGCTTATAAATGGGTCTGCACAGTTCAGACTGTTGTTGTTCAGGGGTCAGCTATATACTTAAAACACAAATGGTAGCATTCCATTTATACTCTTGACCCCTTGTTCGTTGTGCTTAATATCTTAAAGAACATTCCATATTAGTACATATAGAAAGTTACCACATTCTTTTTAAGATCTGCATTGTCTGTAATATGGTGGGTACCATGATTTATTTTACCTGTTCTCTATTAATGGACATTTGTTTCCTTTCTTTTGATATTATAGTATCATAGATAGTATCCTTAATACATACATAATCTAATGCATGTTGGCTAAATACCTAGGTATGGAATTTTGAGATCAAAAAGTATGTTTTTGTTAACATTGAAATATATTATACATAAAGAGAATATGAAATGAGTAATAATAAAATGAAGACCACCAATGTACCTACCACCCAGATTAAGGAGTAGAACATTATTAGAAGCTAGTTGTGTGTCCCTCCCTGATATCATCCTTTCCACTTCCCCTTAACACTATCTTGATTTGTTACTCTTTTTTTGGTGTTCTTTATAGTTTTACCTCCAGTGTATATATTCCTAAACAATGTATTTAGTTCTGTGAAACAGATAAGTGTGCACAAACTTGATGGATTAAGGAAAAGAGAGTATGGCCTTGTTAGGTCGCAGAAGAACACAAGCTAAAGAGGATGTACTTTCACCCTCTCTAAAGATTTGTGTAAAGCCTCATCTGAGGTTATCAGTGAGAAAATTCTCAAGTTTAGGTCTTGGCACAGTGAAGACATATTTTAGTGCTGTAATGTTGACAAGATGCTGAAATACCAACAGAAATACAGTCACAGAGTCTCTTCTTTTTCTAATCTCTTCATGACTTACTTTAGCTCTTAGGAATAGATCAAAATAGAATTTCTTCTGTGAGGTAATATGAATGTCTTCTGCTGATTTAAGCAGTAGGACATGAAAGTGAGAGTAAAAATTTCACTGTCATATTCTGGTAGTGAACATGACTGGTAAAGACAGTCTGGGTTCAGATAAGAATCTGGACCAGGTTCACTTGCCATTCTTTCCTTAGATAGAGAAGATATTATGAAGGCAGCAGAGATTTTGGTCATGTGGCCCTCAGTAATACATTTTTCTAGTCACACTGATCCTGTTCTCTATCCTTCACATCTGATGCATAGCAGTTGGATCTCCTTTATCATCCTCATAATTCTTTTTGTCTCTCTCCTATGTTGACTGTTCTCTTTCCAGTATTCCATACCTTCTTTATTGGTTCACTTTTTTATTTGGCTGGAATACAATGCAATTGTCCAGTAGCTTCTTGAGAGAATGATGATATGGGGTAAAGTCTGTGATTCTTTGAATGATCAAAAATACATTTCCCATACTTTAAGTGGTGATTTGGCTGGGTATAGAATTCTAGATTGGAAACAATTTTGTTTCAGAATTTTAGAGATATTACTACATTGTGTTTTGTGGTTCTGTTATTGCTGTTTAGAATTATGAAGCCATTCTGATACTTTTTTACACATCCAATTTTTTTTTCCTCTTCTAGAGCTTAATGAATCTTCTTGTTCCTAATATTCTGAAATTTTACAATACTAGGCCTGAGTATGGATCTGTTTTCAACAATTGTAATGGGTACTTTAATATTTAGAGGTCCATTTTAGTTTGGCAAGTTGTATCTTTAAGTTCGGGGAAATTTTCTTGAATTAGTCTTCCTGTGTTCTGTTTTATCATTTATCTCTAAATTCTTTATCTACGTGTTTCATCTCTTGGACTATTCCTAATTTACTTATCTTTTCTTTCCTATGGTTCATTTCTTTGAGTGTTAACTTCCTGAGAGATGTTCTCAACTTTATTTTACAATTCTTTTGAGTTTTTCATTTTTGCTGTCATGCTTTTAATATCAGACATCTGTTTTGTGTCCTCAGAGTACTCCTGTTATCTTAGTTGAGATATCTTTTTGAGAATATTGGGGTTTTTTCTTTCCTTAATTGTTGAATCTTTAAAAATCCAGACTGATGTTGCCTGCATTTCAATTAGAATGTTTAGCTAATTACCTCATTATTTTCTGTTAATCTCATCTCGTCTTTAACCTTATATTTACCACTCTGGCATTCTTTATTCCTACGTATAGATTGAAAATTTTCCATTTGCTTTCTTTTTTCTTCCTCTTTCTAATGAATTTCCCTTAAAAATGTTTATGTTGCAGATCTGGTGATGAATTTTCTCAAGCTTTTTTTGTTTGAATAAAAAGTTTGTTTTGCCTTCAATTTTGAAAGAAATTTTCACTGGATATAGAATTCTAGGTAAAGAAATTTTTTTTCTTTCAGGACTTCATAAAAAAATTTCCCATTATCATTTGGCTTGCAAAGTTTCTGACCAAAAGTCTGTGGTTTTTCTTATCTTTCATCCTTTGTATACAATGTGTCTTTTTAACTGTGCTTCGTTTTAAAGATTTTTCTTTAACATTGATTTTCAGCAGTTTGATTATTAATGTGCCTTGTTGTGTTTTTGTGTTATGCAGCTTGGGTTTAGTTCAGCTTCTGGGTCTGTTGTGTATTTATAACATTTATCAAATTCGAAAAAGGTTAGCAATTATATATTTTTTCAAATATTTTTTTCTTTTTCCTTACCCTTCACCATAATTTCTGGGCTTCTAATTAAATGTATCTTAGTCTGTTTGTTAGTGCCTCATAGATCACTGAGGTTCTGTTCTTTTCCTTTATTCCTTTTCTTTTCTTCTTCTTCTCTCTTTTTCTTTTCCTTCTCTTTCTACTGCTTCGATCCCTCTTCTCTTTCCCTCCTTTGTCAGGTGTTGATCTTGTTCCTGTGCCAAATCAGTATAAGTCAGATTATGGATTATAAATTTGTGTCTGGCTTAGGATTTATCTTTTTGAGGTCTTGATAGTAACTGTAAGTGCATTTGATTTCCAGCTTGCAAACTTGTTTGCTATTATCTGTTCTCTTTTTTTCCCTGTCAGATGTTTGTAAAATTTTTAAAATTTACTTTATTGCAGCTTCAGAGGATAAAAATTAGATATGTGTTGTTTAATATATCATCATAACCTAAGAATTTCTAAGATTTCTTTTTCCTTTTCTTGTTTTGAAACATTCATTGCATTAATATATTAAATTTTGGGGGACTTCCTTGGTGGCACAGTGGTTAAGAATCTGCCTGCCAGTGCAGGGGACACAGGTTCGAGCCCTGGTCTGGGGAGATCCCACATGCCGCGGATGCTAAGCCTGTGTGCCACAACTACTGAGCCTGCTCTGTTGAACCCAGGAGCCACAACTACTGAGCCCACGTGCCACAGCTACTGAAGGCCGTGCACCCTAGAGCCCGTGCTCCGCAGCAAGAGAAGCCACTGCAGTGAGAAGCCCATGCACCGCAACGAAGAATAGCCCCTTCCCACCACAATTAGAGAAAGCCTGCACACAGCAGCGAAGATCCAATGCAGCCAAAAAATAAATTAATTTTTTAAAAAAAGATACTAAATTTTTTAAAGATAGCAACTTTTTCGAGAACCGTTAAGGAATAAGCAATTCTTAAGTTAAAAAAGATCCTCAAAAGTAGTAGAACATAGAAAGCTGCTCAGTTAACTGTAAAAACCAATTCAGCCGTTATAATTGAAAGTTGATACGTTATGTACACAACATGTAGGCCTAATTCACATATCAAATAGAGTCCAAAATCCTAGATAAACTGCTAGCCATCTTAGTTCTATTTTGTAACAAAGTCGTGCATGCTTAGGGTCTCTAACAAACTGGGAAGCAAATCAACTCCATATTATCTTAGCAATACATCACTACTAAGGATGTTTTATCTCACTATTGTAAAAAGATGAACAGTCATAGATTTATTAGATTATCTCAGTAACATAGAAAAGAAATTTTATTAATAAAAATCTACCGAAGTATTAAAAGTTTAATATAGAGTTTCTGTTCATCTAGTAGCCCATGTTTTTCTTAAGCACTAATTTTAAATGATTTGGATAAAACATTACTATCAGAAGAGGGAACTCAGTGATAATTTGAGGGTAATATAATGATGAATAGGAAACTAAAGAAATCAAGTGTTTTGTAGCAATTTAACAAACATAAGATACTTGTTTGTTTGTTTTGCTGCACGTGGCTTGTGGGATCTTAGTTCCTGACCAGGGATTGAACCCAGGGCAGTGGCAGTGAAAGTGGTGGAACCTAACCACTGGACCACCAGGGAAGTCCCTAGTTAGGGTACTCTTAGTGTGACGTGTTTGTGGAATATATGAGACTAAAACATTTTTGAGATATGTAAATGAACACTTGAATAAGTGATTATACCTAGCATCTCTATATAAAATATTGTAGAGATGCCATGTTAATTTCTTAATATATTTTACCTAAATCTGAATGAATTTTTACTTTAAATTGGATGAAACTACTCTGAATAATAAACTGTGTGAATAAACTAAACAGTATCAGAAGTTCTGAGAGGAAAACCTGAAAGGATAATAGATGAATTTCAATACTAGCTATTATACATTTAAAAACTACAATATTATCTCATAAAGAGTGTTAATTAAATCACAATAGATAGCAAAGAAATAGTCTTATGAGATGTTCGGTTTAGGGGCAGAAAGAAAAACCCTGCTTCTCTCATGTTCAGGATGAACTTAAAGTATTTTTTATACACACATGCGCGTGCATACACACAATAAACTCTAGGACAATTCAGAAGATATAGGATTGAAAATTTATCAAACTTTTGGGAGGGCCAAGGTTTCTAGGCTTAGAAATAACAAGAAGGGAAAAAAACATAGGTTTAGCTACACAACAATTAGCAATTTTGCTACACAACAATTATATATTTTTTTAATATATAATTTTATTTATTTATGCATGCTGCCGCGGGTCTTAGTTGCGGCATGCAGACTCTTAGTTGTGGCATGCAGACTCTTAGTTGCGGCATGCATGCGGGTTGTAGTTCCCCAGCCAGGGATCAAACCGGGCCCCCTGCATTGGGAGCATGGAGTCTTGCCCACTGGACCACCAGGGAAGTCCCATACACAACAGTTATATTTAAGGAAAAATACTGAAATGAATCTTACTGGAGGAACTCATTTTCCTTTCCTGTGTTTGAAATATTTTCAGGTAGAATTTTCTTACTTGAGTGGAGGGAAAAGGTAATTTTAAAACGTTATGTGTTGTTGTGGAAAGCAGTAATCGTGCTTCACTCATTCCTGAAAATAGTTGGTTAGTGCCTATCCAATGGAATTTTCCTACATTAAGTTAATAAAATTTAACAATATTTGAGTTTAATTATTCATCAGATATTTCATCATTTTGCTTAACTTTCTTCCTCTGTCCAGCATTTTCTTTAAAAAAACTTTTTTTTCATGGATTAAACAATAATTAATTTGAATGCCTGCTGTTCTAATGCTGGGAATACATGTGTGCCTTTGTGGAACTGGGTTGGGTTTTTTTTAGTGGGGGAGACAGATACTTAAATATAATATCAGATGCTAATAAGTGCTTTACAGAAAGATAAAGCAGAGTAAGGGATTAATAGTGAGATGAGGCTTTTTAGATTGAGTAGTTAGGAGGAAGGCCTTTTAGAGCTCACATTTGATGAAAGACTTGAACTGTGGGAATGATCCATATGCATTCCTGGGGAGGAGCATCTTAGACCTTGAGATGGGAACATGCTTGATGCTTTCAAGAAAGAACATGCTTGTGTGGCTAAAGCATATTTTGGTAGGGACAATGGTGGGAAATGAAGTTGAAGCAAAGAGGACTTATGAATTCTAGAAATGAATTGCCTCAGTCTATTGAGTTCGTTGAGCTTACTGTAATCTAGAATGTTGTAGCTCATCTTTTTTCGTTTCTTGTCAGAACTTTTTTTCTGCCATATAATCTATTTTGTGTTGATAGGTAGTAACAGGGAAGAGAAAACTCGATCATTATAAATACATGCTGGTTACTTGTGAACTAAGGCATTAATGAATCTGTTTCTCCTGCATGTATTGCTAAGGGGAAAAGCTGTAGGTTCCCAGAAAGCTCTGTAGTGTTTTTTACTTGTAAAAATTTTCATATTATTAAGCAAGCAGGAATTGATCTTATTGGAGTGGTGCTAAAGGAGGATTTTCTTATAATTTTTACTGCCTAAGGCTAACATCAGACAACAGAAAATAATATAAGAAGTATGCTTGGCTCTGTTTCTTCTGCACTCAAGAATTCTATTTAAGCTTAATGTCCAGTGGAATTAATTACTATAACTGTGTATTCATGTTGGCAAGTAAGTTAACTCTTATAAAAAAGTTCACTTATGTTTTCTGTTTTTAAGGAGGCCTTATGGGACCAGTCAGGATGATTTCATCTGGACATGAATTAACAACAGATTATGATGAGAAAGCACTTCATGAGCTTGGTTTTAAGGACATGCAGGTACGCGTAAATGTGGTTTGAGTTTTAATCATCTGTTGACTTATAGTCAATAGTTATTTAGTTGAAGATACAGTTCAAAAACAGTTCTTACTGCTTTTGTTAAAATTGTAAGGGAAGTTATTTCCTACCTCACAGATTTATTAAACCAAAAACTTGATATGTCTAATTATGTGTTGATTTTTTCCCCCCTGTTGCTCCTGTTTTTATAGATGGTATTTGTATCTTTGGGTGCACCAAGGAGAGAACGGAAAGGGGAAGGTGTTCAGCTGCCAGCATCTTGCCTACCACCCCCTCAGAAGGACAACATTCCGATGCTTTTGCTTTTACAAGAACCTCATTTAACTACTCTTTTTGATTTATTAGAGATGCTTGCATCATTTAAACCACCCTCAGGAAAAATGGCAGTTGAAGATAGTGAGGTGACTATATCATTTCATTTTCACAAAATCTTGTTTTGTCTTTCTGTTGAGTGGAAAATAATTTTCTCAGTAATCTCTTAAAAGCAATAAAACCAAGGAATCAGTTTATTAATTCATTAACTATTTAAGTACTTAATATATCCCAGGCGTGCTGTTCACAAGGATCAAAATAGACACAGTTTCAGCCTTCATTGAATCCAGTGGGGAAGACAGGTAATTGACATGCCTAACAGATAGTTTCAAGTAAACTAACAGATAAATAGTTTCCGGTAGAGATAGTTGCTACGACTTGCCATTATTAAGGACTGGTGATAGACAGACTGTTTATATTTTATTTGGTCAAGGAAGGTTTCTCTGAGGGAGACCATATAAATCTGAGCTTGCAGGGTGAAAAGGAGCCTACTAAATGAAGTGGATGAGGAATGATCTGGATAAAGTAAACTGATTCCTGAAGCCCTTGATGTAAGAAGGAGTTAGGCAGGTCTGGGAATTGTTTGGGAGCTGGTAAGTAGAGTGTGGAAGGTAGTGGGAGAGTAAAATGAGGGGAATGAAATGAAAAGATAAACAGAGTCAAACTGGCCATGGCAGGCTATTTCCAGTTCACTCAAAGTAAAGTGGACAGCATTGAAGTATTTTAAGCAGAGAGAGAGACATATGTTTTGATTTTTGACTTAAAGGTAATAGGTTTGTTTGGCAAGAATAGAAGAAACAGTAAGGAACCTAATGTAGTAGTCCAAGGAAGAATTGACTTTAAATAACATCTTTTTAGTGATGACTCACAAACTTAGTTCTGCAGACCAAACCTCTTCTCTGAGTTCCAAACTCATATATCCAGTTGTTTACTTGATGCTTCCACTTGATGTCCCATAGGCATCCATTCTTCTTCATTCAACTGGAATCCACCCAGTTGCTCATGCCAGAAACCTGGATGCCATCTCTGTTTTTCTTCTTCCTGAACCCGAGTCTATCCCTACTTCTAATCCAATCTACCACAAGTAATGTTGTTTTGACCTGTTGTCCACTTAATTTATTTCCACTGCCGCCATTCTGTTTCAGGGCACCATCTTTCTTGGAAGAATCATTATTTTGAGACTGAGTGGCAAATAAAATAGTGGTGCTTTTATGACTTTCCTTATGTTAGGCTAACTGTTATTTCTTTCCCAACAATGTTAAGTGGCTTCTTTCTATGTTTCCAGAATGTGTTTGGTCATGAATGACCAAATTGAGTCATCTGTTCCCCATAACCTGGTTTCTTTTGTGGTGGCATATTCTTAAATTCCTAAGAAATCCCCTTTTTGTTCAAGCAGAATAATCAATAATAGATGTCCATAAACCTTCATTTCCTCACCTGTTAAATTTTATGCCATAAATACTTAATAACCTTTTACTTCATGTCAGCAGTGTATTGCCAGTTTAAAAGAAAGATAATTATAAGAATTTCCCAATTTTCCAGGAGGGTGCTAGTGTTCTACACAGTGTGTTATGGGAACATAAGCAGTAAACAAAAATTTGGGGAAGATTTCTGTAAAAGAGGAGTTATTTAAATTGGGTCCAACTGCTGATAAAAGAAGGAAGAGAAGCATTACAGAGTCACAGAAAAGTGAATGGCATGATTGAAAAATTGGGAGTGTGAGTATGATGTAATTCAAATATAAGGACAGAAAGGGAGATTGTAAGCTATACCACAAAGGACCTTAAGAGGTTTTTATTCTTAGTAAAATAGATGGCTGTTATCATGGAAGATTTTAAAACAACAAAATGAGATCTTTTTTGGACTTTCAGAAACAAAGTTTTGGTGTTAGTGTGGAGGATTATATTAGAGAAAACAAAGACCAGAGGTACAAGAGCCAGTTAGTAGGTCATTGTAATTGTCCATTTGAGGCCTAAACCAGAGAGAGAGCATTCATTTTGGGACAGTTATATTATTGAACTTGGTGACAAGTATGCCATTGGTGGCGTGGGGTTTCTTTGTTGAACAAGACCGGTTCAGTCTTGAAGAGGATTACCAGAAGAATAAAGGATCTCCACTGTGTATGACCCATATTGTAGGGCCTTTCAGTCATAATGTAGAACATAGTCTTATACACCTGGGAGATTTTTTTTTCTTCAAATAATTTTTTGCACAGAGTTCAGTCCCTTCCTCCTTTCCTCCCTCTCTCCCCACCTTCTCTTTTTTAAACTGGATGTTTACAAAGGAATGAATTTTATTTCACTGAAGAACTCTCAGTGCCTTGTCCCCAAATAAACTAGAAGTGTTACTTGGGTTGCTTCTCTTTCTTCATCAGGGCTGTGAAAAGCAAAGTTTACTTTGAAACTCCTGTCTCTAAGATTCTCTTGCCTTCAAAGTATATTAGCTTTATACCATTGTACAAAAAGAACGAAATTACTTTTTGTAGATGTGTAAGAAGATTCCTTTGGCATCCCTTATACTGTATAATACCTCAGAATCATTATGACAACAGCTAGTAGTAGAATAATACTATACAAATTCATACTTTGGAACATTCCAAAACTTCTGCTGCTTTAGCTTTTGCTGCTTGTTTACCTCTTGGGTTGTGCTTTAATTAAAAAAAAAAAAAAGAAAGTTGCCTATTTCTTACATACCTTCTGTAATATTCTTTAGCTTACTGTTATCTCAGTACCTTAGAGAGTTCAAATTTAACAAACGATAATGGAAAAAAGTAGGTTCTTTAAAATTGTTTGCTTTTCTCTTAATCTCTGCTTGTCTGAGACTGGAATATAAGGAAGGCATGGATTAGCGAAATAAGAGAAACAGGTGTACTCTTTTCCCAAATGTAAGGTCAGGGATTTAATTTTCCAGGTCTTTGTCATTCTTAGAATAGTGACCTGCAGGGAAGAAATAGATGATAGTCTTATTGAAATTTACTTGTTGGCTTTATAAAACAGACATTTTCACTTTTGTTTGAAAAGTTTTTCTGAGGAAAGTGGCCAGACTTGCAGATCACTTTTTCCCAGAAAAGTGTTCAGTAACAAGTTGAAAAACCACTACTTTGACATAACTTAATTTATTGAATAAATTTATTTACTGTGTAACAAATGCTTTATTCTCACTTTTAAAGTAAGATTTAAAAATATCAAATATGATAATTAGTGATTTTATGCAGATCAAACTTAAGTTTAGATGTTTCAAAAAACTGATCTGTCTTGATAAGCAGTTCCTCTTATTTGTATAGAGCTTAAGATGTGAAGAACTTCATCTTCATGCAGAAAACCTCTCTAGGCGTGTATGGGAGCTACTGATGCTTCTTCCTACATGTCCTAACATGTTGATGGCATTCCAGAATATCTCAGATGAACAGGTAAGTCCACAAAATATTTTTACTTCCCTGGAGGATGGTACCAGTTTACATTCCTACTGGTAGTGTATGAGAGTGCTTGTTGACTGGTAACCTCAGTAAAATTTTGCCCATTTAATAGGTAAAAAGTGCCAGTTCATTTTAATGTTCATATATTTAATTATTAGTGAGATTGAATAATATGGGCTAAATACAAGGCAAGGATTTTCTCTAAAATTATCTTTAGAAAACAGTGAATTTGCCTTTATATTAGTGTTTTTTCATATTACTTAATGTTCTGAATATTGCTTTGTTTTTGACAACAAAAAGTAACGTTTAGAGAAAATACCCTGTGATTTAATGACATTGCTTCAGGGCTTGTTTTGGCTGCTTATACAAGTCAACTGGTAGAAATAGAGAAAAAAGGAGTCAAAGAAATTTAATATATATTAATATTCCCAGAGGCATGACCTCACATGTATTAAGTGTTATATATCTTTGTAAAGATGTCTGTTAAAATTAAAGATTATTTTTAAAAGCTATATATTAAGGAGTTACTTAGTGGGGATACCAACAGAACACCTATAGGACTAATGGAAAAACAATGTCCTAATGTTATGCTAATGTTATCTATGATTTGGGACGTTGTTATGTGATTTCTCAGGGTCTTGTATTTCAAATGACTTGGAAGTGAAGAAGATGGGCTTAGAAAATGGTGGTTGATGACTCATTGTAGCTCTAATAATAATATCGTTGTCAAAGGATGCACATTAAGTGTGAATAACACTTTATAAATTGCGAGTAGAAAAGAACAATATTTTAAAGTTTATGTATTTGTATATGACTTTTTAAATGAGTAGGTGTCACATAAATATTAAATACACACTGTACTGCTTCTGTATCCTTAAAAGTTCACACATTCAATTATGCTGCAATGTGTTTTTCATTGGGAAGATGGCAAATTACCTCAACTGTTGTGGAGGTTAACATACAGTTTTTTCCTATGCTGCTGTTGTGTATTAATTTTAACAAAATTTAATGAATAATTGGTGTTTTAAGCATATAATTAGTACCAATTATATAATTGGTCTTCACTTGTTTGAACATATTTCAATATATATGTAATATTTGAGTTTTTATATAGTGTCATTTTCTTTAGTTTTTTTTTGGGGGGGGGTCTCTTGGTAAGTTGGTTGGAGAAACCTGTGTTTCTTTTTTTAATTTAAGTGTAATGATGGACTTAATTGGAAAGAACTGCTCAAAATTAAGAGTGCTCACAAGCTATTATATGCCCTGGAAATTATCGAAGCACTGGGAAAACCTAACAGAAGAATAAGAAGAGAGTCAACGGTAATTGCTTTTCCATTATTATCATTAAACATTTGTTTTCTCTTTGGAGCAAAATTCCAGAGTACGTTATCTTTTAATTCTCCTGCCACCCTTCCTTATTTATTTATTTATTTCTGCCATTCCCACAGGGAAGTTATAGTGATCTTTATCCAGATTCAGATGATTCAAGTGAGGATCAAGTGGAAAATAGTAAAAATTCCTGGAGTTGCAAGGTTTGATCATATATGTTTTGCAGTGTATTGGTAAAAATAATTCATCTCTAATTTTCCAGAAGTTACCATAATTATTGTTTTAAACTAACTTACCATTTAAATAAAGCATAGTTTAAAAATTATGTATTACTCTAATCACAGTAATAAATAAACTGAGATTATTTAATGCTTTGGTGCTCCTATTTTTAGCACTTATTATTTTTTCTCCTTCATTGGAATACTGTGTTAGGACATCCCAGTGCCTGGGATTAAATGGTTAATGGAATACAAAGATATGTATATAAATTTTTATAAGAATCTTTAAAAAAAATTCTTGAAAATTAGTTGTTTGCTGTTACTTTATTGTATAGACGTTATATTGGTTATATAGACGTTATATTGTATAGACGTTATATTGGTTATTTATCAAAGAATAATTTCTTATATGAAAGATACATAATATTTTACTTACACACACAGACATACACACACACCCAGTTACTGAATCAAAAAGCAGATCTTTACTACATCATGTAGCTCTTTCCTCTTACCATTACTCTCACAATTGCTTACAGTTTGTTGCTGCTGGAGGGCTTCAACAGTTATTAGAAATTTTTAATTCTGGAATTCTAGAGCCAAAAGAGCAGGAATCCTGGACTGTGGTAAGTGAAAATTCACATTTTCAACAAGTTGCAGTAGTTACCCCAGTGAGTCACTTCCATGAACCATTGGCAAGTGTAACGTTTGCTGCAAACTTTATTTTAGTAAAGGAAAGTGTGGAGTACAGTAGAAATAAATTTAAGAAAAAATAAGGAATCTGATAAACTAATTATGCAATAAGAGTTCTCCATGTCAACTCAGTTAAAAAAATTTAAGTGATAATATTAATGACTCTGAACTATAGGTAATTCATGAACATTTTTCCATTAGTTTGGTAAACTATATATTAATATTTACATAGTCTTAAAATTTGGATGCTTTTTAAGAAAAACTTGGTTTTATGTCTTCATTTTTTTGAAAACATCCTTTTTCTTCATTTCATTTTGTTTTGACCATTTCTTCCTTTAAGCAACACTACTGAAAAATGTATTTCCAGACCATTTGTGACTAGTCGGCAATGAAAAAGGTACAGGACTTGAGAGTAAATAAGCCTTTAGAAATTTTTATAGCAAGTGGACATTGCCGCAGTGTATTTTTTAATAGTATTTTACAAAATTTTTGATCCTTAACAAAATGGAAGTTTTAGAAGATGGTACTTTATCACTGTTAACTTGACAAAGCACTGTCCTATAATGTTAGGAAAATAAAATTATGGAATATTTAAAAATTCATAATGCTGGACCAAACTGTGAATCCAGTTTTGTATTAAATGGAAAGGATGCTCATTTCCTGACCTCCAGCAAAGCAGAATAGCATTATCAAACATTGCATTCAAATTTTAATTTCTTAGTACTTGCTTTTTAGAATTATTTTAGAACCTAGGAGTCAGATATTCTTGATTTACTGTCAAATGCTGATATATCCAAGATATTAATGAAAGAAAATACATTTAAGCATATTACTATCTACCAAGATTTTGTTAATCTTATCATTGCTTTCAATACTTTTTGCCATTTTTATTTTATATATTTTGCTACAGATATTTTCCTTTTTAGAATAGATACCTCTACTACAGTAATTGTTTTCTGTCTCTTAGAACTGAAATGTCTGTTGTGTTTTATTGTATTGTCTTTGTTGTCTCAGTGATCTCTCAGAATTATAAGGTGACTTTTAGTTCTTTGGCAAAGTGGGAGAATTTTAAATCTTTAATGAGTAGTTGTGTGTCGTTTATAGGACTTTTGTTTATAAACTGCTCTAAGTTTAGCTTTGAATAAAGTTTACAGGTAATCATATGCTAAAGATTTTCTCTCTTTGTTTCCTTTAAAATTGTGGACACTTTTATGAAGTATTAAGAAAAATTTACTGCTACATGGGACACATTGTAGCCTGGCAACACAGATGGCTTTCAAGTCAACTGAGATCCCATATTTATAATGTATCTCTCAATATATTATAGGGTACTGTGGATACTCTTACATGATGAACAAAATTTCAAGATTTTCATGAAGTCCAATTTGTCCATTTTTTCTTTTGTTACCTAAGCCTTTGGTGTACTATCCAAGAAATTATTGCCAAATACAGTGTCATGGCACTTTTGTTCTGTGTTTTCTTCACAGAGATTTATTTATTGAGATTTATTGTTTTAGGTCTTATTTATTGTTTTAGGTCTTATATTTAGATCCTTGATTCATTTTGAGTTAATTGTTGTATATGGTGTTAGGTAAGGGTTCAACTTCATTCTTTTGCATGTGGAGATCCAGGTTTCCCAGCATATTTTCTTGAAAAGACTCCTTTTCCCCACAGTGAATGGTCTTGGTACTCTTTTCAAAAATCGTTTGAACATTTTCGTGAGGGTTTATTTTCAGGCTCTCTATTCCATTCCTTTTATTTTTTTGTCTATCTTTATGCCAGTACTACACTGTATTGATTACTGTAGCTTTGTAGTAAGTTTTGAAATCAGAAAATGTGAGTCTTCCAGTTTTGTTCTTTTCTTGTAAGATTGTTTGTCTATTTGGAGTCCCTTGAGATTCCTTGTGAATTTTAGAATGGATTTTTCTGTTTCTGCAAAAAACATCATTAGGATTTTGGTAGGGATTGCATTGAATCTGTAGGTCACTTTGGGTAGTATTGATATTTTAATAAGTCTTCCAGTTCGTGAACACGGGATGTGTTTCCATTTATTTGTCTTTAATTTCTTGGAGCAGTTTTTTGTAGCTTTCATTGTAGAAGTCTTTAAACTCCTTGGTTAAGTTCATTCCTAAGTATTTTATTCTTTTTGATGCTATTGTAAATGGAATTGTTTTTTTAATTTCCCTTTCATATTGTTCATTGTTCACGTATAGGAATGCAACTGAATTCTGTACGTTGACTTTGTATCCTTCTACTTTGCTGAAATTATTTACTAGTTTTAAGAGCCTTTATATGGAGTCTTTACGGTTTTCTACATCAAAAACAGATAAATTTACTTCTTTCTTTCCAATTTTGATGCCTTTTATTTTTCTGGTGTATTGCTTAGGCCAAAGCTTCCATTACTGTGTTGAATAGAAGTGGTGAAAGCAAGTGTCCTTGCCTTGTTCCTGATCTTAGAGGAAAAGCTTTCAGTCTTTCACCATTGAGTATGATTTTCACTATGGATTTTTCATATATGGCTTTTATTATGCTGCGGTAGTTTCCTTCTGTTTCTATTTTGTTGAGTATTTTTATCATGAAAGTGTGTTGAATTTTGTCAAATGCTTTTTCTGCATTAATTGAGATGATGTAGTCTTTTCCTTCATTTTGTTAATCTGGAGTATTTACATTGATCATTGCTATGTGGAACCATCCTTGCATTCTAAGAATAAATCCCACTTGATCATGGTGTATAATCCTTTTAATATGTTGCTGAATTCTGTTTGCTAATATTTTGTTGAGGACAGTGTCTTTTGTCTGGCTTTGGTATGAGGGTTAATGCTCACTTCATCGAATGAGTTGGGAAGTTCCCTCTTCAGTTTTTTGGAAGAGTTTGAGGATCGTTGGTATTAGTTCTTCTTTAAACGTTTGTTAGAATTTACTAGTGAAGCTGCCAGGTCCAGAACTTTTCTTTTTTGGGAGATTTTTGATAACTGATTCAATCTCCTCACTAATTATAAGTCTGCTCAGATTTTCTATTTTTTTGTGATTGAGTCCTGGTAAGTTTTGTGTTTCTAGGAATTTGTTCATTTCATGTAAGGTATCCAGTTTTGGGGCATACAACAGTTGTTCATAGTACTCTCTTACAATCCTTTCTATCTCTAGAATTAGTTGAAATGTTCCTACTGTGATTTTAGTAATTTGACTTTTATTTTTTGTTAGTCCTTCTAGCTAAAAGTTTGTCAATTTCGTTCTTTTCGAATAACCAGCTTTGATTTTCACTGATTTTTCTCTAGGTTTTTCTATTCCCTGTTTTGTTTACCTCTGCTCTGATCTTTATTATTTCCTTCTTTCTACTGCTAGCTTCAGGTTTAGTTTGTCTTCTTTTTCTAGTTCATTAAGCTGTAAAGTTAGATTGTTGGTAAGAATTTTTCTTTTTTTTAATGTAAACATTTACATTTATAAATTTCCCCATTAGCATTGCTTTCATTATATTCCATAAGTTTCATATTGACCATGTTTTTTATCTTCTTTTGTGAAGTGTCTTTATATCCTGGGGGTTTTTGTTTTGATTTGTTTGCTTTCGTTTCTTTGGGTTTTTTTCTTTTCATTTATTTTATTTTTGGCTGCGTTGGGTCTTTGTTGCTGTGCATGGGCTTTCTCTAGTTGTGGCAAGCAGGGTCTACTGTTCGTTGTGGTGCACGGGCTTCTCATTGTGGTGGCTTCTCTTGTTGCGGAGCACAGGCTCTAGGCGCATGGGCTTCAGTAGTTGTGTACGCAGGCTCAGTAGTTGTGGCACACGGGCTTAGTTGCTCTGTGGCATGTGGGATCTTCCCGAACCAGGGATTGAACCCGTGTCCCCTGCATTGGCAGGTGGATTCTTAACCACTCTGCCACCAGGGAAGCCCCCTGTTTTTTTTTTTTCTTTGTAAAGAGCTATAAGACTTTTTTCCTTAATCAGTTGGACAAGTTTTTTGGTCAGATATATGTATTAGGAATATTTGCATTCAATGTGTAGCTTGCTTTTTCTTTATATTTACAGTATCTTTTAAGCAGAGAAGTTTTAAATTTTAACAAAATTTATATCCTAGCTAAGAAATCATTTTTCCAAGGTCACAGAGATTTTCTCCTGTGTGTTCTTCTGTAAATTTTATAGTTATCTTTTACATTTAGGTCTGTGTTATATTTTGAGTTAACTTTTGTATATGTAGAGTGAGGTTGAGGTTTTATTTTATTTTTTCCATATGGCTCTCCAATTTTTCTAGCACTGTTTGTTGAAAAGACTTTTTTTCTCACTGAAATTTCCTGGTACTTTTCTTGAAAATCAATTATATAGTATTGCTCTGTTTCTTGGCATATTGGTATAGTTATAACACTTAGTAGTGGTATTAGGAAAAGAGGAGAACAAGGACCATTGAAGAGAAAGCTCTGAAGCTCTCATACATAGGTGATATTCTTATTAATTTATTTGAAGGAATTGCTTTATTTTAAAAATTTTAAAGTAGAGCTTTAAATCAGAAATTTTACTTTTCATACTAAACAGTATTTTACTGATGAAATGCTTGTTTTATTTTAAATATACATATATACAGTGCAAATTTTTCAGTTGAATAATTTTCTAGAATTATTGAGAATTGCTTTCACTCCCAAATAGCAGAGTATATGCCACTTAGGTGGAGAGACAGCTTCCAGTATTTTTGCTCTCAATGCTGATTTTGTAGGTAAATATCTTTATTATTATTTTAATAATTTTTAAAATTGTAGTACATTGCAAGCAATATTTTTTTACATCCTGTATATCTCTATTACATATATTTGTATGATTCTTTCTTGATAGAAATGCAAAAATGATATTTTCTTCTTATCCACAGTGGCAGCTAGACTGTCTTGCTTGCTTGCTGAAGTTAATATGCCAGTTTGCAGTAGATCCATCCGATTTGGATTTAGCTTATCATGATGTCTTTGCCTGGTCTGGTATAGCAGAAAGCCATAGGAAAAGAACATGGCCTGGGAAATCGAGAAAGGCTGCTGGTGATCATGCCAAGGGTCTTCATATACCAAGATTAACAGAGGTAAAGTACAAAAGTCACCATGTAGTAATGAATTTTATTTGTCTTCTAAGAGAGCTTGTATATTTTTGTTTTTACAAAATGAATAATGTCTATGAGATGCTATCCTAGATTACCACAGTATGACCTAACAGCAGAAGCAATGCCTTCATTTTAAAGCAGTAGAAATTACGAAGCAGTAATACTTTTCAGTTCATCATCCAAAATGCAGGAGTGCATTAATCTTGTGCCATTTTAATGTTATCTAACTGTAGGATTGAGTTCATTAGTTGGTCTCAGTAATTTTTATACTGAGTGTATCAGGGTCCATTCAGGAAAACAGACCACACTAGATATTTCAACAGAGTAAATTTAAAATTGAGAACTGGTTTTATACATATGTGTTGGAGGGCTAAAAATGAAAAATGGAATGTTGAGGTAATGCGGGCAAGTAGCCATTCACCACCCCTAGGGTTTGAGGAATATATGTAAAAGGCTGTGGTTATCAGGAATGAGAAGCTTATAAGAGGGATCCTGTTGAACTGGAGTTTAGGCCTCCGAGGAAGTGGTTCTGTTACTGCTTCTGAAATCATTTGCCTCTTCTGGTTAAAATACTTATGGAACAATGTTAACAGGAAAAACAGGGGAAATTCCCTGGCTGTGAAGTGGTTAGGGCTCCACGCTTTCACTGCCAAGGGCCTGGGTTCAATCCCTGGTCAGGGAGTAAGATCCCACGAGCCGCATGGTGCGGCCAAAACAAACAAAAAAAAAAAGAAAGAAAGAAAAAGCAAGGAAGTAATCTCTCTAGTATCCCACGTTGACAAACCCAATAGAAAGCCAGCTGGCAGAGGAGAAATTTAGTTTATAATGTACCAGCCCTAATGTCACAGAGCAAGTATCAATATATAGTATGGTAGGTTTAGAGCCAAACGAAAATGGCACAATAACCAATGCATCCAGCAATAAAATTAAAATTCTTTTTGGCTGTGGATTCTGTTATTCATGTGATCAAATATTTGCCCTTCCAGTGTCTCTGTTAGTGAACTGGGAACTGGGGAGAGATGAAGATGAGTTTTTACTTAATCGCTTCTTCATTTTGTAACCATTTGAGGACAGCAGCTTACCTCCTACCTGCTCCAGAAACACCACAGTAATGAGTTGTTACTGATAGAGAAATAAAATACACATACTCATATATGGCATTTTAAAATAATTGGCTAGTTTTTTTTTTAACAAATTTATGCAAGTACATAATTACTGAAAACAATTTAGAATGTACAAGTGAGGGAATTCTTTGGCAGTCCAGTGGTCAGGACTCTGTGCTTTCATTGCTGAGGGCCCAGGTTCGATCCCTGGTCAGGGAGCTAAGGTCCCGCAAGCCGTGGCGTGGCCAAAAAAAAAAAAAAAGAATATACAAGTGAACCTTCCAAAGTCATATAGGTCACTACCATTAATAGTTCTATGTGTTAATCTTTTTATGTGCATATTTTTTCTTATGCGTATGCCAATGTTACATTTTTATAGTTTAGAAAAAGAGCATACAATATATATATTTTTCATTTGTTTATCATAATATTTAATTAGAGCTTAGAAGGTATATCTAAGCTATTTGGGGGGAAATTTTTGTTACCCTAATTCTGGAGACAAAGTCATCCAATAGTAAGGAAGAACACTAATTCTTTTAATAATTTACTATCATTCATTATTTCGTTTGTTCTCCTTTAATAGCCTTTTAGAAGGTTCAGAATCCAAATTGAACTTCCAATTCCAGCCTAAATATAGCTTTTCTTAAAACTCTTCTTATTTTGCCAGGCACAGGTTTAGTTGCTGCTCCCTTCTGTTGCTCATTTGGCACATTGCATATAATTGTGTTTCAGTGCTTTTGATGTTTTCTGCTGCACTGGACTAACTTCCCCAGGATGGAAACAGTGCTTTTATAAAATTAGTGCCCAGAATGGGTTCTGACCTGCAGAAGGGATTCAGTAGTTCTTTATTAAGTTAGCAAATATTTTTTTCCATTATATAGATGAAGAACTAGAACCTAGAAATTCAGTATTTATTAGAGTCATACAGCTTGAAAGTTAGCAAACTAAATGTTGAACCTCAAGGTTTTTAATCTGGAATCCATGTTTGGTATCTATGGTATATTATATTGCTTTTCTATGTTTATTTCAGGGTGGTTGAGGAATCTGCCACTGCTTGACATTTTTTTATTTCAAAACTGAAAAAGGTTACTTCACCTACCACCCAAAAAAACCACTGACTTGTGTAATACATAATATTTTTCTCACTCTATTGGGTGACATGCAGATAATCTGTGGACCAAATAGAAAGGATTCGCCTGTGTATTTCTAAATTTTTAATATTTTCTTTTTAAAGTTGCTATTCTGAGGTTTCTTTATAAAAATCTGGTTTTCTAATATTTAATATTTTTACAGTATTTTCCAATAACCATTTTAAGAATATTCCTATCCTTTTATAAATAAAAATCAAAGTAATTTGGAGTCTGGTTTAAAACGCAGTTCTGTGTTTTAGTGTACTTATAGATTTTTTTTAATGTTTTTATTTTAAAGGTATTTCTTGTTCTTGTCCAAGGAACCAGTTTGATTCAGCGACTTATGTCTGTTGCTTATACGTATGATAATCTGGCTCCTAGGTATGAAGTTTTTACATAATTTATGATTGTATGTATTTAGAGTAAGAATACAGTGTTTTAAAATTTTAATTTGAAAAAAATTTGAAACCTAACAGAAAAATTGTTAGGGTGTTTTAGTGAACTCTCATATCATTCATGTGGATTTGCATATTGTTATCAACATTTTGCCAGTTTTTATCGAATGATCATGAGCACGCATTTTCTGTGGGTATCCCCAAGCACACATTTATTTACATATCCTGAATCTTGTAAGAGTTCAGACATTATGATCACTTACTGATAAATAGTTTGATGTGTATCTCCTAAGTCCAAGGACAATTTCCTAACAACTATAGTAAGATACTCAAATTTAGAAAATTTAACATTGATATAATATTATCTAACATATAGTCCATACTCAAATTGTCCCATTAATATTTTTATAGCAATTTTTTTCCTCGTCCAGGATCACGTACTGCATTTGGTAGTCATATTTCTTCCATTTCCTTTAACTGGGGATACTTTCTTAGCCTTTCTTTCATGATACAGACATTTCTGAGTATCACAAGCCAATTCTTTTATAAAGCCTTTTAATTTAGGTTTTCCTGATTGTTCCTCACAATCAGATTCAGACTATACATTTTAGCAGGAATACTCCATAAGTAACGTATCTTTCCCAGTACATCCCAGTGATATCAGTTTGTCCTATTATTAGCGATATTAATTTTGATCAGTTAATCTGGTTTCCTCCAGGTTTCTCTACAATGAAGTTTCTGAGTTTTCTAATTAAAAGTAACCTATGGGAAGATAATTTGCAACTGTTTAAATTTCCTGCTTCTCATAAAACTTATTCATTTAGTTTTAGCATTCAGTGATGATTCTTGCCTGAATTAAATATTAGTATAATGTTTGCAAACTAGTGATTTTCTAACTCTTACCATTCATTTTATGTTTATTAGTTGACATTCTGTCGTGACGAAGAGCTTTCTCTTCCTTTTATTTAGTTAGTATCAATTTGGATGTTTTTCATTCAATGTAATTCATTACTATTACTATTCACTTTGCTCAAATTATACCTTAGTTGACATCTTCACGTTTGTTCATGTGTCCTTTGGCTATGTCCCCATTATTTGGGTGGAGGGGAGGAGTACTCCCCACCCCCACCCCCCCACCCCCCCCGACCCCCGTCATTTTAAGATCTTCCGGGCTTTCAGTTTCCCTGCCTTAGTTGTTGAATCAGCATTTCTTTAAGAAACCCTAGTTCCTTTTGGTGGGGAACCTGCAAAATATAGTATCATTGCTCCTAGTGTTTCCTTGCTTCTAGGCCCTCAATAGATAAAGCTGGAAATATGTGTATAAGAATATAGTTTAAACGTGTAATATGATTTCATTTATTTGGGCTACATTGGAGACTTTTTTTTTTAATGATCAAAATTTTAATAATGTATAAATGATAGTTGCTAATACATGAGGACCTGACTCTGTATGCCTCAAATAATCACATAAATTATGTTAAAGTGTGTAGAATTAATTTCCAAGTCCTGTATTCTGTAGGTGTTCATTTTGGGCTGAAGTTTGCCATTGTTAACTGATTTACAAAGCTAATATAAACACATTTCAAAGTGCTTAACGTTATTTATGGCTAATAGTTATCTGTTTTTAGATGCCTTTAAAAGTCACCTTCATAAGCAATGGTTGCATACAAGTAGCATGATTATTTTAAGATTATTTCTTGTTTAATGTATCTTTCTTTAGTGTCTGTCTCAGTTGAATTCACATTCATAACTCGATCAACATCTGCTCTACCCCACTGGACGTATAGTTCTATACGAACTATATCTGATTTTGCTCACCATTATATTATCAATGCCAGGCACCTTACCTCATTATTTATAAAACTTATGAATGGATAATGTGGGGAAACAAAGAAAGTGCTATAACATGACCTTGGTTTGTATGATAAAATACATTTTATACGCCAAGTAACAGTGACTCTCCAGTTAAATAATTCTTAACTCTTCCTCCTTGTCCTTTAACACAGCAGTCCCCAACCTTTTTGGCACCAGGGACCGTTTTCACGGAAGACAATTTTTCTACAGACCGGAGTGTGTGGGGGGGTGGTTCAGGCGGTAATGTGAGCAGTGGGGAGCCCCACATAAAGCTTTGCTCGCTCTCTGTTCACCTCCTGCTGTGCGGCCCAGTTCCTAACAGGATGTGGACTGGTATGGGTCCGTGGACCGGGGGTTGGGGACCCCCGTTCTAACACACATTCTATATACCTCACTATCCCACACGCCACAATATATTGATTAACAAGGCAGTTCAGTGACTGCTTTGGTCTGCTTTTATTTCTTTAGAATTAAGAAATGTTCACTTGACTCTTAACCTCACACAACGAAAAATATGCGAGTTTGATACCAGCTGCTGCTGTTCAAGCTGGTTCACTGTGACAGTTATTTCTATTCTACCAGTTCCATTCTTAAAGATCTCATTACAGTCTTTGTAATGTGAGGGCCCCCTACCCCCCACCCCCAATCTTTGTGTTTTTTTGACTCCTGTTCCTGCACCATTGTCTTTTCATAAGCCTCCACCTTCAGTTTATATGGTCCTGGGAGGTTTGTATCAATTAAGATAGCTAAAATGAACTTTTTGCCTGTTATCAAAATCTTCTAATGCTACATATTTAAAAGGTAGATTGGGAGGTTGCTCTTGGTAAAGTTAAATATATTAAACCAATATGATAAAAGTTAAACATGAAATATGGCCAAATACTAGATTTATAAGTTTTAACTTTTTAGTACCTTTTACATTTTAAATCAATAATACGGATGAGTCTTGCTCTTTCAGATTTTCATAGGTGTTTTGTTAATTATAACAAAGTAGGTATCTAGAGATCAGTGCTTTTTTTTAAAAAACAGTTTATTTGTAAGGTGAATACTAAATCCCTATATGCTGGTTTTATTAAAATGAAAGTTTTTAATGTTTAGTTTTCTTTAAATTGAGGTAATACATTTTCCATTGAAGTTACTACAAGTATCAAGGGGAAAAAATAGAGGTGAAGTAATATAGAATTAAATTAGTTATTTTTCTCTACTTTTCAATAATTTGCTTTTAACCATTCCTGATGAAAATTGACATTAACAATACAAAAGGAAGGGCATTTTATGTCATTGTATGTTTTTTTTTCTTTTTGTGAGTCGTATCTTTCTATTAGAGTAGAATATAATGTCGTTACAGATGCTATAACATTTAGAGCCAGAAAGAATATTTCATATGCCACAGATTAAGATTAAACTCACATTTCTAATAGTATGTGCTGACTGTTTTACTCAGCTAGCTCCTAGAATATATTTATGTCCTAACTTTTTTGTTTTATATTCATCTTATCTCCCCTGATAGGCTGTAAACTCCAGGAGGCCAAGGACTACTGCATAAGGGTGTTTTTTTTTTTTTAGGAGTCTGAAGTTTAGACTCTAAACCATTATAACCTTTCTCTTTGTAAGCCACGTCACTTTCGTAACCAAATCTTTAAGCACTTTTTGAGAGTTCACTTAAGTCAGTATGGGATTCACTCACATTTTGTTTATTAAATTGAAACACTCATTTAATGTTTGCTATAATAAGATTTTGCCAGTGATTCTTTAAATTAAAAATGAAGACCATAGGAAAATAAATTAGCAGCTTTCATAAAATCTAATCTTTTGGGGGGCAGGGAAAGTTAAAGGATATGTAGTAAGAAATTGAGTTATTTTTAGTTCGTTGCTGAATTTAATTACTGCTGGTGGTGTGTTTTTACTTTGCAGAGTTTTGAAAGCTCAGTCTGATCACAGGTCTAGACATGAAGGTAAGGGTTCCACAAAGTTAATTTTTAATAAAGATTTGGATGACTGGTTATATCTATATATAATATCTTTAATAATGAACATTTTGTTTTCATCATGCACAAGCCGTTATAGTAATTTTTTTTTTCCAATTTTTCTGTAGTTTCACATTATTCAATGTGGCTCTTGGTGAGTTGGGCTCATTGCTGTTCTTTAGTGAAATCTAGCCTTGCTGACAGCGATCATTTACAAGACTGGCTAAAAAAATTGACTCTCCTTATTCCTGAGGTAAGCTAAAGATTGAAGATTAGTACTACTCTTCATATTTTTTCGTATTAGCATCGATGATAAAAAGAGCTAATGGAAACAAATGAACATGATTCCATAAATATATCCTGTTGCCTGGAAGGTACTTAATAATCCTTTAAGATCTAGAGTGTTTTGAGCTATGTACACTTAAGTGTGAACATTAAATATTTTGTAGCATTCATATTTGTCTTTTTCTGCAATATTTGTTAACAGAGTGATTCTTTTGTTTTGGGTTTTTTTAATTGTTTTTTTTCCTGAGGGTTGAGAAGGATTTCAGCATTTATTTATTTATTTATTTATTTATTATTATTTTTGTAATTTACATTTTAGAGAAGTTTCTTTTACTTTTTCTATTTGAGTGTATCCTTAGATGCAAGAGAGACAATATATTTCCTTTTGATTTCAGTGTTGACACTGAAGTCAATATAATTTTCACCAATCGTATCTTGATGTTACTCACACCATATTCCTGAATGAAATAGTATAAACACACTAATACACTTAGCCACGATATTCATATCTTTTTTAGAGAACATTTTCTAATATTATTAGCTTTGTATTGAATGCATATGTATTCTTGTTCTGGCTCTGTCCCAGGTAACTGTTGTGACACTTGGACAAGATTCTAAAATCTGTAAAATGTTTTGGGTTAAGTACTTTCCAAGTTGCTTCTAGTTCGGAAAATACTGGGTTGGCCAACAAGTTTGTTCAGGTTTTTCCATAGCATCTTACAGAAAAACTCAGACGAACTTTTTGGCCAACCCAATATTTTTCCTGTTAATTAATCATGTAAATAAATTATTATAAATATCCTTATCTCAATCCTTTTTGTATTTGTCTGTTCTTGTATTTACTTGGTTTGTTTTTATGACCATATTGGGAATTTCTGAAATGTTTTTACATATTACCGTATACTTTGGGGTACTTCATTTGATCATGTATTATTTAGATGCATGAGTATGTGATCAGGACATTGTGTTTTAAAACATGTTACTAAAGAAGCCATCTAACATGTTATTTCTGCCAACATATTAACCTTAAGATTAACTTTTTAATACTAACTCAGACTATCTTTGGAACTTTTTCATTTAGACTGCAGTCCGTCATGAATCTTGCAATGGTCTTTATAAGTTATCTCTGTCAGGGCTGGATGGAGGAGACTCAATCAATCGCTCTTTTCTGCTACTGGCTGCCTCAACATTGCTGAAATTTCTTCCAGATGCTCAAGCACTCAAACCTATTAGGGTAAGATTTTACTGTGTTCAGGAGCAATTTCTATTTCTGCCATTTCATTTGCCCCAAGTTTATCGTTGTATTGTCCTTGCAAGTAATTTTGAGTACCTGTTTACTATCTGTAGTTTTCACCAGGAGGATGGTAGTTATATGTAATAGTTCCTAAAGTGGCAGCATTGTGACATATTGTGTCCATGTTACACCTAGGGATAGATCCTGTGTCCTTGGGTTCAGCTGTGTGGGATCTCTCATGGATATTGTTTTGGAAATAACATTTGTCCTTACTAGGTTCTGAACCTTGTGTTAATAAGTTGAATGATAGAAACATCATAAATGTAGCTTTCTTCTTATTCAGTCACAGTTGTTTTATTTTTATCTTTATGATACTCAGAATTTTCAGTTTTCTTCCTTGTTCCCATGTATACACTAACATTAGCCTTATAAAAGCCTTCTACCCCATAATAAATACAGGGCCCATTAATAAGTAAATTTTACTAATCCCAGAAATATGATGCATTGTAGGATTTACGTTTTTCTTCTCCATATTTACCGTCTGTCATTGACTATGTAAGAAATGTAATGTGTTCTTTATTTTTCAGCTTTCAAAACTATAATAGACCATTGTATGTGGGTAGATTTATATATACTCATTTTCTGTAGGTTTCTTTTGTTTCCACATTTTCATTGAATTTTTAGTTGGCACTACATTATTTAGTATTATACATTATTCATATCTTTTCCAAGTAGGTTATAAGGAATTTCAGAGTACTGTTTTTTTGAAAGTTCTCTTATTATTCACTTACATACATAGTTGTTCTAATTTTACAGACACTAGGAGTATTCTCTCCATTTTGGGGGTTAAATTTTGAAAACTGTTTAGTTTGTAGGGATTTAATTTTTTTTTATAAAGCTTGTAGTTTTTAAAATGTATTATAATTTTAAGTTATTTTCCCCTTTTAAACTATTTTCACAAGTTTAAATTTTTTTTTAATAGATAGATGATTATGAAGAAGAACCAATGTTAAAACCTGGATGTAAAGAATATTTTTGGTTGTTGTGCAAATTAGTTGACAACATACATATAAAGGATGCTAGTCAGGTATGTTCAGAAAGTTATACATTAACTTGTTAATAGAGATGTATTATGCACTTGTATGTTCATGCATTTATAGGTCGTTATCATTAAGGACATTTTTATCAATCTGTAATGAGTTGAAAATGTCATAATTTTTCTACTCTATTCGTACCTTTTTGTTCTGCTCTAATTTCTTCTTTTTACTCTGACTTTAGTTGAAATGTCTTCATTTGGTACTTACAAGTAGTTTCCTGTGTCTTGTAAGATTTGTGGATATAAAATCTTATTTGGAATGTGAAATTTAGACTTTAAATATACAGCTTTCTGTAGTAGCAAGTGGATTCTGAGAATGTAAAATAAAGTTGCAATTCAAATAGAAATTACTTTAAGCTAAAGAAACACTGTCAGTTTGCTGATCTACTAATTTTCTTATATGAGACTAAAATGATACTTCTATCCAAAGAAATACTTAAAACAAGTTTATTTCAAAGACATACTTGCCACATAAAAACTTTTATTTTTTCTTTTTATAAATTTAGTAAGCTAAAATACATCTAATTGATCTCAGAAGAATGAGAAATGCTTGAAAAAGATACATTTAAATATTTAGGAAACCTTTTCTGTCAATTTTTTTTTCATGTATTTCCATCAAAGTCCAGTATATACACTTTATATTTTAAGAATCCTATCGTGTTTGAACGTCCTACTTTTAAGGAACCGTTTACATCTGAATTCTTATTTTACTTTTCATTTAAGAAATAATTATAAAAATTAATATTGAGCATGTTTTAATTTTTTCTTCCAGTTTTATTGAGTTATAATTGGCATACAGCACTGTGTAAGTTTAAGGTATATAGCATAATGACTTGACTTACACATATCATGAAATGATTACCACAATAAGTATAGTGAACATCATCTCATATTGATATAAAATTAAAGAAACGGAAAAAAATATTTTTTTCCTCGTGATGGGTACTTTACTCTCTCAACAACTTTTTTTTTAAAATTAATTTATTTATTAATTTATGTTTTGGTTGTGTTGGGTCTTTGTTGCTGCACATGAGCTTTCTCTGGTTGTGGCGAGCTGGGGCTACTCTTTGTTGTGGTGTGCGGGCTTCTCATTGTGGTGGCTTCTCTTGTTGCGGAGCACAGGCTCTAGGCTCCCGGGCTTCAGTAGTTGTGGCTTGCGGGCTCTAGAGCACAGGCTCAGTAGTTGTGGCACACAGGCTTAGTTGCTCCACAGCATGTGAGATCTTCCCGGACCAGGGCGGGAACCCATGTCCCCTGCATTGACAGGTGGATTCTTAACCACTGTTCCACCAGGGAAGTCCTCAGTAACTTACAGCAGTGTTAATTACATTTATCATGTTGTGCATTACCTCCTTAGTACGTATGTATCTTATATCTTTTGACTACCAATTCCAGTCCTCCCTCCCCCCCCCGAACATGTCTTAATATATTTGACTTTATCCATAAAATGTTGATTCCAGATAGACATTGATTTTTTTTTAAACCTATGGTTGCCTATTTAAAGTATGAATCTAATATTCTTGCTTGCTAGTCAAAGTAATTTTCCTACTTAGTGATCTGAATTTCTTTGAGAATCTTTTTTTTTTTTTTTTTGGCCACACCATGTGGCTTGTAGGATGTTAGTTCCCCCACCAGGGATTGAGCCTGCACCCTTGGCGGTGAAAGCATGGAATCCTAACCACCACTTGGACAGCCAGGAAATTCCCTGGAATCCTCTTAAATTAAGTTCTGTTTTATGAAATCTGTTTTAATTTTGTTGCTCAGTTATAATGAGAATTAAAGCTCTCTGAAATGAACTGTGCATTTATTTCTAAAAGTAGTATTAGAAACAAAACTTGGTGAATTGTATGGTTTGTTAATTACATCTCAGTAAAATTGTTAAAGAAAAAATAAGTCAAACCTAGTGTCTTCTCGTTAAATTACCGTGACTCATAATTTATTACCAATATTTCATTGATTCTTTTTTGAAGGACTATCAGTGATGTGTTTATAAGTATAATTTTATTGACATCATGTATAAGTAAAGAATAGTTATATATTATTTATAATTTAATTGGCATGTTAATGAATTCGGAGAACCAAATTCTTGTTACTTGAAAGGATTTTTTGTTTTAATAGTATCTGAAATAGTGAACATAAAAATCTGTTTGAATTTTGTATTTTCTCTTTGTATTAAGACAACACTCCTCGACCTGGATGCTTTGGCACGACATTTAGCTGACTGTATTCGAAGGTAAAATTTGATGTGAAATTGACAGTTATATTGTTGCGAAAAGATAAAGAACGTAATTTTATGAACTGTCTTGTTTTGCTTGTATTCTTTTTTGTAGCAGGGAGATCCTTGATCATCAGGATGGTAATATAGAAGATGATGGGCTTACAGGACTCCTAAGGCTTGCAACAAGTGTTATTAAACACAAACCACCCTTTAAATTTTCAAGGGAAGGACAGGTTGGTAGTAAGACATCCAAGTATTTATATGAAATAAGTTTGAACTTTTTTATATTGTTTCCTTGTATGTGGATATGTTAAATTTCCTTAAACATGCAAAAATGAAGTTTACCAGAACTTTATTACTGGCAGGAACAGTGAACTTTGAATAAGATGAATCCTAGAAATATGAATCTTAGTCTTGTTTTTAGAATGCAGAACAAGTTTTAATTACTATGACTGTATATAGAGAGACAGTCTCTGCTTAATTGTAGATTTTTATAGAATTGAATATTTTGAATTAGTAACTTAACACAATGGAATTAATAAGTAGTCATTTTAGAGTACTTACTGGTTTCATTTCTTAAAGACCCATTTGATATAAAATCTATAATTGACTATTTTATAACACCTAATAACTCTATACCAACAAATGTCTAATTTCTCTTTAGATTACATTATTTACTGTCATTGGCACTTTTGTCATTGCCTTCATTAAGGGAAGTTAGTTACGGTTTGGAGGATTGTTTTCTTGAGGTTACTGATTGTGTTAGGAAACACAGGAATAATGAAAAGAATGGAAGATTGTCCCCATGAGGATAGGCTCAGGAATTCTTAAGATAAACTTAAGGTGACAGTCTTATCTGTCTTAAATCTGTGCTACTACCCTTATTTCACAAAGCCCTGTTTTGTGGGCTTTCTCCTGGATCTTTTAAAATTTTTCTATTACACTCACTGGGAATAACTTGATTTATTTATAGTCTTGCTGGTTGAAGTCTTACATTATATAAACCAATATGTAACTTTTATTCCAAAATATAAATGTATTAATTGATATTTCTGATAACATATCATTGTAAAGCAAAAGTCATTTTAAAGAAAGAAAAAAATTTTTAGGTACTGCTGACAAAAATATTCCTATATATTTTAATTTCATATGATATTTTGGTAATGGCCTTCCAGGAATTTCTATGGCTATATTAAATACATAGGTATATAATTTATATTATGTAAATGCTATTCTGTGATTTGTGTTCTTCATTTAAAATGAATCCATCAAAAAAGAGAAAATACATTAAAAAGTTGAATACATAAAGAGAGAAATAATTTAATCTTTATTGACATTTATGTTGTTGGTAGCTGTAAAAAAAAAAAAAACTGCAGGGAACATCTTTGTATACCTGTTCCATTGTATACTCATATAAATTCTTAAGAGTAAATTTGATTCATTTTAACCAGAATACATCAATTTACAAAAGGCTCTATCAGTTTATACTCCCAGCCACACTGTGTAAGAATGCCACTTTCTCAGACATCCCCACATTCCTTACATGATAAGTCTTTGCCACTTTCACTATTTTAGTTTTATTTCCTTGGTTATTGTTGAAGATGAGTGTCTTTTCATTTATGTATCGTCCACTTGTATTAACTTGCAATTTTCTGTTCATAATCTGCATGTATTCTTTTGTCATTTTTCTTACTTATTTTTGAAAGTTCTTTATTTTGAAAATATCAACTCTTTTCCTGTCACATATGTGCAGGAAATATTTCCAAAAGTTTTGTCTTCATTATTCGTATTTTTTTAAGACCACCTGTTTTTTTTCCTTCTCTCTTTTGTTTATTGATTTATACAATTGATATCTTAGGCAAAATTTTTGAGCTCTTGTGAGGTAGATACTGTCATTAGACGCCATTTTGACAGATGATGAAACTAAGGTATAGACAGGTTAAACAACTTGCTTCACTGAGGGCACTCAAGACTCTTTACTTGACCAAGCTTCTAACCACTAAGCAATACTGTCTGCAGGTGTTAAAACCTTAAATACACTGTTCTGTAATATGCTTTTTTCACCTACCTTATAGATTCTCCATATCAGTATATATAGAGTTAACAACTGCATAATATTCTTTTTCTGGAAAGATGTGATATATCTAACTAGCTTCCTAATGTTGAGCATTACCTTACACTACTATAAGTGATGTTGCAGGGGAAATGTTTATACATCCATCATTTAGGCAATCTATAGGAAAAAATTCTAGAAGTAGAAGCTGGTTTACGAGGTATGTACCTTTGTGATTTTGGTCAGAATAACCATGAAGCTCTCTGTGGAGACTGAACTGATTTATGGTCCCACCTACAATGTCTGTGAGCCAAGTGCCAATTTTCCCACATTCCTACCAACCCAGTGTATTATCAAATTTAATTTCTGCTAGTCTGATAAGTGGAAACCATTCTCTTAGTTTTATTTTTCATTTTTTTGTAAGTATGAGTAAGGTTGAGCTTCTTTTCATGTGTTTGAAAGCCATTTATTTGTATTATCTTTTCTCTGACCTGCTCAAATCCTGTCCTTATTTTCCTTTCATGTATATACATGGTCCTTTTCTTGATAATTTGTAGAATTTTTGTATGGAGGAAATTGGCATATGTACTTGGATTTATTTCTGGACTTTCTTTTTCACTCTACAGATCTATTCATTAACCAATACCATATCCTAACTAAGTAGATTCACAGTTTTTAGTTAATATCTTGTAGAGATGGTCCATCTTCATTATTACTCCTTTTCAGAATTGTCCCGGTTGTTTATTTTTCCACACAAACTTTAGAATCAGTGTGTCTCATTCTTTCAAAAATTAAAATTCGGATACTTTTTAAATTGGGGTTGTGTTAAATTTATGGATTGATATAGAAAAATTGAAATTATATTAAATTGCCTATACAAGGACAGGATTTGTCTTCTTATTTATAGAAGACCAGTGTTGTGTTTTTCAATTTAATGTTTTCATTTAGAATTTGAATTTTAGGAATTTTTAAATAAGGTTGTTCCTAGGGATTTTCTTTGTTAGGTATCATAAATGCACTCTTTTATTTTGTTTTCTGATGAGTTGTTTATGTGGAGTAAGGATTTTTGTGTGTGAATTTGTTGCAGGCCACCTTAAGTTCACTTACTGTTTGTAGAATTTTTTTCTCAGTTGTCTTTGTGTTTATCTTCAGTATTGTCTTTGATTTTTCATTTGTTTTTAGTTTATTGTCTTCGAGTAGTTTTTTTACTCCTTCATTTTTAAGTCTTAACTCTCTCTGTTCTTTCACCTAATTTTGTCTAGAACCTCCAGAACAGTGTTAAATAATAGTTGTTTTTATTGTTTATTGTTTACTAATAGTTGTTTATTGAGAAGGTTTTAATGTTTGTGTAGTCAAAACTTTAGTTTCCCATTGTGTTTTTGGTGAGATCAGAAACCTTTAGAAGCTTTTTTGCAGGAGAGGTATGTGGTCTGAATTAACATTTTCAAAGCTTTACTCTTGTTCTAGGGGGAGATCTAGACTACAGGTAGAGAACTAGGAGGGCAAGTGTTAGGGTTAGGGGCCCAGTTAAGAAGTTTTGCAGAGGGATGATGATGAAAAGTGGTTGGACTTAGGATATTTATTGAAGATAGAGTTCACAAGACTTAAATTTTGAGAAGATTGTGAGGTG
This sequence comes from Pseudorca crassidens, assembly GCF_039906515.1. NCBI lineage: Eukaryota > Metazoa > Chordata > Mammalia > Artiodactyla > Delphinidae > Pseudorca > Pseudorca crassidens. Next base: position 39,774,268 of record NC_090309.1, read on the forward strand.
GGAGAGAGAGAAACTAATCAAGAATGACTTCTCAATTTTAAGCCTGAGAAACTAAGTGAATGATAATGCCATTTACTAAGAAAGGGAAAATTTAGGATAGATAAGATTGGGGGGGATGGGGTATCAAAATCAGTAGTTCTATTTTGGACGTGTTAAATTTGAAATGTCAATTCGGTATCCAAGTGCAGGTGCTTAAGGTGGTTGGTGTTGGTGTATTATTAAGAAGTCGTCCTTATCGCCAAGATACTAAACATACCTGTGCTACTGTAATATTTTACTTTATTAATTTTTAAAAATGTCATCTAGAATTTATCGAGGAGTAACTGTTTTCCATAAAGAGACTTATAGTAAATATTTTAGGCTTGCCAGGCCACATATGGTCTCCCTCACCACCACCATCACCACCGCTACTGCTGCTTCCTCTCCTTCCTTGCCTCTGCTTCCTCTTTCCTCTTCTTCCTCCCTTCTACTCCCTCTTCCCTTCTTCTAATTCCCCTTTAAGAGTATAAACCCCACTCTTATTTCTACTACCTTGTATAGTACCTAGCAAATATATGTTGAACAAATGGATGATTAAGACTCAGTCCTGATTCTTAAGAACTGACAATCTAATGGTTCATTTGTTCAGCAGGTAATTATTGAGAAGTCTGCCTTATGCAAAATTCGTATGTACCTTCACAAATAATATCATGACTGCTCATGATATTTGTAATTCATGGTAAAAAATAAGAGCCATTAAAGGGATGTGATCAGAGGTATGGAAGATCAGATAGTATTGATGGGATTAGGAAAGGCTTTGAGGAAGATAAAGCTTTTGTAACCAGGATAAAGTCCTTAAGTAGAAAAGTAAGGGAAACATTTAAGTCACAGAAAACAGTATGAATGAAAAATCAGTCCTAGGAAACCACTGAGTATGTGCAGGTTATTGAATGATAAGTTCAGTTTGGCTTGAGCTTGAGGAAATATAGAGGAGGTAATTTGGGGAAACTAGGTGGCCATCTGTTGTGGTCACAGGAGGTTTTGTTTGTTTTTTTTTTTTTTTTTTGCGGTACGGGCCTCTCACTGTTGTGGCCTCTCCCGTTGCGGAGTACAGGCTCCGGACACACAGGCTCAGCGGCCATGGCTCACAGGCCTAGTCACTCCGCGGCATGTGGGATCTTCCCGGACCGGGGCACGAACCCGTGTCCCCTGCATCGGCAGGTGGACTCTCAACCACTGCGCCACCAAGGAAGCCCCAGGAGGTTATTTTTATATGTACAATAAAATAAAAGCATTATTTTTATAATTTAAAAGGGGGGCCTTTCAAGTTTTTGATCAAATAATGTCAGAAATATGCTTTAACAGAATAAATCTAGTAATAGATTGAGAGGCAGCATACTTTTTCAAACTTTTTTTGAAGTTGTCTTCAAACATTTTTGCTCACATATTCTTTAAAGAATTTTGGAAAACCTAGGTGTCCTGTCAACAGATTTTTTAATTTTAAGAAATTTCTAGATTTTTTTCAAGTTTAAGTATTTTTTTAAATTGAAGTTGATATAGAATATATAAGTTACAGGTGAACATCATAGTGATTCACAATTTTTAAAAGTTATACTCCATTTAGAAAAGAAGAGAAAAGGAAAAAAAAACATTAAAATTTATTTGCTTTGGTTGAGAACAATGAGTCCAGAAAGATCTTTAAAATATAGCACTTACAGAAAAAAATAAATACATAAAAGTTATACTCCATTTATAGTCATTATAAAATATTGGCTACAATTCCTGCATTGTACAGTTTATCCTAGCTTCCAGAGTATTGTTGAAATTGATAAAAATAGTTATTTCCTGTGACTACATGATGTTGTCTTAAATTTATTCCATATTTAATTATCATTACATTACATGTATTTGGACATGGGCAATGAAAGCAATGTAAATAGACTTTGAATTTTGCCAAGTAAGTATGAAACATTAAAAATGAAATTTTATTGAAATTATGCATTAACAAGAAGGGTATGTGGCTTTTAAAATTAATTCATATAGTTGTAGATGGATATTCCTTATTAAGCTAGAATGACCATGTACTCATTCTCTTCCTACTTTATATTTCTATAGATAGAAGTTGTGAGAAACCTTGTTTCACATTGTTTTACAGTGAGAAACCACAGTGAGAAACCATGTTTACATACTGTTTACAGTAGGAATGTTCTGTTCTAACAGCGTTATTTAACTCTTTGAATTTCTTCTGAATTACATGTCAAAGATCACACTCTATCATCAGAAATTATTTTTAATATTCTCTCAGGTATCAGTTTGAGGTTCTTCTTTCTGTGAAGTATACTAAAATGGCTGTACCATTATTTATCAAATGGATATGTTAATATATATGTTACTCTTTCACTTAAGGACACCTGCTTTCCTGGTAAACTCAGAGTGAGGAAAATAAAAATATTGTTCATTTCAGCAAGCTTTTACCAATCCTAATGTTTCAATAAAATATTTTTATCACAGGCTTTAAATATGTTTTGTCAATACTTTGGAGCTATGGTTATTTAGCTCATTCAGTTTTCTAGATCTAAACTGATTAGCAAAGATAGTTCATTGTTAAACTAGTTATTTGCTAATTCTGTTCCTGTTTGAGTGAGTGACTTTATTTTCCAGTTCATGTAAATACGTTACTCTGTGTCTCCAAGTCAGTCATCTCACCTCTGAATTATAGAATAGACAAGACATAATCTTACTGTCAGTCTGTCAACTATATAAAATAAGCCTCTATTCACCTTCAGTATTTCTTAGCCAAACGTACCTTTCTTTGCCAAGTCAGGAACTATGCACTGTACTTTCTTTGACAGTAGTGAGATGGAGAAGGTGAGGTCATTAATGGGAAAATATTCTGAATTGTCCTTCATTTGGTACCTGTGTTAGAGGTTCCCTAGACCACTCCCAGATTCACTGATTCACTGGAAGGACTCAAAGACTCAGCGTGTAATTGTATCCATGACAAAGTTTTATTACAGCAAAATAATAGAAAATGAAATCAGCAAAAGAAAAAGCATGGGGCCAAGTGTGGTGAAATGAGGTACACCCTTCTGAGAGTCCCCTCTCAGTGGGGTTGCATAGGACGTGCTTAATTCCCCCAGCAATGAGTGTGACATGTGTGAGGTGTTGTCTACCAGGATGCTCTCTTCAGCCTAGGAGTCCAGGGATTTTATCAGGGGGTGGGTCATGTAGGCACATAGTACCTGCATAACTGACCACAGTCAATGAAATTCCAGACTCCCAGATAGAAAGCAGGTATTCTGCATAAACGAAATACAGATTGGTACAGTGAGCCACTTTTATCACTTACGGAAAGTTTTATAACAGAGGAGGGAACTGTTGACCATTCAGGTGTTCAGGTGACAGCCAGGAGCCAACTTTACAATGTAGCCTTTCTAAGGATAGCAGAGTCTCGGTCTTAACAATATTACCTCTTTTCTATACAGTACCCTAGGAGGTTCTATACCCCAGAAAAATGTACCTTTGTACTACTTGCGATTGAGATGGGTGAGGGAGATAACTTTCTTTGGAATAGTAGCAAAGGACCAATTAAAGAACAAGTGGGAAATGTGGCCCTTTCTCAGGCAGATTAAATTTAGGGAAAAGTATATCTCGAATGGTAAAGCTTTGCATCTCAGTTTGAACTTCACTGGTATTGAAGTTAAGAGCTTGGTGTTTTAAATCCTTAGTATAACACCTGCCAAATCTGACTCCAGGCAAGATGCTTAACCTGTTTTGTTTGTTTGTTTTGTTTTGAGGCCTTTGAATAGTATCTTGGCACTTCTAAGTGCTCATTATGGGTACATTGCTGCTTTGGCTGCTACTGCTATTTTAATTATTAGAGTGAAGTAAGGAGAAACTTAAGTAAATGCAGAGGCATTCAAGATAGGGAGTAATGAGTCCTGAACTAACACGCTTGGTCACTGAATGGAGTGGAAAATAATAGCATTGTAGATGTGCCTCTAAGAATGAGCTATAAGGTATCAAGAGGGAGAGAAGAGTGAAGGTGAAGCTCCTCCTCCCATTCCATTTTCCCTAAGAGAAATGAACATTGGGAATACTTTCAGATGATGGTATATGATGCTCCTTTAAGTTTTTAAACAGCCTTTTAATAAATTGTAGATTTTCATATAGTCCATTTTATTCTGTGTAACTTATTAATTTTATTTGGAATATAGTTAATTTCCAAGTTTAGATAATATACTTGGTCTTTCTTTTTTTTTCCAGGAATTTTTAAGAGATATCTTCAATCTCCTGTTTTTGTTGCCTAGTCTAAAAGATAGACAACAGCCAAAGTGCAAATCACATTCTTCGAGAGCTGCTGCTTATGATTTGTTAGTGGAGATGGTAAAGGGATCTGTCGAAAACTACAGATTAATACATAACTGGGTTATGGCACAACACATGCAGTGTGAGCATTCTTCTTTTCCTTTAACCTTTCTAAATTTCGTTTGTAGAAATGAGATTTTGTAGGGCATGATTTAAAGAAAGAATTCCCCATTCGTACATTTTAACATTATAAACTGTTGTTGCTAGGACATACTGAAGTTAAAAAGTAAACATTAGTTTTTGGGAAAAAAACAGTTGTGATGGACTTTTTAGAGATATGTGAAATACTTTGGCATTTGGGGGTTAAATAATTTAGTGCCAAGTAAAGACAAGTTTTGGCAGTCCTTTGAATATTTAGGAATAAATTAGTTTTACTATGTGTTCTTACCAATTTTTAAAATTACCATGTTTTATGTATATGAACTAAATAAGTAATAGATGTAGTGGCTGTTAATGAAAGCAGAATATATTATGTTTAATTGTTTGGGGGGGCATCCTTTCCTCCCTCTTTTTTCAGCAGCTCATGCACCTTATAAATGGGACTACTGGCCTCATGAAGATGTCCGTGCTGAGTGTAGATTTGTTGGCCTGACTAACCTTGGAGCTACTTGTTACTTGGCTTCTACTATTCAGCAACTTTACATGATACCCGAGGCAAGACAGGCTGTCTTCACTGCTAAGGTACAGTTTTCCTTACTTTAAAAATTAAAACTATAGGGACTTCCCTGGTGGTGCAGTGGTTAAGAATCCGCCTGCCAATGCAGGGGACACGGGTTCAATCCCTGGTCCAGGAAGATCCCACATGCCGCGGAGCAACTAAGCCTGTGCACCGCAACTTTTGAGTGTGTGCTCTGGAGCCCGTGAGCCACAACTACTGAGCCCGCACGCCACAACTACTGAAGCCCAAGTGCTCTAGGGCCTGCATGCCGCAACTACTGAGCCCGCACGCTGCAGCTACTAAAGCCTGCGTGCCTAGAGCCCATGCTCCTCAACAAGAGAAGCCACCGCACTGAGAAGCCTGCACACTGCAATGAAGAGTAGTCCCCACTCGCTGCAACTAGAGAAAGCACGCATGCAGCAGTGAAGACCCAACACAGCCAAAAAAAAAAAAAAAAAAAAAAAAATTAAAACTACAAAACAAAATTTTAAAAATTCGTTGATAAATCTTGATTCAATTTAGTAAAATATTGTTTGAGAAAATAATTTGAGTTAAAATTGACAAACTTCGGGCTTCCCTGTTGGTGCAATGGTTAAGAATCCACCTGCCATTGCAAGGGACACGGGTTCGAGCCCTGGTCCGGGAAGATCCTACATGCCGCAGAGCGACTAAGCCCTTGCGCCACAAATACTGAGCCTGCGCTCTAGGGCCCGTTTGCCACAACTACTGAAGCTCACACACCTAGAGCCCATGCTCCGCCACAGGAGAAGTCACTGCAGTTAGAAGCCTGCGGACCAAAACAAAGAGTAGCTCCCACTCGCTGCAGCTAGAGAAAGCTCACGCACAGCAGCAAAGACCCAATGCAGTTAAAAATAAATTAAATTAAATTAAAAAAATTTTTTGACGAAATTTGATACTACTAGCTAACATGTATATTTTAATTATTTTTACATTTCAATTGATTACTCCAAACACTGTAGTATAATTTCTTTATTTATCAAAGGAAAACACAGTTGTAGAATATACACACTCAGTGTATCAAATGAACACGATATTTTCAGTAAAAATAAATGCAAATTTTAATTATATAGAAAATAAGCAAAGCCTAAAACAAAGTAGGAAATTAGTACCAGAATCACTGAACTTATGTATCCTAAAGTAAATTTGTGGCCTAGTATATTTGAGTAGGCTTTGCTTATGTTATTTTTGTTAACTTGTGCATTGTAGTTTTCATTTTTTGTTTACCATGGGCTATTTTTTAGTTTGCCTTCTGCACTGCTTTTACAATTTTTTGGCAGCCTTTTTTTTTTAAATAAATTTATTTTATTTATTTATTTTTGGCTGCATTGGGTCTTCGTTGCTGCATGCAGGCTTTCTCTAGTTGCAGTGAGCCGGGGCTACTCTTCGTTGCGGTGCGTGGGCTTCTCATTGTGGTGGCTTCTCTTGTTGCAGAGCACAGGCTGTAGGTGCACGGGCTTCAGTAGTTGTGGCTCGCGGGCTCTAGAGCACAGGCTCAGTAGTTGTGGCACACAGACTTAGTTGCTCGGCGGCATATGGGATCTTCCAGACCAGGGCTCGAACCCGTGTCCCCTGCATTGGCAGGCGGATTCTTAACCACTGTGCCACCAGGGAAGCCCTGGCAGACTTTCTTTATCCTTGCACTTGGGTTTTTATTTTCTTCCATCATGTCATCTGGATGTCCTTGCATTTTTCCCCCCTTACAAACTATTGCAATTCTTTATTTATCTTCAGTGAATCCTTACTACGTTTAAGTTATGCTTCAGGGTCTCTAAAGCATACTCAGTATACTCAAGTGGGTTCGTTTTTTGGTTTTAGTTAAATTGATATTTTTAAGTTGATCATCTAACTGACTATTAGAAATAGTTGAATAATTGATTTCATTTAGCATGTGGAAATTTTTGTGACTAAATTTGGTTGCCCCCATCTGTATAATTTTATAGAACCACTTATCAAAGAAGCATGTATTCATTGATTTTCTTGTTTAGGTGGTGACTTGACCACAATTTGTAGTTTCTCTTCCTTATATTTAATGATAATCTTTTAGCCATTAGCACTGTCAGGAATTAGTGTGTAGCAACAGAAAAAACAATCAGATGTGCTAACTGTAAATGAGTCTCAGAAATGGTATTTTTGGTTAAAAACTAAATTTAGACTTGTCTCTACATAAGGAATTCTTACAGAATAGAATTATTTTCTTTTCTGATTTTTCACAGAGAGATTAAAGAAAACTACATGTATTTTACTTGTGGTAGAATATACACAATGTAAAATTTATCCTATTAACCATGTATAAGTGTACAGTTCTGCGGTATTAAGTATACTCAGATTGCACCCATCACCACCATCAATCTCCAGAATTTTTTCACCTCCTCCAGGTGAAACTGTACCCATTAGATACTTTGCTCCCCATTCTCCCTTCACCCATACCCTTTGCAGCCATTATTCTACTTCCTGTGTCTATGAATTTGACTACTCTAGGTACCTCATATACGTGGAATGATACAATATTAGCCCCTTTGTGACTGGCTTATTTCACTTAGCATAATGTCTTCAAGATTCATCCACTTCTTCAAAATTTGAATCTCAATTATGTCCTTGAATATTTAGAGGACTTTAAAAGATCTTGGCCAGTAGTACCCTGCAGTGTTAAGGATCTGCTGCTCTAGAAAAAAATAAAGATATGACTAGATGAGGGTGAGATGTCATTTGTTAATATAATATACTCTTTAATGTGTGGATTTATTTGTGGAAAAGGTGTTTTCTGTTCTTGCAAAATCGCCAACTTGTAAAATGCTTCTGTTCAGCATTGAACCAAAAAGTGCTGATCTGGAAAGCAGTTTTAAGATCTCTTTATTCAGTTTCCTTACATAATAGTGATAGCCATATCTGTATAATGAACAAAGTACTCCAATTTTTAAAATGCTAAAATTGTTAACGAAAAAATACTGTGCTTTTCCTCCATATGGCTAAAAGAATGAAAACAGTGTTAAGCACATTGTAATACTTTCTTTTCTAGAATGTCTAATTTACCATCATCAGTATGTCTTAATGGAAAGTTTTTTCTTAATTTACAGTATTCCGAAGATATGAAGCACAAGACCACTCTCCTGGAGCTTCAAAAAATGTTTACATATTTAATGGTATGTTTGAGAATTGGGTATGGAAAACTAATTAGATATACCCATTGACCAAAGGTGAAAACGTTAATTGGAGTTCATTTGTATTGGCCTGTCCTGACCATATACTCTTATTTTTCCAATTGACTTTGTCAGTTGCTGATGCTCTTTGTCATAGTGCATTTTAACTGTCATATTTTAGTCATCTACATTTTGTTAATTTATCCTTTGAAGAATTTCTTGTATCTGATCCATTTTTCATCAGAAGGTCACACCTCCCCCCTTAGTCTTAGGGTTTTCCAACTGATTTTTCTTTGTCCTTCTTAATTTCCACCCCCAAAACTATAAAAGTAATTAATCTTTAAAAAATAGCAAATCTTAATATTATTACTCCCCTAGTTAAAACTCTTTATTATGAAAAGAATAGTATTCAGGTTCAGTCAGGATGGCACACATCCCCTGTGATTCTGCCCCTTCCCTTCAACCTCCTTTCTTGTCCCTCCCCACATCCAGCCTCACCCTGTAGTAACTGTAAGCCTTTTGAAGCCCATCACCCTTTTGCTTCATCACTTGTGCAGTTATTTATGCTGCTTGTACTGCCTGTGGCACTCTTCCAATAGTACTCCTCTCCATTTTCTTCCATTTATCATCCTTCAGGAATCAACTTGGTTTTTTTGAGAAAGGCTGTCCTCTAAGAGACCAAAATTCCACAGAGTATCTCCATGTCACCATAATTCTGTTGTACCAGCACTTGTATTGAAAGTTACTTATCTCACCTATTAGAATTTGGAGGACAAAGATCTTACCATATTTATTCAAACCATGTATTTCAGCTTGTGAGACTTAATAAATGAGATTTTTTTTTTTTTTTGGCGGTACGCGGGCCTCTCACTGTTGTGGCCTCTCCCGTTGAGGAGCACAGGCTCCGGATGCGCAGGCTCAGCGGCCATGGCTCACGGGCCCAGCCGCTCCGCGGCACGTGGGACCTTCCCGGACCAGGGCATGAACCCGTGTCCCCTGCATCGGCAGGCGGACTCTCAACCACTGCGCCACCAGGGAAGCCCATAAATGAGATTTTTAACAAAATAAAAAGGTTTGTTAGTTATCCCTTGATTCCACTTATAATCTCCTTTTAACAGAGTTGGAACATGGTATTTGAACTGGCAAAGCACTTTTACTGCTATTTTAAACTACTACTAAACCAAGGTTCAGTTGATAGGAGAACTTATGCACCCTGCAAAGGCTTTGTATTTTATGCTTCACAATACAAACCTCCATCCTTTGAATCCCAAATTTCTTCCTAGAAATTCCTAGGCTTAAAAAATAAAAATTTCTTAACTTAACGGTCATTTAAGCATCTTCTGGCACCGAGACTATTAAACTGAAAAGGCAATGAGAATCAAACAGAAATGAAATAGAAGAGAGCATTTTCATAATTTCTTTGTAGATTTACTACCTGTTTCTTTGTTGTTCATTCAATAACCTTGTGATAATTTTTATTTTTATTTGAGATCTAGATTTATTTGATTGTTTTATAATCCTCCTCCTCACCACCTGCCTTTTCTTTCACAGGAGAGTGAATGCAAAGCATATAATCCTAGACCCTTTTGTAAAACATACACCATGGATAAGCAGCCTCTGAACACTGGGGAGCAGAAAGATATGACTGAGTTTTTTACTGATCTGATTACTAAAATTGAAGAAATGTCTCCAGAACTGGTTAGTACCAGAACACTCAAGTTTCTTGGAAATTTTTACAGATTTGCTTAATTTTAAATTACTGACTTCCGTTTGTATTTTTTTTAAAGAAAAATACTGTCAAAAGTTTGTTTGGAGGTGTAATTACAAACAATGTTGTATCCTTGGTAAGTATTCTCCCTGTTCTTTGCTTTTTGGAAATCTTAATGTATATTTTAGCTTATTATAATTTACCAATTTTTGGCTATTGATTGACTAGGATTGTGAACATGTTAGTCAGACAGCTGAAGAGTTTTACACCGTGAGGTGCCAGGTGGCTGATATGAAGAACATTTATGTGAGTAATGTTGCATATATTTTTAATTTTTTTTTCTGCTTTTAGCTATTTGTGTATAGCAGGCTTATGTTTGTTACCTTAGGAGAAAATTAACTTTCACATTTTCACCTATTTTCTTCTTGTGATGCTACTCAAATAAAAATTAAAGGTAGATCACAAAGCTGATTTTTCCCAATCAAAATTTAAATACTTGAGTTTTTTTAAATGTAGTAAGATTCAGAGCACCTTGTCAATATTTTTACTAAATTTAAGCGTTTGCTTTTTTAAAAAAATGTTTTCTTCTGTGCATTCTGCCCAAATTGTAATTAATGCTTTTTGTATTTTTGCATGCTGTAAACAATAATGTGAAACTCTTAAGTGTGGTTTTATACACAGGAATCTCTTGATGAAGTTACTATTAAAGATACTTTAGAAGGTGACAACATGTATACTTGTTCTCATTGCGGGAAGAAAGTACGAGCTGAAAAAAGGTATGCTTTTTGAAACGTAATTTTCGTCATTTTGATAAATCATCAAATAGAAGTAAAACACAAACTTAGGATAAATTAATGTTAAACTTTTATGAAAATTATGTGATTAAGGTTATGGTCAGCTGCTTGGAACTCATTCTTATGCAGCAATTTTTCATTCAGTTATGCAAGTAAACTTTCAGGCACTCTTAAATCTTTTCAGATTTTTTTTTTCCTTTTTATTAAGCAAATACTTACCAAGGTCTATATGATTGCTTAGCTCTCTGCCGTGCACTCAGTGGGGCATGATAAAGAGTCTACTCATGAACTGAAGACCTCTGAATCTGTAAAGTGAGAGATGTTTTTTCTTAAGAGCCAGCCATAAGATGCTTGGTTTAGGACAGAGTAGTTGGTTGGGTAAAGATGTTTCAGTCCTACCGATGAACATTGAAATTAGATTGAAAGAGCATCTTATGTAGTTCGTTACTAGGAACTACAAAGGCAGAGAAGTAGTCTGGTTAGATTCAGGTCATCTCTTCAGATCTGTTTATATCTTAATGCATGGTTTCACTGCCCTCCACAAGTCCTTTAGTGATTCTTAGCTGTCAGGGTAAAGTTCATACTCTAACATTATACACAAGGCCCTTCATATCTTGACTTCTTTATACTTCGTAACCTCATCATTTACCAGTCTCCCAAATAAACAATAATGATGAATTTTTAGACTTCTTATTCCATCTGCTTGTGACATCTTTCCCCTACCTTCCTCAACTCCCTAAAATGCCTATTTAAAAGAGAAACTAAGCTCTTGCTTTAAACAAATTTTGTTATAAATCCTATATACACTGAAGAATTATTCCCTGAAATTCATATTTTTCATAAATCCAAGTTTTTAAGTATATTTTGTTTAAACTGAAAAAAAGTTTTTTTAAACCTGAACTAGCAGTAAGTCAAACCATATGATTTAGGTAATCAATTAGGTAACGTTATTCTTGTGGCTGTAATATGAGGCAACACTCGTTGAACGCTGTTTGCCAGGCAGCATTCTAAAAGTAGTAGGGAGTAGGCACTTTAACTTCCATTTACAAATCAGGAATTAAGCTCTGAGAGGTTAAGTAACTTTTTTAGGGTCATGTATCTAGTAAATGATACAGTCAGGCTTTGCAATTCTGCTGTACAAAAATAAATGCTTATTTAAGGTGGAAAAGAAAACTCTGAACCAAAAACCTCCTTGCCTTTGAAATATGATGTGACTCCTTTTTATGCTTCCGTAGCACCTTTCATAACTTCATCATGGCATATACCATAGTCCCCTGTAGGTTTTTCATTTGTTTTCCTCTCTAGACACAGGAAAGTCCTTTCAGAATGGAAAAAGTCATGTAAGAGGGGGATAGATAGATAGATAGATAGGTTGATTGATTGATAGATTTAATAAGAGCATGATTTAGAGTACTATTTATTATTTACTCTGAATTGAATATTGAAATAAGTGTAGTGTAAATGTAATTGATAATAGCTAGAGTACTTCTGAAAGATAATTTTTAACAAATCTTGTTCTTGTCTTTCAGAGCATGTTTTAAGAAATTGCCTCGGATTCTGAGTTTCAATACTATGAGGTATACATTTAATATGGTCACAATGATGAAAGAGAAAGTGAACACACATTTTTCCTTCCCATTACGTTTGGATATGACACCCTATACAGAAGATTTTCTTATGCGAAAGAGTGACAGGAAAGAAGGTAATGGAAAATCTTTCTCTTGCCTATGTTTATTGTAAGTCTTCATGACAAGATAGTCATATTTATAAAGTTGTAATCAACTACACATTTAACAAAATCAAACTGAATCTTATAAAGGAGAATATTTTTAAAGACAATATGGCATATTCAGTCAGTTGGCCCGTAAACGTTTTGTATCTACTAGGAGTGTGTTCTAGGCACCTTTCCAAGTGAATGAGATAAACATGGTTCCTGCCCTTGAAGAACTTAAGTCTATTGGGCATGGCATATATTAAACAAGGAATTATAAACATGAAGTGTTGTCAAATAGTGAATGTATCACAGATTGAGGGGAATCAGGGAGGGCTTTCAGGAGAAGGTGACATTTAAGCAGAGCCTGAGTAAGAGCTAGAGTGAGAAGAGTGGAGAAACTCTAGTGGGGGGCAGGGGGCTGATTAGGGGGTTGATGAGATAGGCAAAAGGGTGGCAGCCAGATTAGTTTTTTTGTAAGCCATGTTAATAATTTTGATCTTTATTTCAATGTGAAACCATTGGAAAATTTTAAGCAGGGAACTGAGATAACCAGGTGGGATCTTGGAAAAGGTTATTCTGACTATAACAATAGAAATGGATTAGAGGATGATAAAAGGAGTGTGGGGAGGCTGTTATGGTAAACCACAGTAATAGTAGCACAGATGAGAAAGCATACCAACCAGTAGGGTTGGAGAGAAGCACATGGCGATAGAGTTAGTAGAACTTGATGATTGAATGAATAAATGAATCGAACAAAGTTATTGAACATCTATCCACTATTTAATTTGCTGTTATAGTAATAGGAATATAGTGACAACAAAGAACAAGGTCTCTGCCCCTATGAAGCTTACAGTTTAGTCAGTCTACTACTAGAGGAAGGAGGAGAAGTCAAGAAAGGTTTCTGGCTTGATAGTTAGGTGAATAGTGGGATCAGTATTTCAGGATCTCAAGAAGGAGGGAGTGTGGTCAGAAGTATTGAATACTAAATAAAGAAAAGGAACAGTTCCAGTGAGACCATGAGGGAAAATTATCTAACATGTTGAAGATCTCTGGTTATCAGACCAATTTAATTTGGGTGTTGCAGTAGGAAGGTGGATTGCAGCGAATTTAAAATGGCACTTGGTTGGTAAGTAGTTACCTCCAAATTGCTATTATTACGTCCATAAGACCAGTGATTTTTGAACATCTGTGTGTATGTCCCAAGGACCATGATGAGGAATGGAAATAGGTGAGAGGAGAGAAGAAAGCAGAATAGGGCCAGCTCATACCTTTTCCATTCTTCTTTAACCAAGAGAAGTTCCATTTTACATAAGAGTCCTGGCAATGTTTTGTTTGTATAGAAAGTTATGCTGATGTAAATTTTTAAGATTTGAAGAGCCACCATATTATAAGTTATAAGAAAGAGAACCATATTTTAATCTTTATACTGCATTGCCGGGCACTTAATGAGCATCCAGTAAATGTTTTACTCTCACTAAATGGGAGCTGAGAGGTATAAACAATGAGTGTGGGCTACTCTTTCAAGAGAGGAACATATCTTTCTTTGAAGAGAGAGGATGGTGACTGTGGCTGTGAGGTGATACAGGGTTAAGGGAGGGAACTTTAAAGTTAGAATTGCAGTATGTTTAGAAGTTACAGGAAATGAGGTAGAAGAGGTAAGTTTGAAAATAGAGACAAAGTTAAGAAGTTGGCATTGTATATATACATCCTACTTTTTAGAACATTTTCAAACCATTTGTAAAATTATAGCAAGACTGCGTAGTAACTGCTTCACTGTATTTTTCATAATGTCTCCATGTGTGGAAATAGCAAAAATTTATGCCAAGATAAAGGAATTTATTAAGCCACAAGTGATGCATTCAGAGTCAGATTCTAATACATCCAAACTCCTCAGTCACTGCTCTGACACTCTCAGCCATTTCCTCCTCTTCACCTAATTGTTGCTTCAATTTTCAGGTTAGACTGTGCACTCAGGTTAACCAAATCTGCTCTCACTTATTTGCTTCTGATTATACCTTTCCTTTTGTGATGATGGAAATACAGATCGTAAATCATACATCTTCTGGAGTTTTTTCTTAATATCTCTTGTAATAACTTTTCAAATTGTAATCTCTGTGGGTGGGAAGTATATATTTTGTTTATTTTGTTTCTGTCTACATAAAGCTCCTAATACATAGTGTTTTCTATTAACTGGGAAAACAGTTGGAAGCATGCTGCCAGTACAATGCTCCATTTTCCTTAGCATGAGACTAACAGGCATAAATATGTTAATACTTTTCAGATCTTGCGTTTGCCTGCTCCTAATAAAGGTAATACAAAATGCTTCATTCAGATTTATCTATTTCAAAAGGAAGAGCCAGATTAAGCAAAAAGAATATATTTTACATTTACATATTACATGGAGATTGTCCCTAGTTACGCACTGACACATGGTTGTTTTTCCAGTGATTTGTATAAATGTTCCTTAAAATTGTAGGCTACGAATGATGAATGACTAGCATATAGGATTGTTTTGTACCTATTTGAATATATAAAGTATCTGTGCCTATTTCTGTGCATAAAGTTTAGTATATAAAGTGATTCTAAGATGTCACTGTGTGCAGTTTTCAAAATTATTGCCATTATTTTATGTAAATCATTCCAGGTTTTAAGGAAGTCAGTGATCATTCAAAAGACACAGAGAGCTATGAGTATGACTTGATAGGAGTGACTGTTCACACAGGAACAGCAGATGGTGGACACTATTACAGCTTCATTAGAGATATAGTCAATCCACATGCTTATAAAAACAATAAATGGTGAGTTTTAAATTTTTTATTCTTGGGATTTAAAAAAATCTTTTTTCTTCTGTTTTTAAAATATAAGCTTATGATAGTTTTCTTCTTGAGATACGTTTTCGGATTTTAGTTTTCTAAAAACTTTATAGTTGGGAAAGGGGGCACATAAAATGTTTAAATGAAAGCTTTCAAAAGACAATATGAATCCATCCTTAAACTTTATACATCTCCAGACTCTTTTGAGAATTTGATAAATTCTCGCCTAAGAAAAATGAACACACTCAAAGTTTTGCCCACAACTTTAGATTCACAGACAATATTGCACCTTCCAAATCTTACCTACCTGTGTTCACTTATTCCAGAACTGTTAACTGAATGCCTTTTATAGGGTGGCCACAAAGTCCTTATGTATTTCAGTTAGAAAATAACCTGCATACTCAATTTTCTTCACCTTACCTTTCCCTTCTGACACACATTCTTTTTATCATCTTTCGTCAAGTTAATGGCTGGAAGTCATTCAATCAGTCCTTAATAGCTGGTTTTTGGTCCTCGGAGGTTGTTGAATAAAGTCTCATGTGTAGAGACTATTGATGTGCTAGACATTGTTCTAAATATTGGGGATATTGCTGTGAACAAAGTGTACATTGGTAAATTGATCTGCACTTAATAGAACAGTTTCGTTGAAATATTTCTCACTCTTTAAACCATCATATCCATGGTATCTTTACTTTTTTTTGTCCATTTGAATATAAATTTTGAAATGGCATCTTTATCGTTGTAAGTTTTCCAAACTCTTAATGTTTTCTGTCCGATAGCTTTACATGTTAGAAAGTTATGCAAACTTTTTATTCCTTGCTTTTATGAACTCTTTTGTTACTCTGAGGTTATGAATAGATCTATCAGATTTTAAGGTGGTTATGACTATGTTGTGAAATTATATTCCCAATTTCTAGTGGATTAGAATTGTCGAAACAAGAGCTTAGTTAGAATTTACCACATATTAATAAGTTTGATCAGTATTTGTAATATATTAGAATGTAATCTAAATATTTTAAAAAGAGGCACAATACAGATATATTACATATATACTTGATCAATACTATATGCTCTGCTTTAGGTATCTTTTTAATGATGCTGAGGTAAAACCTTTTGATTCTGCTCAACTTGCTTCTGAATGTTTTGGTGGAGAGATGACGGTAAGTTTTATTCAAAAGTTATAAATGGTTCATGACTTTATAAGTGCTTTGCAGTATCATAAAATCCAATAGCAGAGTCATGTAACTTTCTCCTAATTCCTATAATTCAATCTAAAATGTTTTTTTTTTGTTGTTTAGTATAGTTTAGTATGTTTGGAGCATATACCAGACACTGGAAAATATTTTTTTTTGAAAATATATTTTAAATTACTATTTCTTCAACTGATTAAGAGGGTCTGATTAAGAAGGGTTAAGACTTACAATTGAAAAATAATAGTATAGGAATTGAATTACATTTCCACAAGACATCATGATTAAATAAGTTGTTTACTTAAATGCTTTGGGATTATAACAGAAAGAAATTACTCTTTATTGAATAATTACTTTATTGAGTAAGTACTTACTATGAGAAATCTTTGACAAGGAAGTTGGCTTAAGCTAAACTTTAAAGATTGTTCCTTTAGTGCTTTCAATAACAGAGGCAACAACCTAGTTATTACTGGTGACAGGATAGAAAAAGATTATCTGTTTTGTAATTGTCAGTTAAGATATAAGAAAAGACAATTAGGTTGGAGTAGTGCTATAATAATTACACTTCTTCATATGCAGTTTACCCTAGTACCAATTTTCTGAAAACTTTAAAAATAGCCTGTTGATTCTCACAAGTATTAAAAAGTAATTTCTATTTCATAAAGAAGCTCAGATAAAGTTTTATTTCCCTTTAATAGCCATGTTTATTGTGAAATAACTGGTCACATTCTGGATTTTAATGAAAAGACTTTCTTAACTGCTCTTTGATGCTCTTATGTACTATTCTGAATAGAAAAGGAAAATTAGACAAATACCTAACACTTGGAAAATGAGTAGAAGAAGGAAGGAAATAATGAGTTACCATTGAAGCCATAACTAAATCTATTGCATCTCTAGATGTTATTCCTAGAATATTTCCTCAGAAAAAAAAAAAGAAAAGATAAACAAGTAAACAGTGCAAAACTCTTCTTTTAAAAGGTAGTTTTTCAGATTGCATGCCCACTTTATTAAGTTTTATATATTTGAAGAGAAATTAAGGAAAAAATCCCATTCACCATTGCAACAAAAAGAATAAAAATCCCTAGGAATAAACCTACCTACGGAGGTAAAAGACCTGTACTCAGAAAACTGTAAGACACTGATGAAAGAAATCAAAGATGACACAAACAGATGGAGAGATATACCATGTTCTTGGATTGGAAGAATCAATATTGTGAAAATGACTATACTACCCAAAGCAATCTACAGATTCAGTGTAATCCCTATCAAACTACCAATGGCATTCTTCACAGAATTAGAACAAAAAATCTTACAATTCATATGGAAACACAAAAGACCCCGAATAGCCAAAGCAATCTTGAGAAAGAAAAATGGAGCTGGAGGAATCAGGCTCCCCGACTTCAAACTATACCAAAAGGTACAGTAATCAAGACAGTATGGTACTGGCACAAAAACAGAAATATAGATCAATGGTACAGGATAGAATGCCCAGAGGTAAACCCAGGCACATATGGGCACCTAATTTACAACAAAGGAGGCAGGAACATAAAATGGAGAAAAGACAGCCTCTTCAATGAGTGGTGCTGAGAAAACTGGACAGCTACATGTAAAAGAATGAAATTAGAACACTACCTAACACCATACACAAAAATAAACTCCAAATGCATTAAAGACTTATATGTAAGACCAGACACTATAAAACTTTTAGAGGAAAACGTAGGAAAAACACTCTTTGACATAAACCACAGCAAGATCTTTCTTGACACACCTCCTAGAGTAACAGAAATAAAAACAAAAATAAACAAATGGGACTTAATTAAACTTAAAAGCTTTTGCACAGCAAAGGAAACCATAAAGAAGACAATAAGACAACCCTCAGAATGGGAGAAAATATTTGCAAATGAAACAACAGACAGAGGATTCATCTCCAAAATATAAAAACAGCTCATGGAGTTCAATATCAAAAAAAACTAAACAATCCAGTTAGAAAATGGGCAGAAGACCTAAATAGACATTTCACCAAGGAAGACTTAAAGACAGCCAAGAGGCACATGAAAAGATGCTCAACATCACTAATTATTAGAGAAATGCAAATCAAAACTACAGTGAGGTATCACCTCATGCCGGTCAGAATGGCCATTATCAAAAAAGCTAGAAACAATAAATGCTGGAAAGGGTGTGGTGAAAAGGGAACCCTCCTACACTGCTGGTGGGAATGTAAATTGATACAGCCACTATAGAAAAGAGTATGGAGGTTCCTTAAAAAACTAAAAATAGAACTGCCATATGACCCAGCAATCCCACTACTGGGCATATACCCTGAGAAAACCATAATTCAAAAAGAGACATGCACCAGGGCTTCCCTGGTGGCGCAGTGGTTGAGAGTCCACCTGCCGATGCAGGGGACACGGGTTCGTGCCCCGGTCCGGGAGGATCCCACATGCTGCGGAGCGGCTGGGCCTGTGAACCATGGCCGCTGAGCCTGCACGTCCGGAGCCTGTGCTCCGCAACGGGAGAGGCCACAGCAGTGAGAGGCCCGCGTACTGCAAAAAAAAAAAAAAGAGAGACATGCATCACAGTGTTCATTGCAGCACTATTTACAATAGCCAGGACATGGAACCAACCTAAATGTCCATTGACAGATGAATGGATAAAGAAGATGTGGCACATATATACAATGGAATATTACTCAGCTATAAAAAAAATGAAATTCAGTTATTTGTAGTGAGGTGGATGGACCTAGACTCTGACATACAGAATGAAGTAAGTCAGAAAGAGAAAAACAAATACTGTAGGCTAACGCACATATATGGAATCAAAAAAAGAAAATAATACTGATGAACCTAGTTGCAGGGCAGGAATAAAGGGGTAGGCATAGAGAACGGACTTGATGACATGGGGTGGGAGGGCGAAGCTGGGGCGAAGTGAGAGTAGCGTCAACATATATACACTACTGAATGTGAAATAGTTGGCTGGTGGGAAGCAGCAGCATAGCACAGGGAGATCAACTTGGTGCTTTGCGATGACCTAGAGGGGTGGGATAGGGAGGATGAGAGGGAGGCTCAAGAGGGAGGGGATATGAGGGCGGGGATATGGGGTTGTCTGTATGCATATGGCTGATACACTTTGTTGTGCAACAGAAACTAACAAGGTATTGTGAAGCAATTATATTCCAATAAAGATTTATTTAAAAAGTAGTTTTTCAGATTGCAAGTCCATTTTATTAAGCTTTATATTATTGATGGTAAAGTACCTTAAAAATGTTTTGAATCTTTTTTTTAAAGTACTACTCCTATCCAAAAACTTCTATTAAAGATTTTTCTGAATATAATGCTATTTGAGAACTATTTACAAAGTTGCTATAAAGTATAAAATAGCTATTTATGAAGTATTTTATATATAAATACAGCTGAGTGTACCCATTTCTTAAAGAAGGAAAACTTTCATTTTTTTAAACAGACCAAGACCTATGATTCTGTTACAGATAAATTTATGGATTTCTCCTTCGAAAAGGTAACCATTTCTTTCATGTATAATTGTACATTGTTTTCTGACTTCCATGTTATCTACTTTTATAGTTATACTATGTCAAAATGAAAATATACTTTTTTTTCCCTCTTAAAAGACACACAGTGCTTATATGCTGTTTTACAAACGCATGGAACCAGAGGAAGAAAATGGCAAAGAATACAAATTCGATGTTTCATCTGAATTACTAGAGGTATGAGTTAATTTAACTTTAGCAACAATTTAAAAGCATGTTAAGTATTTATGCAAGTATTAGTTCTAGAATATAAAAGCAGGCTATATAAACAGCATCATTAGTATCTGTAATCCGAGGTAGACCTTAACCCTCTTCACAAATAGTCTCGGTAATACTGACATACAACAGGTGAATGTAAACTGAAAGAGATTAAAGGGAGTGGAAAACAATTATTAGTAACACTGAAGAAAAATAAGAAAGGTAAAAATGGTTGATGGAATAAGCTCAAGCTCACAATTAACTTGTATGGTTGGTGATATTCTTGGATTGGGTGGTAGGACTGTGAATGTTCCTTTTCTTACGCTTCATATTATACACAAGCGTACAGTGTATTTTAAATGCATTTAAAATATGTATTATATATATTTTAATATGTGTCTCATTTGTAGTAATGAGCTCTCTTCGTTTCATAATGTAGTTACGTGATAATGTTAGGGGTTTATAAAAAGTGTGCACACTCAATGTATGTTGTGTCATTGTTGTAAACTGACTCGGCCAAAAGTAAAAAAAAAAATCTCCAGAAAGGTATACCTGATACAAGTGTACTCTTCCATGTAGACAATTAAACTTTTACTCTCTGACTGATTGATATTTGCACTATTGTGGTCAAGTCTTAAAACTGAGTGGATTTTGTTCCTCAAACACTTTTTTTTTTTTTTTTTTTTTTTTTGCGGTACGTGGGCCTCTCACTGCCATGGCCTCTCCCGTTGCAGAGCACAGGCTCCGGACGCGCAGGCTCAGCGGCCATGGCTCACGGGCCCAGCCGCTCCGCGGCCTGTGGGATCCTCCCGGACCGGGGCACGAACCCGTGTCCCCTGCATTGGCAGGCAGACTCCCAACCACTGCGCCACCAGGAAAGCCCCCCAAACACTTTTAATGGTATCTTGCCTACCTGTAATTTACTGATAAAGAGCCAAGAATATTATCTTCTTCCAAACCCTCTAATTTAGGTTTACCAGCAGAATTAGATGCGTCACTAGATGCCAAGCTATTAAACTCACCTATTTATACAAAGATTTATTTCAACTGCTATCATAATAGCAAAATAAAATAGATTCTAATCATCATTATGTGCAAGACTTTGTGTCCCCAGGGTATTCAGATGTACACCATGTTGTAGATGAGGACCCAACAGTATTTAAAGATAGCCACCCACATGTGAAATAAAATGAAATTTTACATAAAACCTTAATGATGTACAGTTGGCATTTGAACAACACAGGCTTGAACTGTGAGGGTCCACTTACACATGGTTTTGGGTTTTTTTTTTTCAATAAATACAGGATCTGTAAGTAAACATGAATTTCTTTTTCACATTGTTTTCTTTTTTAAAAAATTTTTTTATTTATCTTTGGCCGCGTTGGGTCTTCGTTGCTGCACGCGGGCTTTCTCTAGTTGCAGCGAGTGCGGGCTACTTTTCATTGCGGTGTGCAGGCTTCTCATTGTGGTGGCTCCTCATCGCGGAATACGGGCTCTAGGCACGTGCGCTTCAGTAGTTGTGGCTCGCAGGCTCTAGAGCACAGGCTCAGTAGTTATGGTGCACGGGCTTAGTTGCTCTCTGGCATGTGGGATCTTCCCAGACCAGGGCATGAACCTGTGTCCCCTGCATTGGTAGGCAGATTCTTAACCACTGTGCCACCAGGGAAGTCCCTTATTTTGCCAGTTTTTTTTTTTTTTTTTTTTTTTTTGCGGTACGTGGGCCTCTCACTGTTGTGGCCTCTCCCGTTGCGGAGCACAGGCTCTGGACACGTAGGCTCAGCGGCCATGGCTCACGGACCCAGCCGCTCTGCGGCATGTGGGATCATCCTGGACCGGGGCACGAACCCGTGTCCCCTGCATCGGCAGGCGGACTCTCAACCACTGCGCCACCAGGGAAGCCCTATTTTGCCAGTTTTTAAACATAAACCTGTCTTTCATAACCTGTTGTTACCAGAATATCAGCCTACCATAGTTTTCATGTATGTTATCAATGTTAACATAATTTTATTCATTACATATTTGCTCTTCAGACAGATGGGATTTCAGAGTTCTTACTTTCAAAATTTTAATAAATAAATTGAAAAAAAAAGAAACAACGTGATTGCTTGAGGTAACCAGATAAGTAATGATAAATTGGATTAGGTTTAGTAACTACTTCTATATTCCATTTACCTGGAAAAAAGTCAACATGAATTTAAGTGCATGTATACTTTTTGTTTCTTCTAGAGCAAGTCTTATTTTGTCTAATAAAAATATTGGTAAAATGTTATGAAGCAAATGCTTTCTGATGTCTAATGTTAACATTTTTTTCTTCAGTGGATTTGGCATGATAACATGCAGTTTCTTCAAGACAAAAACATTTTTGAACATACATATTTTGGGTAAGCTTGGCAGATTTAGTAAGATTTTTTTGTTAACACTTTTAAAAAATCTTATTTTGTAAGAATTTTAACCTATTGTTTTCAAATTCTAGGTTTATGTGGCAGTTGTGTAGTTGTATTCCCAGTACATTACCAGATCCTAAAGCTGTGTCCTTAATGACAGCAAAGGTAATATATGTGTAGACTTAGGTAATTTCTTCAAAATTGGTGACTTTAAAATAATTAAATCTTTTTTGCTTAATTTTATCTTTTCTTGCAGTTAAGCACTTCCTTTGTCCTAGAGACATTTATTCATTCAAAAGAAAAGGTATGTGTTCTATTTCATAAACTTTTGTGCCATTCATGTCATTTATCATATCTTTTTTTTTTTTTTTTTTTGGCTGCGTTGGGTCTTCGTTACTACGTGGGCTTTCTGTAGTCGCAGTGAGCAGGGGCTACTCTTCATTGCGGTGCACAGCCTTCTCATTGTGGTGGCTTCTCTTGTTGTGGAGCACGGGCTTCAGTAGTTGTGGCTCGTGGGCTCTAGAGCGCAGGCTCAGTAGTTGGAGCACATGGGCTTAGTTGCTCCGCGGCATGTGGGATCTTCCCGGACCAGGGCCTGAACCTGTGTCCCCTGCATTGACAGGTGGATTCTTAACCACTGCACCACCAGGGAAGCCCCAGATATCACCTAATACCTTCAGTAACTTCTTTTTCTTTTTTAGCCCACAATGCTTCAGTGGATTGAACTGTTGACCAAACAATTTAATAATAGCCAAGCAGCTTGTGAGGTGAGGTGAATGATTCAACAAACAATGCATAGCTTAAGATTCACTTTCTTGTTTTCTTTTATTCTTAACTTAGATGATATAACAAAATTGTTTTATCTATTATAAATCATAGGGAGCCAGTGTAAGTTGTTCCTAAAATTACTTGATTGCCAAGAGAAATTTATAATTAATGTATCAAATTCATTACATTGATTAAATAATTGAGTTTTAAGTTACTTAAAAATCCTTGGGTTCCCCCCCACCATGTATTGGAAGGAAAAAGTATAGAAAATTCAGAACTGTACCAGATATTTCTTAACTACTTTTGTATGCTACTAGAAAATACTGAAAAATGCATATCTCCCTTCCCCCTCTGAGAAAAATTGCATATATCCCAGTAGATCAGTTTATGTCCTATTTTATCTTTTCCCATATTACATTATAAGAGAAACATACATCCCTAAGGATAGTATGCACACAGGTAATAAACACTTAGCCATATTGCCATCTTACTATCGTTTATCATTTGTGATGATCTCCCGGAGTGGTGTGTACCTTTCTAGGAATGCAGGTCTTATAAATTCCCAGAAGTGGGAGACAGCAGCATAGTGTACAATAGATGAAGTTAGTTGAAGATTTTTTCATAGGTAGAAGGTTTTTAGAAAGATTATTTTTTTAAATTTTTTTCAGTCGGTTTGTTTGAATTAGTATTGAAACAAGGTCCACATTTTGCTTTTGTCTTGTAAATCTCTTTTCATCTATAATACAGTTGACCCGTGGACAACACGGGTTTGAACTGTGTGGATCCACTCATACACAGATTTTTTCAGTAAGTACGTACAGTACCGTACAATCTGTGGTTGGTTAAATCCGAGGATGCGGAGGAACCTAAGATACAGAAGGTCAGCTATGGGACTTGAGTATCTGCAGATTTTCGTGTATGCTGGGGCTCCATACCAAGGAGCAACTGTAGTTACCTTCTTTTTTTTTTTCCCTCTGTACCACATTCTCATTTGTTCTGCAGGATTTTCCACATGCTGGCTTTGATCTAGTGCATCCTTTGCGTGTTATTTAACATATTCCTCTATTCCCTTCCCCCTTCATGATTTTTCAAAAACTATTCAGTAAAAACAAACAAAAAAAACTGTTCAGTAGATGCAGAAGCTTGATTAAGTCATAAATTTTTTTTGTTTTTGTTGTTTTTTTAAATAAAGTTGCGACTTCAGTTTTTTCACTAAGGATTTGCCTCTGGAACTCCGTCAAGGAGTTAAAATTCTCTACAGTTGTCAGTAATTATGTGTGTGCATAAATAGGCAGTACAGTTCAATAGAGGAGTTAAATATGTGATTAAGAGATATCTTGAAATTAATGGGAAATTGTCTTAGCCTAAAGAAGAGTGTTTTTTGTTATCAACAGAACATAAATTGGTTTTAAACAGAAAGTTTATCATACTCAGATCGTATATTATTAATAGGAACAAAAAATTCTGCAGTGTGACATTTATGAAGTCTAAGAGGAAAATAGTATTTGACTTTATTAAGAACTGCAGGTTGTCATCATGTAGGTTCTACACTATAATGTAAATGGCATCCATGGAATTCTGTATTGAGATGACCTTGATTATGACTTTAGACATTTTAGATTTTACACTTTCTACCAATTGAAGAATCTTTTTTGGTAAGAATTTAAAAGAATTCAGATGTCAACTAGAATTAAAATCTTTGTGTGATTTTTATCCCAATTGGCAAGTATTGATTGAATGTTAAAATCACACTATTTACTTACAGTGGTTTTTGGACCGCATGGCTGATGATGATTGGTGGCCAATGCAGATACTAATTAAGTGCCCTAATCAAATTGTGAGACAGGTAAGAAAAAATTTATTTGGAAAAGAAGTGGCTTTCAAGTTAATTGTTCGGAATTTGCCTGTGAATAAATTTTAACCCAGCATTGGAAGTAATTTGAAAAGATCGACCTCTTATCACAAAAGTCATTTTGCTCTTATTTTCACCACCTTCTTTTGGCAAATCAGCTATAATTTCCAGTCAAGTGATTAAAATCATTCACATTTCCTGGTTATAGGAAGATAGTTGTAACTGCCTATTTTCTCAGATCCTACTTTGATGTATGAGTTGTACTGATTCTTTTTCAGATCCTTAGGTATTCTAACCATGGTAGGGTACTGTAATGGCCTTGAAAGTTAAATGAATAGTGTATAACTTATTTCTGTGACAGATTCTCAACTGTCACATGAATCAATTTGTTTTTCATAAATCATTGGAAAAATTAACAAGGAAGAAAAATACATATGCATTTATGACACAAAACCAAAAATTTAATCTGAAATATGCTTGCAGTTATAATTGAGATACAATTCTTATATCATAAAATTTAGCAAAACTTTTCAAAATGTAAAATTAAGTGGTTTTTAGTATATTCCCAAATATGTGACCATCATCTACCTAATTTTATAACACCCCCAAAAGAAATCCCATACTTATGAGCAATCGCTTCCATTTTATCCTGTCCATTCTCTTCAGCCCCTGGCCACCATTAATATACTTTCTGCCTCTGTGGGTTTGCCTATTCTCACCATTTCATTTGAATAGAATCACACAGTATGTGGTCTTTTGTGACTGGCTTTTTTGATTTAACAATGTTTTCAAGGTTTACCCATGTTGTGACTTATATCTGTACTTTATTTCTTCTTACTGCCAAGTAATATTTTATATACCAAATTTTGTTTATCTATTCAGCAGTTGATGAACATTAGTGATGTTTCCACTTCTTTGCTGTTTTGAATAACACTGCTATGAACATATGTGTACAGATATTTGTGTGGACATGTGTTTTCAGTTCTTTCGGATATATACAGAGGAGTGAACTGCTGGGTTGTAACTAACATTCTTAGGGACTACCAAACTTTTTTTCATGATGTCTGCACCAGTTTACATTCCCACCAGCAATCTGTGAAGGTTCCAGTTTTTGCTACATCTTCTTCAACATTTGTTTATTGTTTTCTTAATTTTAGCCATTCTAATGGGTGTGAAGTAGTATCTCATTGTAGTTTTGGTTTGCATTTGCTTAATAATTAATGATAGTAAACATCTTTTCGTGTGCTTATTGGCCATTTGTATATCTTAATCCATATTTTTTGGATAAACTTAAATTGCATTTCCTTCTCCTAGTCATTGAAATTCTAATAAGCAGCTGTCCTGCCCCACTCCACTCTTCTGAAAGAGATGGATGCCAAGTTTTCTTTCCTCTGTATCTCCACTAGTAAAGGAGGTTTCATGAAGCTTTGTATTTGGTAATCTCTATTACTGAAACCTATAGTTTGTTTTTGCTTTTTCCCTTATAAAATTGTTTTTCAAGCTAACTCTACCTTTTATCTTCAGTCTGTAGTTGAGACACCAGGAAAGCTTTAGAATGTCAAAAGATAATCTGTGGGCAAAATATAAATGGGTAGCAGAATTTTTTTTTTTTTTCGGTACGCGGGCCTCTCCCGTTGCGGAGCACAGGCTCCGGACGCGCAGGCTCAGCGGCCATGGCTCACGGGCCCAGCCGCTCCGCGGCGTGTGGGATCTTCCCGGACCGGGGCACGAACCCGTGTCCCCTGCATCGGCAGGCGGACTCTCAACCACTGCGCCACCCGGGAAGCCCAGGGTAGCAGAATTTTTAATCGTGTTCATTTTTCATTGTCTTTGTTACCTGATGTGAGTTGACTCTTAGGTTGTCCTATCTTTTCATCTATAGATGTTTCAGCGTTTGTGTATCCATGTGATTCAGAGACTTAGACCTGTGCATGCTCATCTCTATCTACAGCCAGGAATGGAAGATGGGTAAGAAGTATACCTTTTGAACTGAACTTTTTTATTTATTTATTTATTCATTCATTTATTTATTTATTTAACATATTTATTTATTTATTTGGCTGTGCCGGGTCTTAGTTTCATTGCAGCATGCGAACTCTTAATTGCAGCATGCATGTGAGATCTAGTTCCCTGACCAGGGATCGAACCCGGGCCCCCTGCACTGGGAACACGGAGTCTTAGCCACCAGACCACCAGGGAAGTCCCTGAACATTTTATTTTTAAGTTTTTTGATGATCTGCCTACAAAGTATTTTTAAATATCCACACTGAAATATTTAGGTTCTCCTATTTAAAAATAATCTGTAATAATATAAATCAAGAAGGAATACTTTTGTTATATTTTTATTTAATTGCATTTTCAAAATCCTCTACAAGTAACTTTGACTTAGTCTTTTTGTTTTGATTTCAGCGAGACATGATAACTGGAATCCAACTTTTTGTATTATTGTAATTGGTATTCATTATTGCAAAGATGAAAGAGATAAATTCAGGTTTTTAAAATATTTCTCCTCCCAAAATATCTATCCCCAGACTTCATACTTTTTCTAAGGTGTATAAAATTGTGTTTTCAGGTCTGATGATATGGATGCTTCAGTAGAAGATATAGGTGGTCGTTCATGTGTCACTCGATTTGTGAGAACTCTGTTATTAATCATGGAACATGGTGTAAAGCCTCACAGTAAACATCTTACAGAATATTTTGCCTTCCTTTACGAATTTGCCAAAATGGGTGAAGAAGAGGTGAGGCTATATCTTGTTTATTTCTGGTATTATGTACTTATTTTCAGTATTTAAAACTTAATTGTTTTTATTTTATATTTTTAAATCAATATTTTTATTTTTAGAGCCAGTTTTTGCTTTCACTGCAAGCCATATCTACAATGGTACATTTTTACATGGGAACTAAAGGGCCTGAAAATGTAAGTACAATTCTGTCTCATATCAGGGATTTAGAGGCCATGTTTTCAAGTTTGCATCATAGAAAGATACTGGATTCCTTTGAAGTCCCTTCCAGCCCTGATATTAAATGATTTTAAGGGTCTAAGTTTGGTTGATATTTTTAATGGATATAGCGAGAGAAGAAACAGTCAAGTGATAAATTTCACTGGTATGGCCCTGGATCAAAGCAAATAAATTTAGGCAAAATGGCCATCACCTGCTTTAGGGTCTTACAGTAGCATTTTGTGTTTTGGTGAACATTTTTGCTGGCCATATTTTTAAAGCCCTTTGCTATATTAAGTCTGTCAGTCTTCCAAAAATTCAATTCATAATATTAAAACTATTACATCAATTTTGTGTTGTCTGTAATGACCACATTGGATTGAATGCTCTATTTGCTCTATCTTATTTAATCCTTGTTGTAACCCTAAGAGGTAAGTACTGTTGTTATCTCCATTTTACAGATGGGGAACTTGAGGCATAAAGAAGTTAACTTGTTTTAGATCACAGTGAGTTAGGCTTTGATCCTTGGTTAGACTCCTGAATGAAACTGTTAGCCACTGTGCTGTAATGGTTCTCCAGATACGTACTGTTATTATCTAATTTCAACCTAGATGGCTACTTATTTAGACTGCTTTTCTTTTGCTTTGTTAGATCATAAAATCTTTGCAGTGTTGCATTTCAAACCCCAAATGAGTATCTCTTTGAAATACCTACTGTTTGGATTATCTGAAAACTGCAAATATGGATTCCTTAATTTGTGTAACTGGTATTTTTATTAAATATGAAATACCATTTTATCATACTCATATAAATTTTGTTCCTGATTTATCTTCCAAAGAGCTTGCCTATAAGAAAAAAAATTTATTATTAAAGAATTTATATCTTTAGGTAAGGTAAATACAGTATTGGGAATTATTGTTCTTTACAGTTCTGCCTATTAAATCTAGAATTGTCCTGAATGTGGTTTAGACTTTTAAATAAGGTTAGGCCTTTGAGTGGTTATTTTTCATGATACATGCTCCTGATACATGCTTCCATGATACATGCCACTGTCTACCCTGCATTGTTTTGTGAGACAATCAAGCTCTTTTCTCTCAACATAATGTTAGAAAATAATATATTAAAAATGAATTGTGTTATGTTCTAGCCTCAAGTTGAAGTGTTGTCAGAGGAAGAAGGGGAAGAAGAGGAGGAGGAAGAAGATATACTCTCTCTGGCAGAAGAAAAATACAGGCCAGCTGCTCTTGAAAAAATGATAGCTTTAGTTGCTCTTTTGGTTGAACAGTCTCGCTCCGAAAGGTGAAATGTTTCAACATTCAAAATGCTTAAAGCATGTTTGATTTTATTCTTTTTACATAATTGTTTTACCATTATTAACTCAGTAGTTTTTGTTACTTAATTCCTTTTAAATAATAACAACACTTTCCATCAACTCTTGTAGCATAAGTATTTCGATCCTTTGTACCAAACTCTTACTTTGCCTGAGTCATGTTAGAAATATACATTGAAGAAATTTACAGTAAAATATCTAGCAAAATTATATGTGCATTCATCCTTTGACCTAGCAACCCCACTTCTGGGATTCCGTTCCCAAAACACCAAAAGATGTATGTGCAGTGCTGTTTACTGAAGCAGTGTTTATAAACAGCAAAAGACTGAAAATGTCCACAAAGATGGTACAAGTTGAAGAAACAGCATCCACTTGATAGAGGACTCTATAGCAGAAAAAAAAACAGGCAGTATGGACTGTATGTGTACCACCATGGAGAGTTCTTTAAGATACATAACACTGAGGTGAAAAAAAAACAAGGTGGACAAAAGTATATATAGTATGCTACTTTTTTTTTTTCTTTTGGCCACACAGCATGGCTTACGGGATCACTGAGTCCTAACCACTGGACCACCAGGGAATTCCCTATAGTATGCTACTTTTTAAGAAGGGCAGGCTGTGAGACACAAAGTGAGTGAGAGAGAAGAGAGTGTGTGTGTGTGTGTGTGTGTGTGTGCGCGCGCGCACGTGTGCAACCAAGCCACATTATTCATGGATCTCCACTTTGTGAATTCTCCTACTTAAATTTATTTGTAATCCCCAAATCAGTACTTGTGAAGCGTTTACAGTGATTTGTGGATTTCAGAATGTACAGAGTGGCAAAAAATTGGAGTTGACCTGACACACACTTCTCCAGCTGAGGTCAAACATGGTGACACTCTGCCTTCTTGTTTCGGTGCTCAAATTGTAAACAAATTTTTGTTTGCAATATGTGCCACATTTCTCACATTTATGCTCTTTGTTGGTGATTTGGCTGTTTAAAAATGGTCCCAAGCATAGTGCCAAGTGCTGTCTAGTGTGTTCCTAAGCTCAAGAAGGCCATAATATGCCTTAAGGAGAAAGTACACATTAGATAAGCTTCATTCAGGTTTGAGTTACAGTGCTGTTTGCTCTGTATTCAGTGCTAATGAGTCAACATTAAATCAGGTGTCTTTAAACAGAAACACACATTATACAAGGTAACATACTGATCTATTGATGAAAATGTTATGACCAGAGGTTCACAGGAACCTAAGTGTATGTTTTCCCTATGAGCAGTGATTCAGTGTTCACTAATTCAGTGTTCGCAGCTCTTTATAGAACGTAAGTACTACAAGTAACAAGAACTGACTATTTTTCTAATTGAAGACTAAATTTTTAAAAATAAATTTTAAATTTCCAGTGGTTGGGGGAGGGGAAAACAGGCTGGAGGGGACAGGAATGAAGGTTTGACTTCTTTGAATATAGTACACTGTTTTGTTTTTTAGATTTATCTTTGGAATCATGTAAATGTTTTCTATAATTATAAATAAATTAATAAAATGCAATCCCTAAAAATCAAAAGCAGACTGAAATAAATGAGCTTAACTGTATATTGAGTTGGTGACATAGCCACTGGAGAGGAATTAAAGTGACTTTAGAACACATTGATTTAACTGTAATTTTTAGTGGGATGTACCTGAAGGACAAAAAGAATTGTAAAATTATCCTCAAGTGTTTTACTAATTATATTGTGAGTAGTAGTATAATTAGAATTATTATTCTGAAACTGTATTATAGAATAAAACAAATAGATAATTGTTAATGTCATTAGAAACCAAGATTTTCAGAAAAAGAAAAGAGAAATACAAATATAAAATTGTAGGATGTTTACATAACTTCTTCAAAACTAAATTTGAATTTGGGAATATCAGTAGAGTTCATGGTATATTTTGTCTTAAGCAAACAAAAAATGTATTATGTATCTCCATTTTCTGAAAAGGCCTAGAAATCCTGTCCAACCCAAAAACCAGTGAGTGACCCTGGCATCTAGATAATATTTCCCACTGAAAAAAAATCAAGGTTCCTTGAGAAAATGGCCAATTCCAGGTCTTGGGCAAGAAATGAATGGGAAGCCTCGAACATTTTGTCATTTTGGAAAGCAAGGAGGCTATCAGAGACTACTGAGGTCATGTTAAAAGGTCTCAAGAGTCAACTTAAGGAGGTTTCTACTGGTTACAGATTGGACAACTTGAGCATCAATAATAGTAATAACAACTGCAAGTGGACTAAAACACATCATGGATGTTTACATCCATGAGTTTATAATGATACCTAAAAACAAAATTTTAAAAATTATTGACAACTTTTGGAGTATATTAAGAAACCAAGTAACAATTTTGGAAACTTATTAATAAAGGAACAATATCAAGTATTTATCTTACCTGCAAGAATTATACTTCATGGCAACCAAATGGTAAATGAGAGGGATGTTCATCGTCATAGAGGTATTTGAGCTAATAAATGAGCAAGTAATGCTGGAATTAGGATATCAATATTTTGCATCCCAAATGCAATAATGGATCTAGGAAATGATCATCATGGGCTGAAAACATTACAAAAAGAGGGACAGCTTTTCATTGTGTGCCTCCTGATGAAAGTTCACACTACCGTTTATTAAGGTATTCTTGATTAAAAAGTCAAACCTAGATCTGATCAAGTCTCTAGATCTAATAACTACCAGTTTATAGGAAATACGGGGACAGAGGAATATGTTAAAACAACACACCAAGGATATAAGCAGCAAAATGGAAATGTGGGAAATTCTACAGGTCAAACCACCTGCTTTCTTCAACAGATTAATTGCAAGATAAAAACAAAATCGGAGGGGAAACCAGTTGTCTAAAAGAGATTTAAAAGACATTTCAACCAGTGTCAACAGAGGACTTCATTTGGATCCTGATTCAAACAAATTATAAAAATATTTTTTAGAAACTTGAGGAAATTGTACATTGACTGGATTTTGTATGATAATAAGAAATTGTTAATTTATTTTAGGTGTGAATATTGGTAGTGTTGTTTATGTTTTTGAAATTTATGTTTGGGATATGTATTGAAATTTATGGACTAAGTGATAACGTATCTGGAATTGCTTCAAAATAGTTCATATTTGAACAAGTAGGAGGTACAGATGAATCAAGACCGACCGTAAGGTGGTAATTTGCAACTGAGTGATGGGATGCTTACAGTATTCTATTTTTGTATGTGTTTGAAATTTTCTATAATAAGTTAAATATGCAGTAATTTTAAACTTGAAAGTGAAATTCTCTATTTCTTAGAAGTTCGTTTTGTTTTGAAGGTTCTCATGTCAAAAAAAAGCTCTCTAAATTAGACCCATCCTCGTGTTACAGTACACCAACATTTTGAGTTAATTAAATGGAAACAAAGTAGATTTGGACTTGCATGTACCAATCTTGGAATTTTGAAAAATTGTCTAAAAGATGTCTAGTGAGCAAGTCTAGCTAGCGGAAAGTTCAAAAATCATTTTATGATGGTGGCTTGGTACACTTGTAATTGAATCAACAATTTTGTTATGTGTCATGATGCAAATGGCTATAAAGTAGTATAGAGGAAAGAAAAACTTATTTCCACTAATGTTTTCTTTCAGGCATTTGACATTATCACAGACTGACATGGCGGCATTAACAGGAGGAAAGGTAATACCGTCTCAATATTAGACCACTTGATAATCACAAAAATAACAACAAAATAGTTCTCAAATGAACAACTTTTGCTTTTAACAGGGATTTCCCTTCTTGTTTCAACATATTCGTGATGGCATCAATATAAGACAAACTTGTAATCTGATTTTCAGCCTTTGTCGATACAATAATCGACTTGCAGAACATGTAAGTGCTGAGAAACAGTCTTAAAGATTTTTGGTAATTTGTGGAAGAATATTCTGAAATTATCCCTTTTGTTTTGTTTTGTTTTGTTTTAGATTGTATCTATGCTTTTCACATCAATAGCAAAATTGACTCCTGAGGTATGTAGACATCTGTTCATTCATGTTTTTCAAGCTGCTATCAGCACTGACAATGCTTTCAAATGAACCTTTCTAATTGTTTTTGGGAAAAAATTTATCAAGGCTTCCCTCATAATACAACCACCTATTTTTAACTATGTAACTTGAATAAACTGAATTACCTCTTCACATCTTGTCACAAATGTCATTTTCCCAATTAAATTTACATATAAGTTGAATATATCAGAGTTCCACCTAGATACTGAGCTTTAAAGTTGTTTGGTTTGAAGCATATATCATATTGTACCTTAGAAGAAAGTAGACTAACCAGAATTCTGCCTAGGTGAATAAGTATGTATTTTCATAAAATGAAAATATTATAGCTACTTTGATAATACATGTCAAATATTAATATAAATTATACCTCAGAGAGCAGAGGTTGCTACAGGGAACTTTTAATCTAAATTTTTCTATAAACATGGTTGTCTCATTAACAAGAGTTTTGATACATTTTTTCCCAAATTGACATCCAGAAAAATAGATGTTTTCTGTTAAATGTGGCTCCCACACAATTGACACTGTATCCTGCGCTCACCCTTCTGCTTAATGAGAGTTCAGGTTCATATGTATGAGTACTGAGCTCTCTAACCTAATACAGCAGATTTAAATGTGATCTGTAGAAGAGTTATACTTCTTTGTTTTCAGCTGGAAATGATGGGTTCAAACAGATCTAAATACACAGTCATGTACATGTCTTATAGGCAGCCAATCCTTTCTTTAAATTGTTGACTATGCTAATGGAGTTTGCTGGTGGACCTCCAGGAATGCCTCCCTTTGCATCTTACATTCTGCAAAGGATATGGGAGGTAAGTCTTGCAGCAGATGTTTTAGTGTTTATTTTTCCGAGGGCTTTATTTTTCTAACAGTCACTCACATTTTAAGTACTAGTTTCTTCTTGCTTGGGTAACTCAAAATGGTTTTAGTAAGTCACAGGTGAAGGGAAGAAGAGATGCTTTAGTCAGAAGATCTAGGGGAAAAAAGAGTTCTTCCCTAGTGTCTCAGATGTTTAAAGATTTTCTCGTAGAGTCATAAGCAGTCTTCAGCCCATCCGAGGTCCTCATTCCCGTATCCTCAAAAAAGATTCCGTAAAGTGGTAGAAGCCCTAGAAATACAAGCCAGGTGCTTTCAGCAGTTGATAGAAAATACAGAGGACGCACCAACCACTTCCTTTCTTCCAGAGTTACTGCTGAGGTTACAGAATTTCTTCTTAGTGAGTGTTGGAAATGCCCACTCTCTAGACCAGGGGCCTGGCAAACTTTTTCTCTTCATAGTCCAGATAGTAAATATTTTAGGCTTTGTGGGCCATATGGTCTCTGTTAGAACCATTCAGCTGCTGTTTTACCATAAAACCAGCCATAGACAAAATGTAAATGAGTGGGCATGGTTGTGTTCCAATAAAAACTTAAAAACAGGCAAACCACAGAAGCCGTAATTTTGGCTTCTGAGAGCCATAATTTTCCAACCCCTACTCCAGATTCCTAGGATTTCCTTTTCCAATGAAAAAAATCTTCCCAGCAGTATAGTGAGCTAGTTTTCATTCTCACTTATAGTAGCAGATTGGGCAAACAATAAGAAAAGTAAAGATGGAAACTTTAGAGAATTAAAAGCACTTTTAAATAACTTTGTAAACTTAAGACCTTAAAGGTCATTGAGTTCTCTTATTGGTCCTGTGTTAGAGTCCTTGGTTATTATAATTTTATTTTGTAAACTAATGACAAATTCTCCTTGAACATATTCCTGTTAATAAAAATAAGTTGCTTTAAAAATGGGAAAAAACATGGGTGTGAAACTTCTTTCAGGCTCTAGTTTTCAAAAAACTATTTAGCTTTAAAGTGTCTGATGCACATACCAAAAGTAAGTTTAAAAAAGTAACTGCTCATTCAGTTAGCCTTATATTCTGTTCTTGTCATTTTACTTGTAGGTAATTGAATACAATCCTTCTCAGTGTCTGGATTGGTTGGCAGTGCAGACACCCCGAAATAAACTG
This sequence comes from Pseudorca crassidens, assembly GCF_039906515.1. Lineage (NCBI taxonomy): Eukaryota > Metazoa > Chordata > Mammalia > Artiodactyla > Delphinidae > Pseudorca > Pseudorca crassidens. The sequence goes on from NC_090309.1 coordinate 39,809,697, forward strand.
GCACACAGCTGGGTCCTACAGAATATGGAAAACTGGGTCGAGCGGTTTCTTTTGGCTCACAATTATCCTAGAGTCAGGACTTGTAAGTCAAATATTCAGAATTTAAGAAACCATTTTGTTGTTGTTCCACGTTTCGTTTTGTTTTTTGTTTGTTTTAAGGTGATCATAATATGCCCATTGTATAATACAGAAAGGCTCTTAGAGATATTTTTTTAAACGCCAAGGTTATATTAGTATTTGAAAACCTATGGCGATGTTTTACAAATATCTATAGTGTTTTTGTTTTTTTAAGGATAGGAAACTGTGTCTTTTCTTGGGTGATATCACCACCACTATCATTTTTGTTTCCTTTCTTGATAGAATCACAAAGCATTATCAGCATTAGTGAAGAGAGTAATGGGTCAGAAAATCCTGTCTTAAAAGTAACTTGAGAAGGCTAAGAGTAAAGTGACAATTAAAACACAAAATAAGCTGAGAGAAAATATTCTCTGAAGTTATGGGAGTTAAATGATAAATATCTTTATTGTACCCAGGCCAGAAGGGAATAAACAAAGATCTTGGAAGACAGATGGACAAATACCAAAAATAGATACTTCACAGAATAGGTAACTGATTGTAAATAAACACAGAGTATGTTTTCTTTTGATAGTATTAAAAGAAATAAAAATCAAAGTAGTTAATTTTTTTAATTCTTTAATCATTCAGTTTAATCATTAAGATCATATTTCCTAGTTTTCTGCTGAGAGGGCATACAATCAGTAACATTCCAGTAGCAGCAAGCACATCGAATACCCAGATCCATGTTTTTAAACATCATTTCCGATAAAATGAAACACAGCTCCTTGGAGAAATGGCTGATTGTAGGACTAGGGCAGGGAATATACAAGATGAGCCTGTAGCATCTTGTGGAACCAGAAAGTAAGGAAGTACTCCCAAAACAAAATGATGGGGGTATGTCAAAGGGACATAGAACCAACCTGAAAGAGCTCCCAATGCCCAAAGCTGGAACAATTTGAGAGAAAAAATAATTAACATAGCACTGAATTGTAATCCAAAGTATAAAATAAATACCCATGAGTCCATACTGATATAAATGAATGACTGAATAAACAAAGAAATGGAGAAGAGACAAATCTCCCATACAGAAGAATTCCAAAAAATGTATGTACATCTTCCCCCCCAAAAGGGAAACCCCCTTGAGTGTGAGCTTAGTGACTTGCTTTCAAAGAGTAGAGTATGAGGGATAGAGAAAATAACGTTAAGAAACTTGACAAACATTAAGTCAGGCAGATAATTAAGGTTAAAAATGTCACTGATAAGTCATGTTGATAGTATGTGCCCTTGATATGGTGTGATGCACAGGGCACTTCATCATGTGGTCTTCCTCCCAAAATCCCATAACCTGAGTCTAACCATGATACTCATCAGATAAACTTAATTTGAGGGACATTCTACAAAAATACCTGACCACTACTCCTCAAAACTGTCATGGTCTTCCAAAGAAAGTCTGAGAAAGTGTCACAGTCAAGACGAGCTTAAGGAGACATGACATCTAAATCTCATTCATCCTAAATGAGATCCTAGAAGCAGGAAAAGAACATTAGGGCAAAACTATTGAAATCTGAAATGTGGAAATTAGTTAATAGTAATGTGCCAGTGTTGGTTCCTTAGTCACAACAAATGTACCATGGTAATAATGTTAACAGGGGAAATGGGAGAAGGGGGTATAGGAACTGTCTGTTCTACCTCTTCTAAAATAAAAGGTTTATTAGGGGAAAACATGTTTCAGTGGTGGGTACACATGGCTTGGCGATGGTACTCTGCTCATAGGCTTTTTTTCCTGCCAGTTTAGTTAACCCCACAGTAATGGGATATTTGTAAGAGCTGACACATATGCTGGTTGGTATTTATGTCCTGACTCCTGACCATAAAACAATTAAAAACTTTTGCTGAACCAAACAAACAAACCAAAACAAAAAGAAAAGCTTTTTAGCTAGCTGGTACACCTAACATTCATAGTAGTGCTAAAGAAATAGCATTCTCATACACTGCAGTGACATTGTAAGTTAATATTACCCTTATGAAATGCAGTTTAGCAGTATGTACCAAGATCCTTAATTTTTTTTTCCCTTTTTCAACTCAGTAATACCATTGCAGGGATTCTGGTATAAGTAAGTCATCCAATATATGAATGTCCAACAGCATTATTTGTAAGTGTGAAAAATTTTTAACTAGATGTTCAGATAAGAGATAAATTGTTATGCATCATTTAAAAATTATAATAGTGAAGACTATAGAAATACGAAAAAATGCTTTTGAAATAATGTAACTTGAAATCGGGGCCCAAATATTTGAATAGAATCAGTATGACTCAGTAAGAATGAGGGTAACATGGATAGAAGAAAAGCTACAGAGAAATACTTGTAAATCCTACAAAATAATTTTAAGGAATGACTTTAGAATATTTAGCGAAAAGAAAATGGTGACACAATAGGTGTCTTAAAATAGTTGAGTTGCCATATAGAAATGGACGATTTGTTCTAAGTTCTCTAGACCCAGGAATTTTTAAGTTATAGCAAGGCAGTTTTTAGAAAGATGGTCTGTTCTTCTACATTGACTTCCCTGTTTGTTCTCAAAGATAAAAATAATTTAAAAGTCGTGGGGTTTTTTCCCCTAGCAGAACTTACTTTTTATTTAAAAGCAAATAGTTTTTATAGAAATAAGTAGATGGTTAGGTATGTGATAAAGCAAAACAAAATGTTAATTGTAGAATTTATGTGGTAGGTCCATGGGTCATTATTTAGTAGAATGTTTTCAACCTTTCACAGTGTTCAAAATTTTTTCAAAATAAAATGTTGGGGTAAAAGTATTTAACTTAAACTGAATAATTTTTTAAATAAAATTATTTTCTCAATTGCAGTTTTATACAAATTTGATCAAGATGACACCTAAATGCCAAGTTTTTATATTTGAAACACATACCAAACTGAGCCTAACTGAAAACAGGCTAATCAGAGCAATATATAGGTGATGAAATATGTAGAAATGGAGTATTGTGCAAAAATAAAGTTTAATTTGACATCCATAAAAGAGATTACAATTAATTTTAGAAACCCTAACTGTATTTGCTTTGGTAGTATGATGGAAGTTATCAAATTATAGGTAGAATAGTGGGAGACAGAATTAGTAGGTGTATTGAAAAGGGTTATACTAAGGCATTAGATGCCTTGAGTAGGCTCTGTAATGAATGTTGTTAGGACGATTAACTCATGAGTCTGACAATCAAGGTTTGAATTCCAGCTCTGCCACTTGCTGTGGAAAATGGGGTAGTCATACTGTTTTAAGTCTGAGTAAAAGTGGAGATAATAAAACTAATACCAACTACATAAAGAATGTGTTAAATTTAAGCATTTGATAAATGTTAGCAGTTCTTGTTGTTGTTTGTATGTTACCATTATCATCGTCATCATCATCATCATCATCGTTTCTCGAAGTCAAGTCTGGGCTCCCCCTTTATCTGTGTGACCTTGGTCTTTGCTTCTCTAAGATTCAGATTTTCCAGTGTATCATCACCTACCTCCAGGATGATTGTGAGGGATTAAATGAGATAATATTTGCAACGTACCTAGCTTAGTGCCTTGCTAATAGTAACTCCTTTTACAGATGGTTTCAACTAATGAGTCATTATCCTCTCAGAATTATACCATAGGCTTAATAACATTTTCCAGGTATGTTGAAGGAAGGGATTCTTTCTCTGCATGCAAGGTTAGCCTAGAAGACTTTCAGAGATTTTCCAAAGTTAATGTTCTATAATTGGCATATATGTATATAATCTTTATAATACAAAAGGCTTTTAGATAGATCTTATTCTATCTTTATAATGTAAGTTTACCATTATCTACAAAATAATACTGAATTATTTTGTAATAATTGATAAAGAAGAGGAAAACTAAGACCCTAAATTAATGATTTGATATGTCAGACAGCGTTATGTAGGTCTTCTGGCTCCAAATGCTGTGTTCTTCCTGTTAAACCATATTATTCCCTGAGAAGAAATAAAATGATAAAACAAATGGGAAAATTCTACGTCTTGGGAAAGCTAAACAAAAGAGGTTTAAAACTTTCTGTTTATGCGATTGTTGTCACCACTTAAAAAATAGCAGTGACAAAATGGAAGGCGTCTGTTTTTGTCATTCCTTGGGATTTCTCTGGTACCAGTGGTAGAGCAGAAAGATATTAAAAGAGATGTTCATGTCCCTTAATTTTTATTCATTTTAATTTTTAAAGGGAAGAGTGACTTTGTGTTTAATGACTGCTCTTCAGTCTATTTTATATCTTGTAAGCATCTGACAGTTTTGTTTTACATTTTATAGCTGCAGCTTATCTTCTGGTGTCCCTTATACCAAGCAATTCATTCCGCCAGATGTTCCGGTCAACAAGGTCTTTGCACATCCCAACCCGTGACCTTCCACTCAGTCCAGACACAACAGTAGTCCTACATCAGGTCTACAACGTGCTCCTTGGTTTGCTCTCAAGAGCCAAACTTTATGTTGATGCTGCTGTTCATGGCACTACAAAGCTAGTGCCCTATTTTAGCTTTATGACTTACTGTTTAATTTCCAAAACTGAGAAGCTGATGTTTTCCACATATTTCATGGATTTGTGGAACCTTTTCCAGCCTAAACTTTCTGAGCCAGCAATAGCTACAAATCACAATAAACAGGCTTTGCTTTCATTTTGGTACAATGTGTGTGCTGACTGTCCAGAGAATATCCGCCTTATTGTTCAGAACCCAGTGGTAACCAAGAACATTGCCTTCAATTACATCCTTGCTGACCATGATGATCAGGATGTGGTGCTTTTTAACCGCGGGATGCTGCCTGCCTACTACGGCATTCTGAGGCTCTGCTGTGAACAGTCTCCTGCATTTACACGACAACTGGCTTCTCACCAGAACATTCAGTGGGCCTTTAAGAATCTTACACCACATGCCAGCCAATACCCTGGAGTAAGTAAAATGATAACTCTTGTATCTGTATCCTCAAATTGATTGGAAATACCTGTTTTTCCCATTGTGGGATGTAGCGACAAAATATGGGAGTACAGTCTGACTTTAACTGTTCTTTCTTAAAGACTTAAGGTTTATTTGTTTTCTTGAATACATGTATAAAATGTTATAAAATTGGTAAGTGTGTGGATAATTTTTCTTAGGTTGATACTGAAATTTTATCTCTAATGGAACTTACTTATGTTAATTTGTGGTTTTGTTAATGAGTCTTTCATATATACCTAATGAAAAAGTTCAGCTTTGTGGTACAGTTTTAAGGAAGTATTTACTGTTTAGATATTATCAACATATACATGCTATGCTAAGCTGTAAGCTAGACAATATTTTATCTTAGCTGTAGTATTCCCTAGGGTTTTTTTATTTGTTCACACTACGTTGAAGTGAATGAAATGGCTAAGAGGTGGGCCTATCAGAGTACAAATATATACCATCTAAATCTGATCCCTTTTTCTCTGCAGACTATAGGTTTTATTTAAAATTTTCCCCTCTCCATGTTAGGCTGTCATTCCTGGATATTTCTTTTCATTGTTGCCTCTTACTCTTTGTTGTAAACTCAAGCTTACACCAAGAGGGTATACATCTGGGAAGGGGGTTGGAAGCAGAGTGCAGAACGCTTTTTCAAGCTGTTGTCAACCCAGAGGCTAAAAACTGCTAATAAGAAAAATTTTTTGCTTACTTTAAGGGGAGTATAGGAGAAGGAACTTTTTCAAGACATTTTCAAGACATTCAACATTTACTTAAGAGCTCAGTCAAATGACTACAATAAAGGGTATTTTAAGTATTGGTATCCTTGAATTGTGTGCTACACTTCTTTTTCCTGTTGAAGGAAGAAAGGACATTAACTGTCCTTTAGACATAATGTAGTGAATTGTTATTTCTCACCCAGAAAGAATAACCTTATTTCCTGTTAAGAAAGTTAGAATGCCTATAATAAAGGAAAGAAAGTGAGTATATTAAGTACCAAAAGAGGTTCAAAGCCAAGGTTATAAGAATACGGAAGGAGAATGAGAGTCTGCCGAACTTAGAAGGAGTTAGGACAGAATTTATTAAGATTCAGTGGATTTTTCTCTATCGCATTCACATAAATAATCTCCGATTTAGTTACTAAACATGATGTCTGTAAGTTAAATATACCTTTGATGAGTGCTGGGTGAGTTAGAATATTTATCCCCTAATGTTGTTAGGCATCAATGAAATGTAACATCTTTATTTTAGAACTTATCAGTTAGAGATTTTTTGTGAAAATGGTGCTTAAATCAATTTTTGCCATGAAAAATATGAAGGTTGGGGGTTTCAGGTCTTTGATAAGTATGTATTAGAAGAACAGCCCTTTCCTAACATGCCCATGAGTAAATGAGTTTATAAAACCACAGCTAGTGATTTTACTAGAATATTAGATCCCACATTTCATCCATCTTGAGCTGGATCATCTATCAGTCTAGAAAGATCATTCCAGATGTTGGCACAAAGGGTTTTCTCAAAGCAGTATTAATTCAGGTGTAATTGAGGGGTGTAAAATCTTTGTGACAGAGTAATAATTTCTCATTTACTATAGAAAAGGGGGGCAAAGGATGGGCATACCATCTCTGGATATATTTGACATTATAAAGCTAGTAATTTAAACAGTTTTAAGACTAAAGTTGAATAGGTTGAATTTACTTGTAGTTTTTAATCTGGAAATTCTATTTTAAGATTATTTTCTTTTAGTGAATAATATATTGCATTTTAAAAATAGAATCCACTGCTAATTTTATAATTATTCTTGGATGGTACTGCAATCTAACTTAATTTGTGTAATTTTAAGAACTGGCTAATGAGCATAACACTTAGAAATGAGAAGAAGATAGATCATCATAATGCTTATTTGCCCTTTTCAGGCAGTAGAAGAACTATTTAACCTGATGCAGCTGTTCATAGCTCAGAGGCCAGATATGAGAGAAGAAGAATTGGAAGATATTAAACAGTTTAAGAAAACAACCATAAGTTGTTACTTACGTTGCTTAGACGGCCGCTCCTGCTGGACTACTTTAATAAGGTAAAGAGATATTTTCTGGTGTTTTTTGTTTGTTTTGTTTTTACAAGTGAAGGGATGGGGACCATCATCTCGACATTTAAAGAGGAATAATTTAAATTATTTATAACTGAAATTTTACCACTTCTTTAACGTTATTGGGAAAGCATTTAAACCTTTAGACACCTTGGAGGAATTTATATTTTGAGAGTTAATTAGCTACTTTTAATAGTTTTTATTTTGATTTGGTTTTGGATTATCTATGTGTGTTTTATCAGAATCATAGAATTTTAGGGTTGGAAGGAACCTTAATGTACCATCTTCCACCTAAAGCTTAAATCCTCCTCTCTGTGGCAATTCATTCTAACTTATGCTTGGACAGTTTAGTCCTAGAGGTCTCCAGAAATAGCTTACTCCATCTTTGGATAAGTTTCATTGTTAATATGTTTCTCATTTTAGTTAGCCCAGATCGATCTATCTTTTTTAACTATAGGAATTTGCCAAAATACCAAAATATCTTTACAGTTAATTGTTCAGAGCTTCAGAAGTTATTGAATGACTATAAAGGAACTGCTACAAATTACACTTAATTTCCTTTAACTGTAGAAATTAAGTCTAGGTTAATTTCTGTATATTAAATCTAAGACTTGGGGCTGATGTCTTTTATTAGGCCCACATTTTTTGGCAATGCTTTCTTTTTTTTTTTTTTTGCGGTACGCGGGCCTCTCACTGTTGTGGCCTCTCCTGTTGCGGAGCACAGGCTCCAGACGCGCAGGCTCAACGGCCATGGCTCATGGGCCCAGCCGCTCCACGGCACATGGGATCTTCCCGGACCAGGGCACGAACCCGTGTCCCCTGCATCGGCAGGCGGACTCTCAACCACTGCGCCACCAGGGAAGCCCCTGATTATTTTTTTTAAAAATGAAGAAAACATCTCATTAAAGTAGAAGGATTTCCAGTTGTACTATATAATAGCAGTTTCCAGTACCTAATAATGAAATAAAGTCGATTAACAGGAGTAACGCAGCTACTTTTGGATGATTATTATATAGATTATTTTCAAGGCCAACATATGTTTTGGGTTTTTTTTCCCCCCTCCTGTTGTTCTTCCCAGTTACTAGCTGATGAGTGCTTCAATAATACCAAGTGTATTTTATTGTTATCTGGAACTTAACATACTGTAGAAGATAAACCCATTATAAAAAGAAACATTGTTTCTACTGAAACTTTAAAAATATTCCTGTCAGCACCTCTCTTCCACCATTGTGGATAATTAAGAGTTGACTAGTGTAATACTAGTAGACATAACTTTTCTCTAAGTTGCACTGAGGGTTTCTTATTTAATATTATCTTTTATTATATTACTAAGGACTAGATGTAGCTGTCTCTTTTTGTAGGTAAGAAAGTAGAGAACCTAAATGACAATTTACTTCTATTTTTTTTATCACCTAAGTGTTCTGTTCAGATTCAGAGTTCTCAAACTGGTCTCTGTTTTCTAGTGCCTTCAGAATACTATTAGAATCTGATGAAGACAGACTTCTTGTTGTATTTAATCGAGGGTTGATCTTGATGACTGAGGTAAATACTTTATTGCGTTTTACTGTAGATTTATTTCAATTTAATGTTCTCACCCAAACTTCTTGTTTTGTGGATATTTAAAGTTTATTGTAAACTGTTTTACAGGTGTCTGGATTTTAAATATGCAGATCAGTAAATGCTAATTTACATTCCAAGAAGAATTAGGTCACAGTTTTTGGGTGCTGTTTTCTTTTTCCATAGTAATTACATACTTTTCCCCTCAGTTTGTATTTAGAACACTTGAAATAGACTAGTTTTATAAATTCATTTGTAAGACTAGAAATGGATGAGTCTGTAGGATTTAATTGAGGACACACATAATTTCTCAAGAGTGTGTTTATTTGACCCAGTTCCTCATCAGAGGAAGCTAGTGAGATTGTTACAGCTGGTTACAATCAGCTGTTAATTTTTCCCATGATTATTGAACATCCACAACTGTGAGATGATTTTAAGTCCACAGAGGTGCATAGTACCCTTTAGTCTGATAATGGAGGTAAGATGAAAGTATATGCCAAGGGCACCATGAAAATTAAGAGGTAGGATAGTTTTTTCAGTTAATGGTATTATAGAATAGGAATACAACATGTGAAACTGCACTTTGAAGAATTTGGACTTGCAGAGATAAGCGGGAAAACATTTAGATAAATGACGTAATCAGCACAAAGGCAAGAAGGTATTGGTTGTATTCAACAAATACCAAATATTTCTGTTTGGCTAAAACGAAAGTATGTGAAGAGGAGTAGTGAGAATTTCATTCTTTCATTCAACAGATGTTTGAATGTCTACTCTGTGCCAGGCATTGTGCTAGGCACTGGGGATACAGCAGTGAACAAGACAGACATGGTTCCTGTCTTCACAGCTCACAGGTTAAATGCCACACATGTACATTGTTCAGATTATGTACTGCCACAGATTCTAGGTTATGAATTTTCAGCTGTGAATTGCGAATAGTACATAGGCTATGGGGGACTGATTTGAGAGGATTAGAAAGAAGGTGTATTGGTGTAAAATGAAATAGGAAAAAACTAAGGATTTCATTAAGCTAGTACTGTTAAAGGAATCAAAAGATTTAACAAGGCAATATGATTAAAGGAATTCCTACCTTTTGGAGTTCTTTTACCTCTTTCAGACCTACTATTTTGAGTATGACTGACAGCTATTTCACCACTGTCTTTCATAGAAACCCTGGAAGGTTAGTTAAAGCAGTCACCTATTCTCCCCAGTCTTCCTGTTGCTGCTGCTTTGTAATCTCTAAAGCTTGCAGTCTTAGAGATATGTACTTAGAGCAAACAGTAGCCCCCCCCCAAAAAAAAAAATCAGATTAAGTAAATTATTCCTTCAAAGTAAAATGTAAACACAAAATATCACAGTGTCAACTGTGAAAGTGAGGACTATTTTGTATTTTAAAAGAGCTGAATGGGAGCATTTGACTTGTAGATAGAAAGCAGATACATTTGCTTTTGCAGATATGCACACACATAGTCTTAGTCTGAAAACATCTGTCATAGAGGATGAGCAGTACCATTTTGTGGCTCAATAAAGTAAAAGTGAAATGAAATTTTTCATTCTTTTAAATCACTTGTAGTCTTTCAACACACTGCATATGATGTATCATGAAGCCACAGCTTGCCACGTGACTGGAGACTTGGTAGAACTTCTGTCAATATTCCTTTCAGTTTTGAAGTCTACTCGCCCATATCTTCAGAGAAAAGGTTTGATTAATCCTACTTCTTATTTTTGTTAGTTTAACAATTAAAGAGAATCCACATGCTTCAGAGAATTTGTCGTCTTCTCTAATTTATGTACGGAAAACGGGGCTGATGTTAGCTAACCGTTAGGAAAATGTTTATCATGACCTCCTGATATAAAACTGGAATGATCTTGTCTATTTTCTCTATCTCTGCCTGAGAAATAGGCAAGCATGCTATAAGTGTCAAGATTTAGGAGATTGGAAAATATTTCTAAACACAGTAACAACATGAGTATTTGTGAAGTTCCTCTGGCTGGAAACTTACATGGCTTAGGTTAAATCATTTATTTTCAAGAGAAATAACTATAAAACAAACATCTCTGTGTCCCTGTAAAGTAGTGTGAACTTTGAAATGCATATAAATTCCTAGAAAATGGGGCATATCATCACTTAAAATATGTGCTTTTAAGAAATACAGCAGGTTTAACAATAGTAGCCATCTCATGAAAATAATCACTTAGCTTTCACCAAAGATGTTTATGTAATTAATTTGGATTTCTTAGTGTAAGCATTCTGTAGTTTACAACAGAAAATAATTGTGAGGAAGTTTGATCTCAAATGGCATATTTACATATGCTTTTGTGTTTGCAGATGTGAAACAAGCATTAATCCAGTGGCAGGAGCGCATTGAATTTGCCCATAAACTGTTAACTCTTCTTAATTCCTATAGCCCTCCAGAACTTAGAAATGCCTGTATAGGTAAGTTACTTGGAAAATATAGCTGTGTAAAAACCTAGTGGAAGAACATTTTTGTGGGATTGTGTGTGTATATGTAAGATGTAATGTTAGTTCTGTAGGGTTTGGAAGACATTTGTACTTCTTATGTGTGACTTACACTGGCCAGCAGATCCTAAGAAAATCGAGTTCTGTTTCTTAACATATCAATAATTAACTATGTCATTATAGGCAGGTCACTTTATATATGGGCTTGCTGACCTAAGGTTATCTCTAGATCTCTTACAGCTCTGAAATCTTCTGATCCTATTTAAACAAGGTAGAATCATGCAGATGTTTACAGATTAGAACTGACATTGTAAAGAGTGGGGGTGATTATTTCCCTGTGAGTTCTTTTGCCTGAAGATACTTCCTAGTAGCTCTTCTTAGACTCCTGAGTATTTTATATTTTTACTAATTGCATATTTATAATGATAATTTGTGTCTGTTAAAGGACCCCCTTGTTTTAAATTCATATTGAATTTTTTACTGCCTTAGAAGCCATTTAAATAATCTTTAGAGACTATAGCTACTTATTTACAATTTCTCAAAATGACATGTATAACTGTCATGTAGAAGCAGTCAGTTTTGGCAGGTGTTGGCCTGATGTTCTGTAGAATTACAGGCCTACACTTCTCCATTAAGAGGGGAAGGGTGCAGGACTTCCGTGGCAGTCCAGTGGTTAAGACTCTGCACTTCCACTGCAGGGGGCACGGGTTCAATCCCTGGTCAGGGAACTAAGATCCCACAGGCTGTGCAGCGTGGCCAAAAAAAAAAAAGGAGGGATGCATAGCAGTAACCTCTAATTGCCAGAAACTCCGCCAGTAGCCTGTCATGATGAGCTTTACTCCTATGTAATTACAGGATGAGAATCAGTCCAGCTAGCATCATGAAACATTAAAAGTAGATTAAGAATTCTCAGATCCAAAGAATTTTGAACCTTAGATTTATAAGCTGCTTTGGTTGATTTTATGAAGATACATAATCAGTATGCATTAAATATTTCCCTCAGTGTACTTCTCCATGATGCTTCTCTTAATAGTTTTAAACTTTGGTTTCTAAATGATGCCCGATTGTTGTTTAGTAACTCTGCTGATCCGGATTTGATTAAGCATCAGACAGAATTTCTCCCAGAGTTAAGTGCTAAAACAGTTTTAGACTCTAAAACTTTTTAGCTGCCACACTGCAATCAGTCACCCCAGTAGGATTTGTGAGTTTGAAAGTAGCAGGTAACATACTCCAGTTTTTTAATACCCAAATTGTGTTTTTATTTTCAGATGTCCTCAAGGAACTTGTGCTTTTGAGTCCCCATGACTTTCTTCATACTCTGGTTCCATTTCTACAACACAACCATTGTACTTACCATCACAGTAATATACCAAGTATGTATTCATCTAGCACGGTGGTGAACATGGTTGGCATTTAATCTTTCTGCACACTGAAACATGGAGATTTATTTTTTCAATTTATTCTTATTGTACACTTTTAATGTCTTAGTGTCTCTTGGACCTTATTTCCCTTGTCGAGAAAATACCAAGCTAATAGGAGGGAAAAGCAATATTCGGCCTCCGCGCCCTGAACTCAATATGTGCCTCTTGCCCACAATGGTGGAAACCAGTAAGGTATGTTGGGATGCCAGGAAAACCATGTTTTTCTAGTACACAGTAATTTGAAATTCCCCTCTGGCAGTTATGAGTATATTAGACTTAAATGATCATTTTGTGGATCCTAAGAAGATTAGACTCATTTGGACTTTTTCCTGCTCTGAAATGTTGGTTGAATATTTGCAAAATCAACAATAAGCACAAGTAGTAAGTTTTTTTCCCCCTCAAAAAATATCCTAACAGACTCATTAGTATTTGTCACTAGGCTAAATTATAAATGGGTCATATATCTAAATCTGAAAGGTCAAGTTAGGTACTTACTATTGTTTATATTTCGCCATATAATCAATGACTTCTTTTACTGCCCTCTAATTATAATCCTTTGACCTAAGCCTAATTATCACTGACTGATAGATTTATCATCATTTATAGCCTAGTTCTTATTCTCTAATACTTAACTCTAAAATAATGCTAATTCTAAATTATAGAGAGAAGGTACATTGACACAGGATAATTTATCTCAGTTCCAACACTTTTCTAAACAATTTTTCCTCACCCCACTTTATTCACATTCTCCCTTGCCCGCTGTCTTTAGATCTTAACTACATTTAAGAAGTTCTTATAAGATAAAATATTTAAAATAATTAACACTGTAGTAACCATTACAGAAATTATTTGGACTCTATTTCAAAAATCAAATTTAATTCACTCTTCTTGATGATATGTCTATAGAGCTCAAGTGTCACATTTTAAAATCCTACAGTAATTTTACTTTATTAAAGTATATAGAAATAAGGGGTAATTTTAATTGAAGGCATTTGCACACTGAAAATAAACTTGTGGCAATTAAGATCTTAATAACATTAACAGAAACTTGGAATTTAAAACTAGGTTCTTATAGAATTTAAATATTTAATCAGCTTTTTAGTTAAACTTATTACGTTTGCACAAAATATGCTCTTTAATTTATTATACAATTTAAGTGCAACCATTTTATCATCTTTAACCTTCAGGGCAAAGATGACGTTTATGATCGTATGCTGCTAGACTACTTCTTTTCTTATCATCAATTCATCCATCTATTATGCCGAGTTGCAATCAACTGTGAAAAATTTACTGAAACATTAGTTAAGCTGAGTAAGTATAAAAGATGAGCAGTAAATTCCACTGAATTATTTTAAGCCCGTAGCCATTCAGGAAGGGGAGGAAAAAAATGAGCCAATCCTTTTTTTTCTTTTTTAAAGTGAATGTTTAAAAATATTAATTATTCTCGGGAACATTTTTATGTTTATTAAGAAAACACCAACTTACTGGTTTCCATTGAATAGTTCTTCCCAGAGTTTCAGCTGGCTTATAAAGGAGTGTGGAGTAGGGCTGATGATACTTTTGTACATAGAAGCCCAAGTCCTCCTCCATCTGCCCAGCAGAATTTAAAAACAAAAACCAAAAACTGCTCTGCTTAGGGAGGCAGGCTTAGAGATGGACTTCCCCAGCCCTGATCTGAGGGTAAGATGAGATCAGTAGTGCCAGCTGGCAACACCGGGAGCAAGCCGAGTGGACTTGCCAGGGTGAAGCAGAGGTGCATATATGAGTAAATTAGGAGGTAAGTCTCATAAAATAGAGGGGTGAGTGAGAAGGGAAACTTGAAAAGGAAGATATGAGAAATAGAAAAAATAATCAGTGAATTATGAAGGGGGGGAAACCTTGAATTATTTTTATGTAATATTGTCTCTCTGAGGATGTGCCTGAGATCTCTTAGAGGACTGTTCCCTTTGGGTGACTTTTTCCAGCTGATAAGTCTTTAGAAGATAAGTAGCCCTCCAGGTGTCCCTTATCTCAGGACCTCCAGAGTTCTCAGGCTCTGTGTGCCCTGTGAATCTGATGTCTTTAGGGATGGCCCAGGATCCTCTCCAGTGTACTGTAGGTTTGTTTCAGAGCATGGGAAGTGAAATACTCATGGAACCACCACCCAGGTCAAGAAATAACAATATTACCATATCCTAGAAGTTCCCCCTTGTGCTCCTTCTCAATCACAACCCCTTCCTTCCTGTGGAAAAGGTTTTGGTCCACTATAGATAGGGCGAAAGATGCGAAAATACCTTAGGTTTTGTTATCCAAGAAGAATGAAGTGGTAACAACTGTCAGGGATAATTCCTCTTCAGAAAAACCATCTTATTGGTAAGTGTTTAGAGTGTCTTCAGATTTGAAAGGGTGTTCCTTCCACCGGTTTTCATTAGCTAGTTTTATATATATGTGGCTGAAGATTGGGGGGTGGGCGGGTGAGGATATATTCGGATCGGCCATTTCATGATTATATAATTGGGTCGTGGCACTTGGTAAAAAGCTAAAACCTGGCAGTGGCAATGATCAAGTGTGGGGAAATATCCAGGAGATCTAGTAACACAGCCTTGCTCCCAGATAAGAAGGAAGACTTATAAACATGCTGACCTTAAGAAAAGTTCTTAGTAATCGTGTTAATATGATTTATACCAAAAGTTACGTGAGGAGCTATTTTATCTACTTGAACAGCTCTGACCAAATAATGAATGTTCTACCCTGTGTGGGACTGTCTTCCTCATCAACACAAATACCTAGTTTTGGGGAAATTAAACATGGGGAGGAGAAGGAAGAGGGAAAGAAAGGAAACACACTTAGCCATCCATATTAGCTGAATCAACTTCCATAGTATTTTATGCTCTCATCACTTATACTCAGGAAGCACAGTTGTCCTGGCTTGTGGTGTTTGGTTCTCTACATAAGCACTATTCTTTAGAACTTTCTACCAGGATGGAAATATTCTCCAGCTGCATCACCATCCACAGTGTGATAGCCACTGGCCACATGTGAGTGTTGAGAGCTTGAAATGTGATTAAGGAAGTGAATTTTTTATTTTAACCAAATTAATTTTAAATAGCCAGATGTGGCTGGTGGCTACTGTATTGCGTAGGACAGCTCTAGATATAAACCAAAACCTTAAAAAATTGAGCAGGAAAAAAATTTTTTCATGGTTATATCTTAGTTAATGTAGAAAATTGGACATTGTTTTAGATATGAAGTAAAACAGAGACCTAAAAGCAGTGCTTATGCTTCTTACAAATGGAAGAATTATGTCCCAGTGTTTGAAAGTAACTGCCTCTTCTAGCTGAAATGACTGTTTACAAGGAGAGGCCACTAGGAAAGAGCTTGAGAAAGCAAAGCCCACATTAACGACTGTGATGGGAAGCAGAGAGTTGATAGGGAGTTTTAATTTGTATAGTTTCTTCAAGAAATTATATTTGGCAACAAGAGAGGGAAGGGTAAGCTTAAACTGGTTATGTCCTTAATCATTTGAGTCTTAAGGCTAGGTGGTCCAAGGGCCAGAATATCATGACTGTAGGTAGAAGTGTCTCAAGACCTGTATTGGATTGCAAGTCATTCCAGATTTGATGAAGTCTTTATGGTAATTCTTACATGGGTAACTGAGTAGATTTTAAGATTTGTTAGGGGGATGAAAAGGAATTACACAATAATTGTAGATTAGAATTACAGGGGATAGAGTTGCAGGTCCTAAATAGTAAACAAAGGGAGCGTTGAAGTGCTCTTGAAGTGAGGACAGTCAGGCATAGGGTTAGGGGAGACAGAGAAAAAGTGGGAAGAGAATTCAGGGAATGTGAACAAAGCTGCTGACTGCCATGTGAAATACTAGTGTGTCTGAGACCGCAGTATTTTGATATTTAAAAAGAGCCAATTTTTAGCCAGAAAAATTCTGCAAAAGAAGAATAGTGCCAGGTTACTGGCACTATTGATTTCCAGAATACTTACTAAAGATAACAGTAAATTTTAAAAAAATCTTTTGGTATTTAATACATAGTTCACAATTCAAAGCAATATCAAAAAGGTGTATACATCACCGTTTCACTCACAGACATGCCCACCATCAATTTTATTCATTTTTTTGCATAAAAACAGCAAGTATTGGTTTATTTTCTCCCTTTCTTATGTAAATGTCCTCCATATTCTCGGAGGACCAACTGTGGATTGAAATTTCCACTACAGTCATTGTATTACCATTTTATATAAGAATATTCAGCATCAGGGGCTCCTGGAAACCAATCCCCCATGAATACCCAGGGAATGACTGTAAATCTAATGATTAAAACCACACGATGCAGATATGGAAGCACATAAGTAGAACAGTGGAAAAACAGCCCCAGAACAAACATAAGGATACACAAGGATTTGATAGAAAACAAAGGTGACATATCAGAGTAGTGGAAAATGGGTAATATTGAGACAATTGGCTAGCTGTCTGGGAAAGGAAAGGCAAGAGTAATATCTTCTTTGCTCCTTAGACCAAAATACATCCTAGGAGGATTAAATATTTAATTGTGAAAAATAAAATCCTAGAAGTATTAAAGAAAAAACATAGGATCATATGGATACCACCTTGAGATTTGATGGACTGTGTTAAGCAGGACACGAAACCCAGAAACAATAAAATAAATTGAAATTTTTGACTACATAAAAATTGGAAGTACTACATGTTGAAAATGCCATAAATTGAATTAAAATACAAACAGCTAATGGGGAAAATATTTGCATTCTTAACAGATAAATGGCTAGTAGTGCCAATGTACAGAGAGTTTTTAGGATTCAGCAAGATGGTAAAGAACATTAAAAAAAGCAAAGGACACGAAGAAGGCAGTATACATACAAGCACACACACACACACAAAATAAATGTTTGGTAACCATATGAGAAGTTGCCAATCCTTACTAATAAAGAAAGCAAACAACAATTATTTCTCTTTTTTTCCCCCCCACCCCCAACTATGAGATGAAGTTTAGATGATATGCATACTTACACAGTTTGGGGAAAGAGGAGATCTTATAATGGGGTCAATTTGGAGAGGCAGTTTAGATTGTTCGTGCCCTTTGCCCCAGCAGTACCAGATCTAGGAATCCACCCTAAGTCTACTCATAAAAGTGTACAATAACATACATAGGATGTTTATTTTCAATTGGTTTGTATTGGGTAAAACTGGAAATAACTGAAATGTCTATCATTTGTATTATATAGTCTTTAAAATAAAAAGATAGGAATTGACCTTGTTTCACATGAAAAAAGCAAATTGGAAAACATACAGAATATGACCACATTCTTATAAACAAGGGGGAAAAAATCAGTACATGTAAAAAAAAAATGGAGGATTATAATCTTAACTGTATAAGGATAAAATTATGGAATGCTTTTATTTTCTAGGTTAAATATTTAGAAGATTTAAATTATTTGTAATGTTCATGCATTGGTTTTATATTTGAGGAAAAAAATTTTTTTCAAAACATAGAAAATTGGTACTGCAAAGCCTAATCGTACCAAATTTTTTAGGTACCATAGTTCACGTGCAGATTAACAAGATGTCCAAGTAAAATTAAACTCAATAACAAATCCCTAGATTTCATTGTTTAATTTTGATTTTTAGGGACAAAACAAGAATATCACCTTTACTGTTTGACATTAGTTTTTCTTTTGTTTTTTGGGTTTTTTTTTATTTTTTGACATTAGTTTTTGAAAGTTTTCTTAATGCATTAGTAAGTGAAAGATTTTTTTAAAGATTTTTTGCAAGTAACATGATGTACCTAGAAAATCCATAATCTTCAAAATCTCTATAATTAAAAAATTAATATAGTTGATAGAAGTAAACAGATTAAAAATTCATATTATAAAAAGCACAGCTCTTGTTCATGTTTCAGCTTTTTGTGATATCAAGGTGGTACTGATTGGAGAAACAACTGGTTAGCTGTTTCCCTTAAAAGGCTTCTTAGGATGAATATGCTTCAAACAAGTGCCAATCATTCAGTACAGATAGGAAACCAGCTTTTACCCATCCACCAAGGGCAAATCCATTTATCCTAGGTTATACATGGTAATTACATTTAATAGACATACATATAATTTAGGGGTTGGTTACCAGTTTGTTAATTTACAAAGAATTGGCACAGGGATCTGTATGTTACGTGGTAGGGCCAGCAGATTTTTTTCCAGTAACCTACATGGGAAGCTGAATAAACAGTAATAGGTTGCTCAGTGGGTATGAAGTCAGAAATAGGGGAATTAGAAGAATCAGATATGATATTCTAAGGCCGAATCTCTCACTTCCCATGGATAATGCTTGGATGGGATAAATACTCCTATAGAAAGCTGGACAAAGAATCATAACACAATTCAGATAGGAGAAACCCTAACTAGTAAATATACATACGAAATATTTCATCCTCACAGCAATCATCTGAATTACCATTTTACCTACAAAAACAGTTTTTAAAAGATTTTTCTTTTAAAAACACACTCAGCCGCTTCTACAGTATAAGGTGCTTCTGTTGAGGAAACAATATGTTTGGAACAGCTTTTCATTATTGCTTATTAGTTCCTCCATGGGTGGGAACGGGGTGGGGTAAGGACCCTATTGTTAAGGATGCCTGAAGTCACAGGATGAAGAAAGATAAGTGATACAGGAGCCAGGATGTTTTAGGCCTGCCCATCCTGTTTACCGAGGTAAGGTGTGGAATTGTGCCTGCGAATGCTGATGATTGCATCTCCCTGTGCTTTGCACCCAGTAAGTGACACCCCAGAAGGTATTGGAGGAGTGTGTGTGGAATAGAATGGCATTGGCCTCTACCTTAAGTCAACAGAGCCAACATACTCCTTATCCTCAGTGCTTTGTGAAAATGCTGGAAAGAAACTGAAACTTCTACTCTGAAGGGATGGCCTTCCTTCTAAAGGAGGTGCTGCTCAGATAGGGAAAAGGTAGGACTGTGAAAGAGGTGTCTTTAGCTCACCATGGGTGGCACAGTGTTTTCCGGAGTGTAGTGTACAAGATGGCCCAGGGAAAATAATTTTCATGTTAATAAGTGTGAATAGATCTTACTTACTACAAAAATAAATAACTCGTACACCAAATGCATGATTTTCCTGGATGTTATATTGCCGAAGACAAGGCTAATGTAGTATTAGCCTCTCTGAGTCAATCTGAAGAACAGTATCAAGTAAACAGTACAAGTGATGGACAGATATGAAAAGTCATGAAAATGATACATGAAATGACTAAAGTTTGGGGAAACACTGATTATTGAAAAGATTATGGGCTTTAGAATCAGATAAATCTGGGGTGGATACAACTGTATCATTCACTGGCTTTTGGGATGAAACATCAGATTATGTGATCTCTCTGAGCCTAATTTCCTCATCCAGAAACGCGGGCTAAATGAGGAAAACATAATGCCTTCCAAATTTGATGAGAAAATTAAATGTGATTATCTGACGTACCTAGCACAATAGATGTATGTTTATTTTGTTCTTCACTTGTAAAATATATTTGAATCAGAGTATTACCTGAAAACAGTCTGAGATCATAGAAGGCCTCCGTGTTTTTTTTGTTTGTTGTGGTAGTGCTAGCTTTTTAGTAGTTGTGGAAAATAGGAATAAAGACTGTTTTACTTTGAGGATAATGTCGGGGGTGGTGGTGGATAAAGTCTAGAGGATCTTAAATTGTAGTATGAAGCCTGCTTTCTTTCACATGAGAGGGTTTATGTCAGAGCAGCCCCTAGTTCAGGGGTTGGCAGACTATTTTTGCAGTGGGCCGTGGGCCATATTGCCAACCCCTGCTCTACTTTTATGGGTAATTATGCAGAGACATGGGAACATAGGAACTTTCTTCCCTGTAGCCAACAGTGTTGATGACATGCCCTTGTTTGCTTATGTGTATTGTGATCTTATGATGGGTAAATGCCTCCAATCCAAACCAGATTAGGGTATTACTTTCCTTGGGTCTTTACAAAGGAATTAATCTTGACAGGAAAATAAAGAAAAATAGGCTTTCCCGCAAAAGAGAGTCTAGGTATCCTTCGATGACAAAATTGGATGACTGATCTGATTTCCCTAAGATTTTCCCAAACCCATGGTCTAATATAGAGGCAAACGATAGCCTGCATGCTGCCTGTTTTTGTACAACCAATGAGCTACCTGCAAGTTAAGAAGAGTTTTTATAATTTTAAATGTTTTTTTTAAAAACTACATTCTATTTTGTGATATACATGAAAATTACATGAGATTCAGCTTTCAGTTTTCTTAAAGAATGTTTTATTGAAAGACAGCCACACCCATTCATTTGGTGTTGTCTGTGGAGTAATTGCAACAGACTTAAACAGCCAGCAAAGTCTAAAATACAGGTACCTGCCAATTTTGAAAAGTTTGCTTTATGCCACTGCACTTTTATGACATACCTACATTAGTACCTCTTTTTGCTAACCAAAAGAAATCCAAAGAGGATTTTCGCTTTAATGGAAAAAGGTAATTGCTTTTTCACTTTATGCTGTTTCAACTTATGAAAGGTTTCATAATCGGGGGAAACCTGTAATTACTATTTGGCCATTTACCATAAAGGTTTGCCAACTTCAGGTGTTACTCCTAATTTTTTTCTTAACTGGAAGAGGATAACTTGTATTATATTTCTCCTCCATGATTATACTTTCCCTGGGGGGTGGGAGTGTTGGAGGATGGAAAATGTACTTACAACTGACTGTGGCATTACAACTTCTGTGCTTTGAGAGAGCTAGAAGGGCAGAGGGTAGGGGAACAAATTTCTTAAGGACATACTTGACATCTGTAATAGTCAAGAAGAGGAAAGGTTGAAACCTTACACGTTCCAAATAGGATGCTGACATATAACAGCTAAGTATGATCCACCCGAAAGATCCTGGGGACAAGGCTAGAAGCTGTTAGAGCAGAATTTACTTAAATCTACTATAAAGGTAATTCGCTTTATCTTTGGAGAAATGAGATAAAAGAGGAAAGAATGATATGTTTCTAATTCTTCACATCCTCTGTTTGAACGTGCACCCTGCCCCTCCACTGTAGTCTAGGTATTCCATGTAATATGATCTAAATATGCAGAGTGGTACCTTAATCCAAGAAAACTTTGGAGCCACTTGTAGTAACTTTTATTACATTGTCCCAGATAAAGTTCTAATTCTCAAAAAGCAGAATTGGTTTAAGTTGTTTGCAGGTCCTTCTGGGAATGAGGTATGGGATATAAATAAAGTCAAAGTGTACTGCACTCTAAAATATTTCACTGGTTAAAACATTGAGATGAATTCTTCCCCTTTAAGTATTTTATGTATTTCTAAAACATAGAAAATATGCAGTTATGACTGGAAATAGCTATAATATTATACCTGCAGAGTTTAATATCTCAGTAGTGTAATTTATAATTATAACCTATTCTGATTTCTTTTCAAATATTAGGTGTCCTAGTTGCCTATGAAGGCTTGCCACTTCATCTTGCACTGTTCCCCAAACTTTGGACTGAGCTATGCCAGACTCAGGTAAAGAAAATGAGTTTTAGATGACCTGGTCTTTCATCTCATCCGACCACATGGTCGGTAATTTTAGGAACACTGGGTTGAAAACTGGCTGGAAATTGGGGATGTTTTCGAATCTTGGTAGGTAAAATACTATTAAATAACTGTTAAGCAATTGGCATCGAGTTGCCCTTTGAAGTTTTTTATGTCTGTAATATTTGTATCACAAAGGGTATTTCAGACAAGCTGTTTATAGTAAAGTTTCTCGTTTAAAGGCCAATATAAACAGTTGTGGTAAAAGTCTGAAACAGGGAGATATTAGGGCAAGAAGGCATAAGCCACTTCTTGCGCTCCTTCACCTCCCCCATCTATTTCTTCTCCCCTCCACCATTCCAAAAGCTCTAGCAGAAACCATTTCAGCATTCTGTCCTTTACCTCTCGCTTACCTGTTACCTCAGAGCAGTTTTTTAAGTCTGATGCACTTATTTTCTTATCAGCAATCTCACTGAGAACAGAAAACACTGTAACCTTCCTACTTTAAGTCCAAGAGCCAACCCCTTAAAGTGGGCACCTAAATAATGCTTGTTAAATTGTGGAGGGAGAATGGTGGGGAGAGGGGAAGAAATCAGATTGATCCTAAGGTTTGGCTTATTCCTTGGATCAGGCATAAGGAATCCCCACTCTCTTCAGGCCCTGAAAAAAACTATTGGTCTCTTGCCTGAGTGCATCTGCCCATTCCCAGAAGATGAGTTGATTAATTCCTTTGGCAAACCTTTACCCACATTTAGCATCTGGAATACTTTTGAGTCTGGTCCAGTCTCCTGCCCAGGCAGTTGTGCTCTGGATATTCTCCTAATGGATGTGTGTCACATGATACTGTAGTTGCTTCTCTGCCTCCTTGTCCCAAACCATGAACTCCTCTGAGTCATCTCTATTCCTATAGAAATTTCATTTTGTTTTCTATACTAGGAATCTTTGATAGGCTAGTATACTTAAAATGGTTTAGTACTTAGTAAACATTCAGAAACCAACTTGCTGGTTGACTTTTGAGCTGAGTGGTTTATTCAGTAATTTGCAACAAATCTCTTGCTCCACCCCCACCCCCACCCCTTGGCCACTTGCTGCTCTCTTTTCATTCTTCTTGATTTAGGTAGTTGCTTTTTTTGGTTTCTGTACTATGCCACTGCCTATTGCTTCCCTATTGCTTTATCTGCTTCTGCACTGTACTACTACTCTCTTGACTTTTTTTCCCACAGAATTCATCACCCCCAAAACTTCCCTTAAAGTCAGACCATCTAAGGCTTCCAATGACCCTAGCAGCACTATAGAAGCATCTGTGCTGTGCAAGAAATATAGGCAGCAGGCACACTACAACCAGTAGAATAAGGCAGGTTTTCCTGACACAAGGATCTGAAGACCTGGGTGCTGGTCCTACTTGACTCCTAATTTCTTGGGTGACCTTGAGCAGTTTACTTACCACAGTGCTTACTCTAATAAAATATATAAGTATATAGATGTACATATTATCTAAACTTTGTCCTATTTTTTTAAACAGTCCATTTTTCTTCCATATAAATGATTATTAAAACACATATATAATCAATCTAGGGAATATATTTACTCAAAGACATACTACTTGTGTTTAAGAGCCATGACCATTTGAAAACAGGAAAACCAAATTTTAGTACAATTTCCATATTTTGGGACCCACTAATTCTGTTTGAGATTATTAGGAAAAGAGGTGTGCTGTTTACCTTTGTGATATTTATGGGGCGGAAGGGTATTTACCAAATTACTATTGTTAATGAGATTATATAAGTGAAAGTTTTAACTCATTTTAGGGAGTAAATCTAATTCTTAAAATTTGTCTTTTCTCTATGGGTCATTTGGTTATCTATTAATTTTCCTCGAAAACATCATCCTATTTGTTAGTCTTACTTGTCCAGTCCTTATTAACTCTTAATGCTAGATAATAAAGCTGCATTTCTTTTAAAAACGTATTTGTTCAGTTTTGCCATTCAGACTTTTTACAGGTCTCTTCTGTGTCACCCATTTAAGTCCAAGTTAGTAATATTTTAATTTATTGGGAGGACAGTTGCTGTGACTGAAAATTTAGTAGAATGAAGTAAAAGTGGCTTTTCTGGGAATTCCCTGGTGATCCGTTGTTAGGACTCTGTACTTGCTGAGGGCCCGGGTCGGGGAACTAAAGATCCCGCAAGCTGCAGCCAAAAAAAAAAAAAAATGGCTTTTCCGGTAGGATGTTAAATGACTTTGGACGTATATCACGAGCAGTGTATTTAAGATTTGCAGTTATTTCAGTGCTCAACCAATCAGTGCTTCTTTTCCCCACTTCAGTCGGCTATGTCAAAAAACTGCATCAAGCTTTTGTGCGAAGATCCAGTTTTTGCAGAATATATAAAATGTATCCTAATGGATGAAAGAACTTTCCTGAACAACAACATTGTCTACACATTCATGACACACTTTCTTCTAAAGGTACGTCACAAGTTGGAAACTCAGCGTGTTACTTCCAGTTAGTTAGTGATTGTGCTTTCATTGTGTTGGTCTTTTGGAGATTTTTCTTAATCATCTTTTTCAGGTTCAAGGTCAGGTGTTTTCTGAAGCAAACTGTGCCAATTTGATCAGCACCCTTATTACAAACTTGATAAATCAGTATCAGAACCTGCAGTCTGATTTCACCAACAGAGTTGAAATTTCCAAAGCAAGTGCTGCTTTAAATGGGGTAAGAACTATGGAAGTCATGTGCTTCAGAACTTTCCTTAAATCAACTCTAAATTTGGCCTTCGTATGATTTTACTGTATACATAACTTTATTATTCAAACTCTGGAAGTCACATATGATGAAAAAAACTAACCAAATAAAAATGTGCTCACTCTGCCTTTTATGTATGTAGCACACACTTTCTGTTACCTTAGAAGACATGAGCTAATATCATTAAATGCTAAGGGCAGTGACCACTAAGGGGAGACATTCCCTTTATCTCTACTTTCTCACATTTTTTGAAATGTTACCTGTGATGTTTCTGTTAGTGCCTGCGACTCATAAGTAACTGAAAGTCAGATTAGTAATCTGAATGTAAAGCCAGTTAAAACTAGGGAATCGGTTGGGAATCGGTTGCCTTCTATAGACTCCCACGAAAGCCATGTCATGGAATTATGAAACACCCTGGAAACATGTGCTTGCACACGTCCAGCAGCAGCCTCCCAAGTAACAAAATGCTTAGATGCCAGAACGGATTACAGAGCTAAGTGAGGAAGACCTTATGACATCCACCAGAAACCAAGTAAAACTGACTCCTAGATTAATGAGGCCTAAATTTCTCATGGATCATTCAGGGTTTGCTTTTTAAATTCCTGTGTAATTCCCCCCCCCCCCCCCCCGCCTTTCCATTTTCAGAAAACACTATTTCGGTCTTCAGTCAGACTTAATTAGTGGTGTGGTGCATAAAATAATGGTATTAGTCACCTAGAACCAATGAAATATAAATAGTATCATAACACTGGCTTTCTAGTTTTAACATTCTTCTAACAATACCAGAGGAACCAGGATGGATTCCCGGAAAAGTAAACATGTGCATTTAAACTGTTAACGGTTGTAATGCTGGCTTTGGAATTTGAAGTGTTCCTATCTGGATTTCTGTAGGACTTGCGGGCACTTGCTTTGCTCCTGTCGGTACACACTCCCAAACAATTAAACCCAGCTCTAATTCCTACTCTGCAAGAGCTTTTAAGCAAATGCAGGACTTGTCTGCAGCAGAGAAACTCACTCCAAGAGCAAGAAGCCAAAGAAAGAAAAACTAAAGGTTAGCTTTATGGGCTAATAAAATATTGACTTTAGGGTGGGAGAAGGGAAGAATATTGACTTTACAATAGCTGTGTAAGCCTCCTGAATATAAATGCTAAAAACCAGAATTTCCACAACCACCCCCAGTATGATCTTAATGACTCCTTTCAGAGAATTTGTTTTGATGTTCCTTTTCACAGATGATGAAGGGGCAACTCCTGTTAAAAGAAGGCGCGTTAGCAGTGACGAGGAGCACACTGTAGACAGCTGCATCAGTGACGTGAAAACAGACACCAGGGAGGTCCTGACCCCAACTAGCACTTCAGACAATGAGACAAGAGACTCCTCAATTATCGACCCAGGAACTGAGCAAGATCTGCCTTCCCCTGAAAATAGTTCTGTTAAAGAATACCGAATGGAAGTTCCATCTTCGTTTTCAGAAGACACGTCAAATATCAGGTCACAGCATGCAGAAGAACAGTCCACCAACGTTAGATTTGAAGACTGTAAAGAATTCAAAGACCTCCACTGTTCCAAGGATTCTAACCTTGCTGAGGAAGAGTCCGAGTTCCCTTCGACTTCTCTCTCTGCAGTTCTGTCTGACTTAGCTGACTTGAGAAGCTGTGACAGTCAAGCTTTGCCCTCCCAGGACCCTGAGGCTGCTTTATCACTCAGTTGTGGCCATTCCAGAGGACTCTTTAGTCACATGCAGCAGCACGACATTTTAGATACCCTGTGTAGGACCATTGAATCTACAATCCATGTGGTCACGAGGATATCTGGCAAAGGAAACCAAGCTGCTTCTTGACATTAGATGTAGCATGTCTACTTTTAAGGTCACCCCTCACCCCCAATGCTGTTTGTATAAGTTTTGCTTATTTCTGTTTTTGTGCTTCAGTTCGTCCAGTGCTCTCTGCTTGAATGGCAAGATAGATTTATAGGCTTAATTCTTGGTCAGGCAGAACTTCAGATGAAACAATTTGCATCTTCAGTATACTTTCTAAAGGGCAATCAGATAATGAATATGTTTTATGTAATTAAGAGTTCACTGTAGTGGCTTTCATTTAATATGGCTGTCTGGGAGGAACAGGGTTCCCTGGCCCTGTACAATGTAATTTAAACTTAACAGCATTTTTACTGTGTATAATATGGTGTCCTCTGTGCCAGTTTTGTACCTTATAAGAGAGGCAGATTGCCTCCGATCGCTGTGGTTCTTATTATCAAAATTAAGTTTACTTGTATACGGAACAACCACAAGAAATTTGATTCTGTAAAGAATCCTCTTTAGCTGTGGCCTGGCAGTATATAAATGGTGCTTTATTTAACAGAATACCTGTGGAGGAAATAAAGCACACTTGATGTAAAAATAATTGTTTTATTTTTATTGACATGACTGATTGCTATTCTGTGCACTTAATTAAACTGATTGTGATGACTTTTTATTTGTTTACATACCTTGCTTCAAGTCTTCTCAGATGAAAGTAATGAGAAAACTGAATGGGGGAACATACACTTATCCATTATATTCTATTTCATTAGAAGCATAGTGGCAGTCCAAAAAGTACCTTTTTCCCATAGACTTTTCAATCCTCACCACCCTGAAGTGCGTAACTGCTGCAGGGAGAAGCATAACAATACAGCCAACTTGCCCTCACTTCAGCATGCTTCTAAATGCAGCATGCCACTGTTTCACTACCCAAGAAGAGCTACACACCTTAAAAACCCTTAAGTAAAATAAAGGAATAGTATTAACATGCCATTTATTTTTTGTCTTCCTGAACTAAAATTACAGCTAAAACAGCAAGCTTGCTAGGACGAGCTTTAGCTTGGGACACTTCAACTATCTGTACTCAGGGACTCAATCTATTCCCAGAGGAGCATCTATGGGAGGTAAAATACCTAATTTCACATTGCTTGCTTTTAACTCAGTGCAGAGTCTAGTCATATAAAGATTCAAACAATGCTTTCAAATGTAAGTTCATGGATTTCATTCAATATAAATTAAGAGTATTTGTTTTCTTTTTTTAAAGGAATGACAGAGGGAAGAGGTAAACGTTACACTTTTTCTGCTTACAAAATGTAATGCCCTTATAAAATCTTCTAACTCAACCATTTAGGGTGATCAGCTGCAGTAAACCTTGTATTTCTTCAAAATGCTGCTTCTGCCAACAGAATTTCATGTTCTCTTCTTCACAGACAGGAACTCCTTTACAGTCCAATTGTAATTCCGTCTGCCCTAGAGTAGGCACAAAATTCAGTGCAACTATTGCATAGTGTTCTGGAAGAAAAAAAGGAAAGCTTATTACTGCATTATGAAAAGAAAAATTTATCCATACAGTACCACTATTTGATTTTCATAGTTGGGGGGGGGGGAAACCGAGTGTTTTTGGACTTAAAACAAAAGGTGCTAATAACATACCTTCTGGCCAGTTCCTACATCTCCATTTCATGACGATCTTTTTATTTGTTAACTGAAAACAAAGGGGAAATTCCACTGAAAAAGCCCCTATGTACAAGAAGTAATCAGTGAACAACGTACACTCCCATCTTCCAGTTTATATGCCAGCACCATTGAGAATTCATTGTCCCTAGTGCCAAAAATGTAACGGCAGTAACATCAAGGACAGAAGCGTGACAACCAATGCAGAGCTGATGTCAACGGCAAGGCAACTGACATTTGGCAACACACACCCTAGTGGCAGAAACCTGAAACTTCTAGACCAAGAGTTGGGAGAAATTATACTTGTGTCTTCTAAAATCATAAACATTGCACAATTACTGTGAAACTAAAGCTTCAGCTTTTAGTATATATAACATTTATTTTCCCTGTAACCAACTTTATAAAGTGGTCAAGTTTCTGTGAACTCAGATAAAAACCAAAGCACATTTAAAAAAGGCATGAATAAAGCAATATTAACAGAAGTCAGTCCCAGCTTAACTTTCCTTTAACCTATAAGATTACTTACCAATTCTACATATTCACCAGTGATGTTCCCATCAAACATTTGGAATTTCCTTCCCTTTTCAGCTTCTAATACAGCAGGAGATTTGGAAAATTTTTGCACCAACTAACCAAGCAAAACATACAATAGACATGTTATTCTGGCATATGCTACCATGTTTTTAACCTAAATGTAAAGTACTAATATAAGCTACTGTGGTTTGTGTTCGTTTAACTGTGAATACATAGCTTTTGATTATAGCATTCTCTTTCTCTCCCTGTCTTTCAGAGGAAGAAAGCTCAGTAAATTGCTCCAAACCCCTCAATGCTGATAAATTCCCCCCAAATGCCCATCATTTACCCCCCTCAAATCTTTAGGATAACTTCCCTGCCTCAAGCTATCCTAAAGATTTCTAGATCTCTTCAATCAGAAAAACACGGCCATGCAGGAAACCATGAACCAGCTTCAGTTCTTAGTGGTGTAGGTGTATTTTCTCCCAATGTCAGCATTTCAGATCCTGGCTTGAGATGTGACTTACATCTTTCACAGTGAAGATTCTGTACAGCTGCTCAATAGCTGTGTCAAACAGTTCCGTCATGTGCAGTGCCACAGTAGGAATCCTTACGCCCAGCTCCACTGGAGAGGAGGCCTGAATCTCAAAAGAAAATATTCCAAAGCATAATTATTAGCATGACAAGAGATTCAAAAAATTCAGTCTTCCAGTCTTAGTAAAACACCAAAATGTCCCCAACACTATCCCTTCCACTAAAAGCCTTTTTAGCACCACCAATCCTACCTAGTCTTTATTTTGGAAACAGTTCAGTGCTCCTTAGCTCTGTTCCACTCCCAGGCTATGGCTTCACAGCCCAAATCCTACTTGGATATGTAAATATGACCCAGGGAGCATAAAGATAAGCAGGTGAAAGATACCAACCAGCACTTAAGGCCAAAGGGTGTCAATTCCCCATCACCAGATTCCAAGAACAGGATCTAAAACCTCCCAATCCTCCAAATGTCTGGAGAGAAGTTTCTTCCATCGTGGTATGTGACCTCAAAGTCACCTGCTGTTATTGTTGCCTACCGAAACAACACTGCCTTTACAACAGTCTTGAACTAAATTCAATATTTATCCCACAAAAAGGATCCCTTCCATCAAGGATGAAAGTCTCATTTCATCATTTCCCCCAAAATGGCAAGGGATGCAAGGGTGGATTAACTGGCCCATCTCAATATCCTTCATAGTTCTCCATCATCACAAGGCTGTTTAGAGCTTTGAAGCCCTCTCATTAAGCACTTCCTTTCTCCCCCTCCCTACATGTCTGCCACCAGAGATCATACCTGCAAGGTAGTCTCACTCAGTTTCCTTTTAACAGTCAATTCCTGGGTTGCCATAGCTTTGGTTGGTAAAATCATTCCCATTGTAAATTCTACAAAGAAAACGTATGAGAAATGTTTTAATAAAGAACTTTTTACTTTTCAGCACAAATACTAAGGCAGAAAACTGAAAATAAGATATAAGAATATAAAGGAACTGATATTTGTAAAAAGAATTCCTATAGTGTTTTGAGAATTTCAAGACCATTTTGTATTTTTTACATATAAAACTAATCATTAACCTGAGTTCCATGGCAACAAATGCCTTTTATCCTTTTCTTTTTATCAAATGCCTCACTTTTATCTAGTTCTTGATAAAATAGCATAATTTCCAAAGGTTGTTTTCCAAAAAGCTCCATTTTATACACCTAACTACTAATAGCTTTATGGCCTTCACTTACTGTCAAAGCCAGACACTTGGCTTATTGCTTCACTATCACTTCACAAAGCTTGGCCTCACAGTATTCAAGCCTGTGGGCCAGCAGCGTGTGTGATCTCGTAGGAAAAGTGTAAACCCCAAACCCATCTATGTCAATGCCTAGGTACTCAGCAGAGTCCAAGGATGAGGTGCAGACATACATGCCCTGCTGGCTATTTTACCTGGCAGGTAACTTCTCTAATTTAGGGAAGAAGACAATAACCTCAATTCCACACAGTGAAAGGATTAAATAAGTCTCAACTACACCTGTAATACCTGCAGTCACTTTCATTCACTCATTCAACAAAAATTAAGCACCTACTACATGCCAGGCATTGTGCTAGATGCTGGAGATATAGCAGTGAACAAGACAGGCTCCTTCCATGCTTCATGGAGCTTACAGTAGCAGAGAAGGCAGACATTAAACAAATAATTATAAAAACAACTGATAAAATAATTATCATTCCAGAAAACTCAACAATTCTGTAGGCAAAATGGTTCACGCTGTGTAAAATACTGATAATCACTAATTATGGTCTAACTCATAACTAGCTCTCAACCTCCAGACTACAATTTATCCTGCAGCATACAGAATTGTTTTCAGAGCTTTGGAAATCAGCCTAACCTGGGAATCCAGACCACAGTGCAGAGCATTATTTGGGTAAATGGAAAAGGGACCCTCTAGTTCACAAGGGATGCCTTCTTTACCCGTCTTAAGTGCCTTCAGGTAATCTCCAAGGGCTTCCCTGACCTTGGCGGTGCCTGCAGTTTTCATAAGATCCTTCAGTATATTCCCATCTCCTTTCTTTTTACTCACGTTCACCTACAAATCAGAAAAATACAAACCTAAGAAAAATCTGGTTTGACATAATCTTATAATACTGGGACATATGGATGAGGGAACTGTGATGGTGAGGAAAGGGAAAGAAGTGGATGTAAGAGACGTGACAGGTTTTCTTCATATAGTTTGAGAAGATGTAAGGGATTTTTAATCAAGGGTCCATTGACCTGGTTGGTGGCCAAATCTTGAACGGACTTCGTAGAATGTAAACCCCCCAATTTGCGTACGTTTTATGTATATATATATTATATCGATGATGTAGTCCATGGCTTTCACAGGGTCTAGAAATGCGCTGTCTAGTATGGTAGCCGCTTAGCCACATGTGGCTACTGAGCACTTGCAATGCGGCTGGTATGATGTGAGATGTGCTGTAAGTGTAAAATAATATACACCAGACTTTGAAGACTTAGTACCAAAAAAGAATGTAAAGTAACCTCATTAATAACTTTGATACTAATTACATGTTAAAATGATATTTTTACATTTTGGGTAAAATAAAAAATATTAAAACTAATTTCATCTGTTTCTTTTAAATTTTTTAACATGGCTGCTAGAAAATTTTAAGTTCCTTATGTGGCTTGCATTATATTTCTGTTGAACAGCGCTCATCTAGAACCCCAAAGCCAGTGTAATTAGGAAAACCAAGTTCCCAATACCCTGGTCTTGGGCTACATTTTTTTTGTCAGGGAGGAGAGTTGGGAAAGGGAGAGGAGGAGGGAGAGGAAAGAAAAGAGGGAAGGATGGAAGGAATGGACAGGAGGAGAGAGGGGGAGACAGGGAGAGGGAAGCGTCAAAATGCTGCTCTGGGGATGCCTCTGTAGTAGTCTCAGAAGGAAGAGGTGTTGGTTTGAAATATCTAGCGTCCCTGTGATTCGGTTGAGTTGGGCCTGCTCCCAGGCCCCAGTTCTAACCTGAAGAGTTTGTTCTGTAATACTATTGTACCACAGGCTGAATCTAAAAGACCAGTTTAATATGCTGCTGAAACACTTCTCAGCTGATGGATCTGAATACAGCAAAGTGAAATCACAGCCCGAGGGCAACAACCACACAGCTGAAGGTATGTCCGAGACAGCCCCACTTTTACAGCCTTTTATAACCTTTAAGAAAGGCAACTCATAGTGGCTCAACGTAACTTAGTTTTTATATCTTGAAGGCCTTCACACTGAATACGTTCACAGATCAAAAAAGACCCTGTATCAAACTATCTTCATTTGGCAAATACAGCTGCTGTACAAATGGTCTCGCCCCAAAACCAAGCTTTTGGCTGAAAGAGGGCACTAACTGTAAACCAAGCATGGGAGTTACACAGGCTTTATCTCCCAAGACAACCGGAAGAGCCAGTCAAAAGCAACACACACTAATTTACTAAAACACGTGGTATAACCAAGGGAGATCACAGCAAAAAGCTGAGAATTTTCACTATTGAAGGGAAAGAGCAACGATGCAGAGGAGAAGCAGCAAAATCACATTCACCAAGCTGTGCAAAATACCTGAGCACTTTCCAGTATGTACACTGTCATGTGTATCTGAAAGGTGAATTAACCCAGTGTCACAGATGAGGAGGCCACGGACGGTGCAGTCACCTGCCTGGGCCCGACTCCTGGTCCACAGGGGTCTAGGGCCTCCCCAGTGTGCTCTTCCTCCTGCACCACTCTCCCACCCCACGCTGCGCCCAGGTACAGCTATCCTCCTCGGCAAACGAGCCCTCACTGCTCACCAAAACTACCGCACAAGCACCACACAGTCCGATTAACAGTTTTTCAAATGCCCAACATGTCTAACAGAAACTTGATTTAAAAAAAAAAAAAAGAAACTCCATCAGATACCTCACCTCAGTGTCATCTACTTCATTTTCTTCAGACAGGTTGGGTATTTCAATCAACCCCTTGTGCTTCGCACCAGATTCTTTAATTATACCTAAAATGAGCAAAATACGTTCCTCAATTACAAAGTAACAGCCAGTTTACGTACACCTGCCCTGCCTAACTGAACGGCCCACCCTCCTCACAGGGCACCGCCACCGTGGGGACGAGGCAGGCCAAGCCTTCCCCACCACACACGCGCCCAAACCAACCCTGCTCCCCTGGCCTACATCACAGGTAAGCACCCTACGAAGGCAGGGGTAAGAACCTGGCAAGTGAAGTGCACACACGACCAGGGGCCACAGGGAAGCACGGGGCTGGAGTAAACGGCTCTGTTAACCAATGTTTCTTCTTTCATCCCCCAATATTCTTTACCAAGTTAAAGCAGGATAAAGGGCTGTCTTGAAGAGGAGTCACAACAGGAGGGACAGGAAGGCAAAAAGGGACAATGAGTTCTGATCACAGAAAGAGTGAGGGGAGGCAGGTGTGGCCTGGGGAAGTTTGTGTGGACTCTATGCAGCTGGTTTCTTTCAAGACCAGAGTGTTGACTTCAATGACGACATCAAGATGGTGACAGGTTATTCCCGACTTCAGTCCCCCTCACAAAAAAGACCAACTAGCTGCTATCCATGGACAAGACACCACTGTGAAAATTCCAAAACCCAGAGGTGAGGCTGAACACTCTCCTGGACCAGAGGCAGAAAAGGACTGCATTAGAAGGGTATGAGGAGTGGTTTAACACTCTGACCAAACTGCCCCTCCGCCAGGCCAACACAGAACCACACTGAGAGGGCCCCACTGCAGTTTTTCCAGTAGGAAAAGAGGGCAGAAGGTGGACATGCAGGTCCCCGGCACTGTTGGATGCTTCCTGGGAGGGCCACTGGGGTCTCGACTCATGGAGACCACTGGGAATCAGATAGGGATGGAGAAGGGGGGGGGGCAGGGCTTTCAGCAACCAGTGCTCAGATCTGGATGGGCCATGCTCCTGTTTGCAGCGGTGCATGAGCAGAACTCAGCTGGCAAATTCTGCCTGATCTGGGTCCCCAGGCAACAGGCCAAAGCCAGCTGTGGAGCCCATTCTACCGCCCTACAAATTCATAGCTCCACTCAACTGCTGAGTGTAGCTTCCCATCCAGGAAGCCCAACCAGAGAACGTGGGCAGCCTTGGAGCCCATCCAAACAGCCCCACTTGGGCAGGGAGCCAAGCCAGCAGCCCTGCCCAACTGTTGAGCATAGCCTCTGGCCCTGTGTAACCAAGGGGCCTGAACAGTGACCCGAAGCAGCCTCGGAACCCAGCCTACAGCCCTGCCCAACTGCTTAACACAGCTTGTGGCCTTGTCCAGACGAAGAGCCCAGCAGAGCCCCCACCCCGCAGAGAACAGTCTCTAGCCTCCCCACCTGCGGGATACAGCTGGAAGCCCCTCCTGACCAGACAGCGCAGCATGCAACCTTGTTCAACAGCTGAGCACACTCAGCACCCTACGGATGCTGAAGCCAGGCCTGCAGACCTGCCTGACTTCAAGGCACAATCTGTGTCCCCCACCTGGTCACAGAACACAGCCTGAGGCAAGGTCCTACCATGAAACCCTGCCTGCAGCCCTGCCTGAACACAGAGTCCAGCCAGCAGCACCACCTGGTCGGGGAGCATAGCCTGAGACCCCCCTCAACCTGCAGCAATGGCAGAGCCCAGTCCATAGCCCTGCCCAATCAGAGTCCAACCAGTGGCACCACCCTGCCAGGGAACACAGCCAGTGTTCCACAGACTGGAACCAAGGGTAACTGCAGAGCCCAGCTAATGGCCCCATGTAACCATGGAGCACAGCCAGCAACCCTGCCTAGTCAGGGAGCCCACTCAGCAGCCCTGCTTAAACATGGAGCCCAGTCGACTCACCCAACCACAAAGCCCAGCTACTGGGAATCCCCTATCCTGACCTCAGAGCACACTCAACTGGAGAGCCTGACAGCAAGCCCTGCCTGCCCATGGACACTACTAGTAGACACATCCAATAACCCAAGTTGAATGGTGAAGGTTTTTCCCTGCCAAAGCAAACCTGTAAAACATGGAAGAAGAGACCACTTACTTATACACACACATACCAGTGCAAGGAATCAAGGCTCAAGAAAAATCAGGTAAGCATGACACCACCAAAAGAATCAAATAAAGCTCTAACAACTGACGCAAAGAAATGGAGATGTATGAACTGTATGACCAGGAATTCAGAATAAACCTCTCAAAGAATGTAGTGAACTATAAGAACACACAGACAACTAAATGAAATTAGGAAAATAATGCATGAACAAAATAAGTTCAAAAAAGAAACAGAAATCATTAAAAAAAAACAAAGCCAGCAAAATTCCTGGAGCTAAAGAATACAATGACTATACTGAAGAATTCAATAGAGAGCTTCAACAGCTAACCTGACCTAATAGAAGTAAACAGTTAGTAAACTAGAAGATGGGTTATTTGAAATTGTCCAGTCAGAGAAACAAAAAAGAAAAAGTAATGAAAAAGAGTGAAGAAACAATATGGATCTCATGTGATACCATCAAATGAAATAACACATGCATTATGGAAGTCCCAGAAGGAGACGAGAAAGGGACAGAAAGTCTATTTAAAACAATAATGGTTGAAAACTTCCCAAACCTGAGAAGAGAAATGGACATCCAGATTCATAAGGCCCAAAGGACCTCCAAATAGGTTGAACTCAAAAAAGGCTGCACCAAGACACATTACAGTTAAATTGTCAAAAATCAAAAACAAAAAGAATTTTGAAAGCAGCAAGAGAAAAGCAACTCTTCACATACAAGGGAGCTTCATAAGGCTACAGGTGGATTTCTCAACAGAAACTTGACA
Organism: Pseudorca crassidens; assembly: GCF_039906515.1. Classification (NCBI taxonomy): domain Eukaryota; kingdom Metazoa; phylum Chordata; class Mammalia; order Artiodactyla; family Delphinidae; genus Pseudorca; species Pseudorca crassidens. The sequence continues at coordinate 39,845,856 of NC_090309.1, forward strand.
GGCCAGCAGTGGGATGATATACTCAAAATACTGAAAGCAACAATATGTCATCCAAGAATACTATACCCAGCAAAGCTGTCCTTCAGAAGTAAAAGAGAGATAAGAGACTTGCCCAAACAAACAAAACCTGAGGGGGCTCAATGTCATTAAACCTGCCTTATAAGAAATGCTAAAGGACATTCTTCAAGCTGAAATAAAAGGATGCTAGTTAGCATCATAAAAACATATGAATGTGTAAAACTCACTGGTAATGGTAAATATACACAGTCAGATGATCTAATATTGCAATGGTGGTGTGTAATTCTCTTACAACTCTACATTAAAAGTTAAAAAACAAATGAATTTAAAATAACCATAACTATGAGAATTTGTTATTGGATACACAATGTAAAAATATGTAAACTGTAACATAATAACCTAAAATGTGAGGGGGGAAGAAGTATAAATTTCTGTATGCTATCAAATTTAAGTTATCAGTTTAAATAGGGTGTTATAAATATATTTTATATACACCTCAGGTTAACCACAAAGGAAAAACCACAAAAGATTATGATAAAGGAGTCAAAGCATACCAGCACAAAAAAGCAGCAAATGACTAAAGAGCTGGCAAGAGAGGAAGCAAAGAAGATAGGATCTACAAAACAGTTAGGAAAGAATTAATAAATGGCAATAGTAAGTCCTTACCTATCAATAGTTACTTTAAATATAAATGGATTAAATTCTCCAATCAAAAGGCACAGAATGCCTGACTAGATGGAAAAAAAAAACAAGATCCAACAACATGCTGCCTACAAGAGACTCATTTTAGCTTTAAGGATACACATAAACTGAGAGTAGAGGGATGGAAAAGATACTTCAAGGAAATATTAACCAAAAGAAAGTAGGAGTAGCTATACTTATATTAGACAAATAACACTTTAAGCTAAAAATGGTCAAAACAAACAAAGAAAGTCATTATATAATGCTAAAGGTGTCAATTCATCAAGATATAATAATTGTAAATATTTATGCACCTAATACTGCAGCACCTAAATATATAAAGCAATTACTTAGAAAACTTATAAGGAGAAATAAACAGCAATACAATAATAGCTGGGGACTTTAATGCCCTACTCTCAACAATGGATATATCATCCAGAGAGAAAACCAATAGGGAAATATCAGATCTGAACAACACTATACATGAAATAGACCTAACAAACATATACTGAACATTCCATCAAAGAGCAACAGAATGCATTTTTCTCAAGCACCCACAGAACATTTTCTAGGATAAATCATAAGTTAGGCCACAAAACAGGTCTCAACAAATTCAAAAAGATGGAAATTATAGTAAGCATCTTTTCCAACCACAAATGGTATTAAACTAGAAATCAGTAACAGAAAGAAAGCTGGAAAGTTCACAAATACATGGAAATTAAAATACTCCTGGGCTTCCCTGGTGGCACAGTGGTTGAGAGTCCGCCTGCCGATGCAGGGGACACGGGTTCCTGCCCCGGTCCGGGAAGATCCCACATGCCGCGGAGCGGCTGGGCCCGTGAGCCATGGCCACTGAGCCTGCGCGTCCGGAGCCTGTTGCTCCGCAACGGAAGAGGCCACAACAGTGAGAGGACCGCGTACCGCAAAAAAAAAAAGGGCTTCCCTGGTGGCGCAGTGGTTGAGAGTCCACCTGCTGATGCAGGGGACACAGGTTCATGCCCCGGTCCGGGAAGATCCCACATGCCGCGGAGCGGCTGGGCCTGTGAGCCATGGCCACTGAGCCTGCGCGTCCGGAGCCTATGCTCCGCAGTGGGAGAGGCCACAACAGTGAGAGGCCTGCGTTTCGTAAAAAGAAAAAATAAAAATACTCCGGAACCAATGGCTCAAAGAAATCAAAGGGAAAATTTAAAAATATCTTGGCACAAATAAAAACGTAAACACAAACACTTATGAGATGCAGCATAACCAGTTCTAAGAGGGAAGTTTGTAGCTATAAACTCATACAACGACAAAAAACAAGAAATATATAAAGAGCCTGACATTACACATCAAGGAACTAGAAAAAAAACAAACTAAGCCCAAAGTTAGCAGAAGAAAAGAGATAACCAGCAATCTACAGATTCAATGCAATACCTGTTAAAATTCCAATGGCGGACTTCTGGGAAGATGGCGGAAGAATAAGACGCGGAGATCACATTCCTCCCCACAGATACACCAGAAATACATCTACACGTGGAACAACTCCTACAGAACACCTACTGAACTCTGGCAGAAGACCTCAGACCTCCCAAAAGGCCAGAAACCCCCCACGTACCTGGTTAGGGCAAAGAAAAAAAATAAACACAGACAAAAGGATAGAGACGGGACCTGCACCAGCGGGAGGGAGCTGTGAAGGAGGAAAAGTGTCCACACACTAGGAAGCCCCTTCGCGGGCGGAGACTGCGGGTGGCGGAGTGGGGGAGCTTCAAAGCCACGGAGGAGAGCACAGCAACAGGGGTGCAGAGGGCAAAGTGGAGAGATTCCAGCACAGAGGATCAGGGCCGACCGGCACTCCCCAGCCGAGAGGCTTGTCTGCTCACCCGCCGGGGCAGGCGGCGCTGGGAGCTGAGGCTCCTGCCTCGGTCGGAGCGCCGGGAGAGGACTGGGGTTGGCGGCGTGAACACAGCCTGCAGGGCGTTAGTGCACCGCGGCTAGCCGGGAGGGAGTCCGGGGGGAAAAGTCTGGACCTGCCGAAGAGGCAAGAGACTTTTTCTTCCCTCTTTATTTCCTGGTGCGCGAGGAGAGGGGATTAAGAACGCTGCTTAAAGGAGCTCCAGAGACGGCGCGAGCCGCGGCTAAAAGTGCGGACCCCAGAGACAGACATGAGACGCTAAGGCCGCTGCTGCCGCCACCAAGAAGCCTGTGTGCGAGCACAGGTCACTATCCACACCCCTCTTCCGGGGAGCCTGTGCAGCCCGCCACTGCCAGGGTCCCGGGATCCAGGGACAACTCCCCCGGGAGAACGGCGCGCCTCAGGCTGGCAACGTCACGCTGGCCTCTGCCGCCGCAGGCCCGCCCCGCACTCCGTGACCCTCCCTCCCCCCGGCCTGAGTGAGCCAGAGCCTCCGAATCAGCGGCTCCTTTAACCCCGTCCTGTCTGAGCAAAGAACAGACGCCCTCCGGCAACCTACACGCACAGGCGGGGCCAAATCCAAAGCTGAGCCCCGGGAGCTGTGAGAACAAAGAAGAGAAAGGGAAATCTCTCCCAGCAGCCTCAGAAGCAGCGGATTAAAGCTCCACAATCAACTTGATGTACCCTGCATCTGTGGAATACATGAATAGACAAAGAATCATCGCAAATTAAGGAGCGGTGTGGATGAAAGGATCTTGGTGCTGCAGCCAGGAGTTAGTGCTGTGCCTCTGAGGTGGGAGAGCCAACTTCAGGACACTGGTCCACAAGAGGCCTCCCAGCTGCACATAATATCAAACAGCGAAAATCTCCCAGAGATCTCCATCTCAATGCCAGCACCCAGCTTCACTCAACGACCAGCAAGCTACAGTGCTGGACATCCTATGCCAAACAACTAGCAAGACAGGAACACAACCCCACCCATTAGCAGAGAGGCTGCCCAAAATCATAATAAGTCTACAGACACCCCAAAACACATCACCAGACGTGGACCTGCCCACCAGAAAGACAAGATCCAGCCTCATCCACCAGAACACAGGCACTAGTACCCTCCACCAGGAGGCCTACACAACCCACTGAACCAACCTTAGCCACTGGGGACAGACACTAAAAACAACAGGAACTACAAACCTTCAGCCTGCAAAAAGGAGACCCCAAACACAGTAAGATAAGCAAAATGAAAAGACAGAAAAACACACGGCAGATGAAGGAGCAAGATAAAAACCCACCAGACCTAACAAATGAAGAGGAAATAGGCAGTCTACCTGAAAAAGAATTCAGAGTAATGATAGTAAAGATGATCCAAAATCTTGGAAATAGAATAGACAAAATGCAAGAAACATTTAACAAGGACCTAGAAGAACAAAAGATGAAACAAACAATGATGAACAACACAATAAATGAAATGAAAAATACTCTAGATGGGATCAATAGCAGAATAACTGAGGCAGAAGAACGGATAAGTGACCTGGAAGATAAAATAGTGGAAATAACTACTGCAGAGCAGAATAAAGAAAAAAGAATGAAAAGAACTGAGGACAGTCGCAGAGACCTCTGGGACAACATTAAATGCACCAACATTCGAATTACAGGGGTTCCAGAAGAAGAAGAGAAAAAGAAAGGGACTGAGAAAATATTTGAAGAGATTATAGTTGAAAACTTCCCTAATATGGGAAAGGAAATAATCAAGTCCAGGAAGCACAGAGAGTCCCATACAGGATAAATCCAAGGAGAAATACGCCAAGACACATATTAATCAAACTGTCAAAAATTAAATACAAAGAAAAAATATTAAAAGCAGCAAGGGAAAAACAACAAATAACACACAAGGGAATCCCCATAAGGTTAACAGCTGATCTTTCAGCAGAAACTCTGCAAGCCAGAAGGGAGTGGCAGGACATATTGAAAGTGTTGAAGGAGAAAAACCTGCAACCAAGGTTACTCTACGCAGCAAGGATCCCATTCAGATTTGATGGAGAAATTAAAACCTTTACAGACAAGCAAAAGCTGAGAGAGTTCAGCACCACCAAACCAGCTTTACAACAACTGCTAAAGGAAATTCTCTAGGCAAGAAACACAAGAGAAGGAAAAGACCTACAATAACGAACCCAAAACAATTAAGAAAATGGGAATAGGAACATACATATCGATAATTACCTTAAATGTAAATGGACTAAATGCTCCCACCAAAAGACACAGATTGGCTGAATGGATACAAAAACAAGACGCATATATTTGCTGTCTACAAGAGACCCACTTCAGACCTAGAGACACATACAGACTGAAAGTAAGGGGATGGAAAAAGGTATTTCATGCAAATGGAAACCAAAAGAAAGCTGGAGTAGCAATTCTCATATCAGACAAAATAGACTTTAAAATAAAGGCTATTAGAAGAGACAAAGAAGGACACTACATAATGATCAAGGGATCAATCCAAGAAGAAGATATAACAATTGTAAATATTTATGCACCCAACATAGGAGCACCTCAATACATAAGGCAAATACTAACAGCCATAAAAGGGGAAATCGACAGTAACACATTCATAGTAGGGGACTTTAACATCCCACTTTCACCAATGGACAGATCATCCAAAATGAAAATAAATAAGGAAACACAATCTTTAAATGATACATTAAACAAGATGGACTTAATTGATATTTATAGGACATTCCATCCAAAAACAACAGAATACACATTTTTCTCAAGTGCTCATGGAACATTCTCCAAGATAGATCATATCTTGGGTCACAAATCAAGCCTTGGTAAATTTAAGAAAACTGAAATTGTATCAAGTATCTTTTCCGACCACAACGCTATGAGACTAGATATCAATTACAGGAAAAGATCTGTAAAAAATACAAACACATGGAGGCTAAACAATACACTACTTAATAACGAAGTGATCACTGAAGAAATCAAAGAGGAAATCAAAAAATACCTAGAAACAAATGACAATGGACACACGACGACTCAAAATCTATGGGATGCAGCAAAAGCAGTTCTAAGAGGGAAGTTTATAGCAATACAATCCTACCTTAAGAAACAGGAAACATCTCGAATAAACAACCTAACCTTGCACCTAAAGCAATTAAAGAAAGAAGAACAAAAAAACCCCAAAGTTAGCAGAAGGAAAGAAATCATAAAGATCAGATCAGAAATAAATGCAAAAGAAATGAAGGAAACAATAGCAAAGATCAATAAAACTAAAAGCTGGTTCTTTGAAAGGATAAACAAAATTGATAAACCATTAGCCAGACTCATCAAGAAAAAAAGGGAGAAGACTCAAATCAATAGAATTAGAAATGAAAAAGGAGAAGTAACAACTGACACTGCAGAAATACAAAAGATCATGAGAGATTACTACAAGCAACTCTATGCCAATAAGATGGACAACCTGGAAGAAATGGACAAATTCTTAGAAAGGTACAACCTGCCAAGACTGAATCAGGAAGAAGTAGAAAATATGAACAGACCAATCACAAGCACTGAAATTGAAACTGTGATTAAAAATCTTCCAACAAGCAAAAGCCCAGGACCAGATGGCTTCACAGGCAAATTATATCAAACATTTAGAGAAGAGCTATCACCTATCCTTCTCAAACTCTTCCAAAATATAGCAGAGGGAGGAACACTCCCCAACTCATTCTACGAGGCCACCATCACCCTGATACCAAAACCAGACAAGGATGTCACAAAGAAAGAAAACTACAGGCCAATATCACTGATGAACACAGATGCAAAAATCCTCAACAAAATACTAGCAAACAGAATCCAACAGCACATTAAACGGATCATACACCATGATCAAGTGGGGTTTATTCCAGGAATGCAAGGATTCTTCAATATACGCAAATCAATCAACGTGATACACCATATTAACAAACTGAAGAAGAAAAACCATATGATCATGTCAATAGATGCAGAGAAAGCTTTTGACAAAATTCAACACCCATTTATGATAAAAACCCTGCAGAAAGTCGGCATAGAGGGAACTTTCCTCAACATAATAAAGGCCATATATGACAAACCCACAGCCAACATCGTCCTCAATGGTGAAAAACTGAAAGCATTTCCACTAAGATCAGGAAGAAGACAAGGTTGCCCACTCTCACCACTCTTATTCAACATAGTTTTGGAAGTTTTAGCCACAGCAATCAGAGAAGAAAAGGAAATAAAAGGAATCCAAATCAGAAAAGAAGAAGTAAAGCTGTCACTCTTTGCAGATGACATGATACTATACATAGAGAATCCTAAAGATGCTACCAGAAAACTACTAGAGCTAATCAATGAATTTGGTAAAGTAGCAGGAGACAAAATTAATGCACATAAATCTCTGGCATTCCTATACACTAAGGATGAAAAATCTGAAAGTGAAATCAAGAAAACACTCCCATTTACCACTGCAACAAAAAGAATAAAATATCTAGGAATAAACCTACTTAAGGAGACAAAAGACCTGTATGCAGAAAATTATAAGACACTGATGAAAGAAATTAAAGATGATACAAATAGATGGAGAGATATACCATGTTCTTGGATTGGAAGAAGCAACACTGTGACAATGACTCTACTACCCAAAGCAATCTACAGATTCAATGCAATCCCTATCAAACTACCACTGGCATTTTTCACAGAACTAGAACAAAAAATTTCACAATTTGTATGGAAACACAAAAGACCCCGAATAGCCGAAGCGATCTTGAGAACGAAAAACGGAGATGGAGGAATCAGGCTTCCTGACTTCAGACTATACTACAAAGCTACAGTAATCAAGACAGTATGGTACTGGCACAAAAACAGAAATATAGATCAATGGAACAGGATAGAAAGCCCAGAGATAAACCCACGCACATATGGTCACCTTATCTTTGATAAAGGACGCAGGAATGTACAGTGGAGAAAGGACAGCCTCTTCAATAAGTGGTGCTGGGAAAACTGGAGAGGTACATGTAAAAGTATGAGATTAGATCACTCCCTAACACCATACACAAAAATAAGCTCAAAATGGATTGAAGACCTAAATGTAAGGCCAGAAACTATCAAACTCTTAGAGGAAAACATAGGCAGGACACTCTATGACATAAATCACAGCAAGGTCCTTTTTGACCCACCTCCTAGAGAAATGGAAATAAAAACAAAAATAAACAAATGGGACCTAATGAAACTTAAAATCTTTTGCACAGCAAAGGAAACCATAAACAAGACCAAAAGACAACCCTCAGAATGGGAGAAAATATTTGCAAATGAAGCAACTGACAAAGTATTAATCTCCAAAATTTACAAGCAGCTCATGCAGCTCAATAACAAAAAAACAAACAACCCAATCCAAAAATGGGCAGAAGACCTAAATAGACATTTCTCCAAAGAAGATATACAGATTGCCAACAAACACATGAAAGAATGCTCAACATCATTAATCATTAGGGAAATGCAAATCAAAACTACAATGAGATATCATCTCACACCAGTCAGAATGGCCATCATCAAAAAACCTAGAAACAATAAATGCTGGAGAGGGTGTGGAGAAAAGAGAACCCTCTTACACTGTTGGTGGGAATGTAAATTGATACAGCCACTGTGGAGAACAGTATGGAGGTTCCTTAAAAAACTGCAAATAGAACTACCCTATGACCCAGCAATCCCACTACTGGGCATATACCCTGAGAAAACCATAATTCAAAAAGAGTCATGTACCAAAATGTTCATTGCAGCTCTATTTACAATAGCCCAGAGATGGAAACAACCTAAGTGTCCATCATCGGATGAATGGATAAAGAAGATGTGGCACATATATACAATGGAATATTACTCAGCCATAAAAAGAAACGAAATTGAGCTATTTGTAATGAGGTGGATAGACCTAGAGTCTGTCATACAGAGTGAAGTAAGTCAGAAAGAGAGAGACAAATACTGTATGCTAACACATATATATGGAATTTGAGAAAAAAATGTCATGAAAAACCTAGGGATGAAACAGGAATAAAGACACAGACTTACTAGAGAATGGACTTGAGGCTATGGGGAGGGAGAAGGGTAAACTGTGACAAAGCGAGATAGAGGCATGGACATATATACACTACCAAACGTAAGGTAGATAGCTAGTGGGAAGCAGCCGCATAGCACGGGGAGATCAGCTCGGTGCTTTGTGACCGCCTGGAGGGGTTGGATAGGGAGGGTGGGAGGGAGGGAGACGCAAGCGGGAAGAGATATGGGAACATATGTATATATATAACTGATTCATTTTGTTGTGAAGCTGAAACTAACATACCATTGTAAAGCAATTATACTCCAATAAAGATGTTAAAATGAAAAAAAAAATTCCAATGGCATTTTTCACAGAAATAGAACAATCCTAAAATTTGTATGCAACCACAAAAGACCCCAAACAGCCTAAACAATCTTGAAAAAGAACAAAGCTGAAGGCATCATACTTCCTGATTTCAAACTATATTATAAAGATATAGTAATCAAAAGAGTATGGTATTGGCATAAAAAGCAGGTACACAGATCAATGGAAGAGAATAGAGAGCCCAAAAATAAACCCATGCATATGTGGTCAATTAAGCTTTGACAAAGGAGTCAAGAATATACAGTGAGGAAAGGACAGTCTCCTCAATAAATGATGTTGAGAAAACTGGCAGCCACAAGCAAAACAATGACACTGGACCACTATCTTACACCATACACAAAAAATTAACTCAAGGTGAACTAAAGACTTGAACCTAAGACCTGAAACCACAAAAGCCCTAGAAGAATACAAAAGTGATAAACTTTTGCACAATGCGATATCACCTCACACCTATTACAGTGTCTTTTATTAACAACTTATTGACCAGAGATGTATTAATATGTCTTTTGTTACCTGAACGTTATTGACCGGAGACGTATCAATACATTTTTAGAGAGTGATACAATTAACATCACCTTGAAAATTTGTTAGAACTTAAAATTGATCGAGGGTTCATTAATCAATTATGATTGTCGTTATCATTCACATTTTTCTCTGTTAGGTTTTTGTTCCAACCTTGTGTATATTATAAATGCAAGTTTATTACCGTAAAATTTTCAAAAATGACACATCGTGAAATTCTGAGTGAAGAATTTTTTGGTCAATTTTATGCAGATACTTTCTCTGACTGTCCGAGCAACATATATACTAGTGTCTCAGAAGATGATAATTCTTCAGAATATAGTTGATTCAGACGATGTGAATATTAGACTAACAAAAAGACAAAAAACCTTAGTGATTGATTCTGATATGGAAAGTGAAAACGAAACGGTGCTGGAGAATGCTCCTTTGCTTCTACAGAAGAGTGGATTGAAGACATTTCATGAAAATTAGAAGACTTTACAGGTGTGTCAGGTGTAACCACTGAATGTAATAACCCGAAACATAACAGAATTAATTTTGTTTTTTGGCAATAACTTTTTCGAGTTGGTCGCTTCTCAAACACACTTGTATCACCAACAGAATGAAAAATCATATAAAGAGTATGGTAAGGCTTTAAAATGGACTGATGTAAACAATAGTGACACGAAGAAGTTTCTTGGATTAATAATTTTGATGGGACAAATAAGAAAGTCACACTGGAAAGAATATTGGACTGATCCCTTACTTGAAACACCTGTCTTTCCAAAGATTCTGACGAGAATAAGGTTCAAACAAATAATGACAGCTCTTCACTTTAATAACTCAGAAACTCCACTTCCTACAGACAGAATTTCAAAAGTTAAACCTCTTTTAGATTATTTTCTACCAAAATTTCAATCGATCTATATACAAACAAGAGCTATCACTTGATAAGGCAATGATAAAAGTGGAGAGGACAACTCAAGATTCAAAACCTATAATCCCAGAAAACTTACAAAATATGGAATTTTGGTCAGGATGGTTAGCGAAAGTGAAACTGGATATATATGCTACCTTGAGATTTACACAGGTGAAGGAAAGAAACTACAACAATATTATCAGTCCTACAACCTTATCTTGGTTCACAGCACCATATGTACCAAGACAATTATTACAACAGTGTGTCCACATCTGAAACACTGTTGAAAAATAAAACCAGAGTTTGTGGGACTATAAGAGAGAATTGTGGTCTACCAAACCAATTAAAGGAGAAATCTAAAATCTACAGGAGGAGAAATGACATTCTTATGGAAGGGAGAAGTGATTCTTCTTATATGGAAAGACAAGAGGCTAGTCCGCATGGTGACAACTATTCATGATGCCTCCATAACATCTACAGGAAAGGAAGACAGGAGGACTGGCCATCAGAAAACTAAGCCCACTTGTATATTAGAGTATAATAAATATATGAGGGACTTCCCCAGTGGTACAGTGGATAAGACTCCGTGCTCCCAATGCAGGGGGCCCGGGTTCGATCCCTGGTCAGGGAACTAGATCCCACATGCATGCTGCAACTAAGAGTTCGCATGCCACAACTAAGGAGCCCTGGAGCCGCAACTAAGGAACCCGTCTGCCGCAACTGAGCCCACGTGCCGCAACTAAGGAGCTGGCAAGCTGCAACTAAGGAGCCCACCTGCTGCAACTAAAACCTGGTGCAACCAAATAAATATTTTAAAAAAATAGAATCATATCAAAAACAAAACAAAACACAACAAAAATGTATGAAAGGAGTTGATCGATCGATCGATCAATATCTGGCAAACTTCAATATCCTCCAGAAAACTCGAAAATGGTATAAGAAAGTGGGTTACTGTTTGAGTAATTACAGTTTATTCAACGCATTTAAAATTTACTGTAGCCTTAATGCACATAATAAAATGACTTAACAAGCAATTTTTGTTAGCAGTAGCTAGAGAATGGGTAACTGACCAGTCTGGTGAATGTAGTGGTAGTCCCACACCTGGTGCTTCTTGTGGCATTTCTAAAAGAGCCCCTCCACAAAGATCCACCTTGTTGACTATCAGGTAAAATAAAAGAACATATTCTATATGAAATAATACCCACAGGACTAATAAAAAATGACACCACAAAGTGTAGAATCTGATCTTCCAGGAGAAAGCACAGTGAAAAGTATATTTGTAATAGATGTTCTTTCCCCTGCACAGAGGTGCCTGCTTTACTGCCTATCACACTCTAACGAAATAATAGAATGCTTTAGTAAGACATGTACTAAGTTTCAAATAAATACATTAAATGAAAAAAAAGTTGTTGATATTTACTCAAACACAGGTGTTTCAATATTCACTTACATAACAAATTGCCAGCCACAGGCGTTAAGTTTCTGCAAAAATCCCCCCATCAGTAATGTGTTAAAAAGAGAAGAAATAATGAGTGTTGGCAAGGATGTGGAGAAAAAGAAATCCTTGTGCACTGCTGGTAGGAATGTAAACTGGTGCAACCACTATGGAAAACAGTATGAAGGTTCCTCCAAAAATTAAAAATAGAACTACCATATGATCCAGCAATTCCAGTTCTGGGTATATATCCAAAGGAAACAATAACACTAATTTGAAAAGATATATGCATCCACATGTTCACTGCAGCATTATTTACAATAGCTAAGACATGCAAGCAACCTAAGTGTCCGTCAGTGGAAGAACAGATAAAGAAAATGTAGTACATACACACAATGGAATATTATTTAGCTATAAAAAAGAAAAACACTCCTGCCAATTGTAGCAACCTGGATGGAACTTGAGGGCATTATGCTAAATAAAATAAGTCAGAAAGACAAATACTATTTGATCTCACTTATATGTGCAATCTAAAAGAAAAAAATAAAACGAAAAACCGAAGTTGGACTTCCCTGGTGGCACAGAGGTTAAGAATCCACCTGTAAATGCAGGGGACACGGGTTTGAGCCCTGGTCCTGGAAGATCCCACATGCTGCGGAACAACTAAGCATGTGCACCACAACTACTGAGCCTGCACTCTGGAGCCCGCGAGCCACAAGTACTGAGCCCGCGCACCACTACTACTGAAGCCTGCGCACCTAGAGCCAGTGCTCCACAACAAAGAGAAGCCACTGCAATGAGAAGTCTGCGCACCACAACAAAGAGTAGCCCCCACTTGCCACAACTAGAGAAAGCCCACATGCATTAACGAAAGACCCAATGCAGCCAAAAATTCATTTTAAAAAAAGAAGCAGCAATTAAAAATAAAATCCAAAGTCACAGATACAGAGAACAGATTAGTGGTTGCCAGAGACAGGGTGGTCGAATGGGTAAAATGGGTGAAAGTGGTCAAAAGTACAAATTTCCAGTTATAAAAATAAGTCATGGGGATGTAATACACAGTATGGTAATTATAATAATACTATATTGTATATTTGAAAGAAAGTAAACCTTAAAAATTCTCATCCCAAGAAAAAAGAAAATCTTATAACCGTATGGTGATGAATGTTAACTAGACTTATTGTGGTCACCATTTCTTGATGTGTACAAATATACAATCATTATATCACAAAATGAATATAATGTTGTATGCCTATTACATCTCAATTTTAAAAAAGGGATAAAGATTAGAGCAAAAATAAATGAAACATGGGACTTCCCTGGTGGTGCAGTGGTTAAGAATCTGCCTGCCAATGCAGGGGACACGGGTTCAAGCTCTGGTCTGGGAAGATCCCACATGCTGTGGAGCAACTAAGCCCATTTACCACAACTACAGAGCCTGTGCTGTAGAGCCTGCAATCCACAACTACTGAGCCCGTGTGCCACAACTCCTGAAACCCACGCACCTAGAGCCCATGCCCCACAACAAGAGAAGCCACCACAATGAGAAGCCTGTGGACCACAACGAAGAGCAGCCCCCGCTCACTGCAACTACAGAAAGCCTGTGCGCAGCAACAAAGACCCAATGCAGCCAAATAAATAAATAAATAAAATAAAATAAATGAAACAGAGAACAGGAAAACAATAGAAAAGATTAATAAAACAAAGAGCTGGGTCTTTGAAAAGATAAACAATTATTGACAAAACTTTAGCTAGACTAACCAAGGGAAAAACAGAGGATCCAAATAAATAAAATTAAAAATGAAAGAGGAGACATTACAACTGATACCACACAAATACAAAGGATAATAAGCAACTACCGTTAACAATTTTATGCTATAAAACTGGACGACCTAAAAGAAATGGATAAATTCCTAGAAACATATCACCTACCAAGCCTGAATCATTAAGGACCAGAAAGTCTGAACAGACCAATTATGATTAAGGAAACTGAATCAGTAATCAAAAAAAAACTCCCAACAAAGAAAAGCCCAGAATCAGATGATTTCACTGGGGAATTCTACCAAACATTTAAAGAATTAACATCAATCCTTTTCAAACTCTTCCCAAAAACTGAAGAGAGGGAACATTCCCAGACTCATTTTAAGAGGCCAGCATTACCAGGATACCAAAGCCAGTTAAGGACACTACAAGAAAAAATTACAGGGCTACTCAACCATCCAGTGGTTAAGACTCTGCGCTTCCACTGCAGGAGGCCCAGGCTTGATCCCTGGTCGGGGAACTAAGATCCACATGCCACACAGTGCGGCCAAAAAAAAATAAAGAAAAGAAAAAGAAAAAATTACAGACAAATATACCTGATGAATATAGATGCAAAAATTCTCAACAAAATACTGGCAAATTGAATTCAACAGCACATTAAAAGGATCAAATACTAAGATCAAGTGGAATTAATGCCTGGGATGCAAGGATGGTTTAATACCCAAGTCAAATGTGATGCATCACATTAATACAAGGAAAAATAAAGATAATATGATCATCTCAATTCATGCAGAAAAAGCATTTGAGAAAATTCAACATCCACTGATAATAAAAACTCCCAAAAAAGTGGGTATAATAGAAACATACCTCAACATAATAAAGGCAATATATATGACAAGCCCACAGCTGACATTGTACTCAACGGTGAAATGTTTGAAGCTTTTCCCCTAATAACAGGAATAAGATAAGGGTACCCACTCTCACCACTCCCATTCAACACAGTATTGGAAGTCCTAGCCAGAGCAATCAAGCAAGAAAAAGAAATAAAAGGCATCCAAATTGGAAAGGAAAAGGTAAAATTACCTCTATTTGCATAGCACATGATCATATATACAAAAAAATCCAAGAGACCATTAGAACTAATAAATAAATTCAGTAAAGTTTCAGGATAGAAAATCAACATACAAAAATCAGTTGCTTTTCAATACACTAACAATGAACTATCTGAAAAAGAAATAAAGAAAACATCCCATTTACAATAGCAGCAAAAACAATATATACTTAGGAATAAATTTGACCTAGGAGGTAAAAGATCTGTAGATGGGAAACTATAAGACACTGATGAAAGATATCCCATGTTCATGTCTTGGAAGAATTAATATTGTTAAAATGTCCATACTACTTGGGAGATTGGGATTGACATATATACACTAATATGTATAAAACAGATAACTAGTAAGAACCCACTGCATAAAATAAATAAATAAATAATTTTTTTAAAATGTCCATACTACATAAAGGCAATCTGTACATTCAATGCAATCCCTACCAAGATTCCAGTGGCATTTTTTTTTTACAGAAGTAGAAAAACCAATCCTAAAATTCACATGGAACCACAAAACACTCTGATAGCCAAAGCAATCCCAAGAAAGAAGAACAAAGCTGGAGGCATCACAATTCCTGATTTCAAACTTTACTACAAAGCAAGAGTGATCAAAACAGTATGGTACTGGCATAAGAAAAAGACATGTACCAATGGAACAGAATCAAGAGCCCAGAAATAAACCCATGCATATATGGTCAACTAATATATGACAAGAGAAACAAAAATACTCCATGGGTAAAAGATACTACCTTCGGGGCTTCGCTGGTGGCGCAGTGGTTGAGAGTCCGCCTGCCGATGCAGGGGACGGGGTTTCGTGCCCCGGTCCGGGAGGATCCCACATGCCGTGGAGCAGCTGGGCCCGTGAGCCATGGCCACTGAGCCTGCGTGTCCGGAGCCTGTGCTCCGCAACGGGAGAGGCCACAACAGTGAGAGGCCCGTGTACCGCAAAAGATAAATAAATAAAGATACTACCTTCAATAAATGGTGCTGGGAAAACTGGATATTCACATGCAAAAGAATGAAAATGAATCTTACACTATACACAAAATATACACTATACACAAAAATTAACTTGAAATGGCTTAAAAACTTAAATGTAAGACCTGAATCCATAAAACTCCTAGGGAAAAAGACAGGGAAAAAGCTCCTTGATGTTGGTCTGGGACTACTCAAACTAAAAAGCTTCTGCACAAGCAAAAGAAACAATCAACAAAATGAAAAGGCAACCTACAGAATAGAAGAAAATATTTGTAAACCATATCTGATGAGTTAATATCCAAAATATGTAAGGAATCATACAACTCAATAGCAAACAACCAAACCAAAACAAAAAATACCATTAAAAAGATGAGCAGGGCTTCCCTGGTGGCGCAGTGGTTAAGAGTCCGCCTGCCGATGCAGGGGACACGGGTTCGTGCCCCAGTCTGGGAAGATCCCACATGCCGCGGAGTGGCTGCGCCCGTGGGCCATGGCCGCTGAGCCTGCGCGTCTGGAGCCTGTTGCTCCGCGGCGGGAGAGGCCACAACAGTGAGAGGCCCGCGTACCGCAAAAAAAAAAAAAAAAAAACAAAAAAAAACAGATGGACAAAGGAACTGAAGAGACATTTATGCAAAGAAAGTATTCAAATGCCCAACAGGTACCTGAAAAGGTGTCCAACATCACTAATCATCAGGGAAATGTAAATCAAAACCATAAAGAGATAACACTGTACCCCTGTTAGAATGGCTACTATCAAAAAGAGATAACAAGTGCTGGTGAGGATGTGGAGAAAAGGGAACCCTCATGCACTACTGGTGGGAATGTAAATTGGTGCAGCCACTATGGAAAACCGTATAGAGGTTCCTCAAAAAATTAAAAATAGAATTACCACATGATGTAGCAATTCCACTTCTGGATATATAGCCAAAGGAAATGGAATCACTATCTCAAAGACATTTCTGCACCCCGATATTCAATACAGCATTATTTATGGTAGCCAAGACATGGAAACAACCTAAGCACTCGTCGATGGATGAATGAATAAAGAGAATGTGGCATATTTACACAACGGAATATTATTCAGCCACAAAAAAGAAGGGAAATCTTGCCATTTGTGACAACATGGATGATCCCTGAGGGCACTATGCTAAGTGAGATAAGTCAGAGAAAACCAAATAGTGTATGATCTCATTTATATGTGTAATCAAAAAAAAAAAAACCAAACTCACAGAAACAGAAAGTAGACTGGTGGTTGCAAGGTGGCAGAGGGAAGAGTGGTGAAGGTGGTCAAAAGACACAAAGGGCACATATAACTTCCACTTATATGATAAGTAAGTTCTGAGGATGTAATGTGCAGCAGGGTAAGCAATACAGTATTATACACTTGAAAACTGCTCAGACAGCAGATCTTAAAAGTTCTCAACATACACACAAAAAAATTGTAACTATATGAGGTGATGAATATTTTAACTAACCTTATTGTGGAAATCATTTTGCAATATACACATATATCAAATCATCATGTTGTATACCTTTCACTCATACAATGTTATAAATCAATTATATCTCAATAAATCTGAGAAAGCTATAACTTTAATATAATTAAAATTTAATTAAAAAAAAAAAGGAAGACCAGAGTACTGTCTCCTCCCCAGCGGGTCCCACTAGCCACCTCTAGGATTAACTACTAGAGGAGAAAGCACACGGGGTCAGGGAAGCCCTGTTCTGTCTGCCCTCTGGCTGCTGCCTGGGAGTTGCTGGGTCTTAACCTACAAAGGAGCTGGTTGCTGCTTTAAGCTAAGGGAGATGGAAGAGACACAAGACCATGAGTTTCCTTGGGGACCTCAGAGCCCCTGTCTTGAGGAGCTGGATGTGTAAGGAGCCAGATCCTGCTATGATCCAGCCAAGAGCAGCCACTGAGGGAGCAACTGAGAGCAAACCCCAAGCCAGAAGGTTTCAACGCACAAGTGGGACTGCTTTTGATGCTCGCTGAACATTCCCTGGGCTCTGGCCTGGCTCCAGTTAGCAAGACAGCCACTAGGACAGAGGCGCAAGGACAGCTCACCAGGCAGCTCTCTAACCCAAACTCTCAAGAAAGAAGCTGACACAAGCTGAGGCCCAAACACAGCACCATCCTCCAGAACCAGATCTTGCCCTCTCTCCTCCTTTTCCTTTTCCCTTTGTCTTCATATCCATGGTTATTTCAACAAATATTTATTGAGTATAGACGGTCCACCCAGCAAGGAGCCAGGCACCACGGGAGAAATTTATTCATTCAACAAACACAACGTTTCAGACAGTGATCGAACCAAAACCAATCAATCCCTGACCCAAAGACCCAAAGAATGAAAACAACCAAAATGTCTATCAACTGATGAACAGATAAAATGTGCTACATCTATACAACAGAACGTTAGTCAACAATGAAAAAGAATGAAACATGCTACAAGACAGATGAACCTTGAAAACATTATGTCAAGTAAAAGAAGCTGCTCACAAAAGACCACATACTGTGTGATACCATTCATATGAAATGTCCAGAACAGGCAAATCCATGGAGACAGAAATAAGATTAGAGGTTGCAAGGACTGGGGGAGTGACTGCTAACAGGTACATGGTTTTGGGGGAGAGATGAAAATGTTCTATAATTGACTGTAGTGATGGCTGCACAACTCTGTGAATATACTGAAAACCAGGCAATTGTACACTTTAAATGGGCGACCTGTACGGCATGTGAATTATATCTCAATAAAGCTGATATTTTAAAAAATCTCTGCCCTGATGAACGGGGAGAAAAGGGGAATCCAGAACAATAATAATGTAACCATATGTAGTGTGCCAAATATCAGTGCTTTGGGGAGAAATTAAGCAGGGAAGGGAAACAGTACAAGGAAGGGATCTGAAACTGTCAGAGAATGGAGACAGATGGCTTTACTCAGGATGCAAACCTGAAAGAGCTTAAGGAGCCAGCAGGCACCTATTGAGGGGAAGAGTACTCCAGGCAGCAGCTCCAGGAAACGCTAGTGCTCACAAATGCCTGGCAGATTGAGTCCAGCTGACGGCTAAGAGCCCTAAAGAGCTCTGAGTGCTGGGAGAAAGGGAAGCCCACAGCTGGTTGGACAAGGAACTCCACATGCAGTTAAGGGTGTCCAGAACTCCAAACACCAATTCAGGGCCCCATAGCAGGAGTTCTAAATTTATCTGTTGAATGAATGACTAATGAATCAACCAACTCTGCCCCAACACAGCCCCCAGCCCCACCTGTACCTGGAGGACCCTGTTACCTTTCCAGCCCAGTTTGATGTTCCACTCATAGAAGAAAATCAGCTTTCCTTTGCGGCTGCTGCAGGAAGCCTCGCCTTCCACCTGCTTCAGCTCACTGATCTCGCAACGGCCAGCCTCATTCTCCACAGCAATGCCCACCAGGAGCTCACGGAGCTTCCCCTTGGACCAGCTGGTGGCATCCCGCTCTGTCCTAACGAGGGCCAGAAGAAGGGCAGAGCTGTGGATGGAAGCCCCCACTGGTGTCCACACGCCCACTCTGGGGAATCAGGGTAATGCCCTGGCCCAGTCCAGATCAGCCCAATTCCTCTCAAGCAGCTGTTGGGTGGTACTTTGTCTTAAAAACACTGGTTTATTTGGGGGAAAGGAGGTCTCGAAATCTCACCTGGTGGAAATGGAGGGGTAAAGCCTGGGCCACATGAAAAGGTAATTATAACTGAAATAACTTTTATCGTAATAAGACAAATTATCAAGTGTTTTTACACAGATATTATCTCATACAATCTTCCCAAATAATGTTCCCATTTAAAGGGGTGGAAATGAGCAGAGAGAAGTCCATTAAGTGTCCACGGTGACAAGGCTGGGAAAGGAGAGGTCAGCTCTTCCTAACCCCAAGCCAGGACTCCCCCAGGGAAGGATGCCCTCACAGGCTAAGGCTTTGCTCTGCCCTGGACCTGCCTCAGCATCACCTTGATGGCCTTGAGATAGCACAGCCCTCAGAGGAGCAGAGCAGAGAACATCACTTCCTGAAGCTCTGACTTAAGAGTGAGGGGCAAAAATCAGCCCAAGCTCCATATGAGATAGAAAAAGAATGGGTAACTAGTAAGAACTCCTAGAAGGCAGGGCTCACCAGAGACTCATCAAGTTAGATGTGGAGTTGAGATCCAAATTCCTGTTCTTTCCAATACATACGTAACACACACACACACACACACACACACACACACACACACTTTCTACCTTCATTTTAACTCCTCCAAACTTCAAGGGGCTGGGGGGGAGGGGCGGCGCGGGGAGAACTTCTAAGGTCAGAGACTGCCGAAGCTGAAGCGGTAAGTCAAGAATGACTTCTATTCCTGGGACCCAACCCAACTTTCAAAAAGAGGAAAGTGAAGTCCCAGAGCCGGTGCAGATAAGACACCGGGTCTTCAGGCTCCAAGGGCTCCGCAAGCCCTGAGGCTAATGACGAGCATCTGCACCTGTGCAGCCCCCAACCCTCCCCACTCCCCCGGCCCGGGGCCCACCACGGCCCGGGAGGCGCCCCGAGACACCCGGCCGCCCCTGCACCCGGGTTACAGGGCGCCGGGCGCTCGCAGAGGGTCCCCACCCCCACCCCGCCGGCTCTGGAGGGAGGAGGCCCAGACGCCGCGGCCCCGGCCCCTGCCCGGCCGCACCAGTGCCAGTTGTTCACGTTGGTCCCGTCCTCCCGCTCCTCCACGATCCAGCGCGGGTCTCCCTGGCCCCACTTGGCCATGTCTGCGCCGCGGCGCGGCCTCAGCGGAGAACAAGGAAGAGCCGCGGCAGCGCTACGGCTCCGTCGCCGACGTTTCCGGCCTTCGAGCCCAAGATCAGAGCGTTCGCAGCGCCCAGAAAGTGCCAGAAATCCCCGCCCCCTGCGCCACCCGGCCCCGCCCGCCCCGCTCGCCCCGCTGCGGAGCTCCGGGAGAGCTGGAGCGGGGCTGTTTCCGAGGGGCGGGGGCGCGGGGCGGGGCCCGGAGGGTGGAGAGGGCGGGGGGCGTCTGGGCTCAGGAAGCCCGCCCCCGGGAGGGGGTTGGGCCCGAGGCGAGTGCGGGCCAGGAGGGGAGGGGTCGGGGCCCAGGAGACCCGCGTGGGGGGCGGCGGTGGGTAGGCTAAGGGCCCGAGCCACGGCGCTGGGCGGGGGGCGACCTGGGAGGCCGGGTGGGGTTTGCGGAGGCCTTGGGCCCCGCCGCGGGTCTCGCAAGTGCACGGGCTGGGGAAGGCCGGACGCCTCTCAACGGTTCGTTATTATTACTGCAGCGACGACCTTCAGTGCTGGCAAGCGGGGCGTTGAGTAAGGGGCGCCTGAGAGTTGCACCGGGGCTGCAGACAGGAAACGGCCGTCGGGCTGCCACCGGCAGTGCTGACGGTGTTCGGTCCTCTCGAGGACACGACCCTCGCAAGCACTTGGTCACCCTGTTTGCTGTGCGACCGACTTGCAGAGGTCGGAGCGCGCCCACGATGCGAGGCGGAGGTGGTCTCGGCGGAGCGCGCCGTGTTTACACCGTATTCGTTTTCTGTTGAAAGTTCCTACGGAGTTGGTGCACTCTGGCTCTCTCCTGGACGCCAAGTCTCACGCCTTTCCGCCACCTGTCCAAGTAGCACGAGCTACCAAGTTCCCAGTTACTTCGGGAATGTTTACATTTTATTCATGTAATAGTCCTTTCTAGATGACAAAAGAATGTGATAGCAAGCGTATATTACTGCAGCTCGATTCAATTTTACAAAAGTTAAGTGGATATTAATGATTCCTTTAACGAATTTTCACCTTTCAGCAAAAACTTTGCGCCAACTATTTGGGAAATGTTGCTGACAGGTCTGTGGATATTTATTTAGCAGGCAGAACAGGTATGGAATTTTGGAAGTCTGGAAGTATCTCACTGTTCTGTTCCACTGTGATGGACTGTCCTCTGCCTGTGGTCTGTTCTCAATGAAATAAACTGGTAGAGAATACTTTTCTCCATTTGCTTACTGGAGCTACTACATTCCAACGTCATTTTCCAAAAAGCTACAACAGTTTTGTAAGCAGACTGTTTACCAAGTGTTTTGACCCCCAAACAAAATGACATTTTGATTTCACCTTTTACACTTTACTTCACCAAACGCATGGACAACTAACACAAGGTATCAGATAGAAAAGAATTGGATGGGCAATACTAGTGGGTACTGTTTTCTTGTGAATTTTATCCAGTTCATAAAGAATATTACCAATGGAACAGCACATAGTGAGATATGTATCATTGGAACCTGGGGTAAGACTTACAAGAAAACTTACGGTATATGAAGTATTGAGAGTAGTCAAAATCAGAGGGACAGAACAGTGTTGCCAGGGGCTGCGGGGAGAGGGAAGTGGGGAGTTATTGTTTAGTGGGTATAGAATTTCAGTTTTACAAGATGAAACAAATTCTGAAGATGGAGGGTGGTGATGGTAGCACAACATTATGAATGTACTTAACACCACTGAACTGTACACATAATGGTTACAATGGTAAATTTTTTATGTGTATTTTACCACAATAAAAAAATTTTCGAAAAACAACCTCTAAATCAATGAGTAAAATGTTGCTGGGGAAGAGGATAATCATGAAATATGGAGGTATATCAAACATACCCCTGCTCAGTTTACTTACTAACTATATTCAAAAGGGAAAAGTAATCTTTACAAAGGAGAAATCTGGCAACTAACCACCTTAACCAAATGGTCAAACTCAGCATCAATGGAGCAAACTGACATGTGTACACCATCACCTAAGTAGCATTCCTGCCAAAAATGCTTATTCTGAATCTAATCATGAGGAAACAATCAGAAAAGTCCAAATTGAGGGAAATTCTGCAAAATGGATCTGGCCTAAACTCTACAAAAATAAACATTTCATGAATATCAAAAGAAGACTAAAGAGAGGTGGCAATAGATGCAATGCTTGATCCTAAATGAGCTCCTGGATCCAAAACAAACAGTTTAAAATGACATAATTGGGGAAATTTAAATTGCATTTCAGACTGCATACTGGATAATGTTGTATCAATGTCAAATCTTCTGAGCAGTTAAACTTTGGTTACAAACAAGAGCATTCTTGTTCTTTGGAGATTACATGCTGAAATATTTGTAGGTAAATTGTCATGATGTCTGCAATTAACTCAGAGAAAAGCAGATAAAGCAAGGTGGCAAAGGTTGACACCTGGTGAATCCAGGTGAAGTGTATCTGAGGGTTCCTTGAACTATTCTTGCAACTCTTCTGTAAGTTTGAGATTATCTTCAAAAGAAAAACTGGGGGGAAAAATTGAGTCAAAACATCTTCAGGGTCAAAGCATGGGTTGTAGCCTTTTGTAACCATCCAGTACTAGGGTGGGTAAAAATTACACCACAACATTTATGGAGCATCTACTGTGTGTCCAAGTCTGCTGTATGCTGGAGTGATCACGAAAATAAGACATGGGGCTCAGGCAGCAGTGGAGGAGACGAGTGTGAATTCACCTTCATGGTAAATCCAGTGTGCCCTGGGAGCACAGAGGAGAAAGTGCCTAATTCTCCCTAGGGGAGTGTGGTGCTTGTGTAGTTCTCTTCTCAGAGGAGGCTTATAGAGTGAGGACTCTTGTCTTCAAGAGAGCAAAGGGGAGCAGCAAGTGCCCAGGCACAGAAGCATGGAGAAGCATACTGCACCAAGGGGGCTCTAACAGTCATGTAAGGGGGGCTACAGGAGATGAGGCTGCAAGGGGGCAAATTGCCCCCTCATGAAAGGTCTCATTTGCCCTGCTGAGTATTGTGGACTTTGTTCTGTAGGCAACAGGAAAACACTGAGGTGATCTAAATGGAGAAATGACGTGATCGGACTTGTGTTTTAGAAAAATCATTCTTAGGACAATTTGAACAATGGACAGGAGTGGGATAAAAACTGGAAGGGGGGATATTTGTCAGAGTGGAGAGGAGGTGACAGATCTGAGAGGCATTAAAAGCGGAACCCGTGATATGGGAGTGCAGTGGAGGAAGTGTTTTTCAGAGCCTGGGACTTGCACCTTGCTTAATCACCATCATTCTGAGAGACTAGAATGAAAAGAGGCTGGCGGAGGGCTTAGGTGATAACCCTGGAGATCAGCATGCAGGGGATGGGCAGAAAAATGGAGCCTGAAAAGGGAAACCGAAAGAAGGAGGAAGAAAACAGAGAAGACATTTGATCATGGAAGCCAAGGGTCGGGATGGAGGGAGAGGTCAGCAGTGTTAGACGTGGAAGACGGCAAGTAGGATAATAAAGAAATTGTTCTTTGGATTTGACAGGAGGGCCATTGGGCCCTTTGCAGGGAGCAGTTTCAGTGAACGACTGGGGCAGAAGCCGGGTCACAGTGGACAGAGGAAGTGAGAAAGTTGAGACCATGCTTTCAAAATGTTTGACAGGGGCTTCCCTGGTGGCGCAGTGGTTGAGAGTCCGCCTGCCTATGCAGGGGACACGGGTTCGTGCCCCAGTCCGCGAAGATCCCACGTGCCACGGAGCGGCTGGGCCCGTGAGCCATGGCCGCTGAGCCTGCACGTCCGGAGCCTGTACTCCGCAACGGGAGAGGCCACAACAGTGAGAGGCCCGCGTACCGCAAAAAAAAAAAAAAAAAAATGTTTGACAGGATGGGTAAGAGAAATGGACAGTAGCTGGATACGGATATGGAGTGAAAGGAGATTTTGCCTTTTCCTTTTAAATGTTTTCACATGCTGATGGGGACTAGCTGGTGAAAAGAGGGCCAGGTGGTAAAGCAAATCCCCAGAAGCAATGGGAAGAGATGAGTCCAAAAGCAGGTGGGGCTCATCCTGGGATAGGAAGACCCAAGGAGAAAGGATAAGGATGGATGTTTCTGTAGCAAGCTTGGTTTTGATCAGTTTGATTTGGGGAGAGGGAGAAGAGATGAATGAGGTGGCAAGTTGGACAACTTCAGGTGGCATCTCACCTGCAGCAAAGTGAGGGTGATGACACTGACAGGCTTTGGGGGAAGAAATGCAAAATGCTGTAAGAATGTCTTTTTTCCCATAACCCATCTATACCAGGGTAAGACCAAATCATTGTCACCTTTTCTAAACACGCCTGCACCACACTTTCTCTGTCTAGTGACAGAAGAAAAGATTGTATCCAGGATTGACTTTCGTTAGCAATGCACTAGAATCAGGACTTTGATTCAAGTTTCACACCACAACAGGTCTATAAGAGGCTAAGATTCTGCTTTTATGGAAGTCACCACTCTAATTTATTTCTAAAATTCTGATGCCTATCTCTCAGTTTAGTTTAATTGCATTAATATTTATTCACCAGTATGCACGCCTGCCCCCCACCCCGCCAGAGCTTGTAGTGCGCCTGTGTTGCTCTCGGGCTCTGAGCTGTGCCCAGCACACAGTAGGCACCAGGAAATGTTTGTTTGGATAACTGAATGGAAAAGGGAACGAATATTTCTCAAACCTGTCTTTCCAACCTATTAGTAGGCTGTAAAAACAGTTCAACAGGCATCCACCATCAGTGTTATCTCAATGAAAGAGAATAGTTTAAATACTAGAGTGATTACATGTGGTAAAGGTAAACATTGCTTCTTAAATCATCACATGGGTGGGGTATGTTATGATTATATTGAGTGAGTTTGTTGTTGTTGTTTTGGTTTGGGTTTTTTTTTAGTGTTTGAAAGCCACTGTTGCAGCAAACACAAAGGTAGGTATGATAGCTTACAACTAACTGTTGATCTGTTTTTGCGCATTGTAGAATCCCCAGTGCCTAGCACACAGCAGATCTCAATAAATACTGGATGCATGAATGGGGGCAGGGGTAAGAAGGGGAGAAATTAAAAGGATTTATTTTATCATGGTTCCCATAGATGAGTTTATATAATAACACTAGGGACTATTTAGCACAGGAATTTCCCGTCTTTAGCTTTTCCATATGCTGTAGATTGAACAAGTCTTTTATACTCTCTAACTTCAGTTTGCATGTCTATTATTAGCCTTTTTCAACTAGGGCTCCTCATATGAACTGCAGAACACAAAATGACTTGAGTGACTATTTTCTTGATTCTTCCCAGGATGGTATATAAGTAGTGTCATTCTTAATACATAGGGGGAAAAAATATTGGTTGAATGAATCATTTCATAGGAGTAAAAGAAGACGTTGGTTGAAGAGATATGAAAGGAGAGAACTGGGCTTTGAAGGTAGAAATGGGAGAGGTCGGTCCAGACCAAAGAAGAAAAGTATTAGCAAAGATGTGAAAGTCAGGAAAGTAACTAGGGGGAAGTAGGCTGGACACAAATGGAATGGGCACTAAGACTGAAATGAGGACATTTTGAGGAAGGTGTGAAAGCCAGTGTGAAGAGTCTTTTTACGCCAATGTGAAGGAAATGTGTTCTGAGTTGTATCTCCCATAGCAGTATCAGACCACGCTGGCAGGCTCTGCAGCCCTGTGCTTGGATCCAGGTCTTGACTCTGCCACTTACCAGCTGAGTGACCTTGGGCAAATTCCCTAACCTCTTTGTTAGGTGTAACTTCATCACCTCTTTGTACTTTGTAAAATGGGGATAGTATTACTACCTATCTGTATTACCATTAGATTCAACTGCTAGTAACAAAGTAGCAATAACAGAATAATACAAGATAGCGTTTTCCTTTCATGTAAAAATAGGCAGTCCATGGTGAATATGGAAGATATACAATCATCAGGGACCTGAGCTTACATTAGCAATCCTCACCACATGGCTTCCATATCAGGGTCCAGTTCCAGTCAACACAACCACATTCTAACCAGAAGGAAAAAGAAAAACCAAGAGTACATCCTCAACTTGTAAGACATATCCCAGCACTTCTGCTTAGATCCTATTGGCCAGAACACGTCACATGGCAACACCTAGCGAAGAAGGCTGGGAAGTATTATCCTTATTCTAGTCAGCCATGTGCCCAGCCAACATTTGGAAGTTCTGTTCCCAAAGAAGGGAAGAAGAGATATTGGGGGAAAACTAGCAGTGTTTGCCACCCAACCTCATAGGTAAAGGGATTAATACAACTAAAGCTCTTAGAACAGTTCCAGGCATGAAGGAAGCAGTTAAAAATGTTTTTGTCTTATCCTCACCCTCCCTGGCTGGTCTCCTTTACTCCCAAACACAAGCTACCACCAAATTCCAAACACTCCTCAATTGACACTTCTAGATTTACCAGCCAAGCCAGGAGACTCCTAGAGGCAATATTCCTGTCAAGGGTGTCCTGCATCTTGCAGTAATGGTATCCTTGCCAATTCAGACATTAGTTAGGAGCACCCTGAGGGCAGCCTTGGCACAAATGCAGCAGTGACTCAGAGAACAGCAGCAGGGCTGACCCTCAATTATGCATCCTGCCCAGGAGATCTGAGAGGTACATTTTCCTCTGTCACTTTACACCCCACTTTTACATAGCTTCTCTAATAGGATACAAACCAGGCTTCTGTAGCAAGAGACTCTCCCCACCCCCATCCCCCATCCCCCATCCCCCAAAGTGGCTTAAACCAGTTGGAAGTTTATTTCTTTCTCACTAGTGGTTTAGGACCAGTGGAAGCTGGGTGTGTGGGGCTTTCAGATTGTATGTTGTTGCTCTGCCATTTCTGAGATGCTACCCTCATCTGCTTTGTCAAAGATGGCTCAAAAAAAAAAAAAACAAAACAACAACAACAACAAAAAAAGATGGCTCACAACCACTTCCCTATTCTTCCTTGCAGGAAGAGGGAAAGATAAAAGGCAGGTGTGCTTCTCTTCTTTCAAGGGCATGACTCAGAAATTGAGACATCGCTGCTAGGCTCACCTCAGTGGCCATAACTTAGTCACACACTCCCAGATAAAATATAGAGGAGGGAGTTGTTAATAAAGGAAGACGAGTAGAATGGACATTTGGAGAATAACTTACAAGCCCTGGCTCACTGCCACATCCCTGCTTCTCCTCTTGTTCCCCTCCTGGCTTCCCTCTGTAGGCCTGTGGGCAACATCACCTATCATCCAAGGGCTGGATGTTCTATTCATCTGTGCTCCACCCTGCCCTTGTCTCCAGAGCTCCACCCCACATAGCTCAAGGGGGCACCGTCCATGGTGCTGTCTACACTTCACAACAAGTTGTACAATAAGGCAACCTTGCTTATCCCTCACAGTTGACAGCCTATCAAGTCTACCTTCAGTGTTTTTCTTGAATCATTTTTTTCTTTATTCCATCCCACCCTATTTTGCTCTGGGTCTTCACTTTTTACTGCATGGCTCTTTACAATGTCTTTGCTAATGGTCTCCCTGCCCCCACTAGTTCCTTTCCTCTCCAATCTATGTGACTCCCTGCCTGCATCCTGTGCAGCAGCCACATTCTGGGGCTCTCCAACACATCTGTACCTCTGCACTTTCAAGACCCTCTGCCTTTCCTCTCTCGCCTCCTTCACCAAGACTTTGCTCTAATATTTTCCTCTGCAAAACTTTCTTTGATGTCTCCTTCACCTCTCAGAGAGTCACACTTCCCTCTACCAGTACATTATATCATAGCATTATAATCACATCACACATTTTAATAGCTCTGAAATCAGAGGGCATCTTCAATTGGCAGTGCCCTTGACCTCTATTGAAGTCAAGTTCTCCCAGAGAGGACTGCCCAGTCAACCAAGGCAGTACCGACCAGAGACTCTGGTAGACAGCCTCTAGGATGACCATCAACAACCTCTGCTTCTTGGCCTTCATGTCCTTGTGTATCTCCTTCCCTTGAGTGTGAGCTGGACCTACCGACTTGTCTCCAATGAATAGAGTACAGCCGAAGTCATGGCATGTCCTTTCCAGGATAAGGTTGCCAAAACCCTGCTCATCTTCTTATTCATTCTGGCTGCCTGTCTCTGAGAACTTGCTAGAGAAAGCCAGCAAGTTTATACATTAATAAAGTTTTTCAAGTGTATCATAGAGTAAATTCCAGGCAGTGGGATTGCTAGCTCAAAAGGTGCTTAATATTGACAGAAACTGCCCAGTTATCTTCCAGAGAGACTTAACAACTTATACACCTATTTATGCTTTTCCCCATCCCTTTATCAGTGTTATCCATCTTTCTAATATTTGACAGCTTGATAGATTAAAAAAATTCACAACTTATTGTTTTGATTTGAATTTAATTATGAAATCAGGATGAGCATTTAAAATTTTTGGCCATTTATTTTTCTGCCTATACATATTATCTTTGCCTATTTAATTTTATTTATTTTTGGCCATGCAATGCAGCTTGCAGGATCTTAATTCCCTGACCAGGGATTGAAACTGGGCCCTGGTAGTGAAAGCACTGAGTCCTAACCACTGGAATGCCAGGGAACTCCCCTCTTTGCCCATTTTAAAATTAAGTAATTTATATTTTTCTTATTCCTTTGGGTGAAATAATTCTTATGCCCCTGAGTGCTCTTAATAATTTCTTTATAAATATGGAAATCATCCTTTTGTCATAAGTGTTTTTAAAAATAGCCTTTCCCAGAGAACTAGAACAAAAAATTTAAAAATGTGTATGGAAACACAAAAGACCCCAAATGGCCAAAGCAATTCTGAGAAAGAAAAACAGAGCTGGAGGAATCAGGCTCCCTGACTTCAGACTATACTATGAAGCTACAGTAAACAAAACAGTATGGTACTGGCACAAAAACAAAAATATAGATCAATGCAACAGGATAGAAAGCCCAGAAATAAACCCATGCATCTATGGTCAATTAATCTATAGCAAAGGAGACAAGAATATACAATGGAGAAAATGCAGTCTCTTCAATAAGTGGTGCTGGGAAAACTGGACAGCTAGATGTAAAAGAATGAAAGTAGAACACTCTCTAACACCATACACAAAAATAAACTCAAAATGGATTAAAAACCTACATGTAAGATCGGATACTATAAAACTATTAGCGGAAAACAAAGGCAAGACACTCTTTCCCATAAATCACAACAATATCTGTTCAGATCCACCTCCTAAAGTAATGAAAATAAAAACAAAACTAAACAAATGGGACCTAATTAAACTTAAAAGCTTTTGAATAGCAAAGGAAACCATAAGCAAAACAAAAAGACAACCCACAGAATGGGAGAAAATATTAGCAAACGAAGCAACAAACAGGAATTAATCTCTACAATATACCAACAGCCCATACAGCTCCATATCAAAAAAAAAAAAAAAAAATCCAGGGCTTCCCTGGTGGCGCAGTGGTTGAGAATCTGCCTGCTAATGCAGGGGACACGGGTTCGAGCCCTGGTCTGGGAGGATCCCACATGCCGCAGAGCAACTAGGCCCGTGAGCCACAACTACTGAGCCTGCGCGTCTGGAGCCCGTGCTCCGCAACAAGAGAGGCCGCGATAGTGAGAGGCCCACGCACCGCGATGAAGAGTGGCCCCCGCTTGCCACAACTAGAGAAAGCCCTCGCACAGAAACGAAGATGCAACACAGCAAAAATAAATTAATTAATTAATAAACTCCTACCCCCAACATCTTCTAAAAAAAAATCCACATATCTTAAAAAAAAAAAAAAAAATCCAATCAAAAAATGGGCAGAAAAAAAAAAATGGGCAGAAGATCCAAATAGACATTTCTCCAAAGACATACAGATGGCCAAAAAGCACATAAAAAGATGCTCAACATCACTAATTATTAGAGCAATGCAAATCAAAACTACAGTAAGGTATCACCTCACATTGGTCAGAATGGCCATCATAAAAAGTCTACAAACAATAAATGCTGGAGAGGGTGTGGAGAAAAGGGAACCCTCCTACATTGTTGGTGGGAATGCAAATTGGTACAA
Organism: Pseudorca crassidens; assembly: GCF_039906515.1. NCBI lineage: Eukaryota > Metazoa > Chordata > Mammalia > Artiodactyla > Delphinidae > Pseudorca > Pseudorca crassidens. Next base: position 39,876,338 of record NC_090309.1, read on the forward strand.
CCACTATGCAGGACTGTATGGAGGTTCCTTAAAAAACTAAAACTAGAACTACCATATGATCCAGCAATCCCACTCCTGAACACATATCTGGAAAAAAACATAATTCGAGAAAATACATGCACCCCTATGTTCATTGCAGCACTATTTACAATAGCCAAGACATGGAAGCCACCTAAATGTCCATCAACAGATGAATGGATAAAGAAGATGTGGTACATATATACAATGCAGTATTACTCAGGCTTAAAAAAGAGTGAAATAATGCCATTTGCAGCAACATGGATGAACCTAGAGATTATCATGCTAAGTGAAGTCACACAAACATAAATATCATATGACATCACATATATGGAATCATAAAAGATGATACAGGGACTTCCCTGGTGATCCATAGGTTAAGACTCCGTACTGCCAACGCAGGGGGCCCGGGTTCGATCCCTGATTGGGGACCTAGATCCCACATGCTGCAACTAAAATATCCTGCATGCCGCAACAAAAGATCCTGCATGCCACAACTAAAGATCCCGCACATGGCAACAAAGATCCTGCGTGCCGCAACTAAGACCTGGTGCCGCCAAATAAATAAATATTAAAAAAAATAAAAAGATGATACAAATGAATTTACTTACAAAACAGAAACAGACTCAAGACTTTGAAAACGAACTTATGGTTACCAAAGGGGAAAGGTGGAGGGGAGGGATAAATTAGGAGTTTGGGATTAACATATACACACCACTATATATAAAATAGATAATCAACAAGAGCCTACTGTATGGCACAGGAAACTCTACTCGATATTCTGTAAAACCTACATGGGAAAAAATCTGAAAAAGAATGGATATATGTATATGTATAGCTGAATCACTTTGTTCTACACCTGAAACTAACACAACATTGTAAATCAACTATACCCCAATATAAAATAAATTTTTTTAAATTTTATTAAAAAATAGGCTTTTCCAGCATAATAATCACCAAAATCAATGGTGCTGGAGCCAAGGATATGTGGCCCTGTGTTTGGTGGAATAGTAACATACAGTGGGATTGATAAAATGCATAAATGATGGAGCATAATGGGAACCAGGTTTCTCACTACTGGAGAAGGAAATTATGGAGCAGGTGTAGCTAGAGTAGACCTTGCTGGATTGGAATTGGAAGTATTGGTATAAGCTCATGATCTTTCGTAAGGATAGATAGCTATAGATATTGATATTTTGGTGGTTTTAAAATAGGTCCAGGGCTTCCCTGGTGGCTCAGTGGTTAAGAATCCACCTGCCAATGGAGGGGGCACAGGTTCAAGCCCTGGTCCAGCAAGAGCTCACATGCTGGGTAGCAACTAAGCCCATGCATCACAACGACTGAGCCTGCACTCTAGAGCCCGCGAGCCACAACTACTGAAGACTGCGCACCTAGAGCCCGTGCTCTGAAACAAGAGAAGCCACCGCAGTGAGAAGCCCGCTCACCTCAACAAAGAGTAGCCCCTGCTCGCTGCAACTAGAGAAAGCCCTTGCACAGCAACAAAGACCCAACACAGTCATAAATAAATAAATAAATAAATAAATAAAGTAGGTCCACATTTTGGTGGGTTTTTCTTTTATTCTCTTCCGTTCAAAGGTAGAGTATAATCTCCTTGCCCTTGAATGTGGGCTGAACTTAATGCCTAGGTGACCTCCAATACTAGGTCATGAAAAGGATACAGTATTCACCTTCTCTCTCTCTCTCTCTCTCTCTCTCTCTCTCTCTCTGCTTGACTTTGGAACCCAGTCACCAACTTGTGAGGAAGCCAGGGTCCCATGGACAGGCCATAGATAGGTGTTCCAGTGACAGCTCCTGAGCTGACAGCCAGGAGCAACTGCCACATATGTGAATGAACAACCTTTGGATGATTGCAGCCCCAAGGACCCAAACATCATGGCGCAGAGAAAGTCATTCCCCACAGTACCCACTTTGAATTCCTGGCCTCATAAACCATGAGAGACAATACAGAATTATTAATTACTTAAGTCACTGAGGGTAATTTGTTACATAGCAATAGATAATTAATACATATTATATGTCTGCATATATGTGTACTATGTGTTTGTACATACATATATTTCCTACCTCTGTCCACTGAGAGAGTCTAGAAACAATGATAACTCAGGGGTAATGAGCATACCTAGTGTGCAGATCTTGTTTTCGGAATACCAGTCTCCCCTAAAGAAATAGCGGATTCAGGGTCTGGGGCAGAGAAAGTACAAGATGAGCTTGGAACATCCTGTATAGCAAAGTGCTTAAGTATGTCTAAAGGACCAAGAGCCAACTTGAAGGGGTCCCCACTGGCCATATCTGGGAACATATGAGCATCCAAATAAATAATGATTGTAAAGGATTATAACCCACTGAATAAAACAGGAATCTAAAAGTTCATACCGATATATTGAAAGAATGAATGAATGAATAGGAGAGAAGGGAGAGCCTTCCTTTCAGTAGACTTCCAACTAATATTGTTTATTAATAAGTAAAAACTACTTATTAACCTGACAGGGGAGAAATCTGACAAACACCATCTCAACCTTGTGGTAAAAATTAAACTACATCAATACATATGACAGCACATGCCTCCTGATATGATGCACTGAGATCACAGGATCACCTATGGAATATTCCTGCCAAAGATACATGACCTGAACCTAATCATGAAGAAACATCAGGCAGACTTCCCTGGTGGCACAGTGGTTAGGAATCCGCCTGCCAATGCAGAGGACATGGGTTCAAGCCCTGGTCCGGGAAGATCCCACATGCCGCGGAATAACTAAGCCTGTGCTGAGCCTGCGCTCTGAGCCCGCGAGCCACAACTACTGAGCCCGCGTGCCACAACTACTGATGCCCACGCCTAGAGCCCGAGCTCCGCAACAAGAGAAGCCACTGCAACGAGAAGCCCGCGCACCACAACGAAGAGTAGCCCCCACTCGCCGCAACTAGAGAAAGCCTGTGCGCAGCAATGAACCCTACACAGCCAAAAATAAATAAATACATACATACATACATAAAAAAAAAAAAAAGAATCCGCCTGCCAATGCAGGGGACATGGGTTCGATCCCTGGTCCGGGAAGATCCCAAATGCCGTGGAGCAACTAAGCCCCTGCACCACGACTACTGAGCCTGCACTCTAGAGCCCACGCTGAGCAGCGAGAGAAGCCACTGCAATGAGAAGCCTGCGCACCACACGAAGAGTAACCCCCGCTCACCGCAATTAGAGAAAGCCCACGCACGGAGCAATGAAGACCCAATGCAGCCAAAAACAAATACATTTATTTTAAAAAATAAAGTCTTTATAAAAAAGAAAGAAAGAAAGAAACATCGAGCAAACCCAACAATGAGGGACATGCTACAAAGTAACTGATCTGTAATCTTCAAAAGTGTCAAGGTCAGGGGCTTCCCTGGTGGCGCAGTGGTTGAGAGTCCTCCTGCCGATGCAGGGGACATGGGTTCGTGCCCCGGTCCGGGAGGATCCCACATGTCGCGGAGCGGCTAGTCCCGTGAGCCATGGCCGCTGAGCCTGCGCGTCCGGAGCCTGTGCTCTGCACGGGAGAGGCCACGACAGTGAGAGGCCCGCGTACCGCAAAAAAAAAAAAAGTGTCAAGGTCAGAAAAGTCAAGGAAAGTCTGAGGAACTGGTCCAAATTGAAGAGACTAGAGACATGACAGCTAAACAGAAAGCATCATCCTGAACTGGATCCTTGACCTATAAAGAATATAACTGGGACAACCAGCAAATTTTGAACGAGGCCTGTCAATTAGATGGCAATAGTGTATCAGCGTTAATTGATGGATGGCCTTGGTTATGTGCATGTCCCAGTTTGTAGGAAATATATGCTGAAGTGCTAAGGCTGACTGATATAGTGTATTTGCATCTTACTCTCAAATGCTTTAAGCATGAATTTTATGGAGAGAGAGAATGATAAAACAAATGTGTTAAACTGTTAACTGGGGAATCTGAGTGAAAGCATACAGTTCTTTGTACTACTCTTGCAACTTTTCTGTAAATTTGAAATGATTTAAATATAAAACTTTTTTTTTAAAATAGGCTTTCCCAGTTTGTTGTTTGTCTTTTGACTTTATTTTTTCCTAAACAGAAGGTTTTGTAAAAATACTCTAATTTACCAAGCTTTTCCCTTTTGGCTTTTGGGTGATATGTCTTGCTTGGGTAATCATTTGAAGAAGGTCCCTGAGTCCACAGCTAATTAAAGAGGAAAGGTGGTGAGTTTGATCCCACTTCTACAAGAGAAACACCAATGGGCATTGAGAAGGAAAGCTCAGCTTTTAACTGGAGCCATAGCTTAGCAGATGGAAATGGGGAGTCCTACCGCTTTGCTGCCCCCTGGGTATCTTCAGTTGAATTTCTGGTGGACACCTCAAATTTGGCAGAGCTATCCCTTCAACTAGTCACCTCTCTGGACATTCCTATCTCTGACAGTCAGATATCCAAACTCAGGAGTCACTTTTGTGTCCTCTCATTTTTCCCATATCTAGCCAGAAATTGACATTCTTTACTCCAGGTGTTCTGCCACCTCCCTATTCCAGACCCTCATCCTTCAACCCTGAATTGTCACTAGAGTAACATGCATTCATCTCCAAGTTGCTACTCATCAATAACCTGATCCTGTAGAAGAGTTCTCAGGGACACCCCCTACCTTAACTGCCTTAAATTGTTTATTATACACAGTGTTACTTTAAACCATGTAGAAACATAAAACTGGACATCAACTCATTCTTAGAGCTCTCATTCAATTCTAAACTCAAAACAAATTTACAAGTAAAATACAAACAAAAGTATAAAACTAATAAAATTCAAATTAACATTTAGTTAATTTGATTCACCCCGTAGTTGTGGCACCATGGATTGGCTCTTCTGGAATTCCATGTGCCTGTACTATCACGGGCACTGACGGCCAATTTTCCCACTATTTTCTTCTACTGGAAGTTTTACAAAACCTCAGCTAGTACAGTCAGTCACCAGGAAATTGGCCTTCACTTTGACATAGATGCATCATTTATGGATTCACTCCTTCTCTACTCTTTTCTTGTTAATGACAAAGTAACTTGGTTTTATAAATATGGACTCATATACAGGCAATGAAACCATGACATCATATGGGAATACTCAGCTATAAATGGTCATCTAGCTATGTCTGAAATTTCTTAGAATTTTAAATATTCAGAGCAACATTATTCAAATAGAAAAAAGGTGAAGCAATACAAGTGTCCATCAAAAGATAAATGAATAAACAAATGAATAAACAAAATGTGGGATATGCATACACATGGAATATTATTCAGGCAATAAAAGGAAGGAAACTCTGACACATGGATAAACCTTGAGGACATTATGCTGGGTGAAAGAAGCTGGTCACAAAAGGACAAATACTGTGATTCCACTTGTATGAGGTGCTTAGTCAAATTCGTAGAGATAGAAAGTACATTGGTGGTTACCAGGGGCTGGGGTGGTGGGGAATGAGGAGTTCATGTTTAATGGGTACAGAGTTAGAGTTTTGCAAAATGAAGAGTTCTGTGGATGGATGTGATAGCTATACAATGTGAGTGTACTTAATATTACTTAACTGTGCACTTAAGATGGTTAAGATGGTAAATTTTCTGTGTATTATGGACAAAGGATTAATCTCCAAAATATATAAACAGCTCATGCAGCTCAATATTGAAAAAACAAACAACCCAATTAAAAAATGGGCAGAAGGGCTTCCCTGGTGGTGCAGTGGTTGAGAGTCCGCCTGCCGATGCAGGGGACACGGGTTCGTGCCCCGGTCTGGGAGGATCCCACATGCCGCGGAGCGGCTGGGCCCGTGAGGCATGGCCGCTGAGCCTGCGTGTCCGGAGCCTGTGCTCTGCAACGGGAGAGGCCATGGCAGTGAGAGGCCTGCGTACCGCAAAAAAAAAAAAAAAAAAAAAAAAAAAAAATGGGCAGAAGACCGAAATAGACATTCCTCCAAAGAAGACATACAGATGGCCAAAAAGCACATGAAAAGCTGCTCAACATCACTAATTATTAGAGAAATGCAAATCAAAACTCCAATGAGGTATCACCTCACACCAGTCAGAATGGGCATCATCAGAAAATCCACAAACAACAAATGCTGGAGAGGGTGTGGAGAAAAGGGAACCCTCTTGCACTGTTGGTGGGAATGTAAATTGATACAGCCACTATGGAGAACAGTATGCAGGTTCCTTAAAAAACTAAAAATAGAATTACCATATGACCCAGCAATCCCACTACTGGGCATATACCCAGAGAAAACCATAACTCAAAAAGATACATGTACCTCAATGTTCATTGCAGCACTATTTACAATAGCCAGGTCATGGAAGCAACCTAAATGCCCATCGACAGATGAATGGATATAGAAGATGTGGCACATATATACAATGGAATATTACTCAGCCATAAAACGGAACAAAATTGGGTCATTTGTAGAGATGGGAATGGATCTAGAAACTGTCATACAGAGTGAAGTCAGAAAGAGAAAAACAAATATCGTATATTAACGCATATATGTGGAACCTAGAAAAATGGTACAGATGAACCGGTTTGCAGGGCAGAAATGGAGACACAGATGTAGAGAACAAACGTATGGACACAAAGTGGGGAAAGCGGGGGGTGGGGGTGGGGGTGGGATGAATTGGGAGGTTGGGATTGACATGTATACACTGATGTATATAAAATTGATGACTAATAAGAACCTGCTGTATAAAAAATAAATAAAATTCAAAAAACATTTCTGTGTAGTTTACAATTAAAAATTTTTTAAAAATTTAATGTGACCATCAAGTGAAAGATCAATATTTTTAAGTGCCTGTAGACAACTCCCAGGCTCTGAATGAATATTTCTGTAGACCCCTCCCAGCGAACACTGCTCTACTCCATTCTCCACCCTACACCTCTAGTCTGGGATCCTCAGGGTTACCTTCCTCTGACCCCTCACTACACTTTGTTGTTACCTTTCAACTCTCCTCAATGCCAGCCTGGCTCCAGCTAACTGGTGCCCACCAAACTCAATACACCTTCTCACCTCTTTGCCTTGGCTTGTGCCTGTCGCCATTGGAAATACACTCTTCCCTCTGCTTGTATTAGACAATCTTTCCATTCCGTTAAGTCCCTTCTCCCCACAGTGGAATGGTCCCAGACCACAGGGACTTCTCCCCATCAAAGGGTGTCAATACTCCCCATTTAGCATTAATCACACATTCTAAATTATTTTATCACTTATTCTCCCAATCACTCAATAAATATTTATTAAGTGTATGCCGTATACGTGACAATGCGCTAGGCCCCTGAATCAAATGCTGTGTTTTCTGCTTTTTACCTCTCTCATAGCCCCTTACGTATCTTACAGATGTTTACTGCAGTGGTTTGGATGATGTTGTACTGGTCTGTACTGTCATATTCCACATATGAAAAGGAAATTTTAAACTACTGAAATCAAGAATAGTATCATCTCAGGATTTGCCTAAGTAACAGGATATTCTGTCGGTTGATGGTTGTTGTTTTGGTATCGACCTTAAAAAGCAGTTGTCAGGACAAAAAAGGTTTCAGGACTGAATTCAAAGGGAATTATATAGTAGGAGACGCTACATGAAAGTTTCCATGATGATAGCAGTAATGTTATTTGGTCATAAATGTCTGTGATCAAAGCATCAAGAACCTGTGCTGTTTCCAAAGTCCCCCTTGAATATTATTTACCTAAAAGACATCTGAACAAACACAAATAACTTTATTCACATGTTAGAACAGTGTTTGAGTAGACAAAGTTTTAAGGACACGATACAATCAATTTCTTGAGCTCAGATTTGAGTTTTTTAAAAAAATCTGTATTCAAGCTCTGGGTATTCTACTTATAGAATTTTGCACATACTCCACCTCTTTTGCACAAAGGTGAAATACTATCTGTATTTACTTAATTCCCCATTATTTTGCTGTTTCAACATGATTTTGTACCCCCAGCCATTTCATTGCTAGTCTAAGGTTGCATCTCTTTCACTCTCAGCCTTTTTTGTGCTTCATTTTCTCTCTTTATGTAATCGAGTATAGCTTCGAGCTATAGGATTGTCCTTTCCAAGGTCCACAACAATTACCTCCCTAGAAAATGTCACTCCTTTTAAAGGTCTTTTATGGTTATCAACAACTGAAGGACTTCCAGTGACAGGTATGGGTGGTTTTTGCAAATAGTCATTCTGTAAGAGAATGGAACAAATAGTACAAATGATCAATTTATGAATGCAAGAGCCCTGCTTTTAAAAATATAGGTTATATGTACCTTGTTAGTGAGAAACAGAAAAAGGATTTCTAAATGATATAGGAGAGCAGTAGTAATCCATCATGATCTAATTTTCATATTTCTATGGTTATAAAAGCACACATTGCTATATTCAAATAGCCGTTGGTGACATGTGTTATCCTCTCTACAAAGCAGTCAAACCCAAGAGCCATCTGGACCATCATTCTGTCTCCAACTGGCCACGGGTCTTATGTTGGGAGGGCACGTGAGTTGTTCTTATTAGGGAGCCCCAAACATGGAGCTCAAGAAGGCCCTGGCAATGTTTACAGGCTGTTGTAGAAGGAGCCTGGAAGTAGAACAGGCATTTGGGGTCTGGTCCTGAGCTCAGCCATGGTGGAGAAGTGACTTTGAACAATGCATCTTATTTTCTCATTTGTAACATGAGAGCGTTGGATCCCCAAATGATCTCCAAGGCCTCTTCCAGCTCTAACATCTTAGGATTCTGAGTAAAGCAAAATGAAGGGGAATTATTAAGAAAACCACAAATATAAGAATGAAGATGGAACAAGTGTCCAGGCATGGCATGTGTAACTGACTTAACAAAATGAAGCAATAAGCTAAGAAGAATGCTTTAGATGACTGTGAACATTGCACTCCTTCCAGATATAAACCTAAGTTACAGACAAGACCATCCTTCATTATACCTAGCCAAGGAATTTACCTCTTCTTCAATCAAACTTTAAATGCCCCTTAAGAGTAGAAAAGCCCATCACCTCTTGACCATTTTCTCCAGCATTCTCAGCCCTTTGCTTCTCTTTTATTTTGTCCTCCTCTTCATCTTTCACATCCTCTCCATTTCCTAAGGGTGTGGCCACCACTGCTTTACTCTGTCTCTGGACAAGAATGCCAGGCCTCGTGGGTACAAGAGTCGTAGAAAATCAATCAGCAAGGTTCTTGTTTGTTTGTTTGTTTTTAATTTATTTATTTTTATTTTTGGCTGTGTTGGGTCTTCGTTTCTGTGCGAGGGCTTTCTCTAGTTGTGGCAAGTGGGGGCCACTCTTCATCGCGGTGCGCGGGCCTCTCCCTGTCGTGGCCTCTCCCGTTGCGGAGCACAGGCTCCAGACACGCAGGATCAGTAGTTGTGGCTCACGGGCCTAGCTGCTCCGCGGCATGTGGGATCTTCCCAGACCAGGGCTCGAACCCGTGTCCCCTGCATTATCAGGCAGATTCTCAACCACTGAGCCACCAGGGAAGCCCGAAGGTTTTTGAAATTCATACATCTTAGCCACCATTATCACACACAAAAATGGCGTTCTACCACAGTCCAAGATGCAGACCTACTTTTCTTTGTCTCCTGAATTGTTCATCTCTGTATTAGCAGCTGTACAATCTTCACCTCCATTAGCATCTATACAAGGACCTTTTTCTGTCTCTTCATCTGTCCTGCTTTGGGAACTGAAATCAAAAATGAAAAAATTTGGAAAAGAAAGAATGGTCTTGATGTTAAGGCTTGGAAAGGAACTTCACTTTTAAACAGGAAATTAGCATTTCTAAAACCCTGAAATAGGAAAAACAGATAGCTACAGCCTTATTATTTGCTGCATTTTAAATTGTTTTATATTATTTCTAGATACATTTACTAGTGTGACTTTAAATCTGATCCCAATTTATCAGCATGGATTTATACCATTTATATTAAAAAAACCACCAATAAAAAGAAGATGCAACTGAGGCAAATTAGAAGGATGACGAAGAAAGTGAATGCTGTGGTTTCAAAGCTCATAGGGTTAGCTAGAAGACTCATCCACTCTCACAGTCACAGATCATCCAGATATACTTTTCCAGCTCAGTTTGAATGTAGTTCTCTTGTTCTTTAAATTTTCTGGAAACAGAAGAATAAAAGGGTGCTTTCATTGTTGTTCTTTGGATCCGCTTCATCAGATATGCTCTGCTTGCTTTGGTGGCGTGGACTCACACGGGTTAATTTCTCTCCACAAACGTGGTAGGGGCTGAGGTGGCTAGAGGGGAGACTGAGCTGGGGCACGTGGGGCTCAGCCCACCTCCCTTCACCCCAAAACTATCAGAATTCAGACGACAGAGGAATTGGAGCAGCTGGAGCCGAGCCCAGCTCCCCATTCTTCCTTCTGCAGTGACATCATAGAATCATGGAACCGTTGAGTTAGAGGGATCAGAGCACCAGGCCAACCCCACCCATCACCTGAAGTCAGAAGAATCACAAAACTCCCCCCTGGGCGGCAGTCTATCTGTCCTCCCTCTGAGAGGTCCGGAGTGGCTTTGGATAAGGATTTTCTTCCTACACTCGAAATACCATCTCTCCTTTCTTAACCTGAGCATATGTTACTGTTTCTTTCACAGACCATGAACAATCAGTCCACTTCCTTCTTATATAATTCCTCTCCACAGCCCTGTGGTCAGTAATCGACTTACTTCACAATGGTATTCTCTCCAGGCTAACTAGCCCACGTCCTTCAGATCCCACATCATCGAACGTAATTCCTGGACATACAAAAAAGGTGGCAGCTCTGGAGGCCAGAGCTGAAGAAGCAGGAGTAGAATAAGATGATCAGAGTAAAGATGATGCCCATGACAAGGACGGGGAGAGTAGTGCTAGGATTTTCTGAGAACAGGAGGATATAAGGAGGATGGCAGCTGCTGCCAACCATGTCTGAAAAAGTCCGAAGGTGAGCCCTGGGGGTTTTTGGGCTGCAGTGACACTGGCTCTTCTCTAGAGGGGCAGGGACATTGATTTCTTTATCTTTGAATTCTCCACCAAGTCAGAACCTGCAAATTCCATAAATGTTGAATGAATGCGTGTGTGCGTGTGTGTGTGTGTGTGTGTGTGTGTGTGTGTGTGTGTGTGTGTGTGTGTGTGTGTGTGTAGAGTTTGTTGGAGGGCTCAGGCCAAAGCTGATTTTGCAGAATATGTGAACATATGAATGTGAATTTTTGCAGAATTTTTGGAGGCTTCCTCCAGCTAAAGCTCCCAGTTGAAGACTCAGAGCCTGTCTCACCCTCCTCACACTACGCTGCTGCCAGACTGAGATTTTAAGAGCCCAAATCTTCTCATGTCTCATGTATTCTAGTAACGCACAATGGTAATATTTTATATCTACCTACTGGTGGTTACACAGGTCCAGATATACATAAAAACCCATCAAACTGTGTGCTTAAGATTAGTGCACTTCCTGTGCACTATGGTGTGGATAGTATACCTGAATAAAAAGGTATAATTTTTCATCCCTGTGCCTACATTTGAGTGTGTGTGGTGCAAAGAGTAATGCGGGACTAGAGGGCACTCTTGCTGGTTGGCTCTGTCTCCAAGATTGTTTGCTGCACATAACACATATTCTGAGACCAGGGACCTTTGGCAAGAATACAGTAGTAGCAAAAAGTAAGGGCTGGTAAGACTGCATCATTAGGGCTTTCTTTCACTGAATGCGGCTTGCGCACAGATATCCTAAATTGTTAGTTAACATAATTCTGAATATGTATAGTTAATATAATTAGAGTATAGTTAATACAAATTCTGAAAACTGGAAGGTTATCAAACTTTGGTCTCTAAATCACATTTTAAATGCATTGGACTGTAAACTTTGTGATGCCATGGAATCTTACTCAGAGACAGGTCTGCAGAACCTAACACAGTGTGCCTTACACACAGAAGGCATGTGCTCAAAGGTTATTTGTAGTGGAACATTACTACCAATTCTACAGAAATAAAAAATATTCTAAGAGAGTGTTATGAACAATTGTATGCTAACAAACTGAATAACCTAGATGAAATGGAAAACTTCCTAGAAACAAAAAACCTACCAAGGCTGAGTCAGGAAGAAATAGAAAATCTGAATAGAACTATAATAAGCAGGCTGAATCAACAAACAAACAACCTCCCAACAAAGAAAAGTCCTGGACCAGATGGTTTCACTGAGGAATACTATCAAACAATTAAAGAAGAACAAACATCAATGTTTCTCAAACTAATCCAAAAAACTTGAAGAAAAAGGAATACTTCCTAACTCATTCTATAAGGCCAGCATTACCTTGATACCAAAGCCAGGCAAAGATACCACCAAAAAAAAGCCTAAAGACCAATATCTCTCATGAATATTGAAGCAAAAATCCCCAACAAAGTAATAGCAAACTGAATTTAGCAGCAGAATATTAAAAGGATTATACACCATGACCAAGTGGGACTTATTCTTAGAATGCAAAGATAGTTCAACATACAAAAATCAACATAATACACCACATTAATACACTTCATTAATGGAATGAAGGGGAGGAAATGATCATCTCGATGAAGGAAAGGCATTCACCAAAATTTACCATCCTTTCATGATAAAACACTCAACAAAGTAGGAATAGAAGGAAACGACCCCAACATAGTAAAGGCCATATATAGAAACCCCACAGCTAATATCATACCCAATGGTGAGAAAATATTTGCAAATCATATATTTGATAACAGATTAATATCTAGAATATATACAGAACTCCTATAACTCAACAACAACAACAAAATCCAATTCATATATGGGAAAAGAACTTGATTAGATGTTTCTCCAAAGAAGATATACTAATGGTCAACAAGTACATGAAAAGATGCAACATCACTAATCATTAAGGAGCTAATCAAAATCACAATGAGATATCACCTCACACCCCATTAAAAGGCTATTATTAAAAAACAAAGAAAAAACGAAACCAAGTGCTGGTAAGGATGTGGAGAAATTGGAACTCTTGTGCATTGCTGTTGCAAATGTAAAATGGTGCAGTCACCATGGAAAACAGTATGTCAGTTCTTCAAAAAATTAAACACAGAATTCCATATGATCCAGCAATTCTACTTCTGAGTATATACACAAATGAAGTAAAAGCAGGGACTCCAATGGTACACCCATATTCATAGCAGGATTATTCACTATACCCAAAAGGTAGAAACAACTAAAGTATGCATCGACAGGTAAATGGATAAACAAAATGTGGCATACACATACGATGGAACGCTGTACAGCCTTAAAAAGGAATGAAATTTTGGTATGCTACACGTGGATGAACAGGTGAAGGCATTATGCTAAGTGAAGTAAGCCAGATACAAAAGGACACATATTGCATGAGTCCATTTATATCACATTCCTAGTATAGTCAAATTCATAGATACAGAAAATAGAGTAGTGGTTACCAGGTGCTGGGGCGAGGGGGAAATGGTGAATTATTGTTTAATGGATATAGAGTTTCAGTCTGGGATGGTGAAAGAGTTCTGGAGACGGATGGTGGTGATGGTTACACAGCAATGTGAATGTACTTAATGCCACTGAACTGTACACTGAAAAATGGTTAAAATGGTAAATTTTGTGTTGCATATATTTTATCACAATTTTAAAAAATTATTTGTGCAAAAAAGGAAGGGTAACTCATCTGTAAAGTGGCCTGGTATAAGGCAGGCACAGGAGAAACAAGACACCCAGCACATAGAGATCTTGTTTCAACCTCCATCCATTTGCTCAGTTTGTTTCCCCACTGTAATTGTCCTCCCCCTACCTCGGCCCTTTACGTGTCCCCACCTCTAAATCCTCCAAGACTTGGTTCTTGGGCCCCTCTTCCACGATGTCGTCACCACCCACTGGCCTTCCTTCCTTCTTGCTTTCGCTCAGTGACACACCATGTCACCTGCCTGCATCCCAAACCCTTGTCCCGTTCAGCTCCAGCCACAGACATGCCTCCCCCTCCTGCCTTCAGTCTCCTTTGGGGCGGTGGCCAGAGGATATGGACTCCTGGCAACAGGGTCCACAGCAATTTGTGCTCCAGATGGGTCCAGGGTGCATGTAAATCCCCAGCCACCTCCCTAAGGCCTTGATCCATGTGATCTGGTGAGCTCCTCTGACAAAGTATGATCCCTGAATTGCAGGATCAAGATGAGGACATTCAGAGCACCCACAAGTCACAGCTGCCTGAACTTGGAAATCAGGAATGAGCACAGGACTCAGGCCTGGCTGATCAGAACAGTCTACAGTTCAAGGCTCAACATGTGACCTAACCAGCTCGGTTAGTCTCAATGTCAAGACATTTGCAGAACCTATCAGCACAGAAGAGAATAGGGCTGAGAGAGGTGTATGGAGAGAGACAAATTGTACATGACTCTGCTTGATCTAATCATGCTTGAAGCCTTGATTTTCAGTGTGGACTGGAAGTGGGGCTTTCAGTTATATGAGCCAATGCTAATATAACATTTTGGCTTAAGGTGGTTTGAGTGGGGTTTATGTCTCTTGCAATCCAAGATTCATGACCAAAATACAATGTAACCAGCATCATACTGCCTCCCTTTCTGAGCCCTCGATTCCTAACCTGAGATTCCTTGATTCCTCACACAAGAGCAACTGAGCCCATCAACCATGTCCTGACTTTGCTGAACATCAGATATGTTCCCTCTAGCCTCCAAGGACAAGTGGAATAAAATGAGTACCTTTTCTCTTTCATCAGATTAGTGCAGCCTTTTTCCCTACCACAGCTAGTGGGGCTGCTTGGAGGTCTTATTTTAGATTTTGGAAAGCTAAGTGGAAGTTACTGAAACTCACCAACATCGAGCTATGACATTTAACAGGGCACTTGGATTGACACAGTTTTTTCCTTCTACCTTAATGGCCAAAACCTGTCACTTCTTACTAGAGGAAGGAAGAAAAAAATGATATTAAACATCAAGGTAAATGGCTAGTATGTCAGTACATATAATGTCCACACAAGAGAAACGTTCTGTTGAGAAACCTTCATTATTTATGATTTACAGTTAACCTTTTCACACAGAAACTGTTGAAAACTTCAGAAAGTCACTGCAGCTTGATAAGGTTTTTAGGCAATCCATTCATCACCCCGTTGTTTCTCACGGAACAAGTAACACTGAGCTAGACAACAGGAAACGCTGCCCTTGGCAGAGGTGATGACACCAAGACAACACTTCTCTCATTAAGGAGACAGGCACCAATTCCAAATGCCAGTTAAGCAGAAGAGCCTACAAATTCACTGTGAAGATTTAGCAACACTTTATAGCTAATATCTATCCATCTGGAATTGAAATGTCTTTGAGGGAGAGTATGTCAGAAGCAGTGTACTATTAATATTACATCATAACCACCAACATCGCGTAAATACATTCCCGGCTTCAACCACGATAGCCACAACACCCGTGCATACACCCATCCTAGGCCACATTTTACAAGTACCTCTGTCTTGCAGGCTTCGTGAGGATGGAAGAATATAGAGTTGAGGATTCAGCCACCACTGAGCCATCATCCCTGTGGGTCCTATTCTACCCTTCTGGTTTGTGAAGGGTATAGCTCGGCTGCAGGCAGAGGAGAATGTTCTTGCCTCATATTTGAGCATCTTCTGCCTTGCCCCATGCTACACGGTCAGTGAGGATCAAATTCCACCGACTTTGAAAACCAGATCGGTTTTGATTCTACACTCCTGAGATGTCTGAGAAGAGTGTTAAAGCTGACCTGATTCATCAGTTCCTGGGAGCCTTCCTGACCTCAGGAATCCAACCCAGGGAAGAGGCAATACGACATTCTTTCCTACCCCAGGGTTTGGAATAGGCTGCTTTTGCACTTAAATTGTTCTCAGGCCCCTTTCCCATTTCCCATCCCTGCAAAAACCCAGCACCTGTAACAAGTAGTGAGAGCCATAACCAAGGGGCACATGGGAGACTTCCTTTGGTGTTTTAGTTTGGGAGCTCGAGGCTTAGAGGTTGATGGCAGTGGTTTTGTTTTGTTTTCTACTTTTCTATTCATTTTGTTCAATCTGTAAGCTTTTTGCTTTTATTTCCTTCTAAACATAATTTTCTCTAATTCATTTGTACTGTTATGATTTTTTATATCTTATTTTAATGTCTTAGTTTTTAGTTTTGATCAACCCTTTGATCTCAACATTTCTGAAAAGGCTATTAAGGAATTATCTAGGGCAGAGCTTCACTAACTCGCTATGGTGAAGGAGCAGGTTTTTTTTGTTTGTTTGTTTGTTTGTTTGTTTGCAGTACGCGGGCCTCTCACTGTTGTGGCCTCTCCCGTTGCGGAGCACAGGCTCTGGACACGCAGGCTCAGTGGCCATGGCTCACGGGCCCAGCCGCTCCGCAGCATGTGGGATCCTCCCGAACCGGGACAAGAATCCACGTCTCCTGCATCGGTAGGCAGACTCTCAACCACTGCGCCACCAGGGAAGCCCCCAGATTTTTATTTTTAATCTCAGTCCACAGAGGACCAATATTTTAGTAAAACAAAACTAAAGCAATGATACACTTGGATATCACAGCAATGTAAAATAGTTATTTAAAGTTTCTAGGTATTTACTCTCAATTTCTGCATTTAGTTGCAGACCAGTGACAATTGGGACCAGCACCAGTTCACAGGTCACATTCAGAGTAGCACTGGTTACCAATTCCCTCATTTATTTGTTTTAAGTGGCATTTTTCATTGTAGAAAATTTGGAAAATGAAGAAAAAAGAAAACAAAATCTCTCATGATTCCACCACCTAGAGAGAAAAACTGTTGAAATATACTGATATTTTATACTATATATACTGATATATGTACATACGTATGTATGTGTGTGTGTATATATATATATAGACATATATACAGTGGTTGCACAGCCATCATCACAATCTAAATTTAAAGCATTTTTATCACCTCTACAAGAAACCCTCTACCATTAGCAGTCACTCCCTACTCCCCACTCCCTAGTCCCTGGGAACCACTAATCTAATTTCTGCCTCTATAGATGTGCCTTTTCTTGACATTTCGTATAAATGGAATCATACAATATGTGTTTTTTTGTGTTTAGCTACTCTCAACTTAGCATAATGTTTTTTTGTTTTCTTGTTTTTTTTAACATCTTTATTGGAGTATAATTGCTTTACAATGGTGTGTTAGTTTCTGCTTTATAACAAAGTGAATCAGTTATACATATACATATATCCCCATATCTCTTCCCTCTTGCATCTCCCTCCCTCCCACCCTCCCTATCCCACCCCTCTAGGTGGTCACAAAGCACCAAGCTGATCTCTCTGTGTTATGCGGCTGCTTCCCACTAGCTATCTATTTTATATTTGGTAGTGTATATATGTCCATGCCACTCTCTCACTTTCTCCCAGCTTACCCTTCCCCCTCCCTGTATCCTCAAGTCCATGCTCTAGTAGGTCTGTGTCTTTATTCCCGTCTTGCCCCTAGGTTCTTCATGACCACTTTTTTTTTTTTTAGATTCCATATATATAGCATAATGTTTTTAAGATTCATCCATGTTGTGGCATGTAACAGTATTTCATTCCTTTTTATTGCTGAATAACATTATATTCTATGAATATATCAAATTTTGTTTATCCATTCATCAGTTGATGGACATTTGCATTGTTTCCACTCTGGCTATTATGAATAATGCTGCTATGAACATTCATGTATAAGTTTTTGCATAGACATATGTTTTCATTTCTCTTGGGTAAATACCTAGGTGTGAAATTGCTGAGTCATATGGTAACTCTGTGTTTAGCATTTTGAGAAAACACATATCTATTTTATAATTTAAAAAATTGGAACCAGTGTATATACACTTTGTTAAACTTAATATCATTTTTATTATGAACATTTTGCAATGCTTTCAATAATCTTCAAAAAGATGACTTTTAATACTTATACATTTTTCCTTTTTATATAAGCATTGAAATTATTTTCTTATTGTTGGACAACCTACTGCTTTTATACATAGCATTGATGGGCATATTTGTACATAAATATGTGAGCACAACTCTGATACTATTAAACTTTTACTTTTATTAAATATTAATCTTTTCATTTATTTTCAAAAGCTTATTGGCTTCTGGCTCTTTTATTTTAAATCTCATCCATTTTGTGTCATTGCTTTTTGGCTCCAAATATCTCACATATTGATTCATTATTTTTAACTTCTATTTATTCCTCCCCCCCCTTTTTTTTTTTAACCTTATTTCTACTTTCTTAGATTTAGTCTCCTCTCAACCTTTGTTAAGGCAAAAGTAATATTCTGCTTTAGGTTTAGAAACTGTTAAAAAACACTTTGATTTCATTATAATTTGTCTCATTAACTTATACAAAGGGGGATAACAAAAGGGGATAATAAATCACAATTATCTGAAGAACCCAACACTTATTCTTGCTTTTTTTTTGCTTTGGGGAAGAAAAAAATTAGAAAAAAAAAATGCATTGATGATGTGACTTGAATTTTAAGAAACATATTTCATAAATAAGCACTATTTCCCATAAATGCACTCTTTCTGATTCGAAGCAATTTTCTTTTTTTTTTTTTGGCAAAATATTTAATGTCTGTAAGTGTGCCTCACCCTCCTATTTCTGTTATGATTCGATAGCCTCTCCAAACTGGCTGTACCAGAAAAAACATGGGCACATTTTCCCAGCAGGATTCGAAAACCATTAAAGCCCTGGTCCTCTTGACTCAGAAATGACTACAGGTGAGGTCCTTCCACAGCATGCCTCAGGCGTCTCTGCTCAAGGAAAAAAGCCCCCCATTTCTACAAGACTCCCGAGGTGTTCTGTTCTTCTGCAGCTTGGCACTGGGAGCTGGGCGGCTGGAAATAGTGGTAGGCTCGGGCACTGCAGAGGTAGTCCCCATACACAGTGAGAAGCATCATGGAGGAGGAGAAGGTCTTGTAGCCAATGTTAGCTAGTTTCTTGGCAGTTGGCATGTTGTCCCCCTCTAGGATTCGGCTCCCAATGCGAGCTAGGGCCCCGTGGGCCAGACGTAGCATAACCCCCCGCAGCAAGGCTGGAGCCTGCAGTGGTTGCCCAGAGCAATTTTATTAAGTCTAGAAGTTAGTCTCTCTTGTAGATGTCAAAGTCTTTCTTGATCACGAGCCTTTATTACACTATTTGAATTAAAAGAAACCCCAGATTCACAAATCTGCCATTTGAGCAATTTAGTTTTTTAGAAACTTGCTTAAACTTCATTAATCAAACACTTTCAACTTTTCTGTTGCCTTTTCAATCTCAAGGTAAAAATGATCATAGTACATCACTGATTACCTAATACTTCCTCTCTGTATAAGATTTTGGTTACTGCTCGGTAAAAAAGGAGAAAGAAAACAACTTTGTTTTAGTCGACTTTATTTTTTAGAACATTTTAAAATTTACAGAAAAATTGAGAAGATAGTACAGAGAGTTCTCATGTACCTCATACCCAGTTTCCCCTATTATTAACATATTACATTAGTGCGGTACATTTGTTATAATTAATGAACCAACATCAACACATTATTAATAACTATAGTCCATAGTTGTTTCATTTCCTTAGTTTTTGTCTAATGTCTTTTTCTGGTCCAGGATGCTACATTATAATTAGTTGTCATGTCTCCTTAGACTCCTCTCTGCTATTAAAGTTTCTCAGACCTTCCTTGTTTCTGACGACCTTGACTGTTTTGAGGACAACAGGTCAGATACATTGCAGGATGACCCACTACTGGAATTTGAACATATATTTTTTTAATTCCAAATTTTCTCTGAAGTAAGAAGAGAAAATTTTAAATTCTTTTTAATTTTATTTTTGGATGCATTGGGTCTTCGTTGCTGTGCGCAGGCTTTCTCTAGTTGCAGCGAGTGGGGGCTACTCTTCGTTGCGGTGCGCGGGCTTCTCATTGCGGTGGCTTATCTTGTTGCTGGGCATGGGCTCTAGGTGCTCAGGCTTCAGTAATTGTGGTTCGCAGGCTCTGGAGCACAGGCTCAGTGGTTGTGGCGCACGGGCTTAGTTGCTCCTCAGCATGTGGGATTTTCCTGGACTAGGGATCAAACCCGTGTCCCCTGCATTGGCAGGTGGATTCTTAACTACTGCACCACCAGGGAATCCCAACACATTCCTTTTTTAAAAATTTATTTATTTTATTTATTTACTTTCGGCTGTATTGGGTCTGTTGCTGCGTGCGGGCTTTCTCTAGTTGTGGCGAGCGGGGCCTACTCTTCATTGCGGTGTGTGGGCTTCTCATTGCGGTGGCTTCTCTTGTTGCAGAGCACGGGCTCTAGGCACGTGGGCTTCAGTAGTTGTGGCTCGCGGGCTCTAGAGCGCAGGCTCAGTAGTTGTGGCACACAGGCTTAGTTGCTCCGCAGCATCTGGGATCTTCCCGGGCCAGGGATCAAACCCGTGTCTCCTGCATTGGTAGGTGGATTCTTAACCGCTGTGCCACCAGGGAAGCCCCCAAGACACTTATTCTTAATCCAACATCTTCTATCCTTCTATTGTTGATTTACTCAAACATTTTAAATTGTCTTCTTCCTCTTTGTCTACATTTATATTTTTCCTTTATTTACATAGAAGTTTTAAGAAAGTTTTAAGAAAACAGCCCACTCTATGGCAGGGGGTTAGTGGCACCCCCATCCTGCACATCCTAATGCATTCTCTACACCCGATCACTCTACTTCTAGCCTTAGCACCTAATCACCCAAAGGCCTCACTTCCTAATAACCTTGGGGGTTAGAATTTCAACATGAATTCCGGTGGGACACAAACATTCAGACCATAGCATCAGCCAACACCAAGTGGAACAGATCCCAACCACCCAGTTGATCTAAGCCAACCCATGGAATTATAAGAGGTAAAAAAATCCCAAACTCCATTTCTTAACACATCAAAATGACAGGCTTTATTCTACATCTGAGTAGACCTCAAACCCCTTTCAAGATTTGTCTTGGGAGCAAGGGCAGAGGGGTCTCTTGACACTCAGGGAAGAGAAAACGTCTGATGTTCAGCAGGGGTGGGGAAGGTGGACCTTATTAAAAGTAATCAAAATTCAAAGAGACTATTTGAAAAGAGGATTCTGATCAAATACATTTGAAAAGAGGTCTAATAAATATTTGAAAAGAAGGGGAGTCATGGCGTTTCTCAAGAAAAACAAAGGAAAGTATGCCATTGAAGATCTGTAAAGGGATCATGATGTTTGTTCGAGGGGGTAATACACTAAGACTAATTTTTGTTCAAGCTTTAATTAACTATGTGACAAGAGAAGTTGCTGGGAGTTTTGGTTTTTTTGTTTGTTTTTGGCAAATAGATTAGGCTAATTTCCCCATCTTTATAATTTATCACTTTCACACTGGTTATTTCTACTTGGTGGAACCAACTGTGAAACTATCTTGTACTTTTTTCTCACTCTATCTGGCTCCGTCCTCAGTGTCCCTTTTGCTATGGGCCCTTTCAAGTTCATTGTATCACTGTCAGTAGGGGAGAGGGTTGTTTAGAAGACTGAGACCTGTTTGCTCTCTAGGGCACACATGCTCTGAAGATGTCTACAGTTGGGTATTGGCACTTTGACCAAGACAAGTCCTGTCTTGGGAGGAATCATTTATCACAAAGAATGAAAAGATTTTGTAGTCAGTATTGTTCTACTCCAGCTAATTTTATTTATTATCAAGGACAAATGGGGCAAATTCAATCAGTACTTGCAGGGTATCAAAAGCGAGTGGGTGAGACATATAATATTTCCTATAATTAACATACCTATAACAATTTGACATTTGAATATGCTGCTTTTGTAGAATATTTGAGCTTTCAATGTTTAGGACTTTTAGTAAACATTCAAAGCAAAAATGTCAGTTTTCCCAATAATTGTTCCATATGTCAGATTTCATGATTGTTGGAAAAAGAGCAAAAGGCTGGGAAACAAATAGATGCCTGCATGACAAAAATGAGATGGATCCATTTGGAAACAGGATTCTACTAGATAACCAACTTTTAAAAAAAATTTTTTTTATAATTATTACTTTTTAAATTATTTATTTATTTATTTGGCTGCACTGGGTCCTAGTTGCGGCACATGGGATCTTCGTTGCCGTGTGCAGGATCTTCCTTGCAGTATGTGGATCCTTAGTTGCGGCACGCAGGATCTTTTAGTTGAGGCGTGCGTGTAGGATCTAGTTCCCTGACCAGGGATTGAACCTGGGGCCCCTGCATTGGGAGCGTGGAGTCTTAGCCACTGGACCACCAGGGAAGTCCCAAGATACCCAACTTTTAGATAATAATATATTCATACAACTCAAAACATTTTAAATATAGAAAGGTTATTTCCCATCATAAGAAAAAAATTTGTAACTATATGTGGTGATGGATGTTAACTAGAATTATTGTGATGATCATTTCTCAATATATACAAATATTGAATCATTATGTTGTACACCTGAACCTAATATAATGTTATGTCAACTATATCAATTTAAAAAAAGAGAGAGGTTACATGGGAAGAACGTCTCCCACACAGCCCTGACTCATTCTGTCCAGTTTCCACACCAGCATCCATCCCATCCCCACGAAACCACTGTTATTAGTTTCTGGTGTTTTCTTCCAGAATGTCTTTAGGCATATAAGCAATACAGATATATATTCTTATTTTGTCTTAAAAAATCTTTTTGTTGAAGCATAACATTGATACATATAGTAAGTTCTAGTAGCTACAAGAACATTTCCCCAACATCTTCCCCAAAACCCTCACACTCCCTTCTAGACAGTAGCCCCCAAAGATAACCACTATTCTGACCTTTATCACTATAAATTAGTTTTGTCTATTCTTGAGTTCCATATACATGAAATCCTACAGTATATACTTTTCTGTGTATGGCTTCTTTCACTAACATTACATCTGTGAGGTCCATCCATGTTTCTGTGTATGGCAATCTCTTGTTCTCTTCTTCTTTGATATGTATTATTCCACTTTCTGATTATACCTCCATTTGTCTACCCATTCTACTGTTGATAAACAGGTTAGTTGTTTCCAGTCTGAGGCTGTTATGAATAGTGCTGCTATGAACATTTTTATACATATCTTTTGGTGGATATAGCACTCATTTCGGTTGCCTATATAGAATGGTTTAGATGGGTCATATATAGGCCTTAGAAGATACCATAAGACAGATTTCCAAAGTAGTTATAACAATTTATATCCCCCCTAGCAGTGTATAAGCTCTAGTTGCTCCATCCCCACAACAACCCTTTGGTATTGTCAGTCCTTTTAAACAATATGAAACAAAGTATCATTATTCACCTTGGGAGGATGCTAGGGAGCCAACTTATTATTTAAACCAGTAAATAAAGGGGGGGGGGAAATCAAGCCTTTTTCTGTTTTTCTTATATGATCTCTATTTCAGGATAACCAAATAATGAGAAATTTCTTTTTTTGGATAAGAGTTTCAGATAAGAAACAGAGGAGGACTATATTAGAACTCAGATATTATCATTTTTCAGTCCATCAGGTACCAATGGATATAAGCATTTCTATTAACATCACAAAAAAAGAGACAATCAGACACCAATTAGACTCCTAATGGGATTACACATCAACACCTATAATGTAGTCTTACCACACACTTCCCTGAAAAAATTTGAATCTCTATCTGAACAAGCCTCTAGATCTAATTACCAGTTTACAGGAAGCATAAGGGCCAGAAGAACATGTCAAACAATATCACAGGGGCAATCATCTAAACGCAGACTACAGGGAAATCTTTTGGAAGATAACCTGGTTTTGTCAACAACAAGAAATAAAGGAGAGTTTTTAAATGATAGAGAGGAAAACCATAGGTTAAAAGAGATTTAAGATACCTATGAAACAACTACAACACGTAAACTTCATTCAAACCCTGATTCAAACAAATTGTACTAAAAAAGAAATAAGACATTCAGAGAAGTGTGAACACTGATTGGGTAGTTAATAATATCAAGGAAGTGTTAAAATGCTTTTAGGTGTGATAAGGTATTGTGGTTATGTTTTTTAAAACATTCTTCTCTTTTAGAGGAATATACAGAAATATTTACAGATTAAATTACATGATGTCTGGGATTGTTTTAAAAATAATCTGGGGGAGGGCTTCCCTGGTGGCGCAGTGGTTGGGAGTCCGCCTGCCGATGCAGGGGACACGGGTTCGTGCCCCGGTCCGGGAAGATCCCACATGCCGCGGAGCGGCTGGGCTCGTGAGCCATGGCCGCTGAGCCTGCACGTCCGGAGCCTGTGCTCCGCAATGGGAGAGGCCACAACAGTGAGATGCCCGCGTACCGCAAAAAAAAAAAAAAAAAAAAAAAAAAAAAATAATCTGGGGGATTCCCTGGTGGCGCAGTGGTTGAGAGTCCGCCTGCCGATGCAGGGGACACGGGTTTGTGCCCCGGTCCGGGATGATCCCACATGCCGCGGAGCAGCTGGGCCCGTGGGCCATGGCCGCTGAGCCTGCGCGTCTGGAGCCTGTACTCCGCAACGGGAGAGGCCACAACAGTGAGAGGCCCGCGTATCGCAAAAAAAAAAAAAAAATCTGGGACTTCCCTGGTGGTACAGTGGTTAAGAATCCACCTACCAATGCAGGGTACACGGGTTTGAGCCCTGGTCCGGGAAGATCCCACATGCCATGGAGCAACTAAGCCCGTGCGCCACAACTACTGAGCCTGCACTCTAGAGCCTGCTAGCCACGAGCCACAACTACTGAGCCCTCACGCCACAACTACTGAAGCCAGCACGCCTAGAGCCCATGCTCCACAACAAGACAAGTCACCTCAGTGAGAAGCCTGCACACCACAATGAAGAGTAGCCCCCACTCACCACAACTAGAGAAAGCCTGTGTGCAGCAACGAAGACCCAACGCAGCCAAAATTAAATAAATAAATAAAATTAAAAAAAAAAATCTGGATGGGGAAAATGGAGGGTCTGGATGATATATGATTATCCATATGTTGATAGTTGTTGAATCTGGGTGATGGAAACATTGGGTTCATTATATTATTCTCTCTGCTTTTGTATATGTTTGAAACTTTCCATAACAAAGCTTTTAAAAATACTTTTAAAAACTGTCCCTATGGTATTTGCTATAATAGCAAATATTTGGAAACAAACTAGATGTTCACAGTATGAGAACAGCCAAAATAAATGTAGTATATTTGTATAATGAAATAATATATACAGTAGTTCTCAAACTTTTTGGTCTTAGAAACTTTACACTATTAAAAATTATTAAAGACCCCAAAAGTTTTGTTTATGTAGGTTGTAACTATTAATATTTGCTATATTACAAATTAAAACTGACAAATTAAAAAATTTGTATTGTTATATTAATCATTTTAAAATACTGATAATAAACCCATAATAATTTATTAAACAGAATATGGGACATGTAATTTTTTACATTTTCAGGATGCTTTCAACTGTAAGTAATAGAAAATGTGACTAGGGAATTCCCTGGCAGTGCAATGGTTAGGACTCCACGCTTTCACTGCAGGGGGCACGGGTTCAATCCCTGGAACTAAGATCCCACAAGCCATGTGGTATGGCCAAAGAAAAAAAGAAAGAAAGGAAAGAAAATGTGACTAAAAATAGCTTAAATAACAAGAGATTTATCATCTCACATGACAAGAAGCCTGAAGGTAACAAGGCTCCAGGGTTGATTAATTTCAGGGTCAGTGACATCATCAAGGGTCAAGATTCTTTCTATCTTTTCTCTTTGCCACCTCTGTTTATGAACAGGCTCCCTCGTAGTTATGAGATGACTATCACAGCTCTAGGTACCACACAAATGTCAAAGGCAGAAAAATGGGACCTAGAGAAAGCCTGTGTGCAGCAATGAAGACCCAACGCAGCTTAAAAAAAAAAAAAAAGAAAAAAAAGAACTGGTCTTGTACGGTGCATCCCTAACTCAGCTATTAAAAAGAAAAATGGGACCATCTGGGGTTCAACATAAACATCAAAGACTGGTTCTTGTTCATCTAAAACACCATAACAACGTTGTAAATCAACTATACTCCAATATAAAATAAAAATTAAATTAAAAAAAATAATAAAACACTACAGGCCAAGTTATAGTGTTAACAGTGAGAATGACCTCTCTCTCCTGAGGTTTCCCCTGAGCACACTGGAAAGGATGCCAGCAATTCAACTGGATGTCCCAAGCTAGTAAATACAATCCAAATGCAATATTAGGATAATAAGCAAGAAAAGTCCTCAGATTTAAAGAATAAACGATTTTATTTTATTTACTGCATACTTTTGCATTTATGCCAACATTTTCATCTATAGCATCTATTTTCTCAAAGGTTATAGTTTAAAGTAACAACTTGGAAAGTCAATCTATCACTTGTCAGGTGTTCTGTATGTATTTGGCTCATTTAATCCTCACAACAACAACCCTGTGAGTTAGGCATTATTATCATCTCCGCTTTCCAGATGAAGAAACTAAAGCATCAAGAGATTTTGTGACTTTCCCAACTCACACACCACTCTGTGTGGAGCTAGGATTCAAATCCTAGCAGTCTGGCTCTACTGCTTTCAACTAAATGCTTACCTCTATATGGTTTTAGAAGAATATGCTCAAGCACATGAGTTGAAAATTTAAGGCTAATTGGTAGAAGCATATAGAGTATAATTTTCAAAACGATAGGAGAAAATAATCAAATAAAACTTGGTCGATTCAGCAGAAGGCCAAAAAAGGTGGGGGAGGGGAATCTTCCTCTCTGGCTGATAATTAACCACCGTCATAAATGGCAGAGCAACTACCTACACCAGGAAGTTGGTGACAAACCTACTGCTTCAAAGGGTCATAGCTGTCCTTCACCCTAGAAAGGCAACAGTACCTAAGACATTAATTCTGCAAAAACACATGTGTGTGCAAAATCACAGATGTCATCTGTGTCTTCAGATTCAGACCCATTTTGTCATCGCTTTGGCATGAACTATTATTTCTAGGATTACACAAAGAAAAATAAACTCATGGCCTATATTGAAAGAGAAAGACCTCAAGAAAACAGCAAAAGGATTACAAAAATAGATGAAGAAAGTCAAGGGGTGGAGAAACCAATGTTGGAGCTAGCAACAAAGAAGGATTAAATGCCTTGATTTGTTTCACTAGAGAATAAACTGTATAAAAACGAAAAGGGGATGGATGGGATGGTAACAAAGAGAAAGGACAGTAAATTTTAAAATGCATCCAACTAGTCCAAAAAAATTGAACTTTGTCTTACCTAACAAACATGCCCTGCCCTTGAGCTCAAAGCTTCACCAGCTTCTCGGTCCCAAGCCAGAAGTTTGGAAGTCAGCACAGACGCCTTGCTCTTTCTCCATGTGTATCCAATAATGACCAAATCCAGCTGATTGACATCCTACTTATTTTCCAAACCATTCCACCTTTCCATCTGTACCACCTGTGACCCGGGTCAGTCAGCATGTCATTAACAAGAGCTGCCTAACTGGTCTCCTTGCTTCTGAATTTGTTCCTCTTCAATTCACCACTTACCAACTCATCAAAGTTATTGTGGTCAAATACAATTCTGGTAACACCACTCTTGGTCTAAACCCTTCGGCAGCTCCCCATCACCTACCAAATAAGCTTTCGGTTCAAGTCTCCGCCTCTTTTCTCCAGCCTCATTTCCCATTGCAATTCTTAGCATTCTCTAAAACTGTGGTGCTGTGCTCTTGCTGCACACCTGTCCGTACCTTGTCACCCCAGCCTGAACTCCTAATCTTTCCTCATGGTTCATCTCATGGTGTCCAAGAAGCCTTCCCTGCTGCCCAGCCACCCTCAGTGCTCTGCAGTGCTTACTGTGATGCACTGAAATCATTTCTTTTCCTGTCTGCAGTACCCACTAGACTGAGTTCTTTGAGGAAAGGGGTTGAAGCTTATTTATATTTGTATACTCCGAGTCTGGCATCCATTTGAAAAATATTTATTGAGGACCTGCTATGTGGCAGGCACTATTCCATGGGCTGGGGATACGGTGGTGAACAGGGCAGACAAGGCACCTGCATTTCATGGTGCAGTCTGATTCTAAGAGACACAGAAGGCACATCTGTGGAATGAGCTGGATTCTATAGGTGCAAATAGAAAGTATTTTTTCTTTCCCATCTCTCCTAGATAAGCTCCCTTTGCTGAATAACGTTTTCCCTGCCCCCACCTCTTAGATAATAAGTGGATAAATAAATGAATGCTCTCTTTGTTTTGACTTTTAAAATCCTAGCCCAGTGAAATGATCAGATCTTCAAACTAATTTAGAGCATCTCCCCTTCTCTAGGAGGGGTCTGACAAAGCCTTGACCAGTGAATCACTGCTGTTTCTTTCCACTCCAGACTTCCTCTCTAACACTCTGGGTGATACTGGGTGGAGTTAGAATGCTCTCAGCCATTCTGAAATCTGGGGAAGTTGAATTGGGGATATATTCAGTTTGGGTTCAATAGGATACATTTATATGATTTCCAGTTACTTCCATGTATAGTGAAATTATTGCTAGCTGTCCTGGTATAGGAATAGCTTCCTGGTAGGGAATACTCCTCCCTACCACTCACAGGGCTCACTGGCCCTGCAACATGAAACAAAGGTGCCAGGCCAGGGCTGGATAACAATATGAAAGTGTCCTACAGGAAATATTTAACAACGGAGGAGAAACAAGTTTCAAATATAAAGAGCTAGAAGCTAGTGTGTGGAGAGTTGTGTAGTTATTTGACTTGTGTCATTGTAAGCAGAGGACTCATTGGAAAGCTCATTGGTCAGAAAGAAGTTCTCTCTTGGGCAGGAATGTACACAGTCAATGTCATATGAAGAGGTGATGGAAGAGCATGCAGCCAAAACACAGAAGAAAAAGTATTATTGAGATGTGTCAGGCAGTTCATTTTAAGAAAATATTATCTTGGGACTTCCCTGGTGGTGCAGTGGTTAAGACTCTGCACTCCCAATGCAGGGGGCCCTGGTTCAATCCCTGGTCAGGGAACTAGAATCCCACATGCATGCCGCAACTAAGTGTTCACATGCCACAAATAAGGAGCTCGCCTTCTGCAACTAAGTTCCGGTGTAACCAAATAAAAATAAATAGATATTTTAAAAAATATATTATCTTATTTTTCTGGATTGTGACATCTGTGATATCTGTTTGTGGTATATTTTTAAATTATATAAATTGTTTATTTTCTCTTAAGTAAATATTTACTTTAATATCTCATTTTATTTGTAACTTTATGTTCTTCTTTTTAAAGAAGTCCCAAAGGTAGTAGAGCTTCAGGGTCCACAGAACTGCATCCAACCCTGAGCAGGGTATGTACGTCAGAAGCCCTCCAAGAAGTCTCTTTCAAAGAGGGGTGAGCCCCTCCCTCCCCACAACCATGGAAAGGGCACACATGCAGAGCATACTGACAATGATCCCTCCTGGGAAATCCTCCCTTGAGATCCCCCAAACTCTTTTATGGGTTATGGGTGGGTGATTGCTGTTGTAGGAAGAACCAACTTCTCCATCCCTTACTGTGCGTGGGGCTCTAGGAGTACTTGCTACCTCCTATACCATGCTTGGCCTTTGGAGTCTCTGATAAAATTCTAAGTCAGAGCCCCTTCCTAACATCCTACAACATGAGTAAACAAATATGAATTTCAGATCTTGGGTAATGCTATTAGGAAACTTAAATGATAGAGATTAAGAATGGAGACTACTTTCCAGGACCAGAACCTAAATGAGGAAAAGGAGCCACTATGAGAAGATCTGGGAGCAGAGAGAAGAGCAAGTGCAAAGACCCTGAGGAGGAAATCAAGAGTCCAAAAGAAGGCCAGTACATCTAGTGTGTAATAATCAAGGGGATGAGTAGTCTGAGTTGGAGTCAAAGTCTGGCAGGAGCTAGATCATACGGGACTTTGTGAATTCTACAGAAATTTATTTTATTCTAAATAATGGGAAGTCATTGGACAGCTTTAGTAGGGATGTGATGTGCACAGCTTTTTAATTTTATTTTTTATTATCATTATGGTTGCTATGGGAAAGTAGATTGTAGTCAGGAAGGAGAAAAAGCAAGGAGGCTGGAAACTGTTCAGATGAATTGGATTAAGTGATCCAATCAAACCATTGAGGTTAAAAAAAAAAGAAAAGAAAAGAAAAATCACTGTGGTGATACAGAACTAGCCTGAGACATGTGGGTGCCCTAAGCAGGTAAAGAATTCAGCACTCCTTCGGTCAGTCCCCAAACTGGCTGTTTTCAGGGTTGGTGGCAGTCAAGCCTTCAGACAACATTGCAGACCTTGGGATGCCACCCTGATTGCAGCCTTATGGGAGACTGTGAAGCAGAGGACATAGTTGAGCTGTGCCCAGAATGCTGACCTACAGAAACAACACATGTGTGTTGTTTTAAGCTGATAAATATTGGGATAAATTGTTACACAACGGCAGGTAACTAATGCAGCTCTCAAGTGAAGCTGATGCTCTTCATCTGAGGACCACACCCTGAGTAGCCAGAAAGGAGAAGAATGAGTTCACTGAAGAAGGGCTAAAGTAGTCAACAGAAGGCACTGGGTCTGTGGTTTGAGAGTGTCTTGGCTACTGCACATGTTGCTGTTTGTCCCCCTGGCGCAATTACAACCAGCATAAAGAAACCAAATGTTTGCATGCACGTGTTTCTTCACCTGTCCCAGAAGTTGCTAATGATTTGTAGGTTTTCTGAAGAAAGAAAATCATTGGGATAGGGAGTCAATAAAATTGGCAAATTCTCTTGAAAATTTACTTAGAATTAGAAAATTATAATTTTCTTCAAAGTTCATTACTGATGATTTCACTTATCTTCACAGATTTGATTTTAAAAACCAATACCTTCATTTTAGGTATTGATTTTTTAAAAACTTCTACTGAATTTAAGAACTTGAAAGAAAAAGTCAAGGTCATTGTTTCTCTCTTAGAATGTTGTATTACTAAAAGCCAGCCAATCAGATCTTCCAAGCGTGTGGTGGGATGAAGAGAAATACGTGCATTATATTTTTAAGAATGTACAAAATTGTTCATAACATAGCAGCTCTATTCATGATAGTGAAAAAAAAAACTAGGGGGGAAAAGCAACATCTAACAACTGGAAAATGAAGAAACAAATTGTGGAATATTCATACAATGGAATACTATGCAGCAATAAAAATGCACTACTGATATATAGAGCAACACAAATACATTTTAAAAACATTTTGTTGAGTGAAAGGAGCCAGACACAAGAAGATAAGACACTGTATGATTCCATTTATATGAAGTACAAGAACAGGCAAAATTGTAGTCATATTAGAGACCTCTGAGAAGGGGGTATTGAATGGAAAGGCCACAATGGAACCTTCAGGCATGACAGAAATGTCTCATGTATATATCTGGGTGGTGGCTACATGGATGTATATACATGTAAAATTCATTGAGCTGTATGCTTAAGATTTGTGCACTTTACTGTATGTAAGTTATACCTCAATTTTTTTAATGGAAAAAAAAGGAGGTAATGGGATAGAAGATCTGGTAAGATATCTGAACTAGAAATGTAAATTTGAGATTTTTCTGCACAGAAAATATTTAATGTCATGTCTGCACGAGATCAATTGGGAAGAGAGTTTAGATAGAGGAGAGACCCCCAGATTAAGCTCTAGGGAACCAGAGGTTGGGAAAAGGAAAATAGGTCAGCAAAATAGAGATCATGAATGAGAGAGAGAAGGAGAAGAATAAGGTCTCCGAGAAAATGAAGAATGGAGTGGTCACCTGCATGAAACACTACTGAGAGCTAGAGATGAAGACCGAGAAGTTTCAGTACAAAAGAGACATCCAGCTGTCAAAATAGGCTCTGTCTAAGGTCATCCAATTACCCTCCACTTCCAACTCTGACTCCACCACCCATGATCTCAACACACAGCCCTTCAGTCCTGAGAGCTTCTGATTTAAAGAACAATCATAGCTTTTAAAAGGTCTGTCTGAAAATCAGCTGTAAAATATTTTAAATTATTTTTAAACTCACCATATCGATAAAGCTCCAAGATATAATCTTACTCTAAAAATGTAAAAAAAAAAAAAGAAAAGAACATAAAACTAAAGACTTTTTTTCTCTTTAAAGAAGTCTTGAAACTTTTTTTTAAGTTATAAAAAAAGTTCTGCAGAATAGGCAATTTAGATCAATTTTCCTAGAGGACAACTGGAAAAGCCAGATAAAATATTCTAAAATATCTGTTTTAAAGCATATGAGAGCAAATAAGGCCCTGAAGAATTACACGCCAAGATTCAGAAGAAAACAGAAAGATGGAAATCTAGGTAGCTGAGTTCAGTCTTTGGGACTCTGCCAATCTTCCAATTTCAGAAGATGCAGCTGAGAAGCTGGACAGAGCTTTGTACAGACTCATGGGGTTGGGGAACATGATTTAGGGCAAATCCTCAGGCTTTGGGTTGGGACGCAAAGGGTCAAACTAGAGGAGTAGGTTGAACAGGCCCTCATAAGCACTAAAGCCCAATTCTGAATTATCTCAATTTTGGAACAGATTAAATTGTTCTGAGATTGATAGTGTTCCTAGCCATCTGTCAGAAGCAAACATGAATTCTCTCTTGAGGGCAAGGGCACTATTTTAGGCTTCGAATTATCTCTATAATTTTTCATAGACAATGACCACATTTCAAAAAAAATAGCCTGGCATACACGGAGACAAGTTGATATATTTGAAAATCAAGCGGGGGAAAAAAAAAAGACCCAAAGGGGAACCAGCAAGTGGAATTATCAGATAGATTTTAAAATAGCAATTCTTAATATGTTCAAAGAAAAAAGACAACTTTGGTGCAGAGCACTGAAAACTAAAAGAAATAAATGAAATTATAGAACTAAAACAAACAAAAAACCCCAGAAATTAAGAACTCAGTAAACATGTTTAACAGCAGATTGTTTAAACAGGACCAAAGAAAAAGTACCACCTATCTAAAAAAATTGATAATTGAACCATGTTAAAATTAAAACCTTCTGTTCATCAAAATATATTAAAGTGAAAAGACAAGCCAAAAAATGTTCATGTACAAAGGAAATATATTCAGAATGTATAAAGAACTACTCCAAATAAGAAAAAGACAACCTAATAGAAAATGGGCAAAAGACTTGAATGAGCACTTCACACAACAGGATATCCAAATGACTAACAAACATAAATGGTGCATAAATTTAAACATATAACAGACCAAGAGCTTTTGGTTTTAAAAACTCTTTCCTGCATATTTCTGAAGGATGTAAATAGCATACATCATAATTAAATTTTTAAAAATACTTTTAAGATTAAAGCAAGTAAGATGTTGGAAGAACATACACCTATCTATTAAAAGTAGTTACCTTTAGGGCTTCCCTGGAGGCGCAGTGGTTGAAAGTCCGCCTGCTTATGCAGGGGACACGGGTTTGTGCCCCGGTCTGGGAGGATCCCACATGCTGCGGAGCGGCTGAGCCTGCGCGTCCGGAGCCTGTGCTCCACAACGGGAGAGGCCACAACAGTGAGAGGCCCGTTTACCGCAAAAAAAAAAAAAAAAAAAAGTAGTTACCTTTAGAAGGGGAGGATTTTTCATTTTTTTATGTTAGATATTTCTGTACCGCAAAAAAAAAAAAAAGTTGTTACCTTTAGAAGGGGAGGATTTTTCATTTTTTATGTTAGATATTTCTGCATTAAAAAAAGTTACTATAATTTCATTTTTGTTTCTAATGGATAACATTCACATGGTTCAAAATGCAATACATTATAATGCATACACTGAGAAGTCCCTCACCCTGTCTCTGTCTTCCCCTCCACCCCACAGGAAATCATGATTATTCGTTTCTTATGTATCTTTCCAGAATTTATGTGGAAACAAGAAAGGGTCATAGAATCTTATTCTCCTTTCCTACACAAAAGGCATATCTTACTTACTTGTGAAGTAAAAAGCCCAGATATGTACCTGGGCTTTTTACTTAGCAAGATATCCTAAAGGTCTTTCCTTATCAGTACGTAGGGAACTTCCTCATCCTTTCTCACAGCTGCATAATGCTCCACTGTGTACTATCTATTTATTTGTTTATGGCTGCATTGGGTCTTTGCTGCTGCCCGCGGGCTTTCTCTAGTTGTGGCGAGCGGGGGTTACTATTTGTTGAGGTGCACAGGCTTCTAATTGCGGTGGCTTCTCTTGCTGCGGAGCACGGGCTCTAGGATCACAGGCTCAGTAGTTGTGGCGCATGGGCTCAGTTGCTCCGCGGCTTGTGGGATCTTCCCAGACCAAGGTTCGAACCCCTGTCCCCTGCATTGGCAGGCAGATTCTTAACCACTGAGCAACCAGGGAAGTCCTTGTACTACTGTTTTCAAAACCAGTCCTCTGATGGATATTTGAGTAGTTTCCAACCTTTTGCTAATTACAATAAACAACTTCATATGTCATTTCATATGGAAGCAAGTGTATCTATAGGAACAATTCTCCAAAGTGGGATTGTTGGATCAAAGTGTAAACGCATCTGTGGTTTGATAACCACGAAGGGTTGCGACATTCTGCTCTCCCATCTGCAGTGTGAGGCAGCGCTCGTTTCCCCATATACCCCTACAGAGTACAGTATATCGCCAAACGTTTCAATGTTTGCCAATCCAATGAGTGAAAAATAGTATCTCAGTGTAATTTGCCTTCTCTTATCACAACTGATGCTAAGCATCTTTTTGTATGTTTAAAGCGTATTTGTAATTATTTTTCTGTGAAGTCTTTGTTCTCCAGTCCTTTGCCTATTTTTCTAGTGGGTTGTTGAACATAAATTGTTAGATATTTTACAAGGCGTACTAAGTATATATTTGTACTTGGGAAAAAATGATTTAAGAAGGAAAAAAAGATGTTAAAACTTAAGTCATAAAAACGAATATACCACCAGCCTTTCTGCCACGAGCCTGGAATCCGGCCACGGTAGCGGTGGGGACGGGAATCCGCAAGGAGTCTCTGACCACTGCGACAGGCGCCAGACCCGACGACGCATGCTCGGAAGAGTCTCGCCTGAATCCGTACATCTGTTGCGCATGCTCCCCTGATTCCGCCACAAAATCTGTGTGCGCATGCTCCTAAACCTGCCTTCCTGGGAGATTTCTCACAAAGAACTGAAGGCGTTTGCTGCTACGGATTGCTGGCGCTGAGAGCCTCGCGTGGTCCCCTGCTGTCGGAAAATGTCCCGAAACACCATCCCTGGTTTGAAGAAGGAATTCCACTACAAAACCAGGCTTCTTCCTGTGGCTCTTAAACAAACAAAAACCCCACTGCATTACATCAGCGGGTATTCATCACCACCCCTCTCTAAACAGTGTCTACAGCGAGTCTTTCAAATTGATGCTTTATATTGAGGAGGAAGTAGATGATAAATGACTTTCAAGCGTGTCACGACTCTAATAGTAAGCCAAATACTTTTAATGTTCCATAGGCTGCGACAGAGAGAGAGAGAGAGAGAGAGAGACTCCTAGACAGAAAAGGCTGGGGGTGGGGGGGGGGGAGAATCTATTATTCACGGAGAAAAAGATGCTCTGCCTTTCCCCGTTTGGTTGACGCGATGGAGAATTAAACCTTATCGAAGGATACCATCGACTCCAAGAAGAATGCTGCACCAGTCACGTTTCTGCATTTTGTGAGGCTTTTTGAAAGCTCTAGAGGTAATGCCCAAGGTTTTTAAACTGAATTCTGGAGAGGCGGTTCTGGATGCCTGAGGACTGTTTTCCCCAATAAGAAGCTGTAATGTTGGCTCCACTCTCCCCTCCCCGCAAAACATCTTGTGTTCAATACCTGGTTATATGTGGCCTAAAGAGAGAAGTTTGTTTAGGGACCAGTGAATTTTTTGTTAGTGAGTCCTGCCAAACATTACCTTAATATTTTAAATTTCCCTTTCTAAATAATAATTTGAAATGTCAGATAGTACCTGCTAAGAAGAGGGTGAGAGAGCGGTGGCTGAAACAAATGTTTCTTCCAAACACGCAGTTTTCCCTACCATTTCAGAAGCTGCCAATGCCTGGTGAGATACTTCATCAAAGCTCTAATGGGCCAGCTTATTTCAGAAAATGGACCAGAGCCATGGCTGCATAAATGCAGCTTTGCACAACTATGGCGCTCCTGCTTGGAGCCAGCTGGATCAGGAGACCTGTCCCTAAACTAATGTATCCCATGCCCTGGTCTTTATTTATAAAGTTAGTTATAAAATAGGTGCACTGTGTAAGACCACTGTGAGAGTAAGTTCTTTAATAGCAACTTTGGGTCAGATTTCTGCATTAGAATTTCTTTTTATCTTTTCCTGAAGCTTATAACTACTTCTTACTCTTGATGTTTATTTGGACTTAGCAATGTGGATATTGTTGATGGCCTTTGTAAAAGTATTTTCAATGGCATTGCAGGGTCAGAGGTGCAATTAGGGTGGATTTTAAGAGACAATGGGAGTCAGTAGAAAAAGCATGTGTATACCAGTGGTCTTTAAACTAGGGCACACAAAGACTTTCCAAGGGACTAATTTTCAGGTCCTCAATTTCATATAAACTCTTTTCTAAAATTGCATTTTCCTAAAAACACTCTTCTTAAGAGCAGGCCTGTGTTGTGGGCACAGGTTCCCCTTTCCCACTTCAGCTTCCACAGTCACTCTTTTCCCTTTTTCCAAAAGAAAGGCATACATCTCCTCCCTGTATAACAATGGCATGTTGCCCCAGGCTGCAAAATTTCCAGGGATGACAAGCAGAGGGACAATTCACAACATTGACATTGAGTTGAGAAAGCAGTAACTCCAATAAATTATTTTGAATGTTGGGTGTTTTCATATTCTTTCAACAAAATTGAAGAAGATGACAGATGATAATGTGATAATAGTACACAGAGTCCTTTGGGGCATTAATTTAGGAGTCCAAAGAAATGACTGCTATTGCTGCAACAGATTTTCTTCTATTTCTGTCTACTTAGTAATGTGAACAAGTTTCTTATCACATAAAAATGAAAAATTGGAATTTAATTGATGCTGAGCCCCATCATTCTGAGCAGTAAGCTATCCTCAAAAATATAAGCCAATCAGGGAATTCTCTGGCAGTCCAGTGTTTAGGACTCCGCGCTTTCGCTTTCACTGCCAAGGGCTTGGGTTTGATCCCTGGTTGGGGAACTAAAGTCCTGCAGGCCATGCAACTAAAAAAAAATTTTAAAAAAGAGAGAGAGAGAAATATAAGCCAATCAAAAAAATCTACTCATTTCACTTAAGATAGCATTTCCAATAAAATTTTACTTCAATGTGATTTTGATCCGTTATGTTTTAATAATTACAACAAATCCACAAGACACTTTAACTTTTAGAGACTTCTGGTCACAGGAAAAATGTAAACATTTTAATTTCATATACTTTTTTCCAAAAAAGTATGTTAGGTAATCAATAGAAGACTTTGAAGCATAAGATATGTTACATTAGGATAAAATTCTGTGAAGAAAGTGAATTAGAACTAGGAGTTAAATTTTAAAAAAAGGAATGATGTAAAATTTGTGTGCTAAAGACGAGTTTTTTAAATTGTTTTTGGTTTTTTAGTGAATGATGATATCATATTTAGATTTACTGATATATTTTAAAGACTGATGTGGCAGTGTTAAAACACCAATATTTACAATACTCTGGAAATTACAGCCTTTGCAACTATCTAAACAATGTGAAAAAATTTAAACGTTAAACTAATAACGTGCCAAGTGGGTACATAGCTTTACAAAATTCTTCTAAGGTGCTGTAAGCAAAAAAATTTGAAGACCACTTCTGAGGAAAAATTCTTTCAGGTTCTGCTGTGAGGGAGAATGGAGAAATGGGATGGTGGCTGAAGGGTAAATATTGGGTCAACAGGGATGATATGAAGTATGAGATGAGGCATGTTTTGAAGCTGATGGGAGTGGAGGTGGGGGAAAGATTCTTCTCTACCCTCTTAGGGTCTCCAGGTGGGCTTCAGAATTAAGCTAACATTAGGACAGATGAGCAGGAGAAAGGCATACAAGTTTTATTAAATTTTTACATGTACATGGGGCCTTTACAAGAGACTGAAGGCCCGAAGAATTGACTAGATTAGAAAGCTTTTATACCTTTTAGACTAAGACACCATAAACTTGTGAAGAAATAACAAGATAAAGGGGTTTGGGCTGGTGCAGTAAATTAAAGGAAAGTGGCTTTGAGATATATTGGGGCAGGGCAAGACAGATGAGTTATTTTAGTAAGTTTGTTTGTAGAGATCTATTTCAGCATTGATTCCCAGTCTATGTCCTCCCTGGTACAGGGAGGACACCTTTCTCATGCGAAATTTTATGGTGTGTTTTTTAGGTAGAAAAAAGGAGGCCAGAGAGCCCTTCCTGCATCTGCTGTTTCTTAAGTGCCCTTGGCTCAAAATAATCAATATGCCAAAGTGACATATTTTGGGGTGGTATGTCCTGATAGAGCTGATGTAGGAGAGGGGAGTGAAGTTCTAGGCCAGTGAGAGCCAAAGGGATCCAGGGCAGAAGCAGAGTGATTGGTCAGTTTTGATACAGGAGGCAAGGAGAAGGAGGCTGGAAGTATAGGTAAATTGATAGACATGGTGGAAGGAGATGAGATAGTCTCCCTTTTTTTTTTTCAATAAAAAATGGAATGAGATGGGGCATCAGCTGAGAGGGGTGGGTGCTGTGAGAAGTGAGTGTTTAGGAGATGTTGAGAAGTAGGAGACAGACCACATTGTATGTAAGTATAATCTTATCTGAAATCTACATTTACAACCTAGATGTCCAAATGTGTTTGGTGGTCTGTGGAAAAACGTATGCTTTTGCTTTACGGAAGGGAACTTGTGATCTATCACTCAAGGAATTCTTATCAAGAGAGAAAACATTAAAATTAAAATTTTTTTCCTATTATCCAACCCCATATAAATACTATTACAGTTTTCACTCATATTTTCAACATTTTGAAATCCCCTTACAAATCTCAAAAAGTCCTTAACGTTTGATATATATTGTCACC
This sequence comes from Pseudorca crassidens, assembly GCF_039906515.1. Classification (NCBI taxonomy): domain Eukaryota; kingdom Metazoa; phylum Chordata; class Mammalia; order Artiodactyla; family Delphinidae; genus Pseudorca; species Pseudorca crassidens. The sequence goes on from NC_090309.1 coordinate 39,915,376, forward strand.
TCTGACTCTGAAGGACTATGCTGGAATACTAGAGGATCGTCACTGCCTTTTTTGGTATATTTTCACACGTTTTATGTCAACTTGAGAAAAAATACGGCAGTCATATAAGTCAAATAATGATAAAAGTCCTTGTTATACCAGAAGTTAATATGGAAGAAATTTTTATTTTAAAACTCTGCTAAAAGTGCTTTGTTCCTAAAATCAAATTTGTTTTGTTTTCTTCATTGAAATCTTAGAATGGTGCTGAATATTTTAAAAAGTGTATTGGTTTGTGTAAAGATAATAGATTTTTGTCAAATTGATCACTTGATAGCAAATATATTTCCTTAGTTCTTAACAAGCCTACTATGTAAAACTAAAATACTAAAAAATAGGGCTTCCCTGGTGGCGCAGTGGTTAAGAATCCCCCTGCCAATGCAGGGGACATGGGTTTGAGCCCTGGTCTGGAAAGTTCCCACATGCCGCGGAGCAACTAAGCCCGTGTGTCACAACTACTGAGCCTGCGCTTTAGAGCCCGCAAGCCACAACTACTGAGCCTGCGCGCCTAGAGCCCGTGCTCTGCAGCAAGAGAAGCCACTGCAATGAGAAGCCCAAGCACCAAAACAGAGAGTAGCCCCCACTCGCTGCAACTAGAGAAAGCCCAGGCACAGTAACGAAGACCCAATGCAGCCAAAAATAAAATAACTAAAAAAATAAATAAATTTTAAAAAATAAAAAATAAATAAAATACTAAAAAATAGAGCTACTCATATTTAAAACTTTAATTTTGTCATACGTATACATTTAATACCATATGTCTTGGGAGCTCTCTCCTAAATACCAACTTATTAAAATATAAACTTCATATCTCATGATATAGAATTCTTTTTATCTAAAATATTGAACCTATATGGCAAGGAACAGAGCAAAACAAAACTTTCTCTAAAAACAAAACCAAAAAACAAATATACTTCAAATACGCTACTATCTAAATCCTGAGTTTCAGTTCCTGGCTTTAGGTAGGGAATCCAAAGAAATCTTGTTATCCAAATCTATTTGTTCCTGGCTATACTAGCCAATAGCAGGAGTTTAGATAGCCAAGAAATTATCCAAAAGATTACTTGAATCTCAAGTTCCCGAGTTTGGATAGCAAGGGTTGCCTTGGGCATTTTTCTCCACATATATGCACAAAGATGTTATAATTACTCAGATGTATCGTCTATCAGAAACAGTTCATCATTCTGTACTTTTCTTTCTCTTCCCTCATCCCTAAAACCCAATCAAGTCCTGAAAACTTGTATCTCCTTACTCAAATCTATTTCCCTCCATAATTCTCACTTACTCCAACAAGTCTCTTAATGGTCATCATGTAAATCATGCCTCTCTTTGGTCCATTGTTTACACTGTAACTGGAGAAAATATTCTAGACATTTTAATCATGCCACTGCCCTGTTTAACACCCTTCAGTGGTTCATCATTGCCCTTAGGATCAAAGCCTATGTCTCCAGAGCTTCATCCCACATCTTTTCCTGCTACCCTGACTCTATTCCAGGCACATCAAACTATTACACTTGCCTTTTATCCTGAAAGATTCACATCCTCTTATCTCCAGGGCCTTGTTTATGCTGTCTCCACCTTCCTAGAGCAATGTCATCCCCTTCATGTGGATAGCCTCTACTTCAGCTCTACGCCTAAAATGTTACTTTCTTTGGAGAGGCACCTCCTGATCTCCTTTCTCCTCATCTGAAGAGTAGATTAGGGGTCTATTCTCTGAATCCCATCAGAACCCATGCTCCCCACTGCATAGCAGTCTATTTTGTGAAGCACCTTATCTATACCCCCTAAACTCTAGGAGTATAGCCAGTATCCCTAGTTCTTAGCACAGTGTAGACACATAGTAAGTGTATGCTCAATAAATACTGCTGCCTGGATGAATTAACATTTCCAATAAAATTAGTATAACCTGCTCTATAAACTCAAATACACATATATTTGCAATGCTTTTATTTTTTCCTAACAATTGCTTAATTACCTAAAAGCCCTTTTAGCAGGAAGCCCATTATGTCCCAGTTGTAGAACACTCCCCCATAAATTGCCCAGATACCCCAAGAGATAACTTATTCAGTCTATAGCAGGTTCTGTTCTCTTCTTAATTGGAGTCTGATCAATTGGCTAATGCCATAGTTTCTCATTATCTCACATTGTCACTTTTGGAAACTGGTCCCCCTCGATCCAAAAGGCACTGCTTGTCCACTGCTTGTGGATGACGCCCTTGCCTGTCTATATTCCTGCTATGAGGTCGAACTCTCTGAAGGAAGATAAGTTAAGTTTGCCAAGGATGTTCCACATTTGGCCCCCCAAGGGCCCACTCTTAACAATCAGCCAGAGCAGCTCACACACAGCCACAGGAGGGCTGGGTCAGGACGACTCAAGTTATCAAGGTTCCAGAACTACATTTCTCCCTTTCCGTCCAGCAAGCACCACTTCCCAAAAAAATGAGGCAGTTTCTTGTTTATTTTGTTTATATCAAGACACAGAAAGTCTTGCTATGCCCTTCTCCCAGGACATTCAGAGCTCCCTACTGTTTGTCTATCCTTCTAAGTAAGGCTTTGCTTGTCATTCTCTACCCTAGCCTGTGATCTGAAAGAAAGGAAAAGCACAAATTTGATCTTTCGCAGAGTACTTTTCTGGTCAGGCACCATGGCATGTCAAGAAAGAAGAGACAGGTATGGAAAGATACTGAACTAGTTGAAGTTTGGAAACTTAAGTCTATCCTAATTTTGCAATCAACTGGTTGGCCTAATGACTTTAGCCTCTTTAGAGCTCAGTTTTTATCATCTGAAAAAGCAGAAGACACTTTGATCCTTTCCAGCTCTTTAGAATTCTATAATTTCAATATTTTTCTTAAAAATCAATTTTGTTGAAATATGATTTACACATAATGAAATGCATTTCAAGTATGCAGTTTCAAGTGTTTTGACAAATTTATACTATTATCAAGTTATAAACCATTTCCATCACCCCAAAATGGAATTTCCATTTCCATCATAGTTCCCCCTCATGCCTCTCTGCAGTGAATTCCCCTGCCCTAGGCAACCACTGATCTGCTATTTGTTACTATAGATACAGTTTTTCCTATTCTAGAATTTCATGTAAACGGAATGATACAGTATATACTCTTTCTAGTTTACTATTTTTTATCATGGTAACATATGTATAACAAAAAAATATGGAATGCTTCATAAATTTGTGTCATCTTTGTGCAGAGGTCATGCTAATCTTTCCTGTATAGTTCCAGTTTTAGTATACATGGTGCCAAAGTGAACTCAGTATGTAAAACACAGTATGTAAAGACCTCTTTCGTACCTGGGTTTGTTTTTTGTTTTTGCATGGCATAATATTTTTGTGATTCACTCCTTTTATTGCATGTTCAAGATATTTTAAATATATTTTTTAAGCAAATAGTGCTTTTAGACTGGATACTTTTTTGAATACCACCATTCAAATATTAAAAAGTTAAAAAGGGACTTCCCTGGTGGCACAGTGGTTAAGAATCCATCTGCCGATGCAGGGAACATGGGTTCAACCCCTGGTCCAGGAAGATCCCACATGCCGCAGAGCAACTGAGCCCATGGGCCACAACTACTGAGCCTGCACTCTACAGCGCATGCACCACAACTACTGAGACTGCGTGCCTAGAGCCCGTGCTCCACAACAAGAGACGCCACTGCAATGAGAAGCCCACATACTGCAACGAAGAGTAGCCCCCCGTCGCCGCAACTAGAGAAAGCCCGCATACAGCAACGAAGACCCAACGCAGCCAAAAATAAATAAAATTTAAAAAGTTAAATAAACTTGAGTAACTTCTTGATTTCACATTGTATTTGTTTATTAGCAAAGAAAAGGATCCTCTGCTATTTATTTTCAGAATTGATTGATTTCACAGGTGAGAACGTAATGGTGGCCCATATAAGGATGATATCAGAGGAGGGCAACAGGGATAACTCTAAGGTAGCAGGTAATGGCAACCCATTGTGAGGAGAGCATTGGAGAGAGTGGCAGCAGCAGGGGCAGGAGACTGGCTCATACAGAGGATTCAACACATAATAAAAAGTATTTCAGGGACTTCCCTGGTAGTCCAGTAGGTAAGACTCCACACTCCCAATGCAGGGGACCCAGGTTCAATCCCTGGTGGGGGAACTAGATCCCGCAGGCATTTCACAACTAAGAGTCTGCATGCCTCAACTAAGAAGTCCACATGCCGCAACTAAGAAGCCCACGTGCCACAACTAAGAAGTCCACATGCTGCAACTAAGAAGCCCACGTGCCACAACTAAGAAGCCCACATGCCACAACTAAGGAGCCCACATGCCACAACTAAGAGTCTGCATGACACAACTAAGAGTCTGCATGCTGCAACTAAGAGTCCGCATGCTGCAACTAAAAGATCCTGCGTACCACAGCGAAGATCTGGCGTGCCACAACTAAGACCCAGCGCAGCCAAAATAAGTGAATAAAATAAAATATTTAAAAATATATATATATTTCAGATAATGGTAGCCAGATTTCTCACTGACTGACAAGGAAGAAACAAAAACAAAAAGGGAGAAAATTAGATGAATCCCGTGTTATTGAACTGGGTTTGGAATTATCAATGTGAAATAATAGTTTACAATACAGGTGGATAGTTATAGAAATAAATATAGAAGGAAGGTATATACTTATACTTCCTAGGTCTGACCACAGAGTGGGACTGGAAGCAGAAATATCCTAGTAGAGTATATCTAGGACCTAGATGTTGGTTTCTAAATAACATCGTCACTAAAAGGAACCAGTGTTCCTTGAATAAATAGCTTATTCCAGAGAGGAACAGGGAAAATACCAGTTGAGCTTGGAACATCTTATTGTGCTGAGAAGTACGGAAGTGATAAAAAGTAAGTGATGGAGAGATGCCAAGAGGACTCAGGATCTGGCTTGAAGGGGCTCCCACTGGCCAAGTCTGGGATAATTTGAGCATCGAACCAATGATATATATATATTTTTTTAAACCCCATTTCTGGTACATTGTAGCAGAGTCACCACAGGCATTTAATCACCTTAAGCCTCATTATATTTCTTTTTTAAAAAAATTAATTAATTTATTTTATTTATTTTTGGCTGTGTTGGGTCTTCGTCGCTGCTCACGGGCTTTCTCTAATTGCGGGGAGCGGGGGCTACTCTTCTTTATGGTGCACGGGCTTCTCATTGTGGTGTCTTCTCTTATGGCCGAGCACGGGCTCTAGGCGCATGAGGTTCAGTAGTTGTGGCACATGGGCTCAGTAGTGGTGGCTCGCGGGCTCTAGAGCACAGGCTCAGTAGCTGTGGTGCACGGGCTTAGTTGCTCTGCGGCATGTGGGATCTTCCCAGACCAGGGCATGAACCTGTGTCCCCTGCACTGGCAGGCAGATTCTTAACCACTGCGCCATCAGGGAAGCCAGAAATCACTTTTAAAAAATATATTTACTATCTTGGCCAGAATTCCTTAGAACTTTTTTTTTCCCCCCTAGAATTCTTTAGGCTCTGTTAGGATGCATTTGCTTGCAAGTAACAGGAAATCTAACTCAACTGTCTAAAACAATAAAAAAAAAAAGCATGTTCTCACAAAATGTTCTGAGGTAGTTTAGCCAAAGTGTTAATCGCCAGCCCCAGATTTTCATTAAATTGTTCCCCTCTTTCGTTTCTCAGCATAGCAGCTTTGTCCTCCTCTCTTGGCTCTCCTCATGACTGCAATACGGTTTCAGCAACTCCAAGCTTAATGTTCTGACAATACAATATCCAAAGGCCTGAAAGGGAAGAAGAGTACATCCCTTACTCGTGCCTATATTTAAACATCAGGGAAATTTTCCCAGAAGCGCTACAACAGACTTTCCCTCACCTCCCATTATCCATAATCACATGCTTCTCCTTAAATGAACCACTGGCAAGGGAATTTGAATCACCATTACTAGGCTGGACTAATCAAAATTCATCTTCTGGGGCTAGTAAAGGGTCAGCTTCCTTTACAAGCATTTTACCACTTAATACCTGAACAAAATTGGAATTCTATTAGCAAAGAAAGAATGGAATGGCTGCTGGGTAAGCAACCAACATTATCTTCCACATAACACTCCTTAATTTGATTGAATAATATTTAAAGATTTCTTTAGATAGCTCTGTTTTCCAGTGTATAGGAAAGTTAAAAGAATATATGTTATATTTAGTGGATTAATGAATTTATTTCACCACATTCAGGGATTTGATTTTTATAAATCCAATTATAACCAGTTCAAACCTCCACTCACAGTCCCCTCACTCCTTTGAATCACATCCATCCCACTGCTGGCTTCCCTGGACACATAATTCACTTATCTAGTCACTGGCTTCCTCTCACCCTCAGCAGTCACTGAGATGGATTCACATCTTCATCTGATCACCGTCTGTGTGGCCCAGTAGAGACCAAGGTATAGCTTGAATGGAGTAGGAAAGAAGGGTGAGAGATGAACAAAGGGATTGTAGGGACGACCCTGCCCCCTTCTCACATATGTTGATTCTAAAAGTGGAAAACCAAAAAACAATGTTTACATTACTATGATTGTGTAAATACCGTTCACTGAAGAGCCAAAGACTTTTCTCTGATTGTACTTTCTTCTCTGGTTCCAGTGCATGACTGAAAGAAGGTCCTCTTCATGTCTCTCCTCTGTTGGGTCCCTTGTTTTTTGGGTAACCACACCTTCTTTTCCTTTTGCTGGTGTATTACATACACAAATAAACTCCTGAGAAAGTACGTATGGAAGGTAAACTTCCTGAGTCATTGATTAACTAAAAGTCTCTCCACTCTGCTCTCATACCTGATAGTTTAGGCACAGAATTGAAGATTCAAAGCATTTTCTATTGTCTTCTTTGCCTTGCTCCATTGTCCTCTACTTTCCCATGTTGCTCTTAAGAATACAACATCATCTCAACTCCCTGTAATTTGACTATGGCTTGGTTTTTTTCCCTCTGTGGAAGGTTTTAGAGTCTTCTCTTTATCTGTGGCATTGTGAATTTCACTACGCTATAGATACACCTTGTTTTTTTATTCTTGATTTTTTTTTTTGGCATCACTTACTTTTACTTTTTATTGTAAAAAGCACATACAAGAATTTTAAGAAATTATTAATATATGACAAATCAGAACCACGGTTGAGTTATTAAACCCATTTTTGTATACATACACTAAAATTCCAAAAGTAGAATATCATTAAATATGAGAAATATGGTAGCACTATCATATATACACAGCTCACGCAGAGATCTGTCTGGGTCATCTTTGAAGCTTTTATGTACATGTCATTGATACAAAAAGCCTGCAATTGAACTTCTACTCTCCAATTGTCCTTTTCCTGATATACATGGTTAAATATTTAAGGAACTTTAGAGATATAAAGAAAATGCATTGAATGCTAAGGGCTCTATGTGCTTTACTCTGAACAACTGTGCACTGTACCTTGAGAAAAAACTTTTGTAGTCCACTCCTAGCTAAGGTAGTGGAAGACTCTTCTAGTTCCTTTTTAGTCAGTTTAAGTTTTTCCTAGTCAGTTATTTGAGGGCAAAGTACAAAAAATAGCTTGGGAACCAAATCCCATTTTTTCATTGTTAAGTTCATTATAAAATGCCACTCAATTTTTTTTTTTTTTTTTTTTGCGGTACGCAGGCCTCTCACTGTTGTGGCCTCTCCCATTGCGGCGCACGGGCTCCGGACGCGCAGGCTCAGCGGCCATGGCTCATGGGCCTAGCCGCTCTGCGGCATGTGGGATCTTCCCGGACTGAGGCACGAACCCGTGTCCCCTGCATCGGCAGGCGGACTCTCAACCACTGAGCCACCAGGGAAGCCTGCCACTCAATTTTTAAAAGTCACTAAAAGGACACTTTCTGCAGTAAAAAAGGGCTAAGTTCAAGTTTTTGTTGTTTGACAAAGACACAATAATGCAATACATAGGTCATATAATCATTACAGCCTAAAGTGAAGTGTATGCAGTTTAGGGAAAAACAACTTTGCAATTATTTGTTTCTCGTCTCCTTCCCAAACAATGAGGAGAATCTCTTGTCATTTTATATATGTACTTCTTTTTTAAACCTTAGTTTATATGCTGAAAGTTTACTAATCTATTTATATTCAAAATGTATAATGGCACTTTTCTAGACACAGTGGCTTCTCAGTGGTTTAGCTGAGTTCTTCTGTACACAATGAATTGACTTCTAGGTAGTTGACAACTCCTGGGTGGGGCTCTCTCCTAGAATGTTTGTTTCAGTGTGGATGACAAGAAGCTAAGCACAATTCTCCCAGATGCCCCAATCCAAGTCTGCTCTTCTATTTTAATTTCTCATTTCAGCCAGTGGCTCTTCCAAGAAAAAAATCTTGAGATTATCCTCAATTTTCCACCCCTGTCCTACCATTTCATAACTCAATTTCCAAGTTTTGTTGATTTTATTTCCTAAACAGCTCTTGACTCTCATGCTTCCTATTTCATCCCCACTTAATCATTTTATGTGTCAATTTGGCTACATTATAGTACAATTTGGCTGTGTTGGGTCTTCATTGCTGCGTGCGGGCTTTCTCTAGTTGCGGTGAGCGGGGGCTACTCTTCATTGCGGTGCACGGGCTTCTCACTGCAGTGGCTTTTCTTGTTGCAGAGCACGGGCTCTAGGTGTGCGGGCTTCAGTAGTTGTGGCATGTGGGCTCAGTAGTTGTGGCTCGCAGGCTCTAGAGCGCAGGCTCAGTAGTTGTGGTGCACGGGCATACTTGCTCCACGGCATATAGGATCTTCCCAGACCAGGGCTTGAACCTGTGTCCCCTGCATTGGCAGGCGGATTTCTAACCACTGTGCCAACTGGGAAGTCCCAAAACTTTAAAACTTTTGAAAGTAAATATTGGTGTAAATATTTGAATAAGAAAGGATTTCTTAAATGAGACTCAGAAAGTACTAACCATAAGGGAAAAAACTGTCATATATGACTACATTAAAGTTAAATTCCACGAACAAAGGCACCTTAAACAAAGTGGAAAGCAAATGCCACAGTCTGGAAGAAGACATTTATAGTGCATAGAATCAATAAAGGATTAGTAGCCAGATTATAAACATATCCTACAAAATTAGATTTTTAAAACCCAATAGAAAAATGGGCAAAGGATATCAACAGGCAATTTTTAAAGGACTAAACACACTTGGGCAATAAACACCTGAATATATGCTCAACCTCAGTAATAATCTGGAGCATATAAATAAAAATAACAAGTCACCATTTCATACTCATTAGACTAATAAAAATTAAAGTCTATCAGTACCTTGGTAACCATTCACAAACATTCAGACCCTAAAGGTAGGAATGGGGATGCTTTGAGGTGATCACGTCTTGTTTTGGCCAATTAAATGTGAGCAGAAGTGATGTCCGTCACTTCTGTGCAGAAACTTTCACAGCCAGAGTGTGAGACCTTTAGTTCTTTCTCCCTGCCTCTCAGAAGCATGTGTCAGGATGGATCCTCTCAGCCCAGGTCCCTGAGTGACTGTGACAAACGGCCCTTCACTGTTTACCTGCACTGCACTTGCAGCAAGAAACAAACCTTTGAATTAAGTCACTGGTGGTTCTTGGTTATTGTGGCTTAATTTAGTCATCCTGATGATACAACCTTCATTTTTGGTGAGGAAGCTGAACAACAGGGACTCTCACATACTGCTAACAGGAGGCCAAGCTGGTACAGCAACTCTGGAGAAAAGTTTAGAAACTTTTAGTCAATTTGTGCAACTCATAAATGCACAAGGATAATGATGGAAAGTTTTTATTGTAGCATTATTTTAAGAGAAAAACTGAAAATAAACTCAATGCCCACTGACAGGAAATAGATATATACATTTTTGTAGATTCATAGAATAGATGACTATAGAGTAGCTAAAATAAATAAACAGAAGCTATCTGTCTCAAAATGTATAAATCTCAAAACCATAATTTAGAGTATAAAAAATCATATAAGGAGATAAGTTCACTATATAAAGTTTAAATAGTATATTATGTTATGGATACATAGTATATGTAGTAAAAGTATCACAACATGCATGGGCATAATAAACATCAAATTTCAGAGAAGTGTTTACTTCTGGGAAAGGAAGAGCTAGAAGCAGTGTCATCTATATAGGATGAGGGTATTTGAAATGCTTCAATTTCTTAAAAAAATATATATATATCATATTATTATGTTAAAATGCTGGGTGGTAGGTACCTGAATGTTTGTTGTATTATCCTCTGTACTTTTCTGTCTAGTTGAAATATTTAATAATTAAAAAGAAAACATAGGCAAACAACAATGAAAAGAAAGAGCATCTATAATTCTGCCTTACCTGCTCCATCCCTGAAATGACCTCTATTAACATATTGGTGTAAACCTGTCTAATGCTTCTCTGTGTCTTTGTGTCTCTGCCCAGCTGGCTAGGAGGAACAGGGTGGCAAGTCTTCAGATAACTGCAGCAAGGACAGTGCAGAGTTTCGCAGGCTAGATATTTTGGACCTCAACTTACTCATTTAGAAGACATAATTATGCTAAGTTAATATATTTATTAAAAGGAGAAACAGTTCATTATTCTATATTTAAGAATTTGCATTAATTCATTTCCCATCACTTATTTTGATTTTTTAAACATTTTTCCTCTCAATTTTTCAGAACTATTAGAGACTTCTAAATGCATATAAAACCTTTAGAATAAACATACAGAAGCATGGCTATGAGAACAGAAAATTCTGGCATTGAAGAAGGGCGTCATATTTAAGCTTGATCTTTTAAGTGGTGTATCTCGTTTTGTTTTTCTGCTTTTCTACCTTTTTCTCATTTGCCTTCTAGGATTCCTTATTAGCTAAAATTCCTCTTATCAGCTCTCTCCCCAATATTCTGTTTCCTTCTACAAACAATATGCGTATGCACACTTGGTAAGAAAGACTAAGCAAGCATGAAGCTTAATGTGATTTAATTTAAACTATGGTTCCCTTGAGCTTTTAGTGCCACCTTGTGGCAGCACTCTGATGTCAGAATCTATGCTTTCCTGATTTCTTTTTATGCTCGTGAACACAACTCTGACTGAGGTTTACAGTATTAGTCATTTAAAGATATCATGTCACATAGCAGTATGGTTCTCAACGTGTCTGCAATAGAGTCACCTGGTGACCTTTAAAAAAATACTAACCTAGGCCCACTCCAGAACCACTGTCAGAGAGACTTACACTGATTTGTTGGACAAAGGTAGATGTCATTTAACAAATATTCAGCTATTGCACATCATTTACTGGGAAAAAGTCATGTTTCTTCCCTGAGTATATGACTACTTAACATTAGAAATGAAAAATGCACTTTAGAAATCCCCCCTCAAGTATTTGTTCTTGATGTAAAATAATTCTGACAGTTGCCCACGTTTCTTGCTGAAGTTTCACTTTTTCTTAATTTTTTTTGAAATTCTCACTGGCACGTGGGATCTTAGTTCCCCGACCAGGAATCAAACCCGTGCCCGCTGCAGTGGAAGCGTGGAGTCTTAAACCACTGGACCGCTAGGGAAGTCTCTGAGAGTCTCATAATTTCAATGGTCAATAGCTTCTGGTTGGCTCAAATTTTTTTTTTTTTAAAGATTTTTTGATGTGGACCATTTTTAAAGTCTTTCTTGAATTTGTTACAATATTGCTTCTGTTTTATGTTTTGGTTTTTGGCCGTGAGGCATGTGGGATCTTACCTCCCTGACCAGAGATCGAACCCTACCCCCTGCATTGGAAGGCGAAGTCTTAACCACTGGACCACCAGGGAAGTCCTCAATTTTTTTCTTTAATTTGGGAAAATATATTAACTGCAGACAAGCATAGTCTAAACAACCTACCACTCAAAATTAACAAATGTGAACACTGTTGTTTGTTTCGTATATAATTTTACTAATACAGCATAAGAGTTGGTTGGGGAGTCAAGGTCAATAACAACAACAAAAGCAGTGAGAACATCTGACTGCTAAACTGTGGAAACGTTGTGAATGCAACATGATTCAGAGAAGAGAGAGGTCAGCAGATTCATGGAGAAGGTGAGATTTGAGCAGGGACCTGGGGCAAGGGGAAAACTTCAATAGGTAGCAAAGCAAGAGAGCAATCTAGATGGGAGAACAGCATGAGGCAAGGCCAAAAGTGGGAATGAGCACAACATAGTTACTTCTAAATAATAATGGTCTAATAATATTTTACATTTTTTGAGCACTTACATATGTCAGGCACTGTTCTAATTGCTTTACATGCATGTGTTAACTTGTTTAACATAGCAATACCGTCATCAAGGGCCCATTGCTCAGGTCATTCTTTTCTGTTTCTCTTAGACAAGTTGCCATGTCTGGGACTCAGTTTCTCCATCTGGAAAAAAAAAAGCAGATAATACTGTTCTGTGCATGGATACGTGCATATAGGTAAACACAAGAAGAGACTAAATAGAAAATGATATACCTGTTAGGGTAAATTGGTAGGTAAATGGTAACTCTATGTTTAATTTCTTTTGAGGAACTTCCAGACTGCTTTGCAAAGTGCAAAATAGCTGCTCCATTTTACATTCTCACCAGGAGTTCGTGAGGATTCCAATTTTGCCACATTCCTGGCCACATTATTAGGTGGCTTTTTGGTGATAGCTATTCTACTGGGTATGAAGTGGTAACTCGTGGTTTTCATTTGCATTTCCCTCATGGCTAATGATGTTGAGCATCTTTTCAAGTGGTTTTGGCCAAATGGCCATCTTCTTTGGAGAAATGTCTATTCAAATCCTTTACCATTTAAAAAACTGGGTCATCTTTTTAAAATTTTGAGTTGTAAGAGTTCTTTATAAATTCTGGATATAAGTCCCTTATCAGATATGTGATTTGTAAATATTTTCTCCCATTCTATAGGCTGTCTTTTCACTTTCTTGATTGTGCCCACTGAAACACAAATGTTTTTAATCTTGGTAAAGTCCAATTTATCTATCTTTCCTTTTGTTGCTTGTGCTTTTAGTGTCTTATCTAAGTATCCATTGCTAAATCCAAGGTTGTAAAGATTTACCCCTGTGTTTTCCTCGAAGAGTTTTACAGTTTGCTTTTACAATTAGGTCTTAGATCCATTTTGAATCAATTTTTTTGTATATAGTGTGAGATGGGGTCTAACTTCACTCCTTTGCAGGACCTATCATTTTCCCAGCACCATTTGTAGAAAAGACTATTCTTTCCCCATTGAATGGTCTTGGCACTATTGTTGAAAATCAGTTGGCCATAAATAGATGGGTTTGTTTCTGGACTCTCAATTCTGCTTCATTGATCTGTATGTCTATCCATATGCTAGGCCTACACTGCCTTGATTACTGCACCTTTGTAGGAAGAGTTGAAATCAGAAAGAGTGAACCCTTTGTTCTTTTTCAAAATTGTTTTGGCAGTTCTGGGTCCCTTGAGTTTCCATATGAATTTTAGGATTGGTTTGTCAGTTTCTACAATGAAGCCAGCTGGAAATCTGACAGGAACTGTGGTGAATCTGTAGATCAAGTTGAGGGGTATTACCATCTTAACAATAGTAAGTGTTCTGATCCATGAACATGGGATAATCTTCCCATTTATTTAGATCTTCTTTAATTTCTTTCAATGATATCTTGTAGTTTTCAGAGTACACATTTTACACTTCTTTTGTGAAATTTATTCTTAAGTATTTTATTCTTTTTGATGCTATTGTAAAGGGAATTTTTAAAAATTTCATATTCATATTTTTCATTGCTAGTATACAGAAATAAATTGATTTTTGTATATTGATTGTATATCCTGAAATCTTGAACTTAATTATATGTTCTAATAGTTTTTTAGTGGATTTCTTGGGATTTTCTATATACAAGATCATGTCGTCTGTGAAAAGATATGGTTTTACTTTTTTTTTTTAATTTATTTTATTTATTTATTTTTGGCTGCATTGGGTCTTCGTTGCTGCGCGCGGGCTTTCTCTAGTTGCGGTGAGTGGGGCTACTCTTTGTTGCGGTGCGTGGGCTTCTCATTGCAGTGGCTTCTCTTGTTGCGGAGCACGGGCTCTAGGCGCACAGGCTTCAGTAGTTGTGGCTCGCGGGCTCTAGAGCGCAGGCTCAGTCGTTGTGACACACAGGCTTAGTTACTCAGCGGCATGTGGGATCTTCCCGGACCAGGGCTTGAACCCGTGTCCCCTGAATTGGCAGGTGGATTCTTAACCACTGTGCCACCAGGGAAGCCCTACTTCTTTTCCTATTTGGATGCATTTCATTTTCTGGCATGGAAGACAAATTGCAAACCAATAGACAAAAAAGAAAGAAAGAAGGGGTTTCCCTGGTGGTCCAGCGGTTAAGACTCTGCCTTCCAGTGCAGGGGGTGCGGGTTCAATCCCTGGTCGGGATCCCACATGCCTAGGGGCCAAAAAACCAAAACATAAAACAGAAGCAATATTGTACCAAATTCAATAAAGACTTAAAGAAAAAAAAGAAAAGAAAAAAATAATGATGTAATAATGTCAGATTTGTGATTTGTACAGAAATAAACTATGATGATGTAATGAGAGTGACTTGGGTAGCTACCTTAGATTGGGGACATGGAAATGCCTCCTGTGAGGAAATGACATCTAACCTAAAACCTGAATTATAATAAGGAGGCTTCTAGACAGTGGGAACAGTAATGTGAAGGAACTAAATGGTGGGAATGAGCTTACTTATTGGAGGAGCAGGTAGGCCACGTGACTGGAATGTAGTAGCAAGAGGGGAAAGGAGACTGAGAGGCAGCCAGGGGCTAGTCTGTGTGGGACTTCGTAAACCCGGGCAATGGAAGTTGGATTTTATTCTAGGTTTGATGAGGTGCTACTGGAGTGTGATGTGATCTGATTCACATTTCAAAAGTACTGTAGTTGCTTTGTGAATCACAGAGGTTAGAGTGGGAGCTGGAATCACTTAGGAGGCTTGGAGATGTTAATAACTTGGAGTGATGGATTATGGCGATGGAGAGAGGCAAATGGATGTAGGTTTTATATCAGACTTGCCGATGAATTGGATGTGGGGAGTGAAGGAAAAAGAGGAATAATGAGGAATTTCTAAACATTCGGCTTGTGCACTTGAGTGGGCAGTAGTGCCATTTACTGAACGAGCAGGGAGTTGGTGGTGGGTTGGGGAGACATAACACAAGTCCTGCTTTTATTATGTTAAGTTGGAGACACCTACTGATACTCCAAATACAAATCTCAAGTAGGCACTTGGATAAACAAGGCTAGAACCACAGGGAGTGAGCTGGGATCACTTGTTTTCAGTTTGAAGGAGCTGCCAGTGAGCCAGGAGGCACTCTAAGAGAAAATGTTTCAGGCAATCCAAGGTAAAATTGTTTCAAGGTGTTGGAATGTGCTGATAGACCTAGACTTCAATCCCAGTGTGCGGATTACTTTAGCTCCCTGAACTTTCTTCTCCACCTATAAAATGGGGATAATACCCGATTTGGGGGTTTATGGTGAGACTGAAGGAGATAAGGCACCTTAAGAGAGCTAGCAGCAGTCTCAGCAGCTACTAATTTAGCAACCACTCTTCTACAGTTTGATAACTACTCTTGTCATAGACAAGTAGTAAAAGCGCAACTAGCTACGTTTTCTCAAGGAAAGATAATCTTGGAAGGAGAGCTGCTATAAGACCATGCTGCAGCCTCACTCTCTCCTTCAGTACCTCTTTGAAGACAGCACAGGTCACTCACCACCACACAGCAGGAAACAGTTTTCCTACCTCTTCCTACAAATCTTGTTTACACTGCTTAAATGAGGCAAGAGGTTTAGTATAACAAAGTAACAAATGATGCCACAGCAACCACTGAATTATTATGTGCCTCTTTTCTTTCTTGCATTAAACAAACACACATCAGTCTTAGCAACTCAAGTTATAGGAAGAGGGATATCAATCTCCCATCTTAAAGACTTTTAAGGGCACTTCCCAAATATTAAAATAACAGCGAATTCCCTGGTGGTCCAGTGGTTAGGACTCCACACTCTCACTGCGAAGGGCCCGGGTTTAATCACTGGTCAGGGAACTAAGATCCCACAGTGCAACAATAATAACAGTTAACATTTCTGGAGGCCTTACGATTAGCCAGAAAATACTGTGCTAACTGTTTTAGATCTCTAAATCATTTACCCCGCCCCTGCAACAGTCCTATAAAAGTGGAAATAATATTATCCCCATATCATCCTCCCCAATAGATCAGCTTTAAATGAGAGAGTTAGCCAATTAGAATTGGACTGGCTAGGGACTTCCCTGGTGGTGCAGTGGTTAAGAATCCACCTGACAATGTACAGGACACAGGTTTGAGCCCTGGTCAGGGAAGATCCCACATGCTGTGGAGCAACTAAGCCCGTGTGCCACAAATACTGAGCCTGTGCTCTAGAGTCCGCACGTCACAACTACTGAGCCTGTGAGCCACAACTACTGAGTCTGCGCGCCTAGAACTTGTGCTCCACAACAAAGAGAAGCCACTGCACCGCAACGAAGAGTAACCCCCACTTGCCACAAATAGAGAAAGCCCGCGTGCAACAACAAAGACCCAACGCAGCCAAAAATAAATAAATAAATAAAATTTAAAAAAGAATTGGACTGGCTATAGTTCTCAGTGCTATCCCAAGATTTACAGCCCAAAAGACATACTATAATTAGTGCACATGTACCATACCACTACCAGCTGTGTTCCCCTAATTTTTAAGGTCTTAAAAAACTCTTAGCTACTTGAGAGTTTAGACCTCTTCTCTTTCAAATAAATAAAGGATAACAAATACTAGGAGCCTTAACTATGCAAATTTGTAAATACTAATTTTCTACATAGCCTAGCATCACACCAAAGGAAAATTAGATTTAAGAAGTTTCATATTTACAATCAGATTTCATAAGACCTAACTATATATTTCTCTTAGCACTACAATTCATGGCTAGGTATCCCCAGTGCCTTTTAACTGAGCCACGTGAAAAGGTGAGGTTCATGATAGTTCTTTAAGGAACAGTTGAGGGTTGAAGAATTAATTCGAGGTACTGGAGATAAAAGGGTTTTTGCTTGTTTGTTTGTTTTTATACTAAGATTTGCCTTTGGCAGATTAGCATGATAGGGCTTCAGCCTCTGCTTCCAAAGCACTTAGCATATCTCACAATACCTGGCTGAGTGTTCTGAAGAAGGACAATAGCAAAATGGTCCAACAGTATGGAATCAGCACTGTTACCAAATTATCTTTTCTGAAGTATTTTACCCTTAAACGTTTTGCTGAATCTTTACCAGGATAATCTCATTTAAAACAACCTTAAAATTTACAAAGTTCACCTCTTCCATGAAAACCTGTGATCTAGAGCCCATCCAAACATTTTTGAGAAGATGGAATGATTCAGATCAGGGGACTTTGCAAACAACTTTTGTCATTAATGTTTATTTCAATTAAATAAATGTGAATTCAGAATTAATGGAAGATAAAACCTCAAAGTATTTGGCAAAACAAATGCTATTACGAGTTTGATTAAAATGTTTGTGGTACCTGTGCTATGAATTACAGACATCCACAAAATTAAAAGCACATTCTGAAGAAAATCAAATTCTGATAAATACTGTTTGTAAAAATTCAGCGGTACAGTCCCCCCAGGGGAGAAGTAATTTGCCTTGCTACCATCAGTTAAAAATCAAATGAGCATATTTTCCTCTTTTAATTGTGACCGTCACAGCACTGTAGAACATGTACAAACCTAAATCCTTTTGATCAGAGTAAACTAAACAAGACGCTGGTATTTAACAGGGCGTACAGATCATGTAGTATAAAACATTTTCTTCTGAAAATAAAAATTTTATAATCTGTTTCAAAAATATCAAACAATTGAAAAATATATCGACTGCAACAAAATTTCCAAAGAGAAGTTCAAAAATCTTGGCAAAGCCATATGTATAACATCAAATAAAATCTAGCTTCATTTACCAACTAAAACACTCATTAAAAATAATGATTTCTGTACGTCTAAACTGAGTGTAACACTTGGACATTTCAACAGAAATTGCTGTTCTGTCATACACTATTAAAGTCTGTTCTCTAATCTGAAGAAATTTCAATTATAAGGCAAAGGAAGACTAAAAATAGAAACAGTGCATCTTAAAGTTTTTCAGAGACCTACATACAAGTAATTTCCAAACGCATAATTTTTATATGCTTATGGTTTGGAACAAATTTTCCCTGAGCACTCTTTCTGCTTGGTTAGAAAATTAAAACATGATCTATAGAATAGAATTTGATTTTTATTTTTCTTAAATATATGCAATTTTTCATCCATCAAATGTATTTGGGAATCTTTCCTTCTAGACATCTCTAAAGTAATAACTAATTATAACTGTTTTAAGGGGCTATTCGAATGGCTATAGAAATATGGTTGAGTTTTAGTGCCCTGAGAACTGTACAGTGGGTGTCTCATACAACTGAAATGATTTACTAGCCTTAAAATTATCAATGGTTATTTTAACAAATTCAGAATGGCACTAGCTTCACAGAAGAAAGAGGTAATAAACAGTAATTCCAGCTCAGATGACCAATAAGTACTAAAAACTAAAAAAAAACCAAACCAACAACAAAAAAACACAACTAAAAAAAAAAAAAAAAGAGTTGGATTAACATTGTGCTTTCTATGGAATAATGCTGGAAAAAATTAAGGCTTCTGCCCAACACAAGAACTACTTCATCTTGAAAATTTATTTAATGCAGTCTTGAGATCTGTAACTCCTTAATAATCATGCAAACTTAAAATTAGCATCACTGGAAATTTCATCACACAAATTGCAGTTCTCAGTGCTATCCCAAGATTTACAGCCCAAAAGACATACTATAATTAGTGCACATGTACCATACCACTACCAGCTGTGTTCCCCTAATTTTTAAGGTCTTAAAAAACTCTTAGCTACTTGAGAGTTTAGACCTCTTCTCTTTCAAATAAATAAAGGATAACAAATACTAGGAGCCTTAACTATGCAAATTTGTAAATACTAATTTTCTACATAGCCTAGCATCACACCAAAGGAAAATTAGATTTAAAAAGTTTCATATTTACAATTAGATTTCATAAGACCTAACTATATATTTCTCTTAGCACTACGATTTATGTGGCTTGCAAGAATAATTAATAAATAACTTAAAACATTTAGAAGTCATCGTTCTGAAGACCTTCAAGAAGTGATGAACAATTTCAGATGTCCAGAGGTGAGTCTTCTGTCTTCTTATAGTTTAAGGTGCTTTACGCAAGCCGACCTTGACCAAAACGACTTTTAGACCTAGATTTTTTAAACAGAAAAGAAGGTCAGAGGTGCTTCTAAAACAATAAGTTGCCACTGCTTTAGGTCATGTTTGCTTGACAGTGTCAAAGTTTAATGAAACTTCATGTAGCTCCACAATCCATTTTCAAAAATTCTTGGAGATGTATTTTGGAATTCAGATATTTTTTTAATTTCGGGGAAATAATATGTACATATATTGTATATTATGAATCTGGAGCAGTGCCCCACAACCAAACACATTAATACTTCTTCAGTGAAACAAATGAGCATTTACATTAAGTGGGATAAATAAAAACTATAAATAGTACCACAGTAGCTCAGGTCAGGCTTGAGTTGCCACAAATGTATGCAAAAAGCTTTTGGCTTTCTGAGCTTTCTGGATTTCAGAATTGCAGATAAGGCATTTGGATCTGTAGTATTAATAATCAAATCTCAGTAACTGTTAATCTTTCAAAGAAAATCTGTGCTGTAAAATGACACAGAACATACAAATTAGACTTTATTAAGAGAGACAGAACAAGAAACAAGAAAGGTTTCAATGATTTATATAAAGTAGTAATATATTATCTACAAATAGTATAAAAATCCTGCTAATTCACACTATAGCTTACATTTTTATCAGCAGTTGGCTCAGAACGGAGCTGACTCAATAAACAGAAAACTTTTAAAAAAGTATACTTTCATTAAATTTTGTGATCATGACCTCTTCAAGTCTTAACTTTTAAGTTAAAATCTGGTTCTAATTAATGTCTGGATGATCAAATCCCCGAAACAAAATAAAACCAAACTCAAATTATGTGCTTCTAGTGTTCATATGATTTTTCCAAAAAAAAAAAAAAAAAATCACTTTGAAGCTAGTGGCATTCTAGATTCATTTATGCGGATTCACCTTGTGTTTTTCTCCGAGCTGCTTTGCCGTGCACTGACTGGCACTGAGGCCTTGATTTGTGCTTCGAGCCTGGAATAAATACCTCCTGCAAACTGCACAGTAAAGGAGAAAAATTAAGTTATTATCTTTAAGGAACCAATAGAAGCTCTGCTTTATTGAAATGGCATTACTTTTTAACTTAGAAGTAATTTTATTTTGATTTTTTTTTCGATTTTTTAAATTCAGGCTCTGAGTTACAATTTTATATAAGTAAAATTCACCCATTTTAGTGTACTGTTCTGAGTTTTGACAAATGCATACAGTTGTGTAACCACTCATAATGGAGACATAAAACAGTTCAAATACCCCAAGAAAATCCCCTTGTGCCCCTTTTAAGTCCAACGATTTGACACTACCAATTCCTGGCAACCACTGACTCGTTTTATGTCCCTATACTTTTGCATTTACCAGAACATTATATAAATAGAATCATACAGTCTGTAGCCTTCTGAATCTGGCTCCTTTTGCTTAGCATAACGTGTAGGATATTCATCTATGTTGCAGCATGTATCAATAGCTCATTCTTTTTATCTATTCTACAGTCTTACTCATTTATCATGTAAAGGACATTTGGGTTGTTTTTAGCTCTTGGCAATTCTAAATAAAGCCACTGTAAAGATATGTGTGAAATGATCTGTATGGTGAGTAAATACTTAATGCTATAAGAAACAGCTAAACTGTTTTCCCAAGTAGGCATTCCCTTTTGCATCCTTACTAGCTATATACGAGAGTTCCAGTTGCTCTATATTCTTGCCAGCATATTTAAAAAACTTTTTTAGCCGCAGAGCAACTAAGCCCGTGTGCCACAACTACTGAGCTTGCCTGTGCTCTAGAGCCCTCAAGCCACAACTACTGAAGCCCGCACACCTACAGCCTGTGCTCCAGACAAGAGAAGCCACTGCAATGAGAAGCCCGCACACCACAACGAAGAAGAGCCCCTGCTCGACACAAATAGAGAAAGCCTGCGCGCAGCAACGAAGACCCAATGCAGCCAAAAAAAAAAAACAAAAAAAAAAACCCAAACTTTTTTAGACATTCTAGTGGGGGTATAGTGCTATCTTGCTGAGGTGCTAATTTACATTTCCCTAATGACTAATGATGTTGCATCTTTTCCTGTGCTTATTTGCCACCTGTATCCCTTCTTTCTGAAGTGTATGATTAATCTTTTGCCCACTTATTGTCATTGGGTTGTTTATTTTATTATTGAGTTTTGAGAATTCTTTATATATTTTAGATATAAATCCTTTACCAGATAAATATTTTACACATATATTCTCATAGTTTATGGCTTGTCTTTTCATTCTCTTAATAATGCCTTTCAAAAAGAAGTTTTAAATTTTGATGAAGTCCAATGTGCCAATTTTTTTCTTTTATGGATAATGCTTTTGGTGTGGTAGCTAAGAAATATTTGCCTAACCCATGGTGATAAAGATTTTTTTTCCTGTGTTTTGTTCTTGTAGGGAAGTAAATTTTTAAATAAAAGAATTAGGGGCAAGTGTTACTGTGAATACATAATACTGGTACTAATGATGATACATAATGTTATGACTAACATGTAATTCAGTAAGAGTAAGGTATTTCTTGTGATCATTTTCATCAAGATAACATCTTATTTTAAAGATAATGTCTAAGCACTGCATGCAGAGTTGATGAAAATTAGCAACTTCCAGGGGTCACCCTCCGGACAGTTAATCTGCTCTTGGTTGGACATTACACTTTCAGTAACAATGTACTTTACTATGTGTGTTATAGAGAGGACCTATGGACTGTAAGAGGTGGTGAAAAACTTATGTGAACAAACTGGCTAACCGCTACAGAATATAAAAATACATAAAAAATTTACTCTTTTAAAATTATAAAGCATCTTTATACTTATGATGAAAATAAAGTAGGAAGGCATATCCAAGCAAGCGCAGTACACGAGTACATAATTCTTACTTCTTTTGCTTCCTTTGACTTGACTCGGTCCAGATCACCCAATCTCATCTTTATTAGGTGCCCTGTAATTTCAGACATCCGCCGTTGATCTGAAGGTAAAAATTAATAAACCTTACTTTTTATGAGGATGTTTTATTACTTTTATTTCTTAAAGAAGATTGCAATCATCAAGAGTTTATGAAAATATCATTGGATATTATTTATAGACACATACACCTATTTATCTTTGAAGGATTTTAGGCTGCAAGTGGCAAAATGGCTCATATACAGATAACTGTGCTGCTTTTAATATTACTGTAAATCAGCCTAAGACATATTCAGCCTTCTTGAGAGTGGAGGTAGTGGGTGAAAGTCAGTCTGAGAGGCCTCAAAATGACAGATACATAAAACAACATATTATCTACTGGGATTGTCTAGTAATGAAAACTCTGGTTGATGCCTAAGGGAATGTGCTAATTCTGGGCCTTATTCCAGTTGGAATCTTTAAAGCTATTCAGCATACTTCATAAAATAAAAGATTCCTATCATTGCTATTTAGACCTAATTTGTACACTACACAAATAATAAAACTTACCATCTTCTCTTTGTGCATCTTGGTTGAATCTCAAGGATCTTGTGGCATCCCACTTATTCTTCTGCATACTCACACTATTGAAAAAATTAAACAAAAATCAGCACTGATGCTTTTACAGTGAACATCTGACTGGATTAAGGAGCAATACTCACATGAAAGGAGACACATCTCTAGAAGTTGACTAAAAAAAAGTAGACAACATTAAGGCCCAATTAGAACATATTTATTGATTAGCGTTATAGGTAATATAAAAAGAGTTTACATTTATTGGATGCAAGATACTGTACCAAGAGCGTTACAAGCATTCTTTCACTGAAGCCTTGCAACTACCATGTGAGATAGGTGCTACTATTACCTCCATAACAAACAGCTTCAGAGAAGTTAAGAAACTTTCCACAGAGAAACAGACCTAGAATTTGAACCCAGTTTTATTTGTCTGACCTGGAAGCCCCCCACCTCTATGCAGTCTTTTAGAATTCACTCATTCTGTGCCTGTGGTCCTTAATATGGAGATGAACGTACAACCCATCCAACATATATTGTGTGGAACTTGTTTGAACCCCAGCTTTTCACACATTTTTAGAATCTATAGTTTCTCTTTTAGCCAACTGTAGTTATACTGTTCTCTTATTCCTACCTGGCTTTTTACTCCTTCCTTTGAAGGCACGAGGAAATAAGAATAATTTTAAAAGGTCATAAAATATTTATTTTAAAAATTTAAAGGCTACTTATTTTTTGAACAAGTAATACTGGTTCAAAATTCAAGAAGTACAAACAGCACATATATTAAAAAGCCTCTGTCCCCCAGACATTCAGTTCCCTTCCTCAGGGGCAACTAATTTTATCAATTTCTCATATAGCTTTCCACAGATATTTTATGGATATACAAGAAAATTCATATATATTCCTTCATCTAGTCTACAAAAATGGTAGCATAATATGCCACTATACATACTGCTCTGCACTTTTCCTTTTTTCTTTTTTTCTTTTTATTGAAGTATAGTTACTTTACAATGTTGTATTAGCTTCTGGTGTAAAGTGATTCAGTTATATATATGTATATATATGTATATATATATATTCTTTTTCACATTCTTTTCCATTATAGTTTATTATAAGACATTAAATATAGTTCCCTGTGCTATACAGTAGGACCTTGTTGTTTATCTATTTTATATATAGTAGTAGTTTGTATATGCTAACCCCAAACCCCTAATTTCTCTCCCCCAAACTCACTTTCCTTTTTTCACGTGTCAATATACCTTAGAGATCTTTAATCTCAGTCTTTATAGTGATTCTTCACTCATTTTTACACTGCTAGCATTCCACTGTGGCATTCATTACTCTTCTTTTTCGAATTTTTCCTGGCTGTACCTGCTTATTTCTCAATATGAACTTTAGAATAGTAATAGATAATTTAGTGTTACCTTCTCCAATGCCTTTTCTTTCTTCTGACCACAGGGTGAAGACATCTGCTTTTTTGGTTGTTTAGTGAATTTCTTTGGCTTCTCCTTTTTCCCTGATAACAGAAGGTCAATGTTATGAGCATAAGTCCCATATACTTTTCCCATGCACTTGTCACATTCAAACAATAAAACCACTGAAAAATAAAACATTGTTTTTAAAAACTAACAAATTACCTTGGGATAAAAAGTAACTATATGGAGAAATCAAACTAAAACTGCTTTACAGAGGTTCATTTTAATTACTTTTCTTCTTTCTACTTGGTGAAAATCTTTGTGGAAAAAAATGAGGACAATGAATTCCAAGTGCCAGTGAAATTAAATACAGAAAAATGTTGGGGAAATTATTCATATTTCTTTCTCTGAATTTAATTTGCCAGTGGAGTCACACCTCCTAATTCCAAATTTTTTATATAAAAAATAACTATAACCCAGAAAAACACAATTTGAGAATGGGAGGAAAGAAGAGCTCACAAAAAATCTTTAAAATGTCTTTTGTTCATGCAGGAGGTGGGCTATGAAGGTAGAACATAAATGATCTTGTGAAGAACCAGATCTGGGACAAAGTGTATTTGAAACTAAGGCATTCCTGCAGTCAGTATTCTGCTTTACTCTGGCTGACAGTTTAGTGCAGAAAGGAGAGAGGCAAAAAGGAGGGGAAAGAAGTATTTCTCTAAAAACAATGTTTAAAGGTTAAGAATAGCACATTAGAACACTGTTTCCCAAATATCAATTATTTGTACACCACCTTCACACTTTTTGCTCTATCTTAAAAGGGAAACTTTATCACTACCATAAATGAAAAACCTGTAAAATGTGCTACATAGAAGCTAATTTTGAAGATAACAGAAAAAGACAAAACAACATCAATAATCTGGATAGATTTATTTGCCTGCTGGCAAGCCCTGAGCCCCTGACGTGTCTCTTTGTTAAAGTGGGAGATTTAAGCGTTATAAAATTTCTAAAAGCCATGATAGGGTGGGACATATGATAATGGCAGTGTGAAAAGGTTGGATAATTCCTTCCCTAAAAACAGAACAAAAATATTACAAACAACCATCTGCAGGTACTGGGGAATAGTCAAAGGAAGACAGAAAGTTCAGTGTTTACGTTTGAAAGATGCAAGAGCTAAGAGCTGTGAGTTTGTGGCTTTCTTGTCTGAGGGCACTTCCCCACCTCCCCAGTTCAGGGAGGAAAATTACAGCCTTGAGTTCTAGGGAGAAGATGATAAAGTTCGAAGCAACAGAGAAGCTGGAATTTTTTTTTTGGCTGTGCCACGTGGCTTGTGGGACCTTAGTTCCCTGACCAGGGATTGAACCCATGCTCCCTGCAGTGGAAGCGCAGAGTCCTAACCATTGGACTACCGGGGAATCCCCAAGAAGCTGGAAATTTAAAGGGGAAAATATGGAAGCAAGAAAGAGACTTGAGGTCTAAAATGTGAGTATAAACTATGCCCAAATTCCTAGCTGAGTGTTAAACTCTGCAGGTATATGGGAGACCCTAGGAAGCCCCGCTAAAAAGGCAAGCAGAAACTAGGGTGGGGTGTTGATCCTTGCAAGACGGAACTGTTCTTTGCGAGATGTGGGAGTTTCTTGTGCCTTTTGACTGAATGATTTCCCCAAACTGCCTTTAGCTTGAGCTTCTGAGAGTCTTATAGTCTTGAGGTATCAGAGGTCAGACTTGGGAACTGGAAAAACAAGTAGGAATCTAGGAGGGAACCCAAAAAGCAAGGAAACCACTAAGCAGGTGAGCCCCCAAATCTGAATATAAATTCTGTCCAAATCCTTGGCTGACCACTAAACTACACAGGCTGGTGTGGCCCCTGTGGGTGGGGTGGGGGCAGGCTAACGCAGTAGCAGTCAGCAGCCAAAAAACCTGTGAAAAACACCATCCACTGCATACCAGCCAGGAGACAGATTTTGCAGTTTGGGTCCGGCAGGTTAACTGCTTACTAGAACAAAAATCCCAACAATCCTCAGAAGAACAAAAGAGATTTCAGAGTTGCACAAAGATAATCTATGATGTCCAGTTTTCACCGAAAAGTTATGAGATAAAGAAAGTGAAAAGAAAAGAAACAGTCAGAAAACACCCAGAAAAGAAACAGTCAATAGCAACTGATCCTGAGAGGGCCAGCATGTTGGACTTAGGAGACAATAACTTCAAAGCAACTATTATACATATGTTCAAAGGAGAAATGGTAGTATTGAGTAAGCACATAGAGAATCTCAACAGAGAAACGTAAAGTATAAAAGAACCAGGGGGAAATTCTAGAGCTGAAAGGCACAATAATTGAAATGAAAAAATGTACCAGATGGGTTCAAGAGAAAATGTGAAATGGCAGAAAAATGAATCAGTGAATGTGAAGTTATCAAAAGGTCATAGGTGTACTGGAGCTCCAGAAAACGAGTGAGAGAAAGGGGCAAAAAAAATACTTAAAGAATAAAGATTGTAAGACAACATTAATTTACAGACCCAAGAAGGTCAACAAATCCCAAGTAAGATAAACTCAAAGAAAGTCACATCTAGGCATATCATAGTTAAGCTTCTAAAAGTTAAAGATAAAAAGAAAATCTGAAAAAAAAAAAATATCGGGAAAGCAGCATGATTAAAAGTGCACATTACATACAGAGGGGAACAATTTTATCACAATGACTGACTTCTCATCAGAAACAATGGAGGCCAGAAGACATTGAAATGAAATATTTATTTATTTACTTTTTAACTCTGGCCAATATTACGTTTAATGGTTAAACACTAAAGGCATTATCATTGAATAAAGAACAAGACAAGAATGAAAACTACCACCACTGGAAATTTTAGCCTCTGTAAAAAACAAGGAAAAATATTGAGATATATGAGACCAATTTTATCACAATGACTGACTTCTCATCAGAAACAATCAAGGCCAGAAGACATTGAAACAACATATTTAAAGTGCAAAAAGAAAAAACTGTTATTAACAAAGAATTATATATCAAGAAAACTGTACTTCAAAAGCAAAAGCAGGGACTTCCCTGGTGGTGCAGTGGTTAAGAATCTGCCTACCAGTGCAGGGGACACGGGTTCGAGCCCTGCTCCGAGAAGATCCCACATGCCGCGGAGCAACTAAGCCCGTGTGCCACAACTACTGAGCCTGCGCTATAGAGCCCATGAGCCACAACTACTGAGCCTGCGTGCCACAACTACTGAAGCCCGCGTGCCACAACTACTGAAGCCTGCGTGCCTAGAGCCCGTGCTCTGCAACAAGAGAAGCCACCACAAGGAGAAGCCCGTGAACCACAAAGAGTAGCCCCTGCTCACCGCAATTACAGAAAGCCCGTGAGCAGCGACGAAGACCCAACACAGCCAAAAATAAATTAATAAATTTTTTTAGATGATGATATGGATTTTCTCCTTTATTTTGTTAATATGGTGAAATGTATTTCCAAATGTAAAACCAAACTTGCATTCCTGATATAAACATTACTTGGTCAATTACTTGATATATTAACCTTTTTTTTTTACTGGATTTTATAATATTTAGAAGTTTTTTATTTTGATGATCATATGTTTTTTATTCTTCAATTGTTAATATGGTGTATCACATTGATTGATTTGCGTATATTGAGGAATCCTTGCATCCCTGGGATAAATCCCACTTGATCACGGTGTATGATCCTTTTAATGTGTTGTTCATTTCTGCCTGCTAGTATTTTGTTGAGGATTTTTGCATCTATATTCATCAGTAATATTGGTCTGTAATTTTCTTTTTTTGTAGTATCTTTGTCTGGTTTTGGTATCAGGGTAATGGTGGCCTCATAGAACGAGTTTGGGAGTGTTCCTTCCTCTGCAATTGTTTGGAAGAGTTTGAGAAGGATGGGTGTTAGCTCTTCTCTAAATGTTTGATAGAATTCACCTGTGAAGTCTTCTGCTCCTGGACTTCTGTTTGTTGGAAGATTTTTAATCACAGTTTCAATTTCATTACTTGTGATTGGTCTGTTCATATTTTCTATTTCTTCCTGATTCAGTCTTGGAAGGTTATACCTTTCTAAGAATTTGTCCATTTCTTCCAGGTTGTCCATTTTATTGGCATAGAGTTGCTTGTAGTACTCTCTTAGGATGCTTTGTATTTCTGCGGTGTCTGTTGTAACTTCTCCTTTTACATTTCTAATTTTATTGATTTGAGCCCTCTCCCTCTTTTTTTTATTTTTTATTTAATTATTCATTTATTTAATTTTTGGCTGCTTTGGGTCTTCACTGCATGCGGGTTTTCTCTGGTTGCTGAGAGTGGGGGCTACTCTTTGTTGTGCACAGTCTTCTCATTGCAGTGGCTTCTCTTGTTGTGGAGCACAGGTTCTAGGTGCGTGGGCTTCAGTAGTTGTGGCACACAGGCTTCAGTAGTTGTGGCACACAGGCTTCAGTAGTTGTGGCTTGCGGGCTCTAGAGCGCAGGCTGAGTAGTTTTGGCGCACGGGCTTAGTTGCTCCGAGGCATGTGGGATCTTCCCTGACCAGGGCTCGAACCCGTGTCCCCTGCATTGGCAGGCGGATTCTTAACCACTGCGCCACCAGGGAAGCCCCTCCCTCTTTTTCTTGATGAGTTTGGCTAAGGGTTTATCAATTTTGTTTATCTTCTCAAAGAACCAGTTTTGAGAAGTTTTATTGATCTTTGCTATTGTTTTCTTTGTTTCTATTTCATTTATTTCTGCTCTGATCTTTATGATTTCTTTCCTTCTACTAACTTTGGGTTTTGTTTGTTCTTCTTCCTCTAGTTCCTTTAGGTGTAAGGTTAGATTGTTTATTTGAGATTGTTCTTCTTTCTTGAGGTAGGCTTGTATTGCTATAAACTTCTCTCTTAGAACTGCATCCCATAGGTTTTGGATCATCGTGTTTTCATTGTCATTTGTCTCTAGGTATTTTTGATTTCCTCTTGGATTTCTTCAGTGATCTCTTGGTTATTTCGTAATGTATTGTTAAGCCTCCATGTGTTTGTATTTTTTACGTTTCTGTGTAATTGATTTCTGATCTCATAGCGTTGTGGTCAGAAAAGATGCTTGATATAATTACAAGTTACTTAAATTTACTGAGGCTTGATTTGTGACCCAAGATGTGATCTATCCTGGAGAATGTTCCATGTGCACTTGAGAAGAAAGTGTAATCTGCTGTTTTTGGATGGAATGTCCTATAAATATCAATTAAATCTATCTGGCCTATTGTGTCATTTAAAGCTTGTGTTTCCTTAGTAATTTTTTGTTTGGATGATCTGTCCGTTGGTGTAAGTGAGGTGTTAAAGTCCCTAACTATTGTTGTGTTACTGTCGATTTCCTCTTTTATAGCTGTTAGCAATTGCCTTATGTATTGAGGTGCTCCTATGTTGGGACCATATATATTTATAATTGTTATGTCTTCTTCTTGGATTGATCCCTTGATCATTATGTAGTGTCCTTCCTTGTCTCTTGTAACATTCTTTATTTTAAAGTCTATTTTATCTGATATGAGTATTGCTACTCCAGCTCTTTTGATTTCCATTTGCATGGAATAACTTTTTCCATCCCCTCACTTTCAGTCTGTATGTGTCCCTAGGTCTGAAGTGGGTCTCTTGTAGACAGCATATATACGGGTCTTGTTTTTGTATCCATTCAGTGGGCCTGTATCTTTTGGCTGGAGCATTTAATCCATTCAGGGTTAAGGTAATTATCGATACGTATGTTCCTATTACCATTTTCTTAATTGTTTTGGGTCTGTTTTTGTAGGTCTTTTTTTTTCTCTTGTGTTTCCCACTTAGAGAAGTTCCTTTAGCATTTGTTGTAAAGCTGGTTTGGTGGTGCTGAATTCTCTTAGCTTTTGCTTGTCTGTAAAGCTTTTGATTTCTCCATCGAATCTGAATGAGATCCTTGCTGGGTAGAGTAATCTTGGTTGTAGGTTCTTCCCTTTCATCACTTTAAATATGTCATGCCTCTCTCTTCTGGCTTGTAGAGTTTCTGCTGAGAAATCAGCTGTTAACCTTATGGGAGTTCCCTTGTATGCTATTTGTTGTATTTCCCTTGTTGTTTTCAATAATTTTTCTTTGTCTTTAATTTTTGCCAATTTGATTACTATGTGTCTTGGCGTGTTTATCCTTGGGTTTATCCTGTATGGGACTCTCTGCACTTCCTGGACTTGGGTGGCTATTTCCTTTCCCATGTTAGGGAAGTTTTCGACCATAATCTCTTCAAATATTTTCTCAGGTCCTTTCTCTCTCTCTTCTCCTTCTGGGACCCCTATAATGAGAATGTTGTTGCGTTTAATGTTGTCCCAGAGGTGTCTTAGGCTGTTTTCATTTCTTTTCATTCTTTTTTCTTTATTCTGTTCCACAGCAGTGAATTCCACCATTCTGTCTTTCAGGTCACTTATCCGTTCTTCTGCCTCAGTTATTCTGCTATTGATTCCTTCTAGTGTATTTTTCATTTCAGTTATTGTATTGTTCATCTCTGTTTGTTTGTTCTTTAATTCTTCTAGGTCTTTGTTAAACATTTCTTGCATCTTCTCGATCTTTGCCTCTACTCTTTTTCCAAGGTCCTGGATCATCTTCACTATCATTATTCTGAATTCTTTTTCTGTAAGGTTGCCTATCTCCACTTCATTTAGTTGTTTTTCTGGGGTTTTATCTTGTTCCTTCATCTGGTACATAGCCTTCTGCCTTTTCATCTTGTCTATCGTTCTGTGAATGTGATTTTTGTTCCACAGGCTGCAGGATTGTAGTTCTTCTTGCTTCTGCTGTCTGCCCTCTCTAAATAAATTTATATTAAAAAAAAAAGGAACAAAAGCAAGGGACCTCCCTGGTGGCGCCGTGGTTAACACTCCACACTCCCAATGCAGAGGGCCCCAGTTCGATCCCTGATCAGGGAACTAGATCCCACATACATGCCTCAACTTAGAGTTCACATGCCACAACTAAGGAGCCCATGTGCTGCAATTAAGGAGCCAGTGAGCTGCAACTAAGGAGCCCTCGAGACGCAACTAAGTAGCCTGCCTGCTGCAACTAAGAGCCAGTACAACCAAATAAATGTTAAAAAAAAACACCACAAAAGTAAAATAAAGACATTTTCAGATGAATAAAAATAAGAGAATTCACTAATATACCTCACTACAGGAAATAATGAAAGAAGTCCTTCAGAATGAAAGAAAATAACATCAGATGGTAACAAAGATACAGAGACAAATGATAAATATAAAAGACTAATTGCATATATTTTCTTTTATTCTTCTCTAAATGACATATAACTGTGTAAAGCAAAAATATACATTTATATACATATAAATGTATGATATGTATATCATATGATATATGATATTTATATACACATATATATACGACAACAATAGCACAAAGAAGGGGAAGAAAATGGAGCTATATATTATTTTAAGGTTCTTCTATTTTACCTGGAATAATTCATATTACCTTTAAGTAGATTGTGATAGGTTAAAGAGGCATGTTGTAATCTTTAGAACAAATGCAAAGAATATAACTGAAAAGCAAATTAAATAATTTAAATAATACCCTAAAATTATTCTCTTAGCACAAAAAAAGCAGGAAAGGCAAAACAGAGAAGCAAAACATCTGAGAAAATTAGAAAATGAATAGCAAAATGGCAGACCTGATACAACCATATCAATAAACACATTAAATATAAATAGAATAAATGTTCCAGTCAAAATGCAGAGATTGGGCTTCCCTGGTGGCACAGTGGTTAAGAATCTGCCTGCCAATGCAGGGGACACAGGTTCGAGCCCTGGTCCGGGAAGACCCCACATGCTGCAGAGCAAATAAGCCCATGTTCCACAACTACTGAGCCTGTGCTCTAGAGCCCACGAGCCACAACTATTGAAGTCCACATACCTAGATCCTGTGCTCCGCAACAAGAGAAGCCACCGCAATGAGAAGCCTGCGCACCACAATGAAGAGTAGCCCCCACTCACTACAACTAGAGAAAGCCCGCACGCAGCAACGAAAACCCAACACAGCCAAAAATTAAAAAAAAAAAAGCAGAGATTGTCAAACTAGATAAACAAGCTATTACCAACAATATGCTATCTACAAGATACCCAATTTAAATTAAATTTTATTTATTCATTTATTTTTGGCTGTGTTGGGTCTTTGTTGCTGTGTGCGGGCTTTCTCTAGTTGCGGCGGGCAGGGGCTACTCTTCGTTGTGGTGCGTGGTCTTCTCATGGCGGTGGCTTCTCTTGTTGCGGAGCATGGGCTCTAGGTGCACGGGCTTCAGTAGTTGTGGCATGTGGGCTTCAGGAGTTGTGGCTCGCGGGCTCAGTAGTTGTGGCACATGGGCTTAGTTGCTCTGCAGCATGTGGGATATTCCCAGACCAGGGCTTGAACCTGTGTCCCCTGCATTGGTAGGCGGATTCTTAACCACTGCGCCACCAGGGAAGTCCCCACACTTTAAATTTAAAAACACGAAGAAGTTGAAAATAAAAGGATAGAAAAAAGATATGTCATCCAATTGGTAAACAAAAAAAATCTAGAGTGATTATGTTAATATTAAACAAAACAGACTTTCAGACAAGCAGTTTTACTATAGACAAGGAGGGGTAGATCATGAGAAAAGACTCAATACACTATAAATGTATATGTGCCTAATTACAAAGCTCTAACACATACACAAAGCAAAAACTGACACACTTGAAAGGAAAAATACATAAATTAACAAGCATAGCTTGAGATTTCAATACTACTCTCTTAGTAATTGATAGAACAAGTAGTCAGAATATGATTAGAGAAGACTTGTACCAGAAAATCAAACCAACTTGACCCTACCTTTAAAGACTACTCCACCTATAACAGCAGAATTCACATTCTTTTCATGCACATCTGGAACACATGTCAATAAAATTTAGAAGATGAAACCACAGAGTACATTTTCTGACCATGATGGAATTAAATTAGAAACCTACAACTGAGAAGTATCCAGAAAAATCTGAAAATATTTGGAAATTAAACACATTACTAAACAACACATGGGTCAAAGACAAAATCATAAGGGAAATTAGAAAATATTTTGTATTGAATATAAATGAAAAAAAGATATATCAAGTCTATGAATACTTAAAAGCAGTGCTTAGAGTGAATCTTATAGCTTTAAATGCTTATACTAGAAAAGAAGTAAAAAAACAATGATTTTGGGCTTCCCTGGTGGCGCAGTGGTTGAGAGTCCGCCTGCCGATGCAGGGGACACAGGTTCGTGTCCCGGTCTGGGAAGATCCCACATGCCGCGGAGCGGCTATGTGAGCCATGGTGAGCCATGACCACTGAGCCTGCGCGTCTGGAGCCTGTGCTCCGCAACGGGAGAGGCCACAACAGTGAGAGGCCTGCGTACCACAAAAAAAAACCCAACAAAACCCAATGATTTAAGTTTCCACTTTAAGAACCTAAAAAAAAGAGTAAATTAAGTCCAAAGTAATTACAAGGAAGGAAATAGTAAATATAAGAGGGAAAATCAATGAAATATAAAATAGGCAAACTATAGAGAAAGTCAATGAAATCAAAAGCTGGTTCCTTGAAAAGATCAATAAAACTAATAAACCTCTAACTAAACTGACCAAGAAAAAAAGAGATAAGACACAAATTATCAATATCAGGAATGAAAGAGGGACATCACTAGAGATCCTTCAGACAGAAAAGGATAATAAGAAAATGCCATGAGCAACTTTATGCCAATAAATGTGACAACTTGGATAAAATGGACACATTCCTTGAAAGAAATTATCAAAACATTCAAGAAGAAACAGAAAACCTGAATAGCACTATATTAATTAAAGACCTTAACTGATAATTAAAAAGCTTCCTATAAAGAAAACTCCAGGCCCAAATGACTTTACTGCTGAATTTCACCATACTTTTAAGGAACAAAGAATACAAATACTACACAAATTCTTTCAGAAAAGAGAAGTGAACATTTTCCAACTCATTTTATGAGGTATTAACCTGATAACAAACTTGAAGAAGACATCACAAAAAAACTACAGACAAATATCCCTCATGAACACAAACAAAAAATCTTTAACAAAATACAAGCAAGTCCAATACACTAACATATAAAGAGAAAAACACCTCACGACCAAGTGAAGCTTACCTCGGAAGACTGATGTAACACTTGAAAAATCAATGTAATTCATCATATTGATATAATGATGGAGAAAGACTATATTATCATCTCAGTAGATGGAGAAAAAGCATTT
Organism: Pseudorca crassidens; assembly: GCF_039906515.1. Lineage (NCBI taxonomy): Eukaryota > Metazoa > Chordata > Mammalia > Artiodactyla > Delphinidae > Pseudorca > Pseudorca crassidens. Next base: position 39,949,811 of record NC_090309.1, read on the forward strand.
GACAAAATTCAACACCCATTCATGTGGCAAACTAGAAATAGAAAGGAACCTCCTCAACCTAAGAAAGGGCGTTTATGAGAAGCCAACAACTAACGTTACATACTTAACGGTTAAAGATAGAGGGGGCCTCCCTGGAGTCCCAGTGGTTAAGACTTCGCCTTCCAGTGCAGGGGGTGTGGATTTGATCCCTGGTCGAGGAGCTAAGATCCCACAAGCCTCGCAGCCAGAAAAACCAAAACATAAAACAGAAGCAATACTGTAACAAATTCAATAAAGACTTTAAAAATGGTCCACATCAAAAAAAAATCTTTAGAAATATAAAGATTGAATGCTTTCCCCCTAAGATAAGGAACAAGGCAAGGATGTCTGTTCTCACCACTTCTAATCAACATCAGGTCCTAACCAACACAAAAAGGCAAGACGAGATAAAAGGCATACATACTGAAAGCAATCTAATAAGCAAAGAAAAATTAAGTCAATTTAGCAAGGTCATAGGATACAAAGTCAATACACAAAGACCAGCTGTATTTCAATATTACCATTAATGAACAATTGGAAAATTTAAAAAACCTACTTCCATTTATAAAAGCATAAGAAAATACTTAGGAACAAATGTAACAAAAGATGTTACAACGTTTGCATAATGAAACTACAAAACATGATTGAGAGACATTAAAGAAGACTTAAATAAATGGAGAGACAGTCCGTGTTCATGGATTGGAAGACTTGCCATTGGGGAAAAAAAGAGCAACATACAGCTTCAACACAATTCCAATACCAAAATAAACTAAGACAAGAGAACAGTTTTGGAGGACTCACACCACTGATTTCAAGAGTCACTAAAAACTACAAAAATTAAGACAGTGTGACATTGATATACTGATGTAAAGACAGAAGAATCAATGGAAGAGAACAAAGTTCAGAAGTAGATCCATATGTAATGGTCAACTGATTCTTTAACAAAGTTGCTAAAGTAATCCAATGGGGAAAGAACAGTCCTTTCAACAAATAGTACTAGGACAACTGGCTATGCCTATGGAAAAAAGAAAGGAATCTTGACTCTTACCTCATACCACACACAAAAATTAACCTGGAAGGTATTGTATACTTAAATATAAGAGCTAAAGTCATAGAGCCTCTAAAAGAAAACATAGAAAATCTTTATGACTTTGGGGTAGCCAAAGATTTCTTAGCTAGTAAAGCCTGAAACATAAAAGGAAAGCTAAAAACTTATAGTTCACAAAATTAAAAACTTTTGTTTTCAAAAGACAATGTCAATAAAAGTAAAAGGCAAGTCACAGACTAGGGAAAAATATCTGCAAAACATATGGACTTGTATCCACAAATATATAAAGAACTCTTACAATTCAATAAGGCAAACAATTCAATTAAAAAAGATTTAAGGCAAAAGATTTAAACAGACATTTCACAAAAAAGACATATAAATGACCAAGAAGCACATGAAAAGATGCGAAGAATTACACACACACTAGAATGCCTAATATTAAAAAAAACCACAATAATACCAAGTATTGGTACAAATGTGTAGCGACTGGAACTCTCATACATTGCTGGTGGGATGCAAAATGGTACAGTCACTTTGCAAAACAGTTTGGCAGTTCCTTATAAAGTTAAACATACACTGAGCATGTGACCCAGCAATTCCACTTGTAGGTATCTACCCAAGAGAAATGAAAACATATGTCCACACAAACTTTTACGCAAATGTTCACAGCAGCATTATTCATAACAGCCAAGAACTGAAAAGAACCCAAATGTCCATGAAATGGTGGATGGATGAACAGATTATGGTGTATTTCTACAATGGAACACTACTCTGCAATACAAAGGAACAAACTATTGATACACACAACAAATGGATGAATCTCAAAAACATCATACTAAGTGAAAGAAGCCAGACACAAAAGGCTATTCATGATTCCATTTATATGAGATCTTAGAAAAGGTAAACCACAGTGACAAAAAGCAGATTATTGGTTGCCTGGGATTGGGAGTGGGGAAAGGGAACTGAGTGTAAAGGGTTAGAAGGAAACTTTCTGGAGTGATATTCTAGGTCTTGATTTTGGTGGTGGTTATACAACTGTGCTTAAACTCGTCAGTGTGTACACTTAAAAATGAATGAATTTTATTACACGTAAACTATACCTCAATCAACTGTGAAACACACACAACATAGTAGCATTTTCTCCTTCACTAATTAGTATTGATAAATGACTAGTTTTTTCATTAGGGGAATTCAACATGTAAAGAAAAATTATATAAAACTTAGAAATAAGACAAAGGGAAGACTGCATGTCCTTTAAGTGATATACTGGAGGACTGCTTACTTAATCCTCTAAGAGAACGTCCTTATGTTTGACTTTCCTGTCTACTATTGATTGAAGGCCCAGATACTGTGAATTTTCATGTTACCTTACAAATTTTTCTAACAGAAATGCAAATGATTTCTGTCCAATAGAAAAGATAACCCCAGGACTTCCCCGTTGGTCCAGTGGTTAAGACTCCATGCTTCCACTGCAGGGGGCACGGGTTTGATCCCTGGTTGGGGAACCGAGATCCCGCATGCCGCGTGTCGGGGCCAAAAAAAGGAAAAAAGGAAAACAAAGATAACCCCGGTGGTTATGGGTTTATTGCCTTGTATGACATTAATCAGTGTTGTATCTAATTTGCAGTCTTTTTTTAACATTCTTTTTTCAAATGCCTACAAATACCTGAGCCTTCAAATGCTTAACCCTAACCCTAACTTTCCCTGCTATTTCTCTCACTAATGGGTTGAAAAACTTTGACACAAGTTCATTCTATAGTTGTATAAAGTTATGGTTTTAACTTAAAAAATCATACTTTGATGACTATTATTTAATGCTTCATTTGAGTGTCACTTCAAATCATCTCAGGTACAATGAGATAGTCACACGTTTTGAGAAACCCATTAGGTTACACCTGAAATGAAAACTTGGAGGGTTATTTCTTAGTATACAGCACTTTAAAAAAAATAACTTTATGAGTATTCTGTGTTAGTGTCAGGGTTAGGGAATCTTGATGAAGCCTCTATTATTAATTTTTTCCATGTTGTAACCTACCATGTAGACTTATAAAGCCAATTCTTCATCCCTTGCATTAAATCCTTTGGAATATACCCTCCTCATAAAAGTGAGACTTGATTTTTAACTTAGAAATCCATACTTTGTTTCTTGGATACTTCTTCTTCATCTCCAACTTCATCTTCAGTGACCTCGGACCCAGTGGTATATTCTTCTTCTTCTGAAAATAATGACTGCTGTTTCTGAAAAAACAAATACATTGTATTAAAACTGTATATTATCACATCACCAATGAATTCTTTCGAACACACTCATCTAAATTTATTTTGGATGAATGAGCCAAACAAGAACTGATAAAATGACCACTGTCTAGCACAACTTTCAGGAAATGGATGTAAGAATTTCTACATTTAGGACAAGATAGCATTACATTAAATATTTTAAAAATTTATTTCCTTCACAGATTCTAGCAGAGTGATGGGCACATTATAAGTACTCAGTATTTGTTGAACTGCACTTCTATCACTCAATTGAAAGTATTTTCCTTGATATTAAGATTAAATTAGGGACTTCCCAGGTGGTCCAGTGGAAAAGAATACGCCTTCCAATGCAGGGGATGCGGGTTCGATCCCTGGTCAGGGAACTAAGATCCCACATGCCGTGGGGCAACTAAGCCCGCATGACACAACTACTGAACTCATGTGCCTTAACTAGAGAGCCTGCGTGCCGCAAACCAGAGACCACACTCTCTGGAACCCACGCGCCACAACTACAGAGCCCACGCACCCTGGAGCCTGCATGCCACAACTAGAAAAGAGAAAAAAAAAAACCCACATGCCACAACTAGAGAAGCGTGCGCAGCACAACGAAAAATCCCCTCATGACTCAACGAAGATCCTTCCGCGTGCTGCAACTAAGACCTGATGCAGCCAAAAATAAATAAATAAACCTAAAAAAAAAGATTAAACTAAAATACAATAATTGCCAATATGAATGTAGTCTCATAAACAAGTAAATGTGCACATTCTCTGGGTGAATGTGGTGCTGGATCATCTGAACGTATCGTCATCAGTTTCCTCCATCTATCTACCCTACTGTCTGTTATCACTGATACAAATTTCTATTCCATTCTTGTGAATACTGGTGGCAGATGGCACAGTAATGGCAAATAGGTAAAAAACAACAAAAAAATCAATCAATCAATCAAACAACCAAATAACTGGAACTTAATTGATATGTTGTTTTGTTCAATGTTCTAAATGTGACTTAAAAGTGACTTTAAAAAAGTCATTTAAGAAAACTTATGGATTATGCAGCTAGATAATGGAGTATGTGTCTGTTTTAAACAATGACTTTTTAATAAGTGCGAAATTACAGAAGCTGAAAAGGATGATATACATTTAACTAAAATCTATAAAATTAGATACTCATGAGATTTTATTAAACTGAACTTTGATTTAGGAAGAAAGAGATTCATGAAAGTGAAATATAGTTGCTCACTTACCAGCTGCAGTGTCCAGTTTTTCAGTGATAAGAACTATAAAAAAGACAAAGGAATAAGAGATTAATATATCTGCATCTACCCAGATTGCAGCTCCTTATTTTCATATGGATATTGTAGAAGAGTTGGAAAAAGTTAAAAAAGTTCATTCCCTTCTAGGTTGAAACATAATTTTAAACTCATCTAAAAATGATATAGTACAATCTTTTGTATTCCCTGCCCAGAAAAAATGTGTATGTCTACAAAAAAGAAAAAAAAAAAAATCAACATTCCCTAGGGTCATTTCCAAAGGACAAGTAAATCACATATAGAGATAATATAATTTTATATTGTGAATTATTTCAATCACTTTTTAATGTTTATATTCTATTATAAATTAAGGAACCAGATTATATATGGATATTCAAGAAATCTAATTTGCTATTTTGTATATAATTTATAAATAAATGTTAGTAATTAAACACAGCCATCTAAAGTTTATAATGCATTTTACATGGAATATTTCATTTTCTCAAGTAAATGCTACTTCAACTAACACAGACAGGAAGTTCACAGGCAAACAGAGACTCCCTGGCTGTTAGTAACAGGAATCAAAGGAATCAATGCTTTCCAGTCACCTTGAAAATATCTCAGTTTTGAAACCCTGGAAAAACTAAATGCATTACTGAATACAATTAACAAAAAGAATTTCATACCAAAAAATGTTTACAGGACTAGGAGGGGATAAAATATCCCATTCATACTGTCTTCATTTCTCAAATCATTATTTGTCCATAATAAACCCTGAAGACTATATTTTCCCCCAAATTTAAGTTGATTAATTATTAATTCTTTGAGTGCAAGGAATGCATCATCCTTATAGTCCTGTTAACTCAGCATAATACCTTGTTATGAGAGTTAATGCATATTAATGGAAAATTTCAGTATTAAACAGATCAAATTTCTGTCAAAAATTAAATATTATCAATTGTTTTTATAAATAAAGAATAAATGAAGCAAGCTACTTACAGCATTGAGCTCCCCACTCTTGGGGCCCCATGGTGTATTTGGCTCTAGTAAAACATCACAGTCTAGACCCTTTTCATCACAGGGACCACCAGAATCACTTGAAAGGAAAAGACATTTTATGGAGAAGTGTTCAATTTAAGATTTTTTTTTTGGCCTTGCTGCACAGCTTGCAGGATCTTAGTTGCCCAACCAGGGATCAAACCTGGGCCCTGCCAGTGAAAATTGCCGAGTCCTAACCACTGGACTGCCAGGGAATTCCCCAATTTCTTAAGAATTTAAATGTAAACAATATCTTTTCTTATTGCAAATGTTTTATAAATTGCTCTTTAGAAATACAGTTCTTGAGTATAAAGGTATGCCACTTCAACATTTACATTTCTTAATGCATCTAGTGACTCCCCCAGCATAAGTCACTCCATATGGGGGGAGCACCACTATACTCCAAACACTGTACCTGCCAGGTGGTGAAACAGGCTGCTATGGTGGATACTGCTTTGAGGACAGCTTTTATCAGAGAGTCCTCCTACCCCCAACCTGACAGCCTGTTGCAACTGTAAAATGATGGAAGTGACTTCATTAATTACTGAATCCAAGGAGTTCAAATTTATGCAAAGACAACCTCAACCATCAATTTATTTTTCTAGTTCCATCAATTTTTTTTTCTAGTTCCATCAATTAGCTAAGATGGGCTTAAGTAACTTGGAAAACATTTTTTAAATCCTCTAAAATTGGAGTGTGGGCCCCACCCTTTGAATCACCAGGAACTCCTATTATTAGTTTTTCTTCCCCTTGGACTTCCAATATTTAGAGGTTTTTTTCCTACCAAATAAACATCTGCTTGCTCTTATTGTAAGCTAACATATAATTTCAGCTAGGCTTTCTGAAATAACGAAAACGACTGCCATTACTGATTTGGGGAGGTACTGGGGGGTAGAGGATTCCAGGATGCGAACCATTGAATAAAGTCGCAGTACACCATTTCCCCCACCTCACCTGACTGTATCTTTAGCAAAAGGCACAAGAATGACATCTTTGTGTTTCTGCAGATCATCCAGTATTCTGGCAGTTGGGCAGGACAGCAAATCTTCACCTTCACCTTGATCACGAAGAACCACCACGTGGTCCTTCACTTTACAACCCTGTCACGTAAAAGACTAAATTTGAGAGGTTCGTTCATTATAGAAACATTCCTTTAAAGACGACTGTATGTTTCTGTTCTTCTTTGCCCCGTCATACCATCCTACTAACACTTTTACACCTTTCTCAGTATCTCAAAAAATAATACTCATACAGAAAAGAGCATGAAACATAAATGTATACCTTAACAAATATCCATGTAACACTATCCACACTAAAAAACAGAATATTGCCAATACTCCAGGATTCCTCTTGGGTCCATTCCCAACCATAATTGCCTCCATCCTTCCCAAAGGATAACCTCTTCCTTGACTTTTATGGTTCTCACTTTCTTGCTTATACCTTTTACCACTTAAGGATGTATTCCTAAACACTACAGTTTAGTTTGTCTCATTTGTATTGTTTTTTTTTTTTGAAATAAATTTATTTATTTATTGGCTGCATTGGGTCTTTGCTGCTGCACACGGGCTTTCTCTAGTTGTGGCGAATGGGGGCTACTCTTCGTTGTGGTGTGCCGGCTTCTCATTGCAGTGGCTTCTCTTGTTGCGGAGCACAGGCTCTATGTGCACGGGCTTCAATAGTTGTGGCACATGGGCTCAGTAGTTGTGGCTCGTGGGCTTTAGTGCTCAGGCTCAGTAGTTGTGGCCCACGGGCTTAGTTGCTCTGCGGCATGTGGGATCTTCCCGGATCAAGGCTCGAACCCATGTCCCCTGAATTGGCAGGCGGATTCTTAACCACCGCGCCACCAGGGAAATCCCATCTCATTTGTTTTAATACTATGTTTTTGTGATTCAACCATGTTACTACATGTAACTAACATTTGCTTTAATGGACAGTATGCCATTGTATGAATAATCACAATTTGCTTATCTATTCTACAGCTGGTGGATGGGTTATTTCCAGTTTGGAACTAGTCCAAGTAGTAGTATTATGAACATTCCTTAACATGTTTCCTGACGCACAAGTGCTCATGTATACCAAATTAAATTACTATCAGCAGTGTATGAGAGTTCTCATTACTCTATGTTCTTGATAACACTTGGTGAGACATTTTAATTGTAGTCATTCTGGTGAGCATGTAGTGGTATCTGTGGTTTTAATTTGCATTTCCCCAATTAAAAATGAGGTTGAGCTCCTTTTCATGTTTACTGAACAACAAGGAACTTTCTGGTGTGAAGTTCCTATTGTCGTTTTCTTATTAATTTGTACAAGTCAAAAAAATCTTAATATGAACCTTTTATGGATATGTGTTGCTAATATCTGGTCCCACCTGTGAGTTTGTCTCCTCAGTTTCAGTTTATTTAATGTAGTTAATGTACTTGAATTTAAAATCTCTCCCTTTATGGTATTACCTTTTAATAGCTTTATAAGTTTTTTATTCTTTTCTGGCTACCCTGCACGGCTTGCGGGATCTTAGCTCCCTGACTAGGGATTGAACCCGCTCCCTCGGCAGTGAGAGCACAAAGTCCTAACCACTGGACTGCCAGGGAATTCCCAGCTTTATTAGCTTTTGTTTCACATATAGGCTTTTTTGGGGGAATAGTTTGGGCTATTTTTTCCCCATTTTGATATCCCAATGTCCCGGTACCTCTTATTGGAAAGTCTATCCTTTGCCCACTGCTCTGTAACGTCACCTCTGTCACAGTAGCTAAGTAGCTTTGAGTACAAAGTACTCAAAGTATCTAAGTAGCTTTGAGTACAGACATTCCTTGGTATCTGTGGGGGATCGGTTCTAGGAGTCCCCATACATACCAAAATCCACAGATTCAACTAACCACAAATTACGTAGTACTGTACATCTTTATTTTTTTAAATTCATGTATAAGTGGACCTACACAGTTCAAACCAGTGTTGTTCAAGGGTTAAATGTATTTCATTCTCTGCTACTGATCCATCTGTTTAATCTTTATCAGTATCACTCTGTCTTAATTAACTAAGACTTAAAATAAATTTTGATACTGAGCAGAGAAAGTACTTCTACCTTTGTGTTCTCTGAGAGTATCTTAGCTATTCTTGGCCCTTTGTATTTCCATAAATATTTCAGGATTAGCTTAGAAAAGTTCCTGATAAAAACCTGTTAGGATTTTTACTGAGATCGCATGGATCTATATAGGTCAGTTTGGTGAACATTTATATCTTTACAATATTGAGTCTGAATCCATGAACATGGTATAAAAATCCATTTTTTAGTTTCATTTTCTCTGAATAATGTTTTATGTTTTCTATATAGAGTTCTTATGTTTTATTTTATTAGATTTATTCCTAGGTACTTATTTTTTAGGCTACTGTAAGTGGTTTCTTTTTATAAATTTCATTTTCTAATCTCATTGGTTTATAGAAATACAACTGATTTTTGTAAATGATTTTTAATAGATCAATCTTAAATTCTTACTAATTCTAATGATTTGTCTGTAGATTCTTCAGGGTTTTCTACATTCACAATTATCATCTGCAAATTATGAGAGCTCTGTTCAATCTCTATAACCTTTTAATATTTCTTTTTCTGTGTTAATATACTGTTCAGGACCTCCAGATCAATTTGAATAGAAGTATGTTGACAATGAGCATCCTTAACATGCTCCCAATTTCAAAGGAAAATTTTTCTACATTTCACTATCAAGTGTAATATTTGCTGTAAGTCTTATATTATCTATCCTTTATTAGATTACATCATGTCCCTTTTATTTCCATTAGTAAGAATTTTAAATTATTGTTTCTGCTTTTTTATCATTCCACTCATTCCCTTCACACACATTAATTCAGAAGTTATACACCCTTCTATGCTTTTAGTGGTTACCCTAGAACTTATTACATGTATCCTCGACTTATCAAAGTCTAATTTGTTAATACACTCCCTAATGCAAGACCTTTTAAACTCCATTTCATCACTCTCCCAACTTATAGGCTATTATTATGGGTTTTATTATTATACACTAAAATGTATAGTATATATCAATTATTTTAAAATTGTCTATATGATTAATGTAATTATACATTTATTAAAAACACACACATAAAGCATTACCACTATTGTTTTACCATTATTGCTTCATACAGCCAATGTTCATTTAGATTCACCAATATATTAATTTCTTTCTTTGGTCTTCATTCCTTCCTGTATCTTGAGAACATCCATTAGTATTTCCTTTTTTAAAAAAAAAAATTTTTATTTATTTATTTTCATTTATTTGGCTGCACCAGGTCTTAGCTGCATCACGTGGGATCTTTCTTGCAGCATGTGGGATATCTTTAGTTGTGACACGTGGGCTCTTAGTTGCGGTATGTGGGATCTAGTTCCCTGACCAAGGATCGAACCCGGGCCCCCTGCATTGGGAGCGTGTAGTCTTAACCACTGGACCTCCAGGGAAGTCCCAGTATTTCCTTTTTAAAGCAGTTTGCTAGCTGCAAATTCTTTCAATTTTTCTTTGCCTAAAAAATCTTTATTTTGCTTTCATTCTCAAAGGATATTTAAGGAAGGCACAGATTTTCTAGATTATTAACTATTTCTTTTGTCATACTGCAGACCTAGTAGAGGGACTTCCCTGGTGGTGCAGTGGTTAAGAATCTGCCTGCCAATGCAGGGGACACGGGTTTGAGTCCTGGTCCGGGAAGATTCCACATGCCATGGAGCAACTACCGAACCTGCACTCTAGAGTCCGCAAGCCACAACTACTGAGCCCACGCGCCTAGAGCCTGTGCTCCGCAACAAGAGAAGCCACCACAATGGGAAGACTGTGCACCACAACAGAGTAGCCCCCGCCTGCCACAACTAGAGGAAGCCCATGCATAGCAACGAAGACCCAACACAGCCAAAAACAAACAAATAAATAAATAAATTTATAAAAACAAAACAAAACAAACAAAAAAGACCTAGTGGACTATACCTTGGCTTCCATTGCTATTGCTGAGATGTGAACTCTAATTATTGATTTTTTGAAGAGATTCTATACTTTTTCCCTCTGGTTGCTTTAAAAATGCTCTTTTTGTTTTCCGCAGTTTCATTATGATAGGTATGGGTATGATTTTTTTTTTCTGAAAGACATTCTTTTTTTAAACTAAAAAATTTTTTTTCTTCCAGTTTATTGAGATATAATTGACCTACAGCACTGTAGAAGTTTAAGGAATACAGCATAATGATTTGATTTACATACATTATTAAGTTATTATCGCAATAAGCTTAGTGAACATCCATCATCTCATATAGGTACAGAATTAAAGAAATAGAAGATTTTTTTCTCTTGGGACAAGAACTCTTAGGATTCACTCTCTTAACATTTATATATAACAGTTACATTTATCATGTTGTATATTACAGGATTTCTTATATTATTGGGAGTCAATGAAATTCTTGAATCTATAAATTAATATCTCTCAATAATTCTGAAATATCTTAGCCATTATCTCTTCAAATTTTGCCTCTGATCCATTCTTTTTCTCTTCTAAGGGGAAACCCCATTAAAAACTTAGACCTTCTCACACAAAAACACAAATACTGTATGATTCCACAATAGAGGTAGTCAAATTCATAGAGACAAAGTAGAGTGGTGGTTGCCAGGAGGCAATGGGAATTGTTCATTAGGTAGAGAGTTTCAGCTTTGCAAGAGGAAAGAGTTCTGGAGATGGGCTGCACAACAGGAATATATTTAACATTACTGAACTGTATGCTTAAAAAATGATGATGGGGACTTCCCTGGTGGTGCAGTGGTTAATAATCCGCCTGCCAGTGCAGGGGACATGTGTTCGAGCCCTGCTCCGGGAAGATCCCACATGCCACGGAACAACTAAGCGCGTGCGTCACAACTCCTGAGCCTGTGCTCTAGAGCCCGTGAGCCACAACTACTGAGCCCACGTGCCACAACTACTGAAGCCCGCGAGCCTAGAGCCCATGCTCTGCAACAAGAGAAGCCACCGCATTGAGAAACCCATGTACCACAACAAAGAGTAGCCCCCGCTCACTGCAACTAGAGAAAGCCCGTGCACAGCAACGGAGGCCCAATGCAACCAAAAAAAAAAAAAAAAAGGCAAATTTATGTTATGTTTACTTTACAGTTAAAAAATATTAGACATGTACTCTCTAGGTCTCTTACTTTCTTTTATATTTCTCATAATTTTGTCTGTCTGTGCTTCATTCTGGATAGTTTCTTCTGACTTTTATTTTTCATTTTACTAATTTTTCAGCTATAACTAAGTTGCTGTTAAATTTGCCACTGATCTTAAATTTGTTATTACGTTTTTCAGTAGTAGCATTTCTATTTGTTTTTATTTAAACTCTGTCACTTTAAAAAAATATATATTTATTTATTTATTTGGCTGCGCTGGGTCTTAGTTGTGGCATGTGGAATCTTTTCAGTTGCTGCATGCGGGATCTTTAGTTGCATGCATGTGAACTCTTAGTTGTGGCATGTGGGATCTAGTTCCCTGACCAGGGATCAAACCCAGGCCCCCTGCATTGGGAGCATGGAGTCTTAGCTACTGGACCACCAGGGAAGTCCTTCTTTGTCACTTTTTATAGTTTATAATTCCCTGTCAAAAATTTCTGAACTTGGCTTCTATCAACTTAAACTAGTAATCTTACTATGTGTCAATAATTCCAATATGTGAGTTCTCTGTCATTTATTTTTGTTGTCTAAGTTCTGCTGTTCCCATTCTTGGTAACTTATTTTCATCTATGTCAGGTTATCTTTGTATGCTGAATATTTTGTTTAAAAATTTTTTTGTATAAATAATTTGAGGTATAGAATAATGTTCTCTTTCTTCAAAGAGGATGTTTATTGCTTTTGCCAGATGTCTGGGGACCATGGCAATCCAGGATTACCTTAACCCAAGTTCAGGGCCTGAATTTCTTAGGCTACCCAAATAAATCAAAACCAGGTTGCTATTCAATCAAGGGAAGGTTTGCTTCTCGTTTCCTCTTATTTTCTTTGGGATACCAACACAAAGTGTAGGGCTGGGGATGTTATTCATTAATGTCCCCATTCTTGGCATCCTAACTACTGGACCTGATAGGCACCAAAAGCTCAGCCCAGACTCTCAGCTGTCTCTTTCAGTTTGGTCATCACCTCCAGGACAAAAATGGCCCTAAGTGCTGGCTCACTTCTTTGGGTTCCCATCATCTCTTATATCTTAACACTAATTCCCCATTAGCTCTTTGATGCTTTTAATATAATCTTTACAGTTATATTTCATACTTCTTTTTTTAGTTACCTTTTGATGGGAGGATTAGTCTGAATTACTTAGTCTGCCATTACTGGAAATATAACTCACCAAATGAGCTATTCATATTTCACTTAGTCTAAGAAATCACTTTAATCAATTTCCATGATGTTGCACACCAGACTTAAAATACAATTTAGCTGCTATTTATTCCTGAATCCTCTCACAATGAATGGAATATCAGTAGTCAATACAAGCAGTAAATAGACAACAAAAAGCCAAAGAGATACAACTCTTAGAAATATTGTTCAAAGTGATATAAATGTGACAGTTAAAAGAGAAGCTTGACCATAAAGAAATGCAATGACTAAATCATGTTACTGCAAAAACATAACAATAATCATGAATTAATGCAATTATCTTGGGCCTATCAAAGCAAACCCCATTTTGCTTAAAGTCTCATGCCCCATTTAAATAGCTTTGTGTGAAAAGCATTATCTAAAACTTTAAACATGAACATGAACATTATAAGGGTAACCTATTTATTACTTCACCAATAAAATTTCTGACTAATCAAAACTGCTAATTGGATCGTAAATATAACAAATTTCTTAATCCAGTTTAAATTTCATGATCCATCATTTTAATAACATCTATGGCTAATACTCCAAATTCCTTGCCCCTAAATTTCATTATACTCATCAGGATGAGCTCAAATACCTACTTTCTCTATGCCTGCACTCAAGCAGCTAAGGACTGATGGAGAGAGTGATATAAAAAGGCATGTTGGATTTCACTGTAAATTCATGATCACCAATCTCCAAAGGGCTTCCAAACTGCCTCATAACCTACAAGATTTCTTTGGAAAATTCACTCTCCTGGTTTCCAAAAAGACTATTTCAAACCTTTGGTACTTCTTTCAAACCTTGGACCCTTCTCTCTTCCCCCTCATTCTTTTTTTTTTTTAATAAAGTATTCTTTTATTTTTTTAGATTTATTTATTATTTATTTATTTATTTGTATTTGTATTTTTTGGCTGCCTTGGGTCTTAGTTGCTGCACTTGGGATCTTCACTGTGGTGCGCAGGCTTCTCTCTAGTTATGGCGTGTGAGTTTTCTCTCTCTAGTTGTGGTGCGCGGGCTCCAGGGCATGTGGGCTCTGTAGTTTGCGGCACGCAGGCTCTAGTTGAGGTGCGTGAGCTCAGTAGTTGTGGCACGTGGGCTTAGCTGCCCTGCAGCATGTGGGTTCTTAGTTCCCTGACCAGGGATCGAACCCGCCTCCCCTGCATTGTAAGGTGGATTCTTTACCACTGGACCACCAGGGAAGTCCCTTCCCCCTCATTCTTAGCAGATGACTTTACCTTCTACTTTACAGAGAACAGAAAAGATAATAGGTTAGAACAACTTATCATCCAAATGACAAAAACACAATTTTACTATTATCTGCAACCATCCTACTCTTCTCTCCTGTTATAATAGAGGGGCTGCCCTTCCTCCTCTCTAAACAAATACTGCCATATGTGCTTAAAATTGCACCTTATCCTGCCTCCTCATAAACCTTGTACTATCAATCTCTCCTCCTCAACTGGATCCTTCTTACTGACTTTTTAAAATGTCTCTCCTACAGTCTCTTCAATAAGTGGTGCTGGGAAAACTGGACAGCTACATGTGAAAGAATGAATTTAGGACATTCTCTAACACCATACACAAAAATACACTCAAAATGGATTAAAAACCTACATGTAAGGCCAGATACTATAAAACTCTTAGAGGAAAACATACGCAGAACACTCCCTAACATAAATAGCAGCAATATCTTTTTTGATCTACCTCCTAGAGTAATGAAAATAAAAACAAAAATAAACAAATGGGACCTAATTAAACTTAAAAGCTTTTGCACAGCAAAGGAAGCTACAAACAAAATGAAAAGACAACCCACAGAATGGGAGAAAATATTTGCAAATGACGAGACCGACAAGGGACTAATCTCCCAAATATACAAACAGCTCATGCAGCTCAATATCAAAAAAAGCAAACAACCCAACCAAAAAGTGGGCAGAAGTGTACACACTGCTGTATTTAAAACAGATAACCAACAACAAGGTCCTAATGTATAGCACAGGGAACTATATTCAATATCCTGTGACAAACCATAATGGAAAAGAATATTAAAAAAGTATGCATATATGTGTATAACTGAGTCACTTTGCTGTAGAGCAGAGATTGGTACAACATTGTAAATCAACTATACTTCAATTAAAAAAAAACGAAAGAAAGTAAAAATAAAATAGACAACCAACAAGAACCTACTGTATAGCACAGGGAACTGTGCTCAATATTCTGTAATAACCTAAATGGGAAAATAATTTGAAAAAGAATGGAAAAAATAAAAATATTTTTAAAAAAAAGAAAAAAACGGGTGGAAGATCTAAATAGACCTTTCTCCAAAAAAGACATACAGATGGCCAAAAAGCACATGAAAAGATGCTCAACATCACTAATTATTAGAGAAACACAAATCAAAACTACAATGAGGTATTACCTCACACGGGTCAGAATGCCCATCCTCAAAAAATCTACACACAATAAATGCTGGAGAGGGTGTGGAGAAAAGAGAACCCTCCTACACTGTTGGTGGCAATGTAAATTGGTACAACCATTATGGAGAGCAGTATGGAGGTTCCTTAAAAAACTAAATATAGAACTACCATATGACCCAGCAATCCCACTCGTGGGCATATACCCAGAGAAAAGCATAATTCGAAAAGATTACATGCACCCCAATGTTCATTGCAGCACTATTTACAATAGCCAAGACATGGAAGCAACCTAAATGTCCATCAAAAGACGAATGGATAAAGAAGATGTGGAATATTACTCAGCCATAAAAAAGAAGATAATGCCATTTGCAGCAACATAGATGGACCTAGAGATTGTCACACTGAGTGAAGTAAGTCAGACAGAGAAAGACAAATATCATATGATATTGCTTATAAGTTGAATCTAAAAAAATGGTATAAATGAACTTATTTACAAAACAGAAATAGAGTCACAGATGTAGAAAACGGATATTGGGACTGACATATACACACTACTATATATAAAATAGATAACTAATAAGGACCTACTGTATAGCACAGGGAACTCTATTCAATACTCTGTAATGGGACTTTCCTGGTGGTCCAGTGGTTAAGATCCTGTGCTCCCAATGCAGGGGGCCTGTGTTCTACCCCTGGTCAGGGAGCTAGACCTCACATGCTGCAACAAAGATCCTGCATGCCACAACTAAAAGATCCCACATGCGGCAACGAAGATCCTGTGTGCTAAGACCCAGCACAGCCAAATAAATAAATATTAAAAAAACAAAACTCTGTAATGACCTACATGAGAAAAGAATCTAAAAAAGAGCAGATACATGTATATGCATAACTGATTCACTTTGCTATACACCTGAAACTAACACAACATTGTAAATCAACTATACTCCAATAAAAAATTTTTTTAAAAGACAGAAACAATAAATATCCATAACCTAATTATTGATCCATCTTCTCCCCTTCTCAAATTTCCCAAAAGAGTTGTTAATCACACTGTTTCCATTTGCTTTTCTTCTACTCACTCCTCAACCCATACTAATCTGGCTTCTGAATCTAGCACTCCATCAAAACAGTTCTTCGCACTTAAGAATTCCAGGTCACCAAAGCCAAAAGACACATTTCTTTCATTATTTTATTTGACCTCTTAGCAATAATTGGCATCGTGGACACTCTCTCCATCTTCAAATACTGCTCCCTTGACTTTCATGACAACATTCTTGGTTTACTCTGTCCCCTCCTGATCATTCTCCTTTGCAGGATCATGCTTCTCTATCCAACCAATAAATGTTGGAGTTTCTCTAGGCTCTGTTGTAGACCCTCTGCTCTTATGCTCACCTATACCTGCTGGCTTCAATTATCACTTATTTGCAAGACTTAGAAATTATTATCTATAGCCTAGCCACTCTCTAAGCACCAAAACCCACGTATCTAACACTCTTTGCCTGGTTATCTCATAAAGTACCTCAAACTCAAAATGTCTAAACCAGAACTCATGAGCTCCTCTCCAGACCTGATTCCTCTGTTGTTTTCCTCCTCAGTGAATAGCACCACCATCTATCCAGTAGCAGAAGCAAGAAACTGAGTCATCCTTGACTCCTCCAATCCCCTCTGTGAAATAATCCAATAGGTCAATTCAGTTTTACTTCCTAAATACTGAATTCATCCATTTCTCTTTGTCTCCACTGCCCTAGTCCAAGTCACCGTCATCTCCCTAAGACTACTCTGATAGTTCCCCTTGTACCTGACTCCACTGACTATTCCCTAAGCCGTTCTCCACACACAATTGATATTTTCAAAATCTGAAATAAAGAAGAAACTAAAGCACAGCCTAGGAGGTCCCGCCCCTGCATGGCTGGCACCTGCTGACCTCTCCAGCCCCGTCTTCAGCCATGCATGTTTTTTACAACAGGCACAGTTTCTTTCAGTCTCATTTACCCACTGTGTTCCTTTTGGCCTTGCTGTTCTGACCAAAGGGCTCTTTCCCTTCCTCTTTGCCTCACATTCTCCTACCCACCCTTCAGATCTCTGTGCCAACTCCTTACGGAGGGAGGCTTTCCCTGATTTCAACGTCCAGATCAAACCAGCCTATTACAGAAATTCTTCAAACATTCCTTTGCCTGCTTTTCCCCCCCTTTTGACATTATTGCCTGAACTGTAAGCTCCATGGAGGCAGAAACTACCCAGTTTTACACACTACTCTCTGCCTTGCACAGTCTGCGACACAACTTTGGCACTTCATAAATATTTACTGTATGGATGATGATGACGAAGACCTGAAGCTTCCTTTCGTCCATTCACGAAACTTAATTACATAACATTTCCAAGAATGTGAGTGATCAAGGACTCTAACCTAGAGCAATACTCATATATTCCACCAAGATACATGTGCAAGGATGTTCACTGCAACACTGTAATATTATTAATCTGGAAACAACCTAAATGTTCATCAATAGGAGACTGGTTCAATAAATTGTGAAATATGCACAGCTTGGAATATTACACAGCAGTTAATATTACACAGAATGGTCACCTAATTATATTATTGAGTGAAAAAGGCAAACTAAAGAATAACATGAATAGTCTGATCCTATTTCCAGAATGAAAAACAACATATAGTTTGTGCCTGAAACGTATAAAACAAGGTCTGAAAGGAACCTCTAAGAAGAGATGTAGAATGAGGGAGTGGTGTGAAGAGAGATTTCTACTTTTTACTATACTTACCTATGCATTGCTTTAAGTCTCTTCTACATGAATGTATATTTACATTTTAAAAACAATAAAAGAGGAAAAGACTTAAATACAAAGTGTTAGTGAATGCTGTAATTACAAAAGGGCATCATTCAAAATTTACCTTTGTAAGCTGAGTGGGGTCAAACCGAAGAACCTTTTGGTTACAGCAGGGATAGATTCCAGTGCCAACAGAACTTAGCGAACTTCCTGCAGTAGGATAAATCACTGTTTCTGAGTGATATTGACAATGTGAAAACTCTATACACAGAAAAGCCTGAATAAAAGAAATACGTAAAATCAAGTATTATTCCCACAATGAAATTATACATCTCAAAAATACTTCACTCAAGACCACATACTGTATGTTCCATCACATAAAACACAAGAGACACAAGGCAGATTTGTGGTTGCCTGGTGTTAAAAGTGAGACAGGGTTGGGGAATGGCAGCAAATGGACATGAGGGATCTTTCTGGGGTGATGGAAATGTACTAAAGTTAGATGGTGGTGATGGTTGCACAACTCTGTAAATTTATTAAAAATCAGTAAATTGTACACTTAAAGTGAGTGATTTTTATGGCACGTAATTATACCTCAATACAGCTATTAAAAAACAAAATCAAAAACACTAAGTTCAGATGAGTTAAATTGATCCTGATGTACATCTGATTTTATAATTGGTCAATCACATAAGAGGTTTTCCAATGGAAAAAATTAAATAAAAATTTGCCTCACTTATTCTTTTTTTTTTTTTCTCACTTATTCTTTGACATATTTTTTTAAGGTAAATACTTAGCATCAGTATTAGTGACAACTATGGAGTAACCTTGAATCACTGGTGAAAATCTTATCGAAGTTTAATTGTAAAATTAATAGTCATGTTTCAGATACATTTATAAGTTGGTAAGATAATTTAAAGAAAATAAAAAGATCCTGAACACAAAAGCAAGAAAGGATAGTCTATAATTCAGAATTCTTAGTTGTTAGTTCCAATTATGATTTTCAAATAATAGATTTTAATTAAAATTTTCTGCATCTGATAAAAGCTATAAGGTGTACACTCATACAAAGTATTTTGCATACAAACTATTTTATGAGTTTATGAACTCTCCATAGTAAAATATTAAGTATTATAAATCAAGACAATTTCCTATGAAGAAGAGAAAAAAATCCTTCAAATTTTCTGCATTCTGACATGCTAAACAAGTCAGGTTTTAGAAGCCTGATATCCTTGATTATAAGCGACACTCCATTGTGGGGAGGACCACTACACAGCTATTAAGTTAAAAAAAACAACAACACACCAAAAAACCAACATGACAATATCAAGTGCTAGTGAAGATGTTGGGTAACTGGAACTCCCATACATAGCTAGAAGGAATGCAAAGTGGTTCAGGGACTTTGAGAAACTGTTAGGCATGGTAAATGTTAAGCTTACATTTACCATCAATCCAGCGATCCTACTTCTAGGTAACTACCCGAGAGAAACATATTCACATGAAAGCCTGTAAGGGAATGTTTATAGATGCTTTCTTCATAATGGCCCCAAACTAGAAACACCTACAGTCCTTTGCTGGTAAGTGAATAAACATACTGGGATATATTCATATGATGGACTACTACCTAAGGCTAAAAAGGAACAAATTGATAGATACAAAAATGTGAATAAATTTCAAATGCATTTTCCTAAGTAAAAGAAGCTAGACTCAAAAAGCTAAAACTGGGCTTCCCTGGTGGCGCAGTGGTTGAGAGTCCGCCTGCCCATGCAGGGGACACGGGTTCGTGCCCCGGTCCGGGAAGATCCCACATGCCGTGGAGCTGCTGGGCTCGTGAGCCATGGCCGCTGAGCCTGCGCGTCCGGAGCCTGTGCTCCGCAACGGGAGAGGCCACAACAGTGAGAGGCCCGCGTACCGCAAAAAAAAAAAAAAAAAGCTAAAACTGTATGATTCTATTTATATGACACTCTGGAAAAGCCAAAACTATAGAGACAGTAAACAGAACAGTGGTTGTCAGAGCCTGGGGTGGAAGAAGGAATTGACTAAAAACGGGCACGAGGGAATTTTTTAGGCTGACAGAAGTGGTCTATGCTTTGATTGTGATGGTAGTTACATGACTGTATGAGTTTGTCAAACCTCACAAAAGGATAAATTTTACTGTATGTAAATTATACTTTAATCAATCAAGATTTTAAAAATTGTGGGGACATAGGGAGTCCACTGCTCTTCCTTCCTTCTACTGAAAATAATTACCCAAGTGAGAGAGGAAAAGAACTGGGGGCTGGGAGACCTGAGGGATTCAAAAAAATTTTATGTAGAACACTCTGGATTTATACATAAGACTAATCTGGAATGACTGCAACCAATAAAGATCTATTTATTCTAGAAAAGGATTTATTATAGGTACCTTCAAATAGCAAGCTTTCTTGTGCTTTTATGATAGACTTCATTTAGAAGAAAATGAACAAAACCTTTCTGGTAACACAATTATTTTAACAAGAAGGGCATATCTCATTAGTATCCTATCTGCAAGGGTGTTTCTGAATTTCTAAAGAAATTTATGGACTAACAGAGAAACAGTTTGGCTGGAAATAATGAAAGGCAGTGAGAATTCTGTTATCTTTTTTCCATTGAAAAAAATGGATTTGATCACTTAAAACCTGTTGGTTTTATAAAAATTCATCAAGTCATTGATTGTTTCAGCAATGGAAATAAAATAGAGGAAGAACCATAGTATGAGAAATGAAGTCAGATGCAAGCAATGTTTAATAGCACCATCGTTTTGACACTAGTTTCTTAAAAAGATGTCAGATATTGTACAAACACACCCTAATTAAACAGCATATATCAAAAGAGCCTGCTCTCAATGTTTGCAGAGCAGGATATTAAAAAAAGACAAAACTCACCTGATAACATCTTGAACAAGTTAGCCAGTTGACTGTTCCCCACAAGCGCCAATATACATCTCTCCAAGATTTTAATTCTTCAGAAAGACTATTCAAATACTCATGAACATCCCAAGTCTTATCTCTGGGGAAAAGAGCTTCAGTTGTTATATTATTTTACACTCAAGCAATATAAACAATTTAGTTCAAACAAATATTTTAAAATTTGTGACATAGTTCCAAGAACGTTCCCCAAAAGATGGCTGTGGAATGGACTACATTGAATGGTAGGTAAAATTTCATTTGGGAGTTTGTTTATTCTTTTTTTTTCCTGTGGACAACAGAAAAAGTTATGACAGACTGAATGCCAAATTATTTTACTACGCTAGATAAAGCGTTATAAATTAAATATAGTTTGAGCAGGCTAACAGTTGGAACTTAGGCTTAGGTTGCTAAATGGAACCTTTTATTCTATTTGTACATACTATAAAATAATTATTAAATATTGGTGATTCTAAACATTCCATTAATGTATTAGTTCTTTATATTATTTTCACAAGGCATTTTCTAGTAGTTGAGTAATAAATTAATGAAGAATCAGGTCTTGGTAATAACACATTTGTAAGTTATGTGATATAAACTTATAAAAAAACAGGCAAGGCTTATAACTCCATTTGCTATGGTCATATGTAACAGGTTCCTATTTTTGTCTAAGTCCCCAATCTTTTTGAACTTTTGTTAGTTTTGTCCTTAGTTCAATAAATAACAAAATGCCATCATGTTATTAGAAATTACATCTGTTTTAGGTTAAAGACATTTTTGAAAAATGTCATCCACAACTGATTTGCAGGAAAATACTTTGAATAAAACAACAAAACTGGATGTCGAAGTTAATATCCATTTATTCACATAGTAATATTAATACTTATTGCTGTCAAAATGGAAGTAATTTTCAAAACGTAAATCAAGTCTCAAGATAAAAAAGTATAAAATTTGATAAAGGAGGCAAGGATATACAATGGAGAAAAGATAGTCTCTTCAATAAGTGGTGCTGGGAAAACTGGACAGCTACATGTAAAAGAATGAAATTAGAACACTCCCTAACACCATACACAAAAATAAACTCAAAATGGATTAAAGACCTAAATGTAAGGCCAGACACTATAAAATTCTTAGAGGAAAGCATAGGAAGAACACTCTTTGACATAAATCACAGCGAGATCTTTTTTGATCCACCTCCTAGAGTAATGGAAATAAAAACAAAAAGAAACAAATGGGACCTAATGAAACTTCAAAACTTTTGCAAAGCAAAGGAAACCATAAACAAGACGAAAAGACAACCCTCAGAATGGGAGAAAATATTTGCAAACGAATCAACGGACAAAGGATTAATCTCCAAAATATATAAACAGCTCATGCAGCTCAATATTAAAAAAGCAAACAACCCAATCCAAAAATGGGTAGAAGACCTAAATAGACATTTCTCCAAAGGAGACATACAGATTGCCAAAAAGCACATGAAAAGCTGCTCAACATCACTAATTATTAGAGAAATGCAAATCAAAACTACAATGAGGTATCACCTCACACCATTTAGAATGGGCATCATCAGAAAATCTACAAACAACAAATGCTGGAGAGGGTGTGGAGAAAAGGGAACCCGCTTGCACTGTTGGTGGGAATGTAAATTGATACAGCCACTATGGAGAACAGTATGCAGGTTCCTTTAAAAACTAAAAATAGAATTACCATATGATCCAGCAATCCCACTACTGGGCATATACCCAGAGAAAACCATAATTCCAAAAGACACATGCACCCCAATGTTCATTGCAGCACTACTGACAATAGCCAGGTCATGGAAGCAACCTAAATGCCCATCGACAGACAAATGGATAAAGAAGATGTGGTACATATATACAATGGAATATTACTCAGCCATAAAAAGGAACGAAATTAGGTCATTTGTAGAGACGTGGATGGATCTAGAAACTGTCACACAGAGTGAAGTCAGTCAGGAAGAGAAAAACAAATATCGTATATTAACGCATGTATGTGGAACCTAGAAAAATGGTACAGATGAACCGGTTTGCAGGGCAGAAGTTGAGACACAGATGTAGAGAACAAACGTATGCACACCAAGGGGAGAAAGCCGCGGGGAGGGTGGGGATGGTGGTATGATGAATTGGGCGATTGGGATTAACATGTACACTGATGTGTATAAAATTGATGACGAATAAGAACCTGCTGTATTAAAAAAAATCCCAAGTGCTTATAGTAACTAATGTATATTCCCTTTATTATATGGAGAGAAAAATGAAATATTTTAATGTTGACTGTGCTATTATTAACACTAGGGTCAAATGTCATGTGTTTCTCTGAGTTTCTGTTTTAATGTTTAAAATATGAAATCTAACATTTGTAGGGTTTTTTCTTTAGTAAAAGTACTGTACATTTTTAATACAGGAAAAAAAGCAAACGAAAATCATCCATAATACTATCACTCAAAGGTAAAACCACAGTTAACATTTTAGTGAACATGTTTCTAGTTCTGTTTTATAACCTGTTTTTTTCTTATTTAATTTACCACTAACAATTTTCTGTGTGAGTATATATTCTTTTACATTCTCAAAGGCTGCACATTAAGAATTGATTAGATGTTTTATATAGATATACTATTTTACGGATATATCTTAGTTCACTTAATCATTTGAGTGTTTTTTTTACTTTTTCTTATTTATATAGAGCAATAAATGTCCTTATTAAGTGCTTTCACAAATCAACATTACCTCTCTGAATAAATTCCTAGCAGTAGGATACTGTCAGAGAATATACATATATATTTTGAAGTTTTTGTTATCCTGAGACATTATACCGATTTATAACACTCTCTCCCTACTCCCCAACTCAGGATGAGAACCAGTTTTGAACTTAAAGGGGAATTAAAAAGGACGATGCATTAATGGAATACTGACAAAGCATGAAGAATAAATTACAAAAAATCCAATTTTAAAGACAATTTGCGTCACTCACCAAAATTTATCTGAAAGTAAATTTGGTTGTCTTCTCAAAAACACTTATATAATAGATAACTAAAATCTGTTAGTGAAAAGAAATCATTTTAATGGCACTGATCAGAATATCTTTCAAGATAAAATAAAGCTTTTACAACAATTTTGTTTTGAAAGTAGCATCTTTCTAAATCAAAGTTGGATCATTGCAGAAAAGATATTATCCTATTCCTTATAAAAGTAGTTTTGCTTTTAATAAATACACTATTAATTCACATTTAAAAAGCTGTATTTTATTTTCACTACACCTTATATGAATGTAGATAATATTTCCATGTTGATCCACATTGATTTTTCCAGGAATGCACGGAATTCTTCTTTCTGTTTCTTTTGTTAAAAGTTTCTTACACAAACAGCATCTATAACACAAAGATACAATCAAAAAAAACAAACAACCCGATTAAAAAATGGGCAGAGGAACTGAACTGACATTTTTCCAAAGAGGAAATACAGATGGCCAAAAGGCACATGAAAAGATGTTCAACATCTAATCATCAGGGAAATGAAAATCATGACCACGATGAGATATCACCTCACATCCATCAGAATGGATATCATCAAAAAGAACATAAATAACAAATGTTGGCAAGGATGTGGAGAAAAGGGAACCCCTGTACATTGTTAGTGGGAATGTAAATTGGTGCTGCCACTGTGGAAACAGTATGGAGGTTTCTCAAAAAACTAAAAATAGAACTACCATATGACCCAGCAATTCCACTCCTGGGTATATATCAAAAAAAAAAACAAAAAACCAAAAAACTAATTTAAAAAGATACATGCACCTCCCAATGTTCATAGCAGCATTATTTGTAATAGCCAAGATACGTAAGCAACCTAAGTTCCATCAACAGATGAATGGATAAAGAAGATGTGGTGTACACACACACACACACACACACACACACACACACACACACACACACACACACACAGGAATATTACTCAGCCATAAAAAATGAAATTTTGTCATTTGCAGCAACATACATAGACTTGGAGGGCATCATGCTAAGTGAAATAAGTCAGACAGAGAAAGACAAATGCTATATGTTATCACTCATATGTGGAATCTAAAAAATACAACAAACTAGTGAATATAACAAAAAGGAAGCAGACTCACAGATACAGAGAACAGACTAGTGGTTACCAGTGGGGAAAGGGTAGGGAGGGGCAAAATAGAGGTGGGGGAGTGGGAGATACAAACTATTGGGTATAAGATAGGCTCAAGGATGTATTGTACAACACAAGGAATATAGCCAATATTGTGTAATAACTGTAAATGGAAAGTAAACTTTAAAAATTGTATAAAAAATTTGGGACTTCCCTGGTGGTCCAGTGGGTAAGACTTCACGCTCCCAATGCAGGGGACCCAGGTTCGATCCCTGGTCAGAGAACTAGATCCCGCATGCATGCCACAACTAAGAGTTCACATGCCGCAACTGAAGAAGTCTGCATGCCACAACTAAAGGATCCCTCATGCTGCAACTAAAGATCCTGTGTGCCACAACTAAGACTGGGTGCAGCCAAAATAAATAAATAAATATTTAAAAAGTAAAAATTGTATTAAAATTTTAAAAATTAAAAAACAACAAAAAAAAGATACAAAAACATCCAAGAAGAAAATTTCAAATGTAGTAAAATTAAAGAATTTAGCTGCATTATATAGCATACCAAAGAAAAACATATCACTGTACCTGTATAATGTTGCTGCATTATTCTGAGAATCTGGATTCAAGTATTCTGGATCAAACAGTCTCTCAATCTTCTTACAAAAAAGTTTACTATTAAGAACAAATGACCAACAAATTAATTTTTTATATCTACTTTATTAAAGTTACTTGATAGTGATGAAAATAAACACTGACCTATCTGCACATGTAGAAAATAAGACTAATAAATCCTTAGAGAGCCCTTCCTTGGGAATTTATAATAAATATTTAGTGTTCTAAGTAAATAAACCTACTAATGAGAACTGCCTGATCAAGAATCCATTTTCACAAGAAAAATGAGACAGATGGATATCTACCCCTCTTTCAGTCCTTTGTTAAGGAATATTCAAGACCGAGGATTTTGGAAATTTAACAATCCTGGGTCTATCAATAATTTGGTATGTGCTCTTTGGCAACTTAACATCTTTGAACCTTACTTTCTCCCTCTATGAAATGGGGCTAGTAATTTCAAATGCATAAGATTTTATGAGGGTTAAATGAGATAGTCTTTTAAAGAGTGCCAGACAGTATTAAACATTCAATAAATGTTAATACTTTATTACTATGCATAATATAATAATGTTCTGCATGAACTTTAAGTCTTCTAAGTATGTCATTAATTCCAAGTGTACACCCTGACTGTCTCCATTTTCTCTCAAGTAATGACTGCTATTAAAGGCCAATCTGGATTTAGGATCCTGATTCCATTTTCAAGTATTTAGCTCTTGGATAATTCCCCTGTGTCTCATTCCCCTTAAGGACTAAACTCTTAGATAATTCCCTGCACTATCAATTTCTCCCACTATAAGGAATCATCCTGATCAGCATATATAAATATAATCTAGTATCTCCCTTCTTAAAAAAAAATCATTTCTTGAGCCTACCTATCTATAATAGCTACTGCTGAATTTTTCTGCAATCATTCAGAGCAAAACATCTGGAAAAAAGTTGTTTAAATCCAACTGGCCACATTTCTGTTCTCATCTTACCCTACAGGGTAGCAGCATTCCACACATTTGACCACTTAATCACTTCCTCCTTTTTGAAATCCTCTTTCCTTTTGCCTTCCCTTTGACCCCCTAGCTCCTCCTTCTCAGGCTCCTCACTGGCTCCTCCCTTGTTGAACCTCCAAATGTTGGACAGTCTTTATCAATACTCTCTTGCTAACAATTAGAAAATAAAATAAATAAAAACAGCTTTTACAATAGCACCAAAAAATTCAAATGCCTAGGAATAAATTTAGTTAAAAAAGGAAAAGTATCTCTCACTAAAAACTAAAAAACATTGCTAAAATAAGTGGAGGGTTATACCGTGTTCATGAACTGAAAGACTCCATATTATTAAGATGTCTCTTTCCAAATCTACAGGTTGAGTATTAACCCTCAAATCTGCAGGGTTGTGTGTGTGTATGAGAGGGAAAGAAGAGAAAATGGGCAGGCTGATTATAAAATTCATATGGAAATGCAAAGTATACAAAATGACCAAGACAGGGCTTCCCTGGTGGTGCAGTGGATGAGAGTCCGCCTGCTGATGCGGGGGACACGGGTTCGTGCCCTGGTCTGGGAAGATCCCACATCCCGCGGAGCGGCTAGGCCCCTGAGCCATGGCCGCTGAGCCTGTGCGTCCAGAGCCTGTGCTCCGCAAGGGGAGAGGCCACAACAGTGACAAGTCCGTGTACCGCCAAAAAAAAAAAAAAAAATGAGCAAGACATCAATCTTGAAGGAAGGCAAAGCTGGAGAATTCAGATTACTAGATACCAAAAAACATTAGAAACCTACTGTACTTAAGACAGTGTGCTACTGATAAAAGTACAGACAAAGAAATGAACAGAACAAAATGGAGAATTCAGAAAGAGACCTCACACGTATAGTCTCCTGATTTACAGTAAAGGTGCCACTGCAATTCAGGGGACAGCATATGGTATTGCTAGGAAATCTCATTCACTTCCATGGTTTCAAACCTCACCTACTCTTATATTTCTATTTTAAGCCCTGACCTCTGACCTAAACTTCAGACTTACATATCCAACTATCTCCTTGCCATCCTACCTGTGTGTCCAAGAAGTATATTAAATATATTAAATAATCTTAACAAGACCCCAACCCATCTCCTGATTCCCCTCACCCCAGTCATTGCCCTCTCTATTAATGAAACTAGCACACTTAGTTGCTCAACCTTAAAACCTAGTAATTATCCTGAAATACTTTCTCTCTTCCCACATCATTCCATTTGAAAATCTGTCAGATCTTTCTATTAACATATTCTGAATCCATCTACTTCCTTCAAGCTCCCCTGCCTCCACTCTAGTCCAAAGCCTTTCATCTCTCACTAGACTGCTGCACTAGACTTCTAACAGGTCTTGCTTCTTATATTCTTATAGTCTATTCTCCACACAGAATAGACCGAGCTCTTAAAAACAAATCAGATCATGCTGCTCCTCTGCTTCCATTCCACCTAGAATAAAGTATACACTCCTTGCTATGACTTAAACAGCCCCTAAGTGCTGCTGACCTCACCTCATATCACTCTTCCCCTTTATACTAAGGCCTGTCTTAATAATTTTTAACATAATTCACCACCACAATCTGCTTATATGTGTCTTATTCAGAGTAACCAATTTAATTACTAATTTTTACCTGAGCCACTGGCTCAGGATATATTTTACTTCATTTAAAATAAAATGGAGGGCTTCCCTGGTGGCGCAGTGGTTGAGAGTCCACCTGCCGATGCCGGGGACGTGGGTTCGTGCCCCGGTCCGGGAAGATCCCACATGCCGTGGAGCGGCTAGGCCCGTGAGCCATGGCTGCTGAGCCTGCGCGTCCGGAGCCTGTGCTCCACAACGGGAGAGGCCACAACAGTGAGAGGCCCGCATACCGCAAAAAAAAAAAAAAAAGAATAAAATGGAAATAGATTTCTAAATATATTCTAAATATAGAATTTTTACTAAAATGAAATAGAAATAATACATTTCTTCTAATAGGAACATTACTTTTAAAATTAAATTTAGGGACTTCCCTGGTGATCCAATGTTAAGACTCTGTGCTTCCATTGCAGGGGGTGCAGGTTCAATCCATGGTCAGGGGACTAAGACCCACATGCCGTGCGGTGCCACCAAAAGTTATAAAAAATAAATAAATTAAATTAAAATTTAAAAATTACCTCCTAAACTTATCTTTCTTGTCCTTTAAATCATCAATTTCACTGTGTGTGAACAGATCAGCTATACGTGTAAGAAGATTTGCATTAATACAATTCATGTTGCATGGGGTAGCTACTATGGCATTCATATTTTTGTGGCAATACTGAATACATTGTTCAACCTAAACAAAAAACACAATAGAAAATGAATATTGAAGACAGTAGCACAAAGGATAATGTCATATCAATACTTTTCAAAGATAAGATTCATTAAAAGCCTAATCCATGTATTGCTACACAGTAACTTAGTTCTGCCTATTTGGGTTAATCTATACTGTTCCAAAGTGGTCTAGCAGGTCAAATTTGTACAAACATAGCTAGAAAAATAATTTTCACACTTCTTAGAATATTTCAAATGATAATGTAATGAACATCTTTCATGACTGTGGCAGATATAAATTTTAGTCCACAAACTCAAGGGTACAAGATATGTGACTTCCTATAACTAAACTTAGTGATAGTTTTAAGCCTCCGTTTCTCTGAGTGGCAGAAACACAGTTTCAGTCACTTCAGGGTTTTCTCAGTTGTGTTGTGCTTGCTCTCTGACTTTCTTCCCCTTTCTTCACTGTGAGGTGTATTTATATACTTTTTGAGGTAGATTTGGGTTTTGGGGAAAAACAGCAATGGTTAATTATGCATTCTTCTAAATATTTTGCTATGGCATAAAAATCATCCTTTAGGGCTTAGATTTCAAAAATCAAAACTCAGAGACTCTTTTAGTCTCTGTTTTTTTTCTATAACCCTCCCCTGAAGCAATAAATATCAACAACTGAAAGGAGAGGGACTAAGGAGTACAAAGAATACAGGGAACTAATAAAACTTCAAACAAATAAACTTCACATCTGTTAACACAGCAAAGGAGTATTTTGCTCTGCTTAGTTTTACCAGAGGTTAAAAGCAAATATTCATTTAAATGTTAATTTAAACCACAAAAAACATATAAAAAACATTTGAACAATAAAGAAATTTATTAAATAAAAGGAAAAAGAAGAAAAACAAATATACTTAATGTTACAGCTTGATATGTATGTGTATATATTATGCTTTTATGTTTTATCAACTATTCTTAAACAACAAACATGAGCATGTGGTTTACACATACAAAATTACATTTTTTAGTAGTTGGGTATTTGTTCTTAATTCGCTGAACTATAAATGAAAGACACAAATAAGTAAAACATGCTTAAACCAATTACTTTAATAGTAAAACAAATGTATTCCAATTAATTTTCATTTAATTTGGTTTCAGAGCAAAATCCCTTTTGGGGTAAAATTAATTCTGTTTAGTTTCACCTAATGCAATAGCTAACTCCTCCCTTGAGGATAAATTGTTTGTTTTATAGGCATCATATACTAACGATACATAGTAGCCTTAACAATAGCCTTCCCAATAGAACAAAGTACCTCCAAACACCAGCAGTTTATTCTAATGAATCACACTCTTGAATTAACAACTACTTCAGGAAGATGTCTTAGAATTTTCTAGATACTTGAAGGAAACGTCAAGTTATATGTTAAATCAAGTATGGGTGAATAGAAGAGCTTGAATCTCTTATTAATACTTACTAATGAATCCATTTTCAAAAATTCTGAAGAAATAAGAATTGAAATGACATTTCCTGGCTCTAAAAAAAAAAAGAAAAATTAAATTCTCCTTTGGATTTGTACTTCAATCTCCTTAGAACAGGCCCTTCTCACCTTAAAAGAGGATGTTACTTTAATAAGAACAATTTAATAAAACCTTACTATGGCTTATATACATGAAAGAAAGAAAATGCAATGTTAAAACTTACAGTATAGAGAAAATGCATAGTAAATTTGCCTTGGAATTAGACTGATATCAAGTAAAAAGACTCCAGCTAAAGATATGATATATGCAAACTCCTCCTTAACTAAACCAGGGAAAAAGATAATTAAAGTTGTGAATATAGCTCATCACACAAAAATGACAGTGAAGCTACTTCAAATGTGGTTCAAATGATTGTTATGAACAAATACTTAATTTAAAAGATTCTGAAAGATAATATAAAATTTACTATTGCAGAAATGCAAAATTACTTCCTAAAGGCAGACTTCGGAGGCACAACCAGGGAAAGGGGGATGCCGGCTGATGCTATCTATCATTTTAGTAAAACATCTTCAGTCATCTCCCATGAGGTATATTTTTAAGAAAAAGAAAAAAACTGTGATTTTTACCATTATAGTACTAAGACAATCCTCCTAAATAAAGGACTATGCAGGCAATGATTAAAATAAGTAATCCCAATCTTTCCTTAAGTAACAATTCTAGATTAAAGGTTCTCAAAGAGAAATGGTAAAGGGAGGAAGGAGACGGTGAAAAAGTTCCTCAGGAAAATATAATATAACCCATTCCAATTAAGACACAAGGTCTGGATTATCAGCAATTTAATTAAAAATTTTGGTAGTTTTCCTAGTTAGAATAAAGATTGCTTTTATAAAAGCTTACATTTGTAGCCACTGATTTAATGTCCAAGATTACAGAGACACCAGTTTTGCACCACTTTTTTAACCTGTACTATGTTCTTAAACATACTAGATCAAACAGTAATTTTTTTCTCTCTACGTATTTTGATTTTTATTTCACACATACATATCTGCATGGTCTGGAATCTCTGGGCTCTGACTGGTTGAAAATTTTGAGTTAGCAATTTTGTAATTTTAAGGACCATGAGAAACCTTTTTTATTAATTTGGTCACAAAAATGTATTAAATTATGAACTTCCTCAGAAGACTTCTTATATACTGTCAGTATAGGTTTATTTACTAATAAGAGTCTAGAAATATTTTGCTACTACTGTAAATTGCAATTCTCGTGCACAGAAAGACTTCATTAAACCACCAGTGTGATTTCCTATACAAGTCAATGCCCCAAAAAGATTACTTAGTAATTAGTCTTCTGATCCTCTAAAACACTGGTTCTCAAACTTTTGCTCTCAAGACCCCTTTAAAAAAATCTTAAAAACTGAAATTCCTGGAGAGCTTTTGTTTATGTGGGTTATATCTATCAGAATTTACCATATTGGAAATTAAAACAGAAATTTAAAAAAATATTCATTTAAAAATAATGAACTAATTACATATTAACATATTTTATGAAAAATAACTATATTTTCCAATAGAAACAAAAAATAGGTGAAAATAACACTGTTTGACATTTTTTTATAAATCTCTTCAATGTATGACTTAAGGGAAGACAGCTAGATTCTCTTGTATCTGTTTCCACATTGAATTTGTGAGTAGTCTTTCTTAAAGGTTAGTTGCAATGGGAATTGAAATCATATCAATGAACTTTTCCTATTCTGCTATCTCAAATCCACTGATTTATCTTGTACTTTGAGTGGACCTTCAACCCATGCATGATTTTTTTTAACATCATGCATTGGTCATTAGGAAGATATTGGTTCACTGAGTTATGCAAATCTTCCAAATGTTGAAATATTTCATTGCACAATACACACACACACACACAAAATCTCACCAGTCTCATCAGAAACATCTTTAAATATTGAGGAACTGTCAAGCACATGCAAGCAGATACAAGTTTTCCAATACTCTAAGTCTCACTTGAAAGCTTGAATTTTATCATTGGCAACAAATATTGTTAGTTGTTTCCCTTTAATTGACTGGCTCATTGAATTCATTTTCAAGAAAATATTTGTCTGGGGAGTTCCCTGGTGGCCTACTGGTTAGGATTCTGGGCTTTCACTGTCGTGGCCTGGGTTCAATCCCTGGTCAGGGAACTGAGATCCTGCAAGCTGCATGGTGTGGCCAAAAAAAAAAAAAAAAAAAAAAAAGGGAGAGAGAGAAAGAAAATATCTGCCAAATGCCTAAGTCTGAATAACCATAACTTGTCAGCCATTCTTCCAAGTAAAAATGGTTTCGTAAAAAAGCAGCTAGTTTGCAACTCAAGCAACTGTACAAATAAATGCTTTTCCTTCAGACAGCCATCATACTTTGGTGTGCAGCAGGAATGCACTTCCTGTGTCATTACACAGAATATCAAAACGATGTATACTCAAGAGTCAAGAGTTAATAAAATTAGTAATTTTTACTGCCTCACCAAGGATATTCTTAAGTGAAAATATTTTTTTTCTTTTTTCCTATGAGCACATGGTGTTGAAGAACACAGTGACCACTAAGACAGTGTGATGCTCCTTCCTTGATGTGTGCTAAAGCTCCAACAGTTTTATCCTCCATTACTTCTGCACCATCTGAACAAATGTCAACAGAGAGAAAGACAAGCAACATACTGGCATTATTAAGCAGATTCTCTTGACCTTGTGGATCCTCTAAAAGGATCTTTAGGACTCCAGTGGTCGGTCACTGTACCATACAGTGAAAATAGCTGATCTAGAGACCTGTCCATTGCCATAAATTCACTATAATTGGCTTACAAAGGGTGAGGTATCAGTTTCCTAAAAGGTGATTACTAATCTGAGCATAAATACTAATGTCTGAACAATTTTCCACATTTCATGTTTGGCCTGAAGCAACTTCCAGCTGACACAAAAATTGCACTACAAAATAAGCAATAGATTGTCTTTTACCTAAAGTGGGCATCTCACAATCTTTATTCTCCTTAGTGTTCCTTTTAACATATTTTATCAACCAGTTGAAAATGTGAACGTCACAATGAACTGAAATGTCCACCTCTTCCCAGCGCTGGGCGTCCACAGATAAATATTCAGCAAAGTACTTCATTTCTGATATCAAAAGATCTCGTGGGCAAATAAAATCTTCTTTCAAGTTTTTTGCTTCATCACATACATGGATCACCATGTTTGGCCTTCATAAAAAATGTTACACAGAAATGAAATTATTAGAATTTTAGAAGAGGAGCCAATAATATTGACATTTATTGGAAGTATGAGAACAAGATATTTTTCAAGGTTTTAACCACACATCAGTTTTACAGGGTTTGACATTCAGAAGTTTTCATAAGTGTCTTGCTAACCTGATCTGTATCTGAAAATTGACTAATTTTAGTTAAGCTATTGATTTAATAAAACAAAAATATTTTTACCACAGAACTTATAATTTACAGGGTTTTAAATTTATTTTCAAATTATAAGTTAATTATAATGTTTTTAAAAATACCAATTCACAAAGAAAAATTAAATTATACATTCTAATTCTTGTGAGGAACATAAAACAGCACTTTTACATGGTAATGGGTATGGGATGGAGATATAGATTAAATACTAAAATTTTCTTACTATTAATAAATAGGAAAAACAGTTAAAATTATTCATTGAAGTATCAAAAAATTAGCATAGCTACTTTATTATTTTTAACAGCAAGAAAGCTTGTTTCTAGGCATTCAATAAATATAAATTAGTAAATGTGGTTAAAAATTCTTAAGACTACAACATGCTTATTTACATATTTAAAAAACAATTTAAGAATAAGTTTAGATGATGCATCAGAAAGATTGCTTCAAAAATTCTATACTCCTTGAATTTATATGCCCTTGAAAATTACATCACCACAAAAAGAAACACTAGGTGATCCATAACTGCCTTCATGTCATTACAAAAGGAAGAGATTAGATAGGAAGTGACAGACTACCCTATAATATGAATTTAATGTGTGTTTAATTGAACTTCAAAAAATTTTAATACAGAGAAATTACATTTGAAACAAAACTGGCTACAGAAAAAGGATTAATAATCAATGCTCTGTCAAAGTCAAAGGAATTTATGTAACTTTGCAAGTTGTTCTTTCAAAGAAATTGTGGTCAAAATATAAACAGGTAATGGCTGGTATAATGACGTATGAAATTTCTGTGGCTTTTTGGGGCACAACATAAAATTAGATAATCCTAATTAATTTATCAGATAAATTTTTGTGCCATACCCAAAACCTATCAGTTAAAAATCTATGTGAGGGGGGCTTCCCTGCAGTCCAGTGGTTAAGACTCTGTGCTTCCAATGCAGGGGGCGTGGGTTCAATCCCTGGTCAGGGAACTAAGCCACGTGGTACGGCCGAAAAAAAAATCTATGTGAATAAACTAAAATTCACTAAACTATAAAAGGGTGAATTTTTTTATTGTGGTAAATACACATAACATAAAATTTGCCTTTTTTTTTTTCTTTCGGTATGCGGGCCTCCCACCGATGCGGCTCCCCCCGCCGCGGAGCACAGGCTCCGGACGCGCAGGCCCAGCGACCACAGCCCACGGGCCCATCCGCTCCGCGGCATGCGGGACCCTCCCGGACCAGGGCACGAACCTGCGTCCCCCGCATCGGCAGGTGGACTCCCAATCACTGTGCCACCAGGGAAGCCCCAAAATTTGCCAGTTTTAAATGTACAGTTAACTGGCAGTAAGTGCACTCATATTGATGTGCAATTATCACCACCATCCATCTCCAGAACTTTTCAAAAGGATAAATGTTATAGTATGTGAATTGTATATCAATAAAGCTGTTATAAAAAACTATCAGAACAGAAAATATACAAAGGAGCTTTTAGAGATGATGAAAATGTTCTTTATCTTCATTGGTTATATGGCTAAAACTCATCAAAGTGAATACTTAAATATGTGCAGTTTATTGTATGTAAAATACACAAAACAATACAAAATTATCAAAACTTGCATTATATTGAAAGATGTATTTTAATTTTTAAATATTTCTACAATGAATAATTATATTCAAATAGTTCTAAAACACACATCCAGTTTCTTTAATAAAGTTGGAGAACTAATGGCAGAGACTTTTCTTTGGGTTTTAAAATTCACTTTTCAAAATTTTATGTTAATAGATGTTATTTCTAATACTTACAAGATGAAAATGAATTTTTAAAGTGGAAAACTGTTGTCCAATTTATAAGTTATATGAATAAGCCATACGTTTACCTATCAGGCAACTGTTTATAGTTCAACACATCAACTACCCTCATTTTAATTATTTCAGCAATTGCATAATGTGAAATTCCTAAATTATGGTAACTGATATATAAAATTAGCAATCATATTTTTATAATTTAAAGTTGATATTCATATTAAAGCTTATCTAGCAAAGAACCAGCCTCCTACCCTTCAGATTCTTCAGTCTTTTCTCCACCATTATGAGTAGTACAATTTTCACTTTCTGAAGAACAATTCCTTGTGGAAGCTATACTATGTCTTCCTTAAATACAGAAACAAACACATACAAAAACAAAGGGGGGAGGTTAGCATTTCTAACTGAGAATGGGTTTTTACTTATTGAATGGTTATACTATAAATTCATGGTTCCCAAGAGTACTTAAAGATGGTACTTTGTCAGGTGCCTTAATATTTCTAAAGGTATATGGAAAAAAACAGTACGAAAAAAGGATCACAAATTGCTAACATTACACTGAAGATTTAAAAAATACTAACATGGTGTGTAGGGATGGGGTCAAATTTTCAAAAGCCTACAATATAGTTTTCTCTTCCTGAAGCAAATTTTTATATCAATACTCTGCTGCTGCTGAAATTAAAATAATTCACTACACTGAAGATTTCTAAAACCAGTTATTATTTCCAATGAAGTTGTGGAAAACATCACTTCTACACTGCTGCTATGTCATCTGAAGCTATTGCTGACTCCAATAGAGGGGAGCTGTAGCAAAGATAACATGAGAGGCAAGCAAGATTCTCCCAGTAAAAAAAGAAAAATTAAGTAAAAGGTACAGGTCAAATCCCTTTAAAATTTACAACATAACATAAATAGGCTAATGGACTAGAGTAGTAAATTTTGATAAAGTAAAAAGCTTTTTTTGGTAATAGTGTTTGACCTGTATGTTAACATCTACACTTTTTTTTTTAAATACAGCAAAGACAAATTTCTAAAGCTCAGGAAAATACTAATAGATTTTTCTATTAATGTTTCTATTAGCCTTTAAATAAAGAAAAGTTGATGGGAATGCATAATATTTTGTAGAATTGTCATAAGGACAAGCACTGCATTTTGTTTTTAAAACCTTACCTGTTTTAGAAACTGCATCCTGACCAACTGAAGTCTCCTGAAATTCTCTTTGTGTGCCAAGAAGCGAGGATTTGATATACGTGGCTAAAGTTTCAACAGGACTCTCTCCAGCAGCCATGAGGGGACTACAGTGGTTGTCCACAGGTGAGCTTCCACTGTTCTTCAGTTCATCAAACCTCTTTGCACACTGTAATGACATAAAGGAAGGAAATGCATGTCTGGGGGGTTTTAAATCATTTTTTATAAGTGAATATTAATCTCTTGGGTAACATCTAGAAAATTAGCGCACATTTCAATACATGAAAGCCTCTGACTTACTTTTTTTTTTAAATTCAGGGTGGTTCTTAAAAAAATATGCTTTAACTCAAAGGCATAATGTACTTATGCTTTTGTAGAAAAATGGAGAATGCGTTTATCAACCATATTTCCCCACGGTCTACGTCTATCATCAGTTGATAATTTTAATAATTTAGTTAAAAACTTGGCTTTTATTTTCACACTGAATTTCCACCAGGAACAAGACCAAATTCTAACCTTCAAAGAAAAAAAAACCCAAAAAGTATCTGATTTGTGACACTAGATCTTCTTTATTAAAATAATGAGTCTTTGTTCTTACTAACAGTGAGGTTCACCATGCACAAAATACTGTAGTAACACTTCACGGCCACATATTTGGGCAGTTTGTTCTAGAACAGTGTTTTCCCTTAACCCATTGTTAGTCACGGAATCAATTTAGAAAAGCCCAGATTAGCAACTAAAAAAAAAGAAATAAAATACAATAGATTAGAAAATATCAAGAGTGCATTAAGCATAATAAGGCTAAGTAGTCCTTCACGAAAATGTCATTTCTAAGTGTGTACTATGTCACAACATAAAATGCCTTCCTTAATGTGGGTCTTGGTCAAACAACACTTCTATAGCATTCATGTTTAAATCTCCAACAGTAGCAACGTGGGTGGCAAATTGCATAGCAGACCAAGTAATCTGGGAGGTGCAAAAGGAGAAAAATATATATCACGTATACACATATATGTTAAGTGAATAATGCATTGGGTATGTCATCATTCATTTATTACACAAAAATTTATCAAGTACTCACTAGATATTAAGCACCGTTTTCAGAAAAGATTGTCTACTAATAGTACTATAGTACTATTACTACAAAGAAATCCCTATTCAAGGCTTAGTCCTTTGAAAATGCATTTAAAAGACACGTAAGTGTAGGACTTCCCTGGCGGTCCAGTGGTTAAGACTCCATGCTTCCACTGCAGGAGGCATGGGTTTGATCCTTGGTCAGGGAACTAAGATCCCACATGCTCCATGGTGCAGCCAAAAGAATAAACAAAAACAAAACAAAAGGTACATAAGTTTAGACTAAAATATTATACTCAGTATGTATGCTCACCTCTTTAAGCAAAGTCTTAAAATTAAATAAAAATAATTAATATGATAAATGAGAAACAGAAAATATTTTTGTATGAGGACTGAAAAAAGCAGTGATGAAGGCCTGGCAAAGAAAAAAAATGCTGTAATGATTAGAAGAATGTACAGGTTCACAGGTACATCTATAGGATAAAGAATATAAGTGATTTAACTGAATCCATTTTTCCTACAAAATGAGTTTATTTTTTGTAACAGTGAAAGTGGTTAGGTAGGCTTTTTTTTTTTAATATAAATTTATTTTATTTATTTTTTATTTTTGGCTGCATTGGGTCTTTGTTGCTGCCAGCGGGCTTTTCTCTAGTTGCAGCAAGCAGGGGCTACTCTTCATTGCAGCGCGCAGGCTTCTCATTGCAGTGGCTTCTCTCATTGCAGAGCGCAGGCTCTAGGTGTGCAGGCTCAGAAGTTGTGGCGCACGGGCTTAGTTGCTCCGCGGCACGTGGGATCTTCCGAGACCAGGGCTCAAACCCATGTCCCTTGCATTAACAGGCGGATTCTTAACCACTGTGCCACCAGGGAAGCCCTAGGTAGGCTTTTAAACTGTAGATTCTTCTGATACCTTTTAGGTAATGCTTATAGCTATATTGGAAACTGAATGTAGGTTTATTTTATTTAACAAAGCTTACAACAATTTCTAATACTTATGAAATAATAAAATTATGAAACCTGAATATTTGAAATGAACACATGATTGCTTAAACAAAAAGCAAGTGAACTGTGAATAATTTAAAGTACATTGTTAAATCTTCTTTTGTGTTTAAGCAAAAATTACATGATATCTATATGCAAAAGAAAGGTTGGACCCCCTACCTCACACCATATAAGAAAATTAGCTCAAAAGAGATCAAAAACTAAGTATAAGAGCTAAAACTATAAAACTATTAGAAGGCAATATAGGTAAAAATCTTCATGACCTTGGTTAGGTGATAGTTTCTTAAACACTAAAAACACAAGCAATGAAGAAAAATTAGATATACTAGGCTTCAATAAAATTTAAAACTTTGTACTTCAAAGGACACCATCAGGGAAATGAAAAGACAGTCCACAAAATAGGAGAAAATATTTGCCAATCACATATCTGACAAGGGACTTGTATCTAGAATACATAAAGAACTCTTACCACTCAATGATAAAAAGACAACACAATTGAAAAATGGGCAAAGGATATGAATAGACATTTCTCCAAAGAAGCTCTATAAATGGCCTATAAGCACATTAAAAGATGGTCAACATCATTAGCCATTAGGAAAATGCAAATCAAAATCATAATGAGTTAACACTTCACACACACTAGGATGGCCATAATAAAAAAGACATAATAAAAGTGTTGGCAAGGATGTGGAGAAATTGGAACCCTCATACATTGCTGGTGAAAATGTAAAATGGTATAGTCACTTTGGAAAAATTAGATACATTATTTTAGCTAAGGTAAATGCTTATCTAGAAAATTTTAATTCATCCTTTCTCCACTTCCAAAATACCAACAGGTCAACTTCAAAATGAAAAAAAAAAAATCCGGAGATTTAGAGAACATTCAAGAAACTTTAAAAATATATAATTTTGGGGACTTCCCTGGTGGTCCGGTGGTAAAGAATCCGCCTTCCAATGCAGGGGACACGGGTTTGATCCCTGGTCAGGGAACTAAGATCTCACATGCCATGGGGCAACTAAGCTTGCACGTCACAACTACTGAGCTCGCGCACCTCAACTAGAGAGCCTGCATGCCACAAAACACAGAGCCTACGCACCCTGGAGTCTGCGTGTCACAACTAGAGAAGGGAAAACCCACACGCCGCAACGAAAAGATCCCATATGCCTCAACAAAGACCCTGCGTGCCGCAACTAAGACCTGACACAGCCAAAAATAAATTAAATAAATAATAAATAAACCTTAAAAAAAAAATATATAGTTTCTTTTTGTCCACCAGATAGTAAAACAATATTGAAAATAAGTCAGTACGGAACAGTCAATAGGATTAGATAGAGAGATCAATGGATTAGAATGGTAAGTCGAGAAATAGACCTGAAGGTAAAATTTCAAACCAGTAATAAAGAATGGACTATTCAATAAATGTTGAGACAACTAACTAGTCATTAGGAAAAAAGTTAAAACTAAAAACATTCCAGGGACTTCCCTGGTTGCACAGTGGTTAAGAATCTGTCTGCCAAATGCAGGGGACACAGGTTCGAGCCCTGGTCTGGAAAGATCCCACATGTCGCAGAGCAACTAAGCCCGTGCGCCACAACTACTGAGCCTGCGCTCTAAAGCCTGTGCACCACAACTACTGAGCCTGCACTCTAGAGCCCATGTGCCACAACTACTGAAGCCCGCGTGCCTAGAGCCCATGCTCCGCAACAGGAGAAGCCACGGCAATGAGAAGCCCGCACACCGCAACAAAGAGTAGCACCCACTAGCCACTAGAGAAAGCCAGCGCGCAGCAATGAAGACCCAATGCAGCCAAAAAAATAATTAAAAAAAAAAATTCCAAGTGGAGTCAACATTTAAATGTAAAATAAAAAGTAGTCAGCAAAATGTAGGTGATTTTATATTATTCACA
Organism: Pseudorca crassidens; assembly: GCF_039906515.1. Lineage (NCBI taxonomy): Eukaryota > Metazoa > Chordata > Mammalia > Artiodactyla > Delphinidae > Pseudorca > Pseudorca crassidens. Next base: position 39,990,823 of record NC_090309.1, read on the forward strand.
GTCTTTAGGTTGAGAAGGTTTCTAAACATGACAAAAAAGGAGAACATCAAAGTAAAAGATTCACAGATTTTTAACATAAACTTTTAAACATGTGTATACAAGAGACTATCATTAATAACTTATAGGCTGAAAAAAAAACTGAGAAAAATAAGCTAGATTAAGGGTTTATATATTCAATACATAGAAAACTGTTATTAAACTAGTAAAACAACAAATTTACAAATACTAAAAGGATATGGAACAATAAAATATAAAACATTCATCCTTTAGGATTTAAAGAAAGGGAAATGAAAACTGTGATGAGATAACATTAAAATCATATAAATATTTATTTACATATAAATAAGAATTTTGAAAAGACACACAGAGAAATAACACTTGATATATAAAGTGCAAGGATCAGGCACTCGGCTATTTTGACTGGAGTACAACATGGATGACCCTTCCAGTGGACAATATGTAACAAAAGCCTTAAAAATGCACATGCCCTCTAATGAAGCAATTCTGCTTCTGAGATTATCCCCTAAGAAAAGAATAGGATATTTGTTACAGTAGTCAAAAGTTGGGAACAATAGCTTAAATATCCAATAAAAGGTTCAATAGATTATGATTTAGCTCAAATAACAGTATACTGTCATCAAATGTAGAACTCTAGCAACTGACACATAAAGATGTTTACAATATGCTAAGTGAAAAACAAAGCAGCAAAGTAGTACATTTGTTACATGTCCACTTTTAAGAATTCATATATGAATAGAAAAGAATCTGGAAGGATATATACAAGGTTTCAACAGCTTACTTTAGGTAGGGTCATATTTATAATTCTGATTTTTCACTTGTTTCCTTGTGTGTGTGTGTGTTATGTTTGTGTGTGTATTCTTTGAGGATATGTCTTGTTTAGTAATAAGAAATTAATTAAAAATTAACATTGCTGGGCTTCCCTGGTGGCGCAGCGGTTGAAAGTCCGCCTGCCAATGCAGGGGACACGGGTTTGTGCCCCGGTCCGGGAAGATCCTACATGCCGCGGAGCGGCTAGGCCCGTGAGCCATGGCCACTGAGCCTGTGCGTCTGGAGCCTGTGCTCCGCAACGGGAGAGGCCACAACAGTGAGAAGCCCACGTACCGCGAAAAAAAAAAAAATTAACATTACTTAAAAACAGTCTGATTCACATTTAGTTGCATTTTAGTTAAAAAAATAATTTCTTGGGAATTCCCTGGTGGTCCAGTGGTTAGGGGTCCGTGCTTCCACTACAGGGGGCACGGGTTTGATCCCTGGTCAGGGAACTGCAAGCCGCACAGTGCAGCCAAAAAAAACCAAAGTTCTCAACTGAGTGAATTTGAATATACAGTGGATATTAGATGATAAGATGGAGTTATTGTTAATTTTCTTAGGTTTGATCATGGTACTGTAGTTATGCAATAATATCCTTATGTTAAGATGTATGCTACAGTCTATGAAGTATTGTGATGTCTGAAACTTACTTCTAAGTGTCAAAAAAAAAAGTTACATAAAGAGATCAAGCAAACACCTAGAATTGCTGACTCCAAATAAAGGATATAGGGATGCTATACTATTCTGTTAACTTTTCTGTACGTTTGAAAATATTCACAATAAAAAGTTGGAAAAATAGTCAAATTCACAGGTTTGCCTTGTTTTAAAACCTAACACGTAAAATTCCAAAAGATGAAAAAGTATAGATTAGGGAATGATAACATACACTTAATAATAAATTCCCTCATCATTTCACAAAGACCTATAACATAACCGAGGGCAAGTAATCCCTGTGGGTACTGGTTTTCTCAGCTGTAAAAGAAGAGGGTAGAATTTGGTTCATTCACTGATCCTATAGGTATTTATTGAGTGTGTATTATGGGCCAGGCAGTGGTGCATATGCTTAAAACCTACTGGGTAAAATCACTAATGTCCTTTCTACTTCTAGAAATCTGAGAATGACTCATCCACTTTAGGGTTCCTTTTAACAGCAAAAAATTCTGAGGTCAGTGTTTCTCCAACTACGGTGCATAGATGAATTACCAGAAACCTAAGAGTTCCCTAGAAGAGTTTTTAGATTGTGAGTTTTGATTCTGAGGATAACATTAATAAAATCATCCAGGTCATTAGGATGACAGAATATTTCCGTGCCTATTCGCTTTTCTGTTGTAAATTAATTGTAAATTAAGTTGGTACCAAGAAATATTTTAATTGTCCACGGCTAATTTTATTTTTCTATTATTTATTTATGGCTGCTTTGGGGTCTTTATTGCTGTATGCGGGCTTTCTCTAGTTGCAGTGAGCAGGGGCTACTTTTCGTTGCGGTGTGCGGGCTTCTCACTGCGGTGGCTTCTCTTGTTGTGGAGCACGGGCTCTAGGTGCGAGGGCTCAGTAGCTGTGGCGCACGGGCTTAGTTGTTCCGCGGCATGTGGGATCTTCCCGGATCAGGGCTCGAACCCGTGTCCCCTGAATCGGCAGGCAGATTCTCAACCACCGCACTACCAGGGAAGCCCCCACAGCTAATTTTAATAAAGGACAATGTGGAGAAGAAACCTGGTATAGAGAAGAGATGTGTTAGTGCCAAGGGAAGGCAAGTAATGTCCTGGCACAACACACAGCTTCATGGTAGAGGGTTAAAGAGAGAAAAGTGGGGAAAGAGTGAAGGCTTTGAAGGGCACATGGCAGTACAGGCTAAATGCAAAAAAATTTGTGCCACAAGAGGCTACACAAATATTTGCATTATAATCAGCAATTTAATTTCAGCAAAACACTATTACTTATCACATTAAGTAAGCTTATTAGTTTGAATTGTGTTGGTTTGAGTTTTCACTTGTCTATAAAATGTAAATTTGGTTTATGATCGTATAGGTGTGTTTATACCCAGTATTGTTAGTGCACATTTAATTTCCACTATAATAATTTAAGTCATCATTGGCAGTTTTCAAGGTTTTTTTCCTTTAAAAAGTCTGTACATTACTCAAGTTTGAAAAGCATAGCATTAGCAATTTAATAAAACTGGATTTACAAAAATGTTATCTACCCATTCAGTTGTAAGCATTTAAGGTTGAATTTAAACATACCAGGTGGATTAATATATCATATAATTTACATAGATTATATTTAGCCAAATTGCATCGTATGTATGCATATTCAGTATTTATATGTGCATATGAATATGTAAAACTCAAATATTTCTTCTTAGTATAACAGTTATTCCTTTAAATTGATCACTTTTTCTGATCTCTTTTCAGTAGATACCTGGAAAACTGTTACTTACCTCTTTGGGTGTTAATCCAGGCACAAGCCTTGCCACTGATTCCCAGTTGATGGTCTGGTGGATTCCAATTAATGGGTAAAGGATCATGTCCAACACCATTTGGTTGTTATTGTTTAGGAAATTGTTGTTTTCTGAATATCCATGACTCATCTTTTGGAACTAGAGACAGAGAAGACAAATAGATTTATTTGCATCTGAAATCCAAATGTTTTCAGAACATTATAAATCAGTTATAATTCATTCCTAAGAATTATCTCCTAAGAATTATCTACTACTACATAAAGGAAAGATAAAACTGACCTAAAATCAAAACAGAATATATAGCTCAAATCTCTTCAAATATAACAGCATTTGAATATTATGGATGGGTGGATAGATAGAAGGATGGACAGATGGGTAAATATGTGATTAAAAAAGTATGATAAAATGTTAAGGGCAGAATATAAGTGACGGGTATACAAGTGTTCACTATAAAATTCTTTTGATTTTGCTGTATGTTTAAAATTTTTCATAATAATATGTTGAGAGAAAAAGTTGAATACAATATATCTTCCTTAAAAAAAATCCTTATGTATGCCTGATCTGTATTTTGATTAGCAGTTCATGGATGGTAGAACTAAACTGTGGAAAAAAAAAAAAGCTAGTTAAAAAGAATGATAATTTCATTGCAGTCCTAAGCCATATTTCCTTTATTTCTCTGTGAGTGAATGTCCATGCTATAAACAATGGAGGCTGAGTATACTTAATTTTGACTGATGTAATCAAACGAAACTTAGAATTAAGTTAATCTGACATTTTAGGGTAAGCATAATCATTGTTACTACGCATGTGATTATGAGTTATATATGGTGGGGAGAGTATATCAACAAATGTAATTAGCATTGTTTTTATATGTTTGAAACATTTTTTGGAAAGTCCTTATTCCTTATCTTCAGAAGCAATGTGACAACTGGCCTGATAAGGTTTAACCCTTACACACATCCAAACAAACACCCTGACTCTCATATATAAAAAGCCAAGGCACCTCCACACACATACACACATGCACTCACACCTGCAGAGTGGAGGCTTCGCCTGCTTCTTCATCGGGCTCCCCACCCTCTCTCCTACCATCACACATCCTCTGGTTCAATCCAGGAGACCTTGAATCAAGTGACTAAGGGTGTGTCCAAAATCTTCAGGCAACAGGATGACCAAGAAAAAAGTCTCTAGAAGGCTTTCCAAATGGATGTCGCTCAATAAACATTTAGTGAGTCCCAACTATAAGCCAAGCATTGGGGGTACCATAATAAATATGGCATGGTCCCTGTCCTCAAGGAGTTTACTAGTAGAGAATTGAGGATACAAACAGACAAACATCATTTTAATATCACTTGCTGACAGCCAAAGCAGAGGGGAGCCATCAGGGGCAGAGGAGGGACACATAATAGCTGTTGGTATTGTGGAGGAGGGTAAGGCCGCAGTACCAAAGAGAAAAAGAAGCTACCTCCTTCAACCTTAGAGAATTTTAAGAACTTATTTACTGAATATTTACTAGGAGCCTGGAGCTGGGCTAAGCCTTTTATGTAAGTTATTTCAATTCTCACCACAACCCTATAAGATAGATGCTTTCCCCAATTTTACAAGATGAAGAAACACATTCAGAAAAGTTAAATAATTTGTACAAGGCCACAGAACTAGTAAGAGGGAGATCAAAGACTCAAATCCAGGTAAAACTGACTCTCAAATCCATGCTCTTTCCATTATATTCTAGAAGGAGAGTATAGGGAAGACAGCAGTTGGGAATGATGGCTTAGGGTAGAGAGAGAGTCTAAACATTTTGAAGTTAGTTATGATTCAATGAAACAATTTTGAAAGCTGTTTGTGAGGCAAGGGAGGGAGAAGGCTGTGGTATCGAAGAGAAAAAGAAGCTACTCTCTTCAAATTTAGAAAATTTTGAGAATTTATGTCGATTATATCTCAATAAAGCTGAAATTTAAAAAAAAAAAGAATTTTAACATTTACTGAGGCCTCACCATGTGCCAGGCATTATATATGAAGTCAGAACATAAATTTACAGATGAAAATAATGACAAAGATTTACAGCTAGTCATATCTATGACTTAACTGATGTTGAATCTGGGTTGGGAATATAATCTCCAAATATAAGCTGTTCCTATGGAAAAATATTATCTATTTTAAGACAAGAAGTATAAAGCAAAGATCCACTGAGAAACCAGTATAGTGGAAAAAGCAATGAACATAGGAGTCTGAAGCTCTGGTTTGAGTTTTAACTCCACACAAGTTAGTCAAGGCAAGTCATTTGAAATTCTGCAATAAAAAATAAGTGCTGGTAATACCTCTACTTGACATCATACAAATAATCAAAGGGATTATTTTTGTGAAGGCACTTTGAAGACAATAAAAGCACCTTACAAATGTGATGCAACATAAAATAACAGTATCTACCTCCTAGGATCCTGCTAAGGATTATGTGAGATGTTTAAATGTTGGAATGCAGAAGTTCTCAGTTAAGTGTTAACTATGATTAGTACTATGTAATTGTTTACATAAAATACTGATGTAGGACATCAGGTGGTAGACATCATAAAGTTATCCTACATGTTTCTGCATGAACATTAAAAAGAAACAAAGAAAAAACTAAGCACTCTAAAAATCACAGCTTCCTAGCAACCAGAGAGGTACCTTGTTGATGGGCCAGAATCGTGTTGGGTATGGACCCTGGAGCCAGACTACCCAAATTTTTGTCCTGGTTCTACCACTTAAGGTATTATCTGGTTCTGATTACGTACCTCTATGCCTCAGTTTCCTCATCTGTAAAACAAAGAAAAATAGTAGCTAGCCCACATACTTTTGAGGACATATGGACAGTACTACCTGGCACTTAGTACTACATAATGTTTGTAGTGGTAACGTTACCATTCCAAAAATCCTCAGATTAAACGGATTCAAAAAGATAAATGTGACAGATGAAAGGAGAGACAGCAACTTTCCAAGAAGTATGCTCTCAACAAAATGAGTAGAAAGTCAGATCTAGATTCTTATCTAGTTTACCATTTCCAGCAGTACAACCTATGATTTCAGTGGTCTCGGCTACAACATAAGGAAAATAATACCTACCTTTGAGGTTATTGTAAGGATTTGATAATATATATAACACACTACCTGGCATACAAAAGGTGCTCAATAAATAATTTATTATTGCTATTATTATTTTCCTATTTTGGCCATTATTGGCATAAAAATTGCCAAAAATTAGTTTAATAATGTAAAACAATGCCTTGAGACCAGTTGAAAATAGATTTTACAGAACTTCACTGTTCTCTACTTGTGTGCCTAGCACATCATCACTTTTCATACCACGCAATTTGAGAAGTATGTTAGAGCATGGGGTATTTTATTACAATTTGTTTGGGTCTCAATAAAAATTAGTCTGAAACAGAATTCAGGGAAAGGACGTGGGTGCTGTTTTTTTACTTCGCTTCGAAAAAGATTCATTTAAAATTTCTAAAATATTTATTGTGGCCTACAACGTGCAGGCACCTGTTAGCTAATCAAAAATACTGTTCATATAAAATAATTAAAACTTGTATGTGTATTTCCAATATAGTACTACTCATTTATAATATATACGTTTAAGAATAATTTAAATCATCTAAATATGAAAAAAAATTTTTCTGTTAACATTTTCTTTACACAACTGAATCATACCAAGCAAGGGAAAACTACCCAGTATTAATTCCAGTTAAACGAATGTTCAAGAAAGCATCCCTTAAAGTCAGAATGTAAGTATGAAAGGTATAGCATTGATGGATAATCCTTAATAAATTCTCTGAGTAGCTGTCACAGTGCCTCCCATTCCGGTAAAGAAGTACAGACTTATTGAAAACTGCCAATAAGAAAAAGTCTGAAGCTCAAACTATACACTATTACTAGATCTACGCCCATTCATGATAAAACATGAAAAAGATGTTAAAGTTTAATGTGAAACGTGTTATTTACCAAAAATAAAAATTCTATTTGTTTAATACTCTACACTTTTAAAGAACACATCTCATGTCGTCTCCCCCATTCCCACAATCGTAGTTTATTTAAATGTATTAATAAAACCAATGTAATTAAGACCAGAGGTCCACGACTGGCATCTGTATTTTCGTTTTCTTTTTTCAAACAGAAAAAGGGTCTTGTAGACAGAGACTTCTTCCCCTGGGCAGAGGAAGGTGGGAAGCGACGGCGGCCAACAGGGCAGGTCAAAGGCCTCTGGCATAACAGAGGGTGGGGGATAACAGAGTTATTCCGCACTAGGGTAGAAGCCTTGTGCCCAGGCTTTCTGACCACGAATGAGAACGGAAGCAGCTGGCTTTCATCGTGAAGGGGAAAATAAAATCACAGCTGAAACCTAGGAAGAATAGATCAAAGCCCTGCAAACCGTCGGCCCAGAGGCTCGCTGCGCAGCACGTCCTTGGGGCAGCCCAGACCTTCGCGGTCTCCCCGCCTCCCCCAGAGGGGCAGAAGCTCCGAGAGCTGAGCGGGTGAGGGGCGGACAAAGGCGCGGGGCGGACAACTTAGGCGACGGAGGGGAAGATGCGGGGCAGGGACCCAGGGCGAGGCCGGGAGGCAGACGCCGGGGGTCCCTCAGCTGGTTCGCAGGCTGGACGGGCTTCGGGGACCTGGAGTAGTCACGACTGGCGGGCTGCGGGTTGCGCGTGGGGGCGTTCGGAGGCACTTTGGGCAAGCTGGACCCCGGCCGCCAGGGGAGGAGGCCGCAGAGGGAACCCGCTAGCTGCCAGCGGTACCGCCTCTCGCCACACTTCCCGCCCCCAACCGGCACGCGAGCCCCCTCAGCGTCTCGCTCACCTCTACGCCGGGGCGGCCCTCGCTGTGCCTCCGTCACCTGCAGAGGCCGGTACCGCCCGCGCCATGAACCGGCCGCAGCGCCCTCACAAGCCACCCCCGCCCGCTAGCAGGAGACTGCAGGGTACCAGCTCCGCGGGGCGGGGAGCGCGGGGATCAAAGCCGCTAGCCAATCGTAGGCCAGCGCCTCTGCGGCGCAGCCAATGAACGACAAGCCCCTGCCGGGAGGGAGGGAGCCAAGGAGCTGCGGCGGCGACTGGTGGCTGCGCCTAGCCTTTGCTTTCCTCCTCCCCGGCCCCACCTCGCATTCACTCTAGTCGCAGTGCAGCGTGCCACCCTACCAGCGTCTTGTCTCTTAGCAACCAGAGGCCCCGAGCCAGAACTTACATGATCAACTCTGAGTCCAGAAGAAAGGGGAACGTAGGGGAGATAGAAGAACTCAGATAAAAATTGGGTGAAATTGTTGGAGTCTTTGGTATACCTGATTAGGTAGAATGGGAAAATTGCATGATCTGAGCGACATCAAAAGAATCTAGGGTGAAGCACTGTCTTCATCAGGAGGCATCTCTTGAAAAATGTAAATAGCTCTGGGTTACAGGTTGAGTTTTCATACATTAATATGTTCAGCCAAATGTGTTATTGTGGTGACTACTGCTGGGAACCTAGTCAGATGTATAAAGTTCAGTCTTGTAGGGTAAATGCTACATGTCAGTGTTCCTTTTTTAAAAAAATTTATTTTATTGAAGTATAGCTTGTTTACAGTGTTGTGTTTCTGCTGTACAGCAAAGTGATTCAGTTACACACATATTCTTTTTCATTATGGCAGGATATTGAATATAATTCCCTGTGCTATACAGTGGAACCTTATTGTTTATCCATTCTATATATAATAGTTTGCATCTGCTATCCCAAACTCCCAATCCACCCCACCCTCTTTTCCCCTTGGCAACCACAAGTCTGTTCTCTATGTCTCTGAGTCTGTTTCTGTTTCGTGGATAAGTTCATTTATATCATATTTTAGATTCCACACATGAGTAGTACAATATGGTTTTTGTCTTTCTCTTTCTGACTTACTTCACTTAGTATGATAATCTCTAGGCCCATCCATGTTTCTGAAAATAGCATTATTTCGTTCTTTTTGATGATTGAGTAGTATTCCATTGTGGAATATATATATATATATATACACACACATACACACACCACATCTTCTTTATCCGTTCATCTGTCGATGGACATTTAGGGTGTTTCCATGTCCTGGCTATTGTGAATAGTGCTGCTATGAACATAAGAGAGGCCAATTGGGCCTAAGCCATTTTGTGATCTAAGCGTGCTGTGATGCTTGCCCTTGAACATGACTCAGTAATTAATGATCTTAAGGGAACAAAAGGACGCAGGAACAAAGAAAGTGCAGTGATAAAGCAGAGTCCTAGTTCCTCCTCAAGGGATATACATAATAATTATACCTTTGAGTTCTGCAGGAACTAAGGCCCCCATCCAGGTGAAGGATGGAATGATGATATTGACCCTCCTGACTTCAATCAAGTAAGACTTGGACTCTGTTGACCTTTGCTCCAATTTTATGCTGAATCCTCCTCTGCTCAAGCTCCTTCATGAATATGCATGTACCCTTAGCTTAAAACTTCCCCAGTTTTGCTGTTCGAGAGACACTGCTTTGGGAGATTCTTAAACTGATATACCACATGCTCAGCCTGCAAGTCCTCCATCTGTGTACGTGTGTATGTATACATACATAGTCCACACATATGTGCTATGTGTGTGGCAGTTCTACGCTCAACATTGTAGAATCTTGACTGCTTACTCCTGAACAATAACTTTTCCCCTTGTCCCTCAGTACCTGTGCTAGTAACAGGTAGAGATAATTTCCCACTCTTCTAATAGGATGCTACTAGAGAACATCTCTGTTCCAACCGCACTGTTCCACCTGATCCCCTGAGCAGGTCCTTAGTCTTTAAAGACAGCTCCTGATTCAAAACTGCATCTTGATAACATGGTTATTAAGAAGTACTTATCACCTTTAACAAGAGCCCTAATTATATGCTACCTACTTTGCTTAACACAGAGTATCCTTTAGACCTCTCAACAACTCAATAAAGTAGATATTATTTTGAACTTAATAAATATTACCAAGTTTCAGTTAGAAAATGTGTTAACCATTCATATCAAGAAATTAATTTTTGCTGGCTTTAAAAATTTTCTTCTTTCACATACAAATGGAAAAAGAGTAAAGCATTAAATGTTTAATCATTAATACAATGGTTAAGAAGTGGGGTTTTCCAATCAGTTTATTAGTTTAGTTGCCTTATCATATATGGTTGAACATACATGGATGAACAGTTTTCAAAGAATTTCAAAGAATATTGCCATCGACTATAAAAAATACATAAAACTACACTATTATAAATGTATCTGACTTTCCTTTGATGAGCCAGAAGGCACTTAGGAATCTTCCTAAATCTTAAAGCAAAAGTTTCCAAATATCTGTCTTAATTTAAGGACCTGTGAAGATCTGTGGCAAATGAGAAAAATAAGGTGAAATATACATGCTTGCTGGTTTATTAAGTTTACTAATAGAAATTATGCTTTGTTTACTTTCTGGTATTAATATCGTTTCTTCATTCCTGGTTTCTCCTCATGTTCCATTGGGGATATTGAGATTCCCAGTTAATTTCAATGTAAGGATTAGTTTTTATAAAGTAAACATTAGTTTTACAAAAAAATCTCAAAGAAACAAAAACACAGCTATATTGGATGTTCCACAATGTAAAATTTGAAATAACTGTTTATGAGAGTCTGGAAATTGGAGGGAACTTCTACTTTTGGCATTGTGATTGGCTACACGTGAGACTCTCCTGATGAACAAGTAAGACTCTGGCTGGGAAACGCACATTAACACACTACTGATCTCATATGAAGTAGGGGGAGAGGCAAAATCCATCAAAACTGGTGGAAACTGCAGGCAGAAGAGAGGGGTATGAGTGTCCCGAGAAGTGGATGCCCATGGCAACTTAGCTGTGAGGATTCTGAGCTTTGGCTCAGAAGTAGAGTGAGGGTGAGAGGAAATTAACTATCCCCTACAGTTACTCAAGACCTTCAAGGAAGGACCAAAATGGTCCCAAAATAATGATGCCTCTATTATACCAGCAGAGGCAAAAGTGAATCCTCTGCAGTCAAGCCTTACCCAGTTTTGGCCTGTGGAATTTACAGATTAACAAGCAGTGAATTCATAAAGGGCACCATAAATGTAAAGAGGCCAGATACTATGTGTGAGAGTCAGCACAAGCAATAAGCATTTTAACTTCCAAGGACTGCAGATATTTGAGTTCTTGTAGACATTAACGTAGCATACTTAAATAAAGGGCATAATAAATGATCAATAATAAATAGGCAGCTTGAAAAAAAACTTCCAGATACAATTATTGAAATATAATTAATTATAATTATTTAAATTTAAATATATAATTATGGAAATTTAAAGAAACCTCAGTGAATCAGTTAAATGGTAAATTAGAAATATCTGAAGAGTGAACATGCAGATGCTGTATACATGAAAAATTAACCAGATTGCAGCACAGGGACAAAGAGATGAAAAATATGAAAGACAAAGATATGGAGGGTAGAATGAGGGCTAAACATATGTCTAATATGAATTCTACAGAGAACAGAAAGGAGATAATTGTAAAATTTCCAGAATTGATTAAAAGATGAATCCAAAGATCCACAGATCCTGAAATCAAATGTATGTTGAATAGAATAAATAAAATGAAGTTGCTGGGGGCAATTACAGTATCAATTCTAATTATGTCATCTAAAAAGTATGCTATCTAAATGACTTGTAGTCTTTTCTCTGGGGCTTAATTTCTAACTGAAGCTTACTAAAGCTGGTTTTAAACTAAAACTTTAAGTATGCTAGGTTATGAACATATTATTGGAGTTGAAAATCAACCAAATTTAAACTACACAAAATGTAAATGATAAAGAGCAAACAGTTTGATATTTCTATGGATTTTAATCTTAACTTATTATTGTCTATTAATAGTATAAGCCAGCAGTCCCCAACCTTTTTGGCACCAGGGACCAGTTTCATAGAAGACAATTTTTCCATGGACCGGGGGTTTGGGGGTAGGGGAGAGAGATGGTTTTGGGATGATTCAAGCGCATTACATTTATTGTGCACTTTATTTTTGTTATTATTACACTGTAATATATGATGAAATAATTATACAACTCACCATAATGCAGAATCAGTGGGAGCCCTGAGCTTGTTTTCCTGCAACTTGATGGTCCCATCTGGGGGTGGTGGGAGACAGAGACACACGAAGTGTGTCGCTTATGTCCAGTCTACTCTGTAATCTCGTTTTGGTTGCTGTCACTGCAGAAAACCCTGCTTCACAAAGACGGGATGTTAGAAATGGAAGCAGGCTTTTCAGTGCTTTTGTGGCAATCTCAGGCTATTCCGCCTTGACTTTAATCCAGAACGTATGGAAATTTGGACTTGTCTCAGACATAATTTTAAGGCCATCGTCAATTGCGATCTCAAGCAGTTGATCCTCTTCTAGCACAGACAAGGTCGATTCACCTGGCTTATTCACAAATGGGTCACGGATCCATTCCTTCCCAGTTTGGGGGTCTTTTGTGGTTGGGAAGTAATGCTCAAACTCTTTTGAAAGCTGAGATAGGTGATCATGCACCAGCTGGGAGAAAGAAGGCCCTGGCACAGTCTTTCAAAATCTCTGCTAATGTTTGAAACATGTGAAAAATCCCAGTGTTCACTCGTTGCCCCCATAAATCCAGTTTGCCTTTGAATGCAGCCACATTATCTGCAGACTTGAATACAGTTGTCGTTCTCCCCTGAAGTGACAGACTGAGTTCATTGAACAGGTTGAATATGTCACACAAGTAAGCAAGTTTTGTGACCCATTCTGTGTCACTGAAATGTGCTGCCAGTGGTGACTGTTTTTCTAAAAGAAATCTCTGGAGCGGCTCTTGTAACTCAAAAACCCTGGCCAGTGATCTATCTTTAGAAAGCCATCTCACTTCTGTGTATGAGAGAAGACGTGTGTGCTCTGGGTGCATCTCCTCACAGAGCTGCACGAACAGACGTGAGTTAAGGGCATGTACTTTAATGTGGTTGATAATTTTAATCAAATCCTGCAAAATGTTGTTAAGTTCAGGTGACATTTTTCGGCTAGCCAGCATTTCTCTATGGATGACACAGTGTGTAGACTCACATTCAGAAGCGACCTCTTTGACCTGAGTAGTGAAACCAGAAAGTTGTCTAGTTATGGCAGCTGCTCCATCCGTGCATATACCAACACAAAATGACCAGTTTTCCTGTTACGTAATCATTCAAAGACTTGAATAGTTCTGCAGCTGTGGTGTTGGTTGACAACAAAAGTGCACATAACATATCCTCATGCACATCCTCCTGAAAAATATATCGCACAAAAACAAGCACTGTTGGCTTGTCAACATTGGTAGACTTGTCAACCTGGATTGTGTACCACGGTGACTCACTAGCCCTCTCTAACAATTGTGTCTCAATATCCTCTGCTATTTCATCAATTCATGTAGTTATGGTGCTAGCCAAAAGAGGAACACGTGCCACCTTTTGAACTGCAGCCTCTCCTAAAAGTTCACAACAAATGTCCTTAGCAGCAGGCAGAATCAACTCTTCACCAATGGTAAAGGGCTTCTTAGATTTAGCAAGGTGGTTAGCCACTAAGAATGATGCCCTCGGGACTTCCCTGGTGGCACAGTGGTTAAGAATTCACCTGCCAATGCAGGGAACACGGGTTCAATCCCTGGTCTGGGAAGATCCCTCATGCCGCAGAGCAACTAAGCTCGTGCACCACAACTCTTGGGCCCACGTGCCACAACTACTGAAGCCCGCACGCCTAGAGCCCATGCTCCACAACGAGAAGCCACTGCAATGAGAAGCCCACGCACCACAATGAAGACCCAACGCAGCCAAAAATTTAAAACTTAGTTAAAAAAAAAAAAGAATGATGCTCTTAGTGCAGACACATTTGATGAAGTGGTGGCCTTCAATAATTGCTTCTGTTCTTTGTGTTCACTTTTTTTTCTTTTGAAAAACTCCAAAGGCTTGTCTCTTAATGCAGCGTGCTTGGTTTCCACGTGGCGAAGCAGTTCTGAAGGTTTCATGGTTTCGTTGATAGCCAGTCGCCACATATTATACAAAGTGGGCTTGGAGAATGTGAATCACCTGTTGCAATGAACCCGTAATTTAAGTACGACTCTTGGTATTTTCTTTTAAATGCAGATTTCTTTTTGTTGGCAGTCTTAGAGTCTTCTGCTGTCTTCATCACTGGGTCTTTCTCCCTTTTCAAAGAAGCTCTCCAGCGACCTTTGTTTTTTACTCATTTTGGGTAGGGTTAGCTTGTGGGCTTACCAAAACTGACTGAGACAAGTGCACAGCGTGGGAAAGAGGTGTGAATGGAAGTGGTAAATAAAAGAATGGGCAGGGTTCTTCCCTGGTGGCGCAGTGGTTAAGAACCTGCCTGCCAATGCAGGGGACACAGGTTCGATCTCTGGGAAGATTCCACATGCCGTGGAGCAACTAAGCCCATGTGCCACAACTACTGAGCCTGCGTGCTGCAACTACTGAGGCCCACCTGCCTAGAGCCCGTACTCCACAACGAGAAGCCACTGCAATGAGAAGCCCGTGGACATTGTAAAGCAATTATACTCTAATAAAGATGTTTAAAAAAAAAAAGCCCGTGCACTGCAACGAAGAGTAGCCCCTGCTCGCCACAACTAGAGAAAGCCCGTGTGTGCAGCAACAAAGCCCCAACGCAGCCAAAAAAAAAGAGGCAAAAAAACCCACAAAAGGCAGACCATGTGCGGACTAAAATTAGTGTCAGATTCTGATTTAAAGCCTGCCACCAGATGCAGCTTGTCACTTGCCACTCACGGATAGGGTTTTGATATGAGTCTGCAAGCAATTGATTGATTATGGTCTCTATGCAGTCAAAACTCTCTAATGATAATCTGCATTTGCAGCTGCTCCCCAGCGCTAGCATCACTGACTGCCTCAGCTCCACCTCAGATCATCAGGCATTATTCTAATAAGGAGCGTGCAACCTAGATCCCTCATACGCACAGTTCGCAGTAGGGTTTGCGCTCCTATGAGAATCTAATGCCACAGCTGATCTGACAGGAGGCGGAGCTCGGGTGGTAACGTGAGCTATGGGGAGCGGCTGTAAATACAGATGAAGCTTCGCTTGCTTGCTTGCTGCTGCTCACCTCCGGCTGTGCAGCCTAGTTCCTAACCCTTGGTAGAAGCAACAAAACATTGATGAATTATACATATCTAGGGAAATATTGCATACTGTAGCTAGTAGTTATGAATTTAAGCCATTAACTTACCTTGCACTGATTTTGTCATTTACCATTAACATTAGTGTTAATTTCATAACACTCGTATATGCTCTTTTTATAGTGAAACGTTTTGACATTGAGAGTATTAGGAACAGGTAACTACTATGATTTATCCACTCATTCTTTCAATATAAATGAATGCCTAAATTTGCCAGGTACTTTCAAGTATGGGGATGCAGGAGGACACAAAGCAATATATGCTGCAAAGAAAAAAGGCAGAAGGATAAGGGAATGCAGAGGGAGAAGGAAAGGGTTGCAGTTTAAAATAGAGTGACATGGATGGGCTCACTGAGAAGATGACTTTTGGGCAATGACCAGAAAGATGCAGAAGAGGGCCGTGAGGATATCTGGGAGAAAAGGGCTCCAGACACAAGAAAAGCTATGTGCAAAGCTCCTATGGAAGCATGCCTAGAATATTCAAATAACTACAAGGGGGGCAATGTGACTCCTGGGAGGAAAGTAGAAGGCAAAGAGTAGAAAGGGTCAGATAGCTTAACACCTTGTAGACCACTATAAGGACTTTGAGTTTTTACTGAGTCAAATGTGAAGCCACTGGAGAGTTTTTAGCAGAGGAGTGTTGTATTATGACTTAGATTTTTTTAAAAAAGGATCACTCTGTTCTTGTCTTGACAACAGACTATAGGTCTGGTGAGGTAAAGGCAGAAGCAGAGCCACAAGTCGTAAGGCTATTACAATAATCTAGGCAAGCAATGATGTGGCTTAGACCAGAGAGGGGGCAGTGGAGATGCTAAGTGGCTAAATGCTGAATATATTCTAAAGTTACTACGAACAGGATTCCCTGATACATGTGGGGTATGAATGAAAAAGAGAAAGGATTCCAAAATTTTTGGCCTAAACAAAAGATGGAGTTGCCATTTAGTGACACATGGAAGAGAATGAAGGAGAAACAGGTTTTGAAGGAAACATCAGGATTTTTAAGCATACTAAACCTAAGATGCCTAGTAGATACCAAGTGGAGATAGTGAAATGGCAGGTGGATATGATTTTGGAATTCAAATAAAAGATGAGGCCTGAAGACAAAAATTTTGTAATCAAAACATATGGTATTGTAAGTCACCAGACTGGGTGAGATCATCAGGGAAGTGAGTATACAGTAGTGGTCCAAGGTCTAAACTCTGAGGTCCTCCAACATTTAGAGGTAGGGAGTACGAGAAGAAACCAGCAATGAAGACTGAAAAGAAGGGTTCAGTGATATTGCAGGGAAACCAGGAGAGTATGGTGTCCTGGAAGCCAAGGGAAAAAAGATTTTCAACAGGAGGAAGTAATCAACCGTGCCACCTTAAATCAAGTAGAATGAAGACTGAGAATTGGTCACTGGAAAGCAGTGTAATGGTCACTAGTGACCTCAACAAGAGTTGTTTTGATTGGGGGGTGTGGTGGTAGGAAAAACCTGTTGAATTGAGTTCAACACAGAATAGGGGGAGGTATGGAGGAATGAATGGGCAGCACTATGGATAACTCTCTCGAAGGTATATAACACATGGTTGCAGAAAACCACTTTGTTTTCTAGTTAAATACAAGAGATTATTCACCTTGTTCTCCTTTCCCCTCAAAATCTCCCCCAAAATGACAAAAAAAAAAAAAAAAAAAGAATGAGAGGTATTAAACAACCAGGACAAAGCATAAAGAGAAGACAACAATGGGTTTTTTTTGTTTTTTGGCCACACTGCGCAGCATGTGGGATCTTAGCTCCTCAACCAGGGATCAAACCTGCACCCCCTACATTGGAAGCATGGAGTCTTAACCACTGGACCACCAGGGAAGTCCCAAGAGAAGACAACAATGAGACTTTCAGAAGCAGTAAGAAAGCAAATAACTGACTTAGCAGAAGGGATGAAATTATACCAAAGACTGGGATTCTGACAACTAAGACTGTTTACACTGCAGAACTCCTGAAAGTCTCAGCACTTTGAAAGCATTAGGCACCACTCCTTTTAGCCAGGTACAGTACATAGAAACCAGACAAATAAAAAAGCAAGGCAATGTCAACACCAGGAAAACCAGAGAGTTACATAAGAAATAGAGAAGAAACAATACTTACATGGTCACAATAATGCAAACATTTTCACTGACTTGACTAAAAGTTAAAATAATATTAGGAAGATGGGTAAGAAGAAGTGTGGGATGGTAGTGTAAGGTAGCCAAATCCTCCATGGCAGGGGGTGGGAAGGAGAGGGTAACAGATAACCTCTAAAGTTGGTAAGTCAAAATACTGAGATGAGGGCTTCCCTGGTGGCACAGTGGTTGAGAGTCCGCCTGCCGATGCTAGGGGACACGGGTTCGTGCCCTGGTCCGGGAAGATCCCACATGCTGCGGAGCGGCTGGGTCCGTGAGCCATGGCCACTGAGCCTGTGCGTCTGGAGCCTGTGCTCTGCAACGGGAGAGGCCACAACAGTAAGAGGCCCGCGTACAGCAAAACAAAAAACAAAAAAAAAAAGTTAGATGATCACATTATTTTGAAATAAGAAGATAAAAACAGATTAGCAAGGAGTTAAATGTGGTTGATTCTGGGATCAGGACTCTGGAGTAAAGCAGGTGACTACTTCATTTCCTTATGTGTTTTTAATCACAATTTGATTTTTTAAAACCATGTGATTATTAGTTTGATGGTTAAACATGTAACTGAATGGATAAAACACATATAGGAAGTAAGGATAAATAGTAACCTCAGACAAGTTATTTGTTCTACTAGGCAAATATTCAAAATAAAAAATTAACTGGAATAAAAAACTCCAAGTGATACCAACAAGTGAAAGAATAAGGGCAGAGAGACAATAGGAAAAGTGTCTGCAGAAAGCAGGGAGGATGATAGTGTGCCAACATTCTTGTGTTATCGTAAGACTCCAACATTGATAACTTTAAACGCTGGTAGAGAAAAATAATCATAATTATGGGTTAGAAGTAACCACAACGAGAATAAAAATAGAATGTACAGCTTCCAAACCTGCAGAAACATCTGATCTATAAAAAAAAGAAACAGAAAGCATGCTAAGTACAAAACTTATAGTAAGGTAGCAAAAATATACAAAGTAACAACTGATAAAACCATGAGAATATATCAACAACTGGAGATTTTTAAATATATTTCTCTTAGAAACAGCAAAGAGACCACCCTAAAAGCAAATATGAAGACAAATCTAAAATATACATTCACTTTAACATACTGTTCAATCTAACATAATTCTCTACTCCATTTTTTCACATGGAAGTATTTCTCTAGAATAACACTGGTGCCTTTTTCTCCCTCCTTCTCTCCCTATTTTACTAACAGCTTCTTAGGGAAGGAGTGATTTAGCTGATTGGTGAGTTTGGAAGGAGAAACTATACACAAGCTGTTTTCCATTCTCTCTCTACTCTCATTGGAGCTGCCTGCCTACCTACAGTTAAAGTGCTTTCTGTTCTGTTTTCCTGACCATTCTGTAAGTTTGGTGGGTCACTCCACCTGAGACTGGATAGAAAGTTTAATTTAGGGAAATATTAGCAAATCGTATGTCATGCGTTCCAAACTACCTTTAACACAAAGTTCACCGACAACAAGCCCTCCCTATCTGCTCAAAGTCTTCAATCAGCTGTTCAGACTCTTATTCTTAAATATAAGCAGGCAGCCAAAGTTCAGCAGAAACCCAAGGAAAATCTTTATTGTGACAGAGATAAAACATAAACACACACACACACACACACACACACACACACACACACACACACAGTAACATAGGGGAAAGAAAAGACTATGTAGGAAAATGGAAACTTCAAAACAAAGTAATTTAGGGATTTCCCTAGTGATCCAGTGGGTAAGACTCCAAGCTACCAATGCAGGGGGCCCGGGTTCGATCCCTGGTCCGGGAACTAGATCCCGCATGCATGCTGCAAGTAATAAGTCCACATGCCGCAACTAAAAGATCCTGCATGCTGCAACTAAGACCTGGCACAGCCGAAATAAACAAATAAATAAAAAACAAAGTAATTTACAATCATTAATGTCCTCGGATGGATCCTACAAGCTTCTAGAGAGGAAAACAAAAACAAAACAGGGCACATATAAAGGATCAAGAATCAAAACAGCTTCAGCCTTCGCAGTGGCCACAATGGAAGCTAGAGACAACAGAGAAATCCCTTCAGATTTTCAAAGAAAAACAACTGCAAACTTGGAATTCTATATCCATACTATTATTCAAATTGAGATTAGAATTAAAGACATTTTCAGACATTCAAGGACCCACACTTTACCTCCCATGCAGCCTTTCTCAGGAAGCTACTAGATGTGCTTTACCTCTCCAAGAGAGTAAACCAAGAAAGAGGCAAATGTAGGGTACAGAAATAAGAAAGATCATAGGACTCCTCAGGAAAATACAGAACCCAGGGTAATTATGCACCAGGCAAAGAGAGCAGCCAGTTCAGATTTGTGCAGAATGACTCAAGAGACTTCAACTGATGTTTTCTTATGCTATACCTTATTTTTAAGAAATCTGACAGTGTCTGGGTGAGTCTGGCCTAGGTTATTTGCTGTACTTGGCTTGTGAGACCATGTGCTGATGGTTTAGCTCTTTTCTTCTGCTCCCTGGATCTTTTGAGAACACACAAGTGTTCTGCTTTGACCTACTCCTGAGTGCTGAAGGATAGCCATAGGGAACTTAAAAGCGGAAAAGTCTAAGCAGCCCACTCCTCCTGTGTCACAGGAAGTATCCAGCTCTAGAAGCTGGCACACATTTCAAAATACATAAACTGTGGATAACTCTAGGTTTCCCAATATTTGCTCAGGGCCTTGCCCAATTACTTTCTCCAGAAAAGGCTCTTGTAAAATTTCAGAGACAACGAAGCCAGACTATGACCCAGTGCCTCTTTTCAGCTTATCTTCTGGGACACCTCATCAAACAGTGGCAATTCTGCCTTCTGAATATAGTTACATTTCTGCATGATACCCCACTTTTATATTAATCATCTTCCATGCTCATTTATATGTATTTTTGATAAAACAAATTATTTCATTGAAAAAAATAACATCAAGTAGGAATGCAAGAATGGTTCAATACCAGAAGATCAATGTTATACTCTATATTACTATTACGAAAGGTCAAAAATCAAAAGACCATCTAAACAAAGGCACATTTAAATTATCAATAAAAGGGAACTTCTTTCGATAAAGACTAACTAGCATAAAACTCCAGCAAACATCACATTTAATAAAGCAACTTTAGATTCTGAAGTAGAAATAAGATAAAAATGCCAGCTACCACAACTACTGTCAAATACAGACTGGCAACCTGGCTGAAACAATAAAGAGGAAAGAAAGGTATAAGGACTGAAAACGAAGAAATACAACTCATTATTTGCATTTGCATTTAGATAGACAACCAAAGAGAATCAATAACTTTAGAATTAAAAAGCATTCATCAAAGCTGGAAATACAAGATCAACATCAAGTTCAACATGATCAGAAATAACAGGATACCATTTTCAATGGCAACGAAAAGTATGAAGTACCTAGGAATTAGTCAAAAAAAAACAAATAAAAAACCCATAAACACATGATGTCCAAAATAAATGAAGAAAAAAATTATGTTCACAAATGTGATGATTTGACCTTGTAAAAATGTTAATTCTAAATTAATATGCAAATTCAATTCAATTCCAATAAAAATCTCAGCAGCTTGTTTTGGGGAACTTCATAAACTGATACTAAAATGTATACATAGATACTAAAATGTATACATACATAGAATAAAAATCCACAAACAGCTAAGGTAATTTTAACAAAGTAGGACAAATAGATTCACCTATTAAGACATATTACAAACTTATATTAAAAGTGTTGTACTGGGAAAGGAATTGACATTTATCAATAAACAGAACAGAGAGCCCCAGTTTCATGCTTATGGAAACTTGGTATGTAATGAAATGGGAAAATATGGATTTAACAGATGGTGTTAGAAAAACTTACAACTCTACTCTACATACCCGGCAGACATTCACACTCACAAGACCCAAAAGGCACCAAGGTCACTTAGCTTGCCAGAAAGGTATAGCACTGTAAACACAGCAATATAGAGGAGAGCATCCACCTTAGGTAAGCCTCACATGCCACAGGAACCACTATGGTGTAAAAATCCCTAAAGGTGGGTTCCACATCTCCCCAAGGAGGAACAAGCTTGGTTATCAGTTGTACCTTACTCAGAGAAATCTCAAAGCCTGTGCTTTTTACAATAAAAAAATGTTGCTGGGTAAACAGCTGGCATTCCTTATTTAGCTTAACCCACTGTTTCAAGGAAATAGTGCTAAGGAAAAAGTAAATCCAAGATAATTTTCCTCTAGAGAGAGAGAAGTGGTTTTCTTAATAACACTTTTCCCTTAATGATTAGCTGGAGAAAAAGTTGGATTCATACCTTATACTATATCCAAAAATAAACTCCAATTATATTAAATGTAAATGGTAAAACTATAACACTGATAGAACAAGACCTAAAAAATACAAACAACTGGGGGCAAAATTTTAAATTTCTATTCCATAAAGGACACCAAAGACAAGAATTAATAAATGAAAAGCCTAAGTTATTTCCAACATCTGAACCTGACAAGGAAACATTATTTAGACTATATAAAGAATTTCTTGTACTATAATCAGCAAGAAAGAGAAAAGTCTAATAGAAAAATGGGCAAATTATAAGTATAGGCAATCCATAGACTGGAAAACCAGAATGACTAAAAAGCATATGCTTAGACTTATTAGTAATGAGATAATGCAGATTAAACAAAATACAATTTCATACATTATCAGATTAACAACAATCAGAAAATATCAAGTACTGCTGAAGATGTAGAGAAAATGAAATCATCATGTCTTGCTGGTGTAAGTGCAAATTGGTACAACCATCTCCAAGAACAATCCAGCATTACTAACTGAAATTAAATATGCATATACTCAAAACCCCAGCCATTCTACTCTAGGCCATATATACCAAAGAAACTACAGGGCAGGGTCATAGGAAGAAATGTACAAGTTTGTAGAAGTGGGAACAGCTGGAAATAACCTAAATATCTATGACTAGAGGAAAAGATAATCTACGGTATGTGAATACAATAGAATAATATGCAGCAATCAGAAGTATGCTATATACAGTAACATGAATAGTTCTTAAAAACCTAATATTTTATAAAAGTTAGAAGCAAAATGAAATTTATACCATAATATCATTTATATAAAATTTAAAATTTATACAAAATAAATGTTATTATACAGTTTTTCAAAGAAATATATCAAAAATTTGGAAGATGGCTTGGAAGGATAAACATTAAAGATAGTAGAGAGTGGGGAGTATGGAATTGCAGGCAGGAGATGAAGAAAAACTATTAAGGTAAAATGAAGCAGAACAAAAGTGTAGGTTTTCTAGACCAATGATACTGCTGTCATTAATAAAGAGTATAATTAATGATTGAGTCAATGCTGAGCACATGAAATCCTTAAAAAAAGAAACGATTTATATGAGGAGAGAAACATAGTTAAGTTAGACTAAAACTTTTCTTCATTAAATGTGAAAAACTATCCATAGGGCATAATATAGTAAGTACCCCACAGGATTTGTGAGTTAGCTGTCTTTAAAAGAAACAGTTCATTCTCCCAAATAAGATAAGCTAAATAAAAACAACATACAATATGAAAGGACACTTAAAGGCAATGCTTAAAAAACAAAATTTCTTTGTGTTGAACAAATATTCCACTGCATTTTTCTAGGCTGTTCTGGTATTCAGCAAAATAATTTAAAATTACATTTTGGGCAAAGTTATAAGTACAAGTGAACTAATTTTAATTTTTAATTATGTGTGAATCTGAAATTTTACATTGATATAAATACCTTGTGACATTTTAACAGGATGTAAGAAGTTTAAATATACATGAAAAAAATTACAAATAAGTAGTTGTCATAATCTCTTACTTTTGACTGTGCTTCATATTTTTAAAAAAGCACTCTCATGTGAGGCAGATGTAGTAGCTATCTCCAATGTTATCAATGAGGAAACTGAAAAATAATCTTACAGTAAGTAAGTAGTGGTGTCCAGACTAGAATCTAGGTCTCCCAAAACCTAGACTTGAGGCCTTATTTTTATTTAACTCACCTTCTAGATAATTTTTATATAAATGTAAATTTAATATTTTCTTCAAATCACAAGGAAATAGAGCAGACACATTGGTTTGCAGTAGTTAATATACACAATGATATGAAGAAAAATACAGAGACTTTTACATTAATTGCAATCCTGAAAAGAGTTGTTTGTCTTCAAAAAACGTCAATCAAGTTTAATATATTTTTATTTGTCCAGTAAAAGCAACTTAACAATCTATTAAAAATAAAATTTTAACTGCATTTAATATCATTCTTTTTTCTATTAAAGAAAGCACAAGATAAAGGACAGCAGTATTCAAGTAAATATATAATTATGACACACTGATAGACTAAATCAAGTACCTAAATGAAATGTTAAAACATGAAAATTTATAGTCCTCCTACCTTTTCCTTTCTACACTGATAAACTACAATCAGAAAAAAATTTTAAATGAAACCTGTTTTCTTGTTGTAACTTGTGATTTATTATTTTATTTAATTGAAAGTGTTTTAGTTTCAGTTAGTAATTTCTGTAAAGTAGCAGTCCTTAAATAAGTTCCTAAAAATAACAATATTGGAGCCTTAAACATTACATTTAGTCATCTAAAAAAGGTTACAAAATGTCTCTGCTTATTCTAGTCCTAAATTCCTTTTCTAGATTCTTAATAGAAAAGGAATTTTCAAACACAAATAGTTACCAGTCAGATAATATACATTGCAATTTAGCATTCTTAACCAAAAACAAACAAACAAAACAAAACGAAAAACACCCTAAGAAAAGTCAATTTTTTTCTTTTTTTGGTCATGCCATGCAGGCACGTGGGATCTTAGTTCCCCGACCACCAGGGATGGAAGCCACGCCCGCTGCATTGGAAGCTCGGAGTCTTAACCACTGGACCACCAGGGATGTCCCAAGTCAAATTATTTTTGTCATTCATTCTGTACTATACTCTTCTCCCTATACATCTTTTTTTTTTTTTTTTTTTTTGCAGTATGCGGGCCTCTCACTGTTGTGGCCTCTCCCGTTGTGGAGCACAGGCTCTGGACGCGCAGGCTCAGCGGCCATGGCTCACAGGCCTAGTTGCTCCGAGGCATGCGGGATCCTCCCAGACTGGGGCACGAACCCGTGTCCCCTGCATTGGCAGGCGGACTCTCAACCACTGTGCCACCAGGGAGGCCCTCCCTATACATCTTTAATAGCAATCACAAGTACTATCTTAAAGACCCACCTTTTCTAATCCAAATAGCGCCGACTCAACATCTCACCTCTACTTCACTTCTAGTATTCAATTTAGATGTCTCAATGCTAAATTTAATAATTTATCAAAAGTTGTTTCAATAACAAAATTTCCATAAATTACTTTCTAACAAACAAAGCAGAACCTCTAATTGTAGAACACAAATGGAAAATAATATATAAGTAACTTAATCCCCTTAACTTGAAGGTTTGAAGAACCAGGTGTTAGAAAAATATGCCTAAGATAAACAGATTTTACTATCTTATTACTTTTTCTGCACGGGGTCAACATTTGTATTTTAAATGATATATTAGTTATTATATTGTCTCAAAAGAGAGATTCCCAAGAAGACTTTAGTAAAATTCTATGTTGATTATACACATACTTGGTTCCTAATGTTTTAGTTTGAACTGTTCTAGAATTACTTACTTGTTGAACATAAAGTCTGTAAGAAGAAAGATAAAAATACTAAATCAAAATCTTTATCAAATAATTCCAAGTTTTCAACAATATATGTAAATGTATTCTTGTACCCTGTATTTCTGATAGTATTATTTTTGTAGTATGATCACAGCAAGTACATGAATTTTCCAGTTTTGTGGGGAAATATTCAGTGTTCTGAAATTTAATTAGATTTAAAATCATTATTAAACAAAAAACAAGTCAAATAGCACTATCATATTCTAAATGGCAATTCAGCATTGTATTTATAGTCTCAGTGGTAAAAACCACACCTAAAAGAAATGTGTACCCAATGTGACACACTCTCAATGTTTAAAGAACAGCCTGAATATGGAATTTTAAAAAGTTAATTATATTAGGTAGAAGCAGAGAATCTATGAAAAGATTTAAAATCGTTGCTGCTGGAACTGAGTTGGAAACTCAAAGGACTTGAGTCTTGGCTGCAGGAAAACAAAGTAAATCTTTCATATATGTATTCTGATTCACCCAGGATGAAAACTAATCATACTGTAAAGGGATATGATCCTCTGAAGAAATGGAAATAATCTGTAAGAAAGATAAATTATAGCCTCTTTATTAGCAGGGAAAACTAAATTAGGGCTATATGTCACCCTGGAACCATTTCCTTCACAATGCTTCTAGTGACTTGTCCAAGATAAATTTTTAAAAAATACAATAAAAGATAAAAGTATCAATTGTCGGTGGGTGAAAACATATTACTACTGCCTAAAAAACCCAATACTGGATGTAATACACATCAGAAAATTTTTATTATTCTGTTTAAAGTTGTAGAAAAATTAGCCTTTTTGCCTGTTCTGATATTTATATGTTGTCACTCAACTTCTGAGGATTCCAAGTCAATTAATCTAGAATTTTAAAATGCATTAGTGATCCCTACTGTAGCAAACTGTGTATTCTATAGTTCATGAATCCTATTCTTTCAATAAACACAGGGTTTTAAATAAGATGGTAATGATAGTCTCCATAATCTTAAAATCTAGGTAAAACAAATATCCTCATGGTCCAATAACAACTCGTAAAATGTAACCAGGTCACTAGACCAACATACTAGTGTACAACTTTAATAATTTCTAGCAACAAAACATCTGGAATAGCCATTAACAAATGTTTTCATTGGATTGAAGATGAATTTCTTTGTAAGAAGAAACTTTTTAAAAGTACTCTGAAGTATAGTTCAGCTGCAGGTAAACATGAAAGTTATCAAAGATCTTGTTTATCGACATTTTTCCCAGTGGAATCAAGTGCAACTGGAACCTTATTAGTTTCAACAAAAACAGATTCAAAGGCAGCTTCCTGTTCATCCAAAGAATCAGCAGCTGTTGCTCCTTTAATTAGTGTTGTGTTGGTAAAAGACTGTTGCTGCTTGGAAATTTTACTGGATTCCACTGTTTTTCTACCTCTTCTTTTACCAAGAATTTTGACATAATTAGCAGGTATAAGTCCTGTTGTTTGACCATCAAGACTGGCCAGAAGCCAACCACGCACTCTGGGTTGCTGTTCTGATGGAAGAAAAGACAGCCTTGTAATTATCACATACTTTGAGGGTCCAACAGAATATTGATAATAAAATGTTAAGTAAAATCTCTGTTACACTTATATAATAAAATACATAAACAAATAGTGTACATGAATATTCAAAAAATCAAGATGAGTAGGTTTAAGTCTAGGATCCCTTCTTACAACTTACACTTTTAATTTTATATTTACTAAATAGTTTTTCAGCCTTGAAGAACATGAAGTTTACATCAGTTGGTGCATTCATAGAGTAAAACGATTCAGTTCTATCAAAAGATGAAAATTAACATCAATGTCTTTCATATTTTAAATTGAAATTTAAGGAATGAATATCTCATTACTTCTCAATAGGATAAGTTAGGGGTTAGTATAGAAAATAAATATATACATTTACATAAGGCAGCTTTCTTTATATATTTTTAGCTGAAATATAAAATTCATTCTATATGATTGTGATGTATAATCCTGAAGGACAGTGAATATTAATTTTAATCCAAGGTGGGCAAAAATTGAAGACCTCAGTTACCTATAGCCACATAAGAAAAAGTTAAAGGCAATACTCTAAGCTTAAAGTAGGAAAGATTTAAATATTCAGTTTTGTATTTTGATATTCTCCCACCTATTTTATCCATGTCTTTAAAAACCTGTATAACTGTTAAGTTTTAGTTCAACACTATAATTTAGGCACAATATGACATTTTCATGTTTAATACTACTCTATAATAATAATTTAAAAAAGTTAAATTAACCATTCTGTGACTGATTTTGTTCTAAATGCCCACACATATTTTAAGTGAGCAATGGAGGAAAGCAACAAAGCAAAGCCAAAGTGTTAAAAGGCACTATTAGTTGAAGAATAATCTGATATAAAAATTTTTCTGGAATATTATAATTTAGTTGAAAGAAACCACATTTGATCTTTATTCTTTAATTAGATTTATTAAAACTAATTATCTGTATTTTCCTCTAACAATAAATCTTAAAAAGAAATAATTCTTTTGAAATCTAAAATAGTAAGTTACTATTTTCACTAGAAGAGAAACATGAGTATAATACCTAAAAGCCAGGATTTTTGAAAAGTTACATTTTATTTTATTATTTAAAAATTTTTCTTGGAAGCCTAGGTTTTGTGTGTGAAGAGATGAGGCAGAGATTTAGCAAATTTGATCCAAATTTTTCAATTATTTACACATTAAACTAATGATTTGAACATTGAAGGTATTTTTCCCTTATGTAAAGAGTGACTAACACCAATAAAAGGCTAAAGTTTCCATTAATAGATCACATGGAAATCAGCCAAAGTGGTTAAAAATACAAGTTCTGAAGTTAGATAAACCTAGGTTCATAGTCCAGCTCGAACACACAGGACAATTTACTCATTCTGAATCTCGCTTTCCTCATGTGTAAAACAGGAACAGGATAATAACAGTACTCACTTTACAGCATTATTATAAGGTTTAAACGAAATATGTAAAGTACAGTGTCTAGTACATTTTCTTTTCTTCTTTTTTGGCCGCCCCATGGCTTGCGGGATCTTAATTCCCCAACCAGGGATTGAACCTGGGCCCTTGGCAGTGAGAGCGTGGAGTCCTAACCACTGGACCGCCAGGGAATTCCCCCTAGTACATAATAAGCAGTCTATAAATGACAGCTGTTATTATTGTTATTAGTATCTTTACCAACAAGATGTGACTTTTTGTGGCAAACCTGAATCCCAACAAATACACAAAAAATCTTTTTTTTGTAAATCCACAAAAATTCTGATCATTACTGGGGAAAGGTGGAGGAAAAGGCCATTTTGTCTGGAGCCATTAAAAACTATTAGTGATCTCGTCTGAAAATTAACCTGAATGCCTATAAATTTCTTGCTGAGGTTCTTTAATAAGTCATGACAGTAATTCCTAAATATTCATGTTGAAGTTTCTAAAGTAAACATTATTCAAGTAAAAAAGAAAGCAATACTAGTCCCAGCAATAAAAGACCAATAGGGATGCTTAGATGATGCTAGACAATTACTTTGGTTTATTAGATTTGTTACACTTAGCGCTAACCTCATGTTTTGGGGTGGTGATTAAAAGTGTTTTGAGTTTGGAAGAGATTATATAAACAAAATCTTTCCTTATCTCAGTGAAATATTATTGGAACAACTCTGTTGGGACATTTTTCTCCCACTCCCCCAGATTTAGAAGGTCTACACTGACAAAGAGAAATCCTAGTAACTACTTCTGAGTTAACTAACGGTGACCAAGATCCTTTAATGCAGTTTTTAATATTACATTTACAAATTCTAAAAATGCACAGATAATTCCAATTTATTCATGTTTTGTTACCTTTGAGAGCTAAGTTTAGCATATCACCAGCACGGAAAGAAATTTCTTCTTCGGATACAGCAACAAAATCATATTCTGCTCTAGCAACTACATGGTCATCCTCACCACTTGCCCAGTTGGTATTGTCTATAAACCAAATTAAGAATTAAGATTAGGTTAGTAAAACTTACAAAAAAAAGAAAAAAGATATTTCAGTGGCTATGTTTTGCAAACTGTATAAACTTATTTGCCAAGAGAAAAGTTCCCCTCAAAGTAAATTCCACAATTAACACTACGTAAAATCAACAATATGTTCATTACGATACCTATTATAAACTTTTTCCTATTCTTTAAGCTCCAAATCCTAGTTCCCTTACTTTAAGCCAGGGGTCAGCAATTTTTTTGTAGAGTAAAAAGATTTTTGATAGTAAATATTTTAGGCTTTGTAGGCCATGAGGCAAAATTGAACATGTTGTGTAGTTTCTTATATAAAGAGAGAAAAAAATTTTCCATAAATTTTATGAAAAATTCAAAATATAACAATTGAATTCTTTTTTTGTAATATAGGTCTACTACAAAGAACGGAATCTTTTTGGGATAGGATAATATTTCACTTAATTTGGGGTTCAAATGTAGTGTTTTCTATCATCAATATCAATTGCAAATATTCATCTGTTAATGCTAATTTGTAATGAGATTTGAGGTATTTCATTTTGAAATGTTTTTTCACATAGATATGTATTGCCAAATTCTGATATCAATACATTGAACATGTGGTTTTAATTGAGCATATTCATCCTAAGAAGATGAATAGAGTAGAATTCTGTTAAATTCCTTCAATGTTAACCTTTTAACATGTCCTTACATTAGATACTAATCACTTCCAAATAAAGACTAAATGGAAACTCCTCAACGGCAGTTAAATGGATTTTGAAATATGGACATTTCCTTCGCACTTGCATGGAGGTCCAAAAACACTTCTGAATTGTAGTTTGAGCTTGAAAGGTCTATCTGCTGCAAATTTATGTGGGAAGGGAAATCTTGTTTCTTTAACTTTTGACAACCTGGGTGGGGGGTGTATAAAGCAGTGTGACATTATTTGTGATTCAAACAATATTAGTTGTTGTCAAAATAACTTCACTCCAATGTAAGTTTCAAAATATAATTGCTATTCTGCCTTACAGTTTTAGGTTGAATTCATTAAGATTACCAAATCTGCAGCAAAAGCTGATTTCCAAAGCCATTAAACGTTTTCTAAGAGTGGCTGATGGTGGTTCTTGTTTTTCAGAAAAATATCAGTCTTGGCCTTGATCCCTCAAAAAGAGTAATAAAACTTAACCACTGACTGCTTAGCCATCTAACTGCTGTGTGGTAGGGCAAGTCAGGATCTTCAGCTTCTACTTCTGACAAAAATTCATAGAACTTACAATAGTTATGTCCACAAGGGTGACTGAAATTCACCTTTGACATTACTAATTCAGTAACACATGACAAATTCAAATATTTTCTGCAATGTACCTGCTGATGAAGAATACAATGAATAACTATAGGCTTTAAAAACCTTATATTTTCAAAACTGTAAATTTTGTCCAACTAAGCATTTTTCTGTTCCACACAAATTTTTACCACCATCAGTCACAACATATCTTTGCAGATTCGTGTTTTTTCCAAATTCTTTGAAGATATTCTTGTCTGTAGTTGTTCCATGCAGACTATTCACAGAGGCTACATCTTCAGCCACTTCAAATTCAACACTGACTCTTCCAATAAACAACTGAGCAGTAACAGTA
This sequence comes from Pseudorca crassidens, assembly GCF_039906515.1. Taxonomy (NCBI): domain Eukaryota; kingdom Metazoa; phylum Chordata; class Mammalia; order Artiodactyla; family Delphinidae; genus Pseudorca; species Pseudorca crassidens. The sequence continues at coordinate 40,021,819 of NC_090309.1, forward strand.
TCTACTGGGTCATCATGAGCCAAGTAAATCCATTTGAATTCATCTGCCTTGTTTTAAAATGACTATTAAAATGATGTTTCAAATACTCTTTAAGAAACTGTTCTCCCTGAAAGGTTAACAGTCTTAAACAAATTTACTTTCTCTGACACATTTCCTTGGCTGTTGCAATAACCACTGGTAAACAGATTTCCTTGCTAATCTGACAAATGAGCCTCTCAGAAACTTATTTTCGTTGCAGGCTTATTTTTTCTTCTTTTGCTTATTTATTTGTTTATGGCTGTGTTGAGTCTTCGTTGCTGCGTGCCTGCTTTCTCTATTTGCAGCGAGCAGGGGCTACTCTTTGTTGCAGTGCACAGGCTTCTCATTGCGGTGGCTGCTCTTGTGGAGCACAGGCTCTGGGCGCGCGGGCTTCAGTAGTTATGGCACACGGGCTCAGTCGTTGTCGCTCGCGGGCTCTAGAGCACAGGCTCAGTAGTTGGGGCACGTGGGCTTAGTTGCTCTGTGGCATGTGGGATCTTCGCGGACCAGGGCTTGAACCCATGTCCCCTGCATTGGCAGGCGGATTCTTAACCACTGTGCCACCAGGGAAGCCCCTTCTTTTGCTCCTTCCCCTGACCCCTTTTGGGTGAGGAAATTCTGCTATGATGAGCTATTCCATTTTAAATTTTCTAATTTTTCTGACTGTTGACTTCCTGTGAGTTGGGAATATTGTGATGAGTGCTCAGTCTGCTAATGTTGATGTACTGGGTTGGCCAAAGAGTTTGTTTTTTTTTCTGTAAGATAGCTCTAGTAGTGCTTAGTTGTCTTTAACTTCATTTGAAACAATTTTGTTAGACTGTTTTGTGACAGCTGTTATATTAGCAAAAAAAAAAAAACTTATCAAATTTGGTGAATTTTTGTGTAGCCATTTTAATATTGAGGATGGAAGGAAAAAAGCAACGTTTTCGGCATATTATGCTTTATTATTTCAAGAAAGGTAAAAACACAACTGAAGTGCAAAAAAAGATTTGTGCAGTGTATGGAGAAGGTGCTGTGACTGATCGAATGTATGTCAAAAGTGGTTTGCGAAGTTTCGTGCTGGCGATTTCTCGCTGGATGATGCTCCATGGTCGGGTAGACCAGTTGAAGTTGATACCCATCAAATTGAGACATTAAGTGAGAACAATCAATGTTACACCACGCGGGAGAGAGCTGACATACTCAAAATACCCAAATGAAACGTTGAAAATCATTTGCACCAGCTTGGTTATGTTAATCGCTTTGATGTTTGGGTTCCACGTAAGTTAAGAGAAAAAAACCTTCTTGACCGTATTTCCACATGTGATTCTCTACTTAAACGTAATGAAAATGTTCCGTTTTTAAAACAAATTATGATGGGCGATGAAAAGTGGATACTGTACAATAATCTGGAACGGAAGAGATCGTGGGGCATGTGAAATAAACCACCACCAACCACACCAAAGGCCGGTCTTCATCCAAAGAAGGTGATGTTGGGACCTCTCTGGTGGCGCGGTGGTTAAGACTCCACACTCCCAATGCAGGGGGCCTGGGTTTGATCTCTGGTCAGGGAACTAGATCCCACATGCATGCCATAACTAAGAATTCACATGCCACAACTAAGGACCCCATGTGCTGCAACCAAGGGGTGGGTGAGCCGCAACTAAGGAGCCCGTGAGCTGTAACTAAGAGCTGGTGCAACCAAATAAAAATAAATAAATATTAAAAAAAGAAAAAAAAAACCAAAGAAAGTGATGTTGTGCATAAGGTGGGATTGGAAGGGAGTCCTCTATTATGAGCTCCTTCCAGAAAACCAAACGATTAATTCCAACAAGTACTGCTCCCAATTAGACCAACTGAAAGCAGCACTCTATGAAAATCGTCCGGAATTAGTCAACAGAAAACACATAATCATCCATCAGGATAACGCAAGACCACATGTTTCTTTGATGGCCAGGCAAAAGCTGTTAGAGCTTGGCTGGGAAGTTCTGATTTATCCATGGTATTCACCAGACATGGCACCTTCATTCAGATTTCCATTTATTTCAGTCTTTACAAAATTCTCTTAATGGAAGAAGTTTCAATTCCCTGGCAGACTGTAAAAGGCACCTGGAACAGTTCTTTGCTCAAAAAGATAAAAAGTTTTGGGAAGATGGAATTATGAAGTTGCCTGAAAAATGGCAGAAGGTAGTGGAACAAAATGGTGAATATGTTGTTCAATAAAGTTCTTGGTGAAAATGAAAAATGTGTCTTTTATTTTTACTTAAAAACCAAAGGAGGACTTCCATGGTGGCGCAATGGTTGAGAATCCGCCTGCCAATGCAGGGGACACAGGCTCAAGCCCTGGTCCGGGAAGATCCCACATGCCGCGGAGCAACTAAGCCCATGTGCCACAACTACTAAGCCTGCGCTCTAGAGCCCACAAGCCACAACTACTGAGCCCATGTGCCACAACTATTGAAGCCCATGTGCCTAGAGCCTGTGCTCCTCAATGAGAAGCTACCGCAGTGAGAAAGACGTGCACCACAACGAAGAGTAGCCTCCGCTCACTGCAACTAGAGAAAGCCTGCATGCAGCAACAAAGACCCAATGCAGCCAAAATAAATAAATAAAATTAAAAAAAAACACAACAAAAACCAAAGGAACTTTTTGGCCAACGCAATATATTGTAATCCTTTAACATAGCTATGTTGTCACTGCATAATAAATGTAATAATGGTTTACCACCTAATTCAGTAACAAAATAATCCAGACTATACTGTGCCTTAAAAGTGTGACTTTCAAAGTCCACTTCACTCTTCTTTTCTTTGTGGCATGTACGTACTCATAACAAAAATATATATTGCAGTATAACAGTACATGTGGCACTCAACACATTGCCAAGTTATGTTACTGAGATCTGCAGTGTGCAGAACAAGTGCAAAGCAATGAGAGTGCCAACATAGATAGGATCTCTATGTTACAAACTACTCAACTCTGGTCTTTCAGTACAAAAGTAGCCATAACAATACATACATGAATGAATGTGGTTGTGTTCTAATAAAACTTTACTAATGGACACAGATACTTGAATTACATATAATTTTAACATGTCACAAACAGTACTCTTTTGGATTTTACTGTAAAAACCATTCTTAGTTTGTGGGCTGTACAAAGACAGGAGCAAGGCAGATCTTGCTGACAGGTTATCGTTTGCTGACCCCTGTCCTAAGCAGCTAAGAAGTCATAGGGCCTAAGCTTCCTCAGTTCCGTTTTTCCTCAAAAATCTCTTAGTATCATTACCCATTGCTCCCTCTTTGGCCTCAGATAAAAAAATTGCCCCTCCTTTTCACCTGCCTTGGATCGTATCTTCTCCCACCTCTTACAGGAGGCTTCATCTTTTGACTCCTGTTTCTCCCTCCTCGACAATCAATCCTTCTCTACAGACTCCTTTCTTTCAGCCTAAAAACATTCCCAGATTTTACTTCATAAAACACAAAGCACAACAAAAAAACGGAAAACTACCACATCAACTTGCTTTTACCCAAGCAGCCTGTTGATTTTTCTTCCTCCATTCATCGTTCATCTTTTCTTTTTTCACACCTTCTGATTTTATATACCCTTTATACTCTTCCATGGTTTCTGTCTCCTCTACTTTACTAAAATTGCTTGCTGGAGCTGATGACCTCCAATTGCCAAATCTGATGACCTTTTTTCAATTCTCGATCTTATCTTACTACAGCATCTGACACCAGGCATCATCCTTCTCCCCCTTCTTGAAATTTCCTCCTTTCCCCTTCACTTCTATAACACAGGATTAACATAGTTCTACTTCTGCTCTTCCTGGTTTCCATCTTAGTTCCTCTTTCTCTCTACCACTGTAATATCATCCACTAACACTATTTCAACTCTCACTTTTATGTGGATGACGCTTAAATATTTCATTTTTCACCTCTTTCCTAAGATCCTTTCCTGCCTTTTAAACTGCTTTCTGAAACTTTCTCAAGTTCCATTTGAATGTTCCACTGGCACAACCAAACTCAATATAGCTCTAATGAAATGAATGATAATCATTCACAAACCAGTTGTTCCATGTGATTTCTCTGTATTTATTTTATTGACTTTACCTTCAAATAAATATCCAGAATGTGACCCACCTCAGAACCTGCATCACTGTGACCCAGAGCCAAGCCACCACCATTTCCCACTTGAATTATTATAACGGCCTCTTGATTCTCCAGACTGGTCTCTTTGGCCCTAGCTCTACCTAAAATTCATTCTCAGGAAAAAGATTTTTTTTTAAACCTAAGTCAAATCATATCACTCCTTTGCTCAAAATTCTGCCATGGCTTCGCATTTCAGAATAAAAGCCAAAGTTCTTTAAAATGTCTACAAGGCTTATACCACCTACACTCTGTACTCTTCCCTCCTTCATCTCCTGGTACTCTGACTTTGCTCCATTCGTACTGGCCTCTTGTCATTCATGTGACATGCCAGGCACACTGCCACTTATGCAGTTCTGCTGTTCCCTATGCCTCCAGCAGTTCCCTCATTCAGCTTACCCCCTTTATCTCCTTCAGAGAGGCCTTCCCTGTGTGTAGCTCTGTAACCCCATTTCCTACCACTGGCACTCTGCAACGCTCTTCCCTGCTTTATTTTCTTCCTATGGCACTTATTACCTTGTGACTTACTATATATTTGACTTAGTTGTTTATTGCTGTCTCTACCCACTAGTCACAAGGGCAGGAATTTTTAAAATCTGTTTTACTCACTGCTATATCCCTAGATCCTAGAACTGTGTCTGGTATGTAGTAGGCACTCAACAAATATTTGTTAACAAATAAAACATTATCCCGCTCATAACTCAATTTAAAAGGTCTAGGGCATTTCAATTACTCCCTTCCCTTTACGAACTCCATCTAGCTAGTAACTAAATCTGTTACGTCTATTATATTTTTGCTGCTTTTCACATACCCTAGTTCAGGTCTTCATTATTTCTCATCCATTCAAATGCAAAAGCATCATAAGTGATGTCCCTAAATTAATAAATATTTATTAAACACCTTGGATATGCTGGTCAGGTTGTTAGCTTTCGGGAATACAATGGTAAGTATAACCCAAAATTGTTTATTAATCTTACCATCCAATTTCAACCTGTGTTAACCTGCACTGACCTATTTTAAACACTTAAGACAGACTGACCTCTTTACAGCACTGTTTATATGTACGTCACAAGCCTGCTTTAAAAAACAAAAACAAAAGCAGACAACCAAAAAACCATCTTTTCCTTACTAAATGAAGATTAAGTATTGTCATGGAAATTAAGATCTTCCATTACTAGGCTCCAATCTAATTTCTCATCCTTACTTCTTAATATCCTTCTATTCAATACTATAGGACAGCTGATGAACAAATCTCATATTTCCTACCTATATACTTTTGTTCAAGCTACTCCATCTGCTTCAGTCTTTTTTTTTTTTTTCCTATGTAACTGATGGAATGTTACCATTCTTTCAAAAATCTAACTTAGATGCTACTTCTTTCTGAATACGAAGAGTCAAAAAATGTCAGCTTCACTTCTGAGCTGAGATAATACTCTGTACCAGCTGACAGAGTAGAGGCTTAACAGTCAAATATGCCTGGTTTTGTTTCTGGTCTGGCTTATTAAAGATGTGACCTTGAGCAAGAGACTTCTCTGAACCTCAGTTTTATCACTTGTAAAATGAGGATAATTTCTCTTAGAATTGTTGTAAGAATTAAATGAGTAAAATACACAAAATACTTAGCACAGTGTCTTGCATATAAAAAAGGCTCAATAAGAAGGAAGAAGAACTACAGTCCTGCAGCCTGTGAAACAAAAACCACATTCACAAGATGAAAAGGCAGAGGGCTATATACCAGATGAAGGAACAAGATAAAACCTAGAAAAACAACTAAATGAAGTGGAGATAGGCAACTTTCCAGAAAAGAATTCAGAATAACAATAGTGAAGATGATCCACGACCTCGGAAAAAGAATGGAGGCAAAGATAGAGAAGATGTAAGAAATGTTTAACAAAGACCTAGAAGAATTAAAGAACAAACAAACAGAGATGAACAATACAATAACTGAAATGAAAACTATACTAGAAGGAATCAATAGCAGAATAACTGAGGCAGAAGAACGAATAAGTGATCTGGAAGACAGAATGGTGGAATTCACTGCTGCGGAACAGAATACAGAAAAAAGAATGAAAAGAAATGAAGACAGCTTAAGAGACCTCTGGGACAACATTAAACGCAATAACATTCCCAGTATAGGGGTCCCAGAAGGAGAAGAGAGAGAGAAAGGACCCAAGAAAATATCTGAAGAGATTATAGTCGAAAACTTCCCTAACATGGGAAAAGAAATAGCCACCCAAGTCCAGGAAGCAGAGAGAGTCCCATACAGGATAAACACAAGGAGAAAAACACGGAGACACATAGTAATCAAACTGGCAAAAATTAAAGACATAGAAAAATTATTGAAAGCAGCAAGGGAAAAACAACAAATAACATACAAGGGAACTCCCATAAGGTTAACACCTGATTTCTCAGCAAAAACTCTACAAGCCAGAAAGGAGTGGCATGATATACTTAAAGTGATGAAAGGGAAGAACCTAAAACCAAGATTACTCTACCCAGCAAGGATCTCATTCAGATTTGATGGAGAAATCAAAAGCTTTACAGACAAGCAAAAGCTAAGAGAATTCAGCACCACCAAACCAGCTACACAACAAATGCTAAAGGAACTTCTCTAAGTGGGAAACACAAGAGAAGAAAAGGACCTACAAAAACAAAAACAAAACAATTAAGAAAATGGTAATAAGAACATACATATCGATAATTACCTTAAACGTGAATGGATTAAATGCTCCAACCAAAAGACACAGGCTTGCTGAATGGATACAAAAACAATACCCATATATATATATATATATATATATATATATATATATATATATATACTGTCTACAAGAGACCCACTTCAGACCTAGGGACACATACAGACTGAAAGTGAGGGGATGGAAAAAGATATTCCATGCAAATGGAAATCAAAAGAAAGCTGGAGTAGCAACACTCATATCAGATAAAATAGACTTTAAAAAAAAGAATGTTACAAGAGGCAAGGAAGGACACTACATAATGATCAAGGGATCATACAAAAAGAAGATAAAACAATTATAAATATATATGCACCCAATGTAGGAGCACCTCAATATATAAGGCAACTGCTAACAGCTATAAAAGAGGAAATCAACAGTAACACAATAATAGTGGGGGGCTTTAACACCTCACTTATACCAATGGACAGATCATCCAAACAGAAAATTAATAAGGAAACCCAAGCTTTAAACGACACAATAGACCAGATATATTTAATAGATATTTATAGGACATTCCATCCAAAAACAGCAGATTACACTTTCTTCTCAAGTGTGCACGGAACATTCTCCAGGATAGATCACATCTTGGGTCACAAATCAAGCCTCAGTAAATTTAAGAAAATTGAAATCATATCAAACATCTTTTCTGACCACAACGCTATGAGATTAGAAATCAATTACAGGGAAAAAAACGTAAAAAGCACAAACACATGGAGGCTAAACAATACGTTACTAAATAACCAAGAGATCACTGAAGAAATCAAAGAGGAAATCAAAAAATACCTAGAGACAAATGACAGTGAAAACACGACAATCCAAAACCTATGGGATGCAGCAAAAGCAGTTCTAAGAGGGAAGTTTATAGCTATACAAGCCTACCTCAAGAAACAAGAACAATCTCAAATAAACAATCTAAACTTACACCTAAAGGAACTAGAGAAAAAAGAACAAACAAAACCCAAAGTTAGCAGAAGGGAAGAAATCATAAAGATCAGAGCAGAAGTAAATGAAATAGAAACAAAGAAAACAATAGCAAACATCAACAAAACTAAAAGCTGGTTCTTTGAGAAGATAAACAAAATTGATAAACCATTAGCCAGACTCATCAAGAAAAAGAGGGAGAGGACTCAAATCAATAAAATTAGAAATGAAAGAGGAGAAATCACAACTGACACTGCAGAAATACCAAGGATTATAAGAGATTACTACAAGCAACTCTATGCCAATAAAATGGACAACCTGGAAGAAATGGACAAATTCTTAGAAAGGTATAACCTTCCAAGACTGAATCAGGAAGAAATAGAAAATATGAACAGACCAAACACAAGTAATGAAATTGAAACTGTGATTAAAAATCTTCCAACAAACAAAAGTCCAGGACAGATGGCTTCACAGGTGTATTCTATCAAATATTTAGAGAAGAGCTAACACCCATCCTTCTCAAACTCTTCCAAAAAACTGCACAGGAAGGAACACTCCCAAACTCGTTCTATGAGGCCACCATCACCCTGATACCAAAACCAGACAAAGATACTACAAAAAAAGAAAATTATACACCAATAACACTGATGAATATAGATGCAAAAATCCTCAACAAAATAGAATGCAACAATACATTAAAAGGATCATACACCATGATCAAGTGGGATTTATCCCAGGAATGCAAGGATTCTTCAATATATGCAAATCAATCAATGTGATACACCATATTAACAAATTGAAGAAGAAAAACCATATGATCATCTCAATAGATGCAGAAAAAGCTTTTGACAAAATTCAACACCATTTATGATAAAAACTCTCCAGAAAGTGGGCATAGAGGGAACCTACCTCAACATAATAAAGGCCATTTATGACAAACCCACAGCAAACATCATTCTCAATGGTGAAAAACTGAAAGCATTTCCTCTAAGATCAGGAACAAGACAAGGATGTCCACTCTCACTACTAGTAGTCAACATAGTTTTGGAAGTCCTAGCCACGGCAATCAGAGAAGAAAAAGAAAGAAAAGGAATACAAATTGGAAAAGAAGAAGTAAAACTGTCACTGTTTGCAGATGACATGATACTATACATAGAGAATCCTAAAGATGCCACCAGAAAACTACTAGAGATAATCAATGATTCTGGTAAAGTTGCAGGATACAAAATTAATGCACAGAAATCTCTTGCATTCCTATACACTAATGATGAAAAATCTGAAAGAGAAATTAAGGAAACACTCCCATTTACCACTGCAACAAAAAGAATAAAATACCTAGGAATAAACCTACCTAGGGAGACAAAAGACCTGTATGCAGAAAACTATAAGACACTGTTGAAAGAAATTAAAGATGATACCAACAGATGGACAGATATTCAATGTTCTTGGATTGGAAGAATCAATATTGTGAAAATGACTATACTACCCAAAGCAATCTACAGATTCAATGCAATCCCTACCAAATTACCAATGGCATTTTTTACAGAACTAGAACAAAAAATCTTAAAATTTGTATGGAGACACAAAAGCCCCGAATAGCCAAAGCAGTCTTGAGGGAAAAAAACGGAGCTCGAGGAATCAGACTCCCTGACTTGAGACTATACTACAAAGCTACAGTAATCAAGACAATATGGTACTGGCACAAAAACAGAAATTTAGATCAACGGAACACGATAGAGAGCCCAGAGATAAACCCATACACCTATGGTCAACTAATCTATGACAAAGGAGGCAAGGATATACAATGGAGAAAAGACAGTCTCTTCAATAAGTGGTGCTGGGAAAAGTGGACAGCTACATGTAAAAGAATGAAATTAGAATACTACCGAACACCATACACAAAAATAAACTCAAAATGGATTAGAGACCTAAATGTAAGACCAGACACTATAAAACTCTTAGAGGAAAACATAGGAAGAACACTCTTTGACATAAATCATGGCTACATCTTTTTTAATACACTTCCTAGAGTAATGGAAATAAAAACAAAAATAAACAAATGGGACGTAATGAAACTTAATGAAAACTTAAATGAAACTTAAAAGCTTTTGCAAAGCAAAGGAAACTACAAACAAGACGAAAAGACTACCCTCAGAATGGGAGAAAATATTTGCAAATGAATCAATGGACAAAGGATTAATCTCCAAAATATATAAACAGCTCATGCAACTCAATATTAAAATAAAAACAACCCAATTCAAAAATGGGCAGAAGACCTAAATAGACATTTCTCCAAAGAGGACATACAGATGGCCAAGAGGCACATGAAAAGGTGCTCAATAACACTAATTATTAGAGAAATGCAAATCAAAACTACAATGAGGTATCACCTCACACCAGTTAGAATGGGCATCATCAGAAAATCTACAAACAACAAATGCTGGAGAGGGTGTGGAGAAAAGGGAACCCTCTTGCACTGTTGGTGGGAATGTAAATTGATACAGCCACTATGGAGAACAGTATGGAGGTTCCTTTAAAAAAGTAAAAATAGAATTACCATATGACCCAGCAATCTCACTAATGGGTCTATACCCAGAGAAAACCATAATTCAAAAAGAAACATGTACCCTAATGTTCATTGCTGTGCTATTTACAATAGCCAGGTCATGGAAGCAACCTAAATGCCCATCAACGATAAAGAAGATGTGGTACATATATGCAATGGAATATTACTCAGCCATAAAAAGGAACGAAATTAGGTCATTTGTAGAGACGTGGATGAATCTAGAGACTGTCATTCAGAGTGAAGTATGTCCAAAAGAGAAAAACAAATATCGTATATTAACACATATATGTGGAACCTAGAAAAATGGTACAGATGAACCAGTTTGCAGGACAGAAATTGAGACACAGATGTAGAGAACAGACGTATGGACACCAAGGGGGTAAAGCAGTGGAGGGTGGTGGTGGTGGTGGTGGTATGATGGATTGGGAGATTGGGATTGACATGTATACACTGATGTGTATAAAATGGATGAGTAATAAGAACCTGCTGTATAAAAAATAATTAAAATAAAATTCAAGAAAATAATAATAATAATAAAAAAAGGCTCAATAAGTCTTATGTTTCTCCCCAACTGTTGTACTACTTACACTCTTTATGCCTCATTACAATTACCTATTTATGTGTCTCACCCACCTCTCTTCCAGTAAGTTTTAGAAAGATAAAGGGAATATGCCCTACGTTATCTTTGTATCTTCCACAGCATCAAGTTCAGTGACTTGTGAACAGTAGTTAAGTAATGTGTGCTGTTAAACTGAAGTAACAAAGAATAAATCAAGAAGCCTGTTTTTGCTACATGTTCCTCTTCCAGTTTTGAAGTTCTTAACTGAAAATATAACTGGATCAAAATATTAAATACAAATGCATAAAGAAAGCTAATTTAACCTATTCTTGAAATTTGAGATTGTTATATGGTTTTTGAACCCATTTTATTACTCTTACCTGTTACTTCGTCACTGTGAGTAGACAGCAGTTTCCAGATGAGGTAAGGACCACCAAGGATAACAGCAAAGAACAAGAATATTGGCCAAGATTTTGCTGAGTTAGTTGCTCTGTCCTCAGCACCAAGGCAAGCCACAGTTCCTTCACTTTCTGCCCACAGGTCCTCATTCTCAGAGTCTCTTCTTAAACCTATCATCCACTGTAACCGTCTGTAAAGATACCTTATAGTCCTAACTAATGCAAAAGCTGAAAATACTTTTGTGAAGTGTATTTTTAATCGGGAAAAGTGGTTTGCTACATCCAATACAGCCCTGAAACTGTTATAGACAGCTGAAAAGGTAGCATCCATCATCATGCTGACAGAGGCAAATGCATGCACAATACTTTCAATGGACTGAAATGCACCTCTGCTGCTTTCTTCAGCTTGCTGAACAAATCTACTAGGTGGAAGATCATCTATACGAAGGCGGTTATAGCCCAACCCATTATACCCATAACTATAAGGGCTATAGCTTCCATAAAATGAATTTCCATAGGCACCATATCCAGAAGAAAATGAACTGTAAGCAGGTCTGAAAGTGTTCACATTACTGCTCCCTGTCTGCTGGGATGGCCTTGGAAGAATAGGCGGTGGCACTCTGGTAAGTGTTGGTTGTCCAGGTCTTGTCAATAAAGTAGGACCCAAATCAGCAGATCTAAAACCAAAAAGGATTCAAAGTTGTAACTTAAGCACACAATAAATTCATTCAAAGTAACTATTAAACACTTTGTATATACCTAGTGTTATGACAGATCCTACTAAAGATGTCTTAAAGTAAGGAATAGTCTCTAATATCCAGATGCTTAGAATCTGTGTTAAGACAAAATGGATAAGATAAAATAGCTGACTGAACTCTATATTCTTGTTTACTTATGCTGCATTATTAGTAGTATCTTCAACCTTTGGTTTCTTTTTAAGACACATGTCCATTTCCTCAGGGTTAGTTATAACTCGTTATCTGTCCATCCTTACACCTAAATGGCACTATCTTAATTACTATAGTTTTATAATAGGCCTTAATATCCAATAAGACAAATCTTCCTACACTATTCTTCATCTTCAAGAGTGTCTTGGCTATTTGACCCTTTGAATATCCATATATATTTTAGAATCAGAGTTTGAAGTTCTACACTGTTCTCCCCACAAAAGCCCTATTGAGATTCTGGTTTGGGATTACATTAAATTCGTAGATTAATTTGAGGTAGTCGACATCTCCATTATATTGAGAGTTTCAACTCAATATAACATATCCTCCATTTACTTATGTCTTTTAAAGATTTTTCTTAATAATGTTTTTTTAAAATAACCACTGAGGGACTTCCCTGGTGGTGAAGTGGTTAAGAATCCACCTGCCAATGCAGGGGACAGGGGTTCGTGCCCTGGTTCGGGAAGATCCTGCATGCCACAGAGCAACTAAGCCTGTGAGCCACAACTACTGAGCCTGCGCTCTAGAGGCCGCAAGCCACAACTACTGAGCCCATGCACCACAACTACTGAAGCCCGCATACCTAGAGTTTATGCTCTGTAATGAGAAGCCACATCAGTGAGAAGCCTGCGTGCACAATGCAACAAAGAATAGCCCCTGCTCATGCAACTAGAGAAAGCCTATGTGCAGCAATCGACCTAACACAGCCAAAAATTAATTAATTAATTAAAAAAATAAAATAATCACTGAGTCTCAATGTTTTACAGTTTACTGTGAGGTCTTTCTTTAGATTTATTTCTATATATTTGATTTTTTTGATGCTATTGTAAATGGTGTCTTTCTAATATTTCACTTTTTTGCTGTTATATAGAAATAATTGATTAAAAAAATATGGTCCTTATATCTAACAACCTTATTTTGGATTCTTCTTTTGTACTTTCTAGAATCTTAAGGATCTGCAGTCATATTGTATGCAAATAACGATAGGTTATTTCTTCCTTTTTTCAATTCTTACAGCTTTGATTATTAAGGTATTGCATCTAGGACCTGCAGTACAATCTTGAATGGAAGGGATGATAGAAGGTATCCTAGTCTCATTTCTAATCTCAAAGGGAAAATTTTCAAGATGTCACCAATAATTATCATGTTTGTTGTAGGTTTGTTGTAGATTTAGTAGTTCCTTTTCTATTTCTTTTCGATAAAATTTTTTTTACCATTCAGAATGAATGCTGAATTTTATCAAACGATTCCTTAGCACCTATCAAGATGATTATATGAATTTTTTCATTTACTGTCTATGATGAATTACATTAATTTTCAAATGTTAAAGCCAACCTGCATTCCTGAAGTAGAATTAAGTAGGCCACAATATATTTCTGAATTTGGTTTGCCAATATTTTATTGAAGATTTTTTTATATCTATGTTCATGAATGAGACTGTCCTAATATGCTTTTATTGTAAATGTCTTTGTCAGGTTTGGACATCAAGGTTGAACTGGCCTCTTAAAAAGAGTTGGGGGAGCCTTTCACTCTTTTCTATATTCTAGAAAAGTTAATTATTTCTTCCTTAAAGGTTTCTAGAGTTTACCAGTGAATCATATGGGCTTGGAATTCTCCTACTGGGAAGAATGAATTTAATTTCTTTAGTATCATGCTACTTAAAATGTGGTCTGTGGACCAGTGCTATTTTATGAACCATTTTATACCAATCTCTAGTAAGTACAGAAAACGAGATTGTGTTTAAGTAATTTGACACTGCTATGATATTTTTACTGCATTTTATAAAAAGTATTGGCCACCATCACAAATATTTTGAGAAGCACTGCTTCAAGTGTTAAAGGACTATTTATCTTTTCTATCTGTAAAATATACCTTGCTTCATCCTCTAAATCTCTTCCCTTCCTTTCTGTATTTTCCTGTCCTTTTGTCTCTTTGTACTTCCTTCTAGATATTTTCTTCCCAACTATTCTTTTCTTTTTTATTTTAATTTTATTTATTTTTGTCTGCGTTGGGTCTTCATTGCTGCACGCGGCTTTCTCTAGTTGCTGAGAGCGGGGGCTACTCTTCATCGCAGTGCACGGGCTCCTCATTGAGGTGGCTTCTCTTGTTGTGGAGCACAGGCTCTAGGCACGCAGGCTTCAGTAGTTGTGGCACGTGGGTTCAGCAGTTGTGGATCGCGGGCTCTAGAGCGCAGGCTCAGTAGTTGTGGCACACGGGCTGTTGCTCTGTGGCATGTGGGATCTTCCTGGACCAGGGTTCGAACCTGTGTCCCCTGCATTGGCAGGCGGATTCTTAACCACTGTGCCACCAGGGAAGCGCTCCAACTATTCTTTAGGTCACTGCTACTCAAGGGGCCAATCTCCAAGATAAGGAACTTGCACTATAATGTAAATCAACAAATTCTTTCTTCACTGAGAAAGTTTTGCTATCAAGAAAATGCCACTTGAGGGCTTCCCTGGTGGCGCAGTGGTTGAGAGTCTGCCTGCCGATGCAGGGGACATGGGTTCGTGCCCCAGTCCGGGAAGATCCCACATGCCGCGGAGCGGCTAGGCCCGTGAGCCACGGCCACTGAGCCTGCGCGTCCGGAGCCTGTGCTCCGCAACGGGAGAGGCCACAACTGTGAGAGGCCCACGTACCGCAAAAAAAAAAAACAACAAAAAAAACAAAAAAGAAAATGCCACTTGAGTGGTGGAGAGATAAACTGGAAGATTGGGATTGACATATACACACTACTATATATAAAATAGATAACTAATAAGGACCCTACTGTACAGCACAGGGAACTCTATTCAGTACTCTGTAATAGCCTATATGGGAAAAGAATCTAAAAAAGAGTGGATATATTTATATGTATAACTGATTCACTTTGCTGTACACCTGAAACTAATACAACATTGTAAACAACTATACTCCAATAAAAATTTAAAAGAAAAGAAAAGAAAAGAAAATGCCAGTTGAACTAAATGGTATGCTCAGGGTCAATTTGTTCTACATTCTGACACAAATTTCCTATCTTGTTGTGGACTGTTACTACATAGTTCAAAAAATAGCAGCCAGCCCATAGACTCTCAGCAGCTACAGAACACACTTCGAGCAGTACTGCTCTAAGTCACTAATTCTCTATGTAATGGTGTCTAATCTGTTTCTAAATCCAACGAGCTCTCAATTTTGGTTACTGTATTTTTTGTTCTAGAAATTCCTTTCCTCTTTTAATAGTTTCCAATTCTCTGCCAAAATTCTTCATCTTCTCTTTTATTGCCCTCAACATATTAAAGATAATTTAAAGTTTCTGCTAACTCCAATATCTAGAGTCCCTATGAATTTGTTTATCCAGATGTTAACTTAGCTGCCATTTATGTTACATAATGTCCTCCTGGGTCTGGCTATTTGATTTTGCTGTGCGTCAGCAATTATTATTGTAGCAGTAATTTGAGATTCTGGATGATGTTCTCCTTCTCCAGATGTGTTTCATTCTGGATATTGTTTCTTTTCATTTTTTTAAAAAATTGAAATGTAGTTGATTTACAATGTTGTGTTAGTTGCAGGGGTACAGCATAGTGATTCAGATATATTTATTTATATACACACACACACACACACACATAAAAGTGAATATGTATATTCTTTTCTATTTTAGGTTATTACAAGATATTGAATATAGTTCCCTGTGCTATACATTAGTTCCCTGTGCTATACAATAGGTCCTTGTTGTTTATCTATTTTATATATAGTAATATGTATCTGGATATTGTTTTCTGAACTATTCTCTAATTTGGTTCAGGCAGGCTGCTAAGGCTACTATCAATTCATGATGTCCCTAATTTCAGGAATTGATGATTTGACGCTGGACTTCTGTTCCTATAAGGGCCTGTCTACTTCTTTTATACCCTTATATCTAGATGTATCTTTTATACCCTTATATCTAGATGTACCTAACATTAGGTATGGGTAATTTATCAGTATCTCGTCTTGGAGGACGTCTGAACTCCAACCATGATTCAAGAGTCTGTCAAGTGTTCTACTCAACTAGCTTCATTATCTAAGCTGCTTCTTCTGAAATCAGCAGAAGCTTCTATGGGAAAAGTGCTTTCAAAGGCAATGCTCACCTTTGTGAATTTTTAACTTTCCTGAATCTGGGCTCCATAAATCTTTATCCTCTTTTTTGCCCTATAATGCCTTCCAGATGTTTTATATTCTGCTTAGCTTTCTACTTGTCCTCAATGGTTTTTTTTTTTCCTAAAGTACTTATTCTGCCATCATCAAAAGTCCTTCCTATAATTCTTTGTCCATATTTTGTACAGTATCTTACATTTATTTATACATCTGACTCTTCCTGTAAACGGCAAGCTTCTCAAAGGCACGGGAGCTTTCCTTGTTTCTCCATCACCTAACTATAGTGCTTAGCATATAAATAGGTACTGATACAAACACTATACTGGAGTCTTTCATTAGTAAATATTTAATACACATATATCACACACTATTAATACAGATTTTTCTTTATATATCTTTGTATTATTTCATAAATTGTGATGAATATGTAACTTAAAAAATTATAGGGAATTAAATTTAAACATTTGGTAATAAAAAAATAAAGAGCTTTCCTCTTACTCTTGTGTTTTTGTTTTTTTTTAATTTTGGCCGCCCTGCTCAGCTTGTTGAATTTCAGTTCCCTATCAGGGACTGAACCCAGGCCTTCGGCAGTGAACATGAGGAGTCCTAACCAGTGGACCACCAAGGAATTCACTCTTCTTTGGTTTTAATGCGGTCTGTTTCCGGCATACACAAGTGCATTCAGTGTGCATGTACAGTCTTGCTTTCTGTTACAACAAGCATAATGAGAGCTAAAGAAGCCTATGACTTAGAAGAACAATGATTTATTCTCATTGCTGAGTGTGCAAAATCTCCCCCACCCAATTTTTTATCTTGAAAAGTTTCAAACAGGAAAAAAAAAAAACTGAAAGAAAAGTACAATGAATATCCACATACCTTCTATCTAGATTCAACAACTGTTATCATTTTGCCACATTTGCTTTCTCTTTACCACTCTCTAGTCTTTTAAAACTTCTTGAACTATTTGAAATTAACTTGTAGACCTAATAAAATTACTCCTAAATACCTCACAGGCATTTCCTAAGAATAAAGATATTTTATACAAAAACATAATACTGTTTTCCCATCTTTAAAAATAATTCCATATCTATTACCCAATTGATATTCAAAACATATCCATTACTCTCAAATATCTTTGTCTAAACAGCTTTATTGAATTAAAATTCACATACCATAAAATTCACCCATTTAAAGTGTAAAAAGCAACAGTTTTCCATATATTCACAGAGCTGTACAACTATCACCATATGCAACTTCAGCACACTTTCATCATCCCAAATAGAAATCCCATATTTATTAGCAGTCACTCCCCATTTCTTACCCTCCTCCAATCCTGGGCAATCACACTAATCTACTGTCTGTCTCTATAGGTTTGCCTACTTTGGACATTTCCTATATAATCGATTCTTGTTATTTGAGATAGTTATGCTCTATAAACCTGCAAACAATGAATCAGCAAATACTGAATCACTGCTCCTGGAGGAAACAAAGAGTTAGGTTCCTTCAAGCCTCTGGTCACAACATTTTCATCTGTCTACTGATCAATACATATACTTTTATGTATGTTTCTGTTTAAAGATACTTTATCTAATTACATTGTTGACTCATTAACAATGAATTCATGGCCAAAAGCACCACAACTCATGTCTGAACAAAGTTTATCTAATGCTAATATTTTCTCCATAAGGCCTCCTAGGAACACTTCAGCACTATGCTTAGGGGCCATTTAAAGACAGTGAAATCATCAACAAAAATGTGAAAAACGTGGCGGGCACTTAACTGATTTTGAAAAGGACACCTGTTTACAGTATGAGAGCTGAAACAAGCCAGAATGTTGCTTTTTCTTCACCCTTAGCTGAGAGATGACTCAGATCTTTCACTGCTCTATGTGTGTCTGAAAAGATCATGAAAATGCTTCAAGTACTGATTTTAGGGTTACAAATAAATTTCATCGAGTAGGAGAGTTTGCAAATACTGAATCCGCAAATAATGAGGATCTACAGTAAATGAAACTTACAATATGTAGTATTTTGTGACTGGCTTCTTTCACTTAATGTTTTAAAGGTTCATCTATGTTGTAGCATGTATCAGTACCTCATTCTTTTTTATTACTATATTATATTTATCCATACATCAGCTGATAAACATTTGGGTTGTTTCCACTTTTGGGGTATTATGACTAATGCTTCTATGAACATTTATGTACAAATTTTTGTGTGAACATGTGTTTTCATGTTTCTTGGGGATGATACTGCTGGGTCATATCATAACTCTGTGTTTACCCTTTTGAAGAACTGCCAAATTGTTTTCCAAAGCAACTGTATAATTTTACGTTCCCACCAGCAGTGCATGAGGGTTTCAATTTCTCTACATTTTGTCAACACTTGTTATTATCTGTCTTTTTTACTATAGCCACCCTAGTGGGTGTGAAATGGTACATCACTGTGGGTTTGATTTACATTTCCCTAATGGTTAATGATATCGAGTATCTTTTCATGTGCTTATTGGCCAGTTTTAGATCTTCCTTGGAGAAATGTCTATTCACATACATTGCCCATTTAAAAAATTAGGTTATTTATCTTTTTATCATTGAGTTGTAAAAGTCAAAATGTCTTTTTAGGTTTTTTTGAAACAAAAATTCAATTAAGTCTCACATATTGCATTTGGTTGGTTGTGTCCCTATTCTCATCTAAACAGAACAATAATGTCCTGGACTTTTTGAAGAGTCCAGTCAATTTCTTCTAGAGTGTCCCACATTCTGGATTTGTGTTACCCCCAAATGTTGTTTAACTATCCCCTATCCTCTATACTTCCAGTTAAACTGGAAGTATAAACTGGAAGTATGAACTGGAAGTATAAACTCTAAGTATGCATCTAAAGGTTTTGGCAAGCATAAATCATGAGCGAAGTTGTTTACCTCAGATTGTATTACATCATAAAAAAAGGAATAAAACTTTAAAAAGGGTCAGTAGACTACCAAATAGTGTAGTATATTCAGGTTTGGATGAAGCAGCTCTGAGGGTAAGTGCTCCACTCAAATGAAACTAGTTCATTGCTTGAGGCTGGGGACTGGGAAGTGCCACCTTGCCTCATAAAAATTTGCTGACAGTGGTAAAAGAGATTATAAAATTTGCTGACAACACTTTAGGATTTTTAGAAAGTTACAAAACTAAGAATGGGGGAAGACTCTGATAAAGCCTCAAACTCAGAAAATGAAACAAGTTAACAACTGACTCAGTGACTTAATCTGTGATATCCTTAATCTAAGCCACTTTATACCAGATTCTTACATGGAGTGTGGATGCTGAGAGGGAGGTACAAGCAACAGGAAGCCTACTAGATAGAAAGAGCTGAATGTAGAAGGAAAAGTGAGACAACAGAACCCCAAAATTCCCACTCAAAATGGACATATCAAAAATACTACACACAAGAAGAAAAAAAAAACACAAAGAGACCAAAATAACAAAAATTAACAATAAGAATGAAAAGTCATTCAAGGAAAAACTAATTTTATATAATAGCTCATCAAAGATTCTAAATATGTTTAAAATGGTCAAAGAGATAAGCAGAACAAGAGTAATATGAGATTGAATGAATGGATTTAAAAAAGTCAAAGAGAGAAATGTAGCAACAACATCTGTGAAATAAAAATAGAAAAAAACCATGTAAATATGAAAAAAATTTCATTAGAAATCTTATACACAATGCCCACAGCCACAAGGCATCTTGTAACTATGAGGCAAAAAGAAAATTAGTTGTTGTACACTAAGGAACAGAGTAGAAATATGGAACTTGTGGAATTCTACTTCAAGTGATGGTATTCTAGGTAATCAGACCAACTCTTTCACAGAAAACAATTAGAAAAGCTAGAAAAAATATAAAATTATCTGTTTAAAGCATGAGAAGACAAGACACTGAGGAATTAGAGTCAAGATCCAGGAGTAGGAGAAAATCTAGAGAGCCCATTTTAGATGTTTCTCAAGGGAAGAGGGCCAATTCCAGAAGAGATGGCTGACAGGATGAGAAGTTGAGTAGAGCTTTTAATAGACTCTCTGGGCTAAGGAGACAAAAACTAGAATTCAGAAGTCCCAAAAGAGGGACAAGATAAATGCCCACACTTCAGACTGGGACTTTGAACAGCCACATGCTAGGAGTAAGGGGAAAAAGGTTAACAAGAAATAGACTAGCCCTGGGAGAAACTGAAAACCACAATTTCAAGTTAGCTCAAATTTGAAATTATTAAAATGATCTTAGATTGCTAGTGGCCCAAGGTGCCTATCAAAAGTAAAACTCTCTGGAGGAAGAGACCATCCTAGGCCTCAAATCGCCTTAAATTATCTATATACAATGCCCAGCTCTCACTGAAAAATAATTGAGCCTCTATGATGACAAAACTACATGTTAAAAAAAAATGAGTGACATTAGCCAATATAAAATGATCCATATGGATCCAGATAATGGAGTTATCAGGTGGAGACTTTAAACAACTATGCTATACATATTCAAGGAAAAAAAGGCAAGATTGAGATTTTCAGCAGAGAATAGAAACTACAAAGCAGGACCAAATGGAAATTCTAAAACTAAAAGAATAAAATACCTGAAACTACGAACTCAATGACTGATTCGTTTACTATCAGATTAGACACACTGAAAGAAAAATACTGGTGAACTAGAAGAGTTCAGAAGAAAATACCCAGAATGAAGCATGAGTAACAAAAGGATACATACAGAAATGAGTGTAAGATGGAGTGTATAGTGAAATATAGAGCATATATGTAATTGGGGTCAGAGAAATGAAAAGAGGATGGGCAGAAGAGATATTTAAAGAAATAATGGTTGAACCTTTTCTGAAATCAATGAAAGACATCAAGTCAGATTCAAGTATCTCTATGAATCCCACCAAAAATAATATAATGAAAAATACATTGAAGCCCAACAAAGTATAACTGCTGGAAAAAAAAAAAAAAAAAAAAGAGATTCCTTTCGAAGGAGCAAGAGTAAGACAGAGATGACTGAAAATGCCGGAAAGCTGACAGACAAAAAGGAAGCCAAGAAAAATGTAGGTCCCCTGATGACAATGGTGAGTTAGCAGATCTCTAGACTTCTTGTCAACTAAACAATAAATGCCTCTATAGTTGAAAGCACAGAAAGTCAGATATTGTTACTTGGAGCAGAACTATTCCTGATATGTTTAATAGTAGTTCCAGAAGAAGAGATGGGAAAGAATAGTGCTCAAACAATATTTAAAGATAGGATTCGTGAGAGTTTTCCTGAATTAAAGACACATGTGAATCCTCGGATTCAACACTGTGGGTACTGAGCATGAACATTGTAGCTGCTGAGCAGGAGGAAAATATATACATGTACATATGTATATCTGAATATTTGAACCTAGACAGAGCCTAATAAAGCTGTAGAGGACCAAGGTAAGGGAAAATCTTAAAGGCTGCTAAGGAGAACATAGTCTGTAAAGGAATAAAAATTAAACTCAACAGAAAAATTTCTGTAGCTACAAAACTCTGATACCAAACCAGATACCAAACCATATGTTCCAATTAGGAACATATATGCAAAGATCTTAAAATATTAGATTTCTACATTGTATTTTTTTAAAAAAATCAAAATTTAGCAGAGTTCATCCAGAAACGCAAGGATGATTCAACATTGGACAATTAATTGATGCAATAAACCACATTTTCATATTAAAATAAAAACACATAATTATCCCAACAGATGCAGAAAAGTTATTCATAAAATTTAATACCCCTTCATAATAAAAATCTGAGCAAGGTAGAGAGATAGAAGTTTGATAGGATATCTATCAAAAACAAAAAGCAAACATCATAATTTATAGTGAGACTTGAGAAGCATTCCAATGAAAGTCTGGAACAATACAAGGATGTTGGCAATTTATGCTGGCTTATTTGTAAATGACAGGATTGTCAACACAGGACTCAAAAGAATTTCAACCAAACCATCAGAACAAATTAAGAGTCTGACATTATGCTGGATATAATATTTATATCTTATAAACGATGGGAAAGGACTTCATGGAAACAATTATAAAACACTACTTAAAGCAAAAAAGAATGTCAAAATCTCACCAATTGCACCTTACACAATATTCATGGATGAAAAGGCTTACTTGATCTTTACATAAAAGTTCCAATAAAATATAAAGTTCTAATAAAAATCCCAATAAGTCTTTTTATAAAGGCTAAGTGCAACAAAGGCAATTATGAAGAACAGCAATGTGTGGAGGATCTTGACATACCAAATATCAAAACTTATTATAAAGACAGTGTGGTGTTAGCATAAGAATAGATAAATACAGCAACAGAACATATTATAAAGTCCCCCAAACAGAACCACACATTTAGGAAAACTTGGTGTGATATAGATGGCATTATAAAGTAGTATGGAATAAACTACTTAATAAATGGTGCTGGGATAATAAGTTATCCACATGGAAAAGAATTGAATTCTCTATTTCACACTGATTTTTGTACAACAAAGTCAGTTCCAGGTGGATTAAAGATATGAATGGGGGGCTTCCTTGGTGGCGCAGTGGTTGAGAGTCCGCCTGCCGATGCAGGGGACAAAGGTTCGTGTCCCGGTCCAGGAGGATCCCACATGCCGCGGAGCGGCTGGGCCCGTGAGCCATGGCCGTTGAGCCTGTGCGTCCGGAGCCTGTGCTCCGCAGAGGGAGAGGACACAACAGTGAGAGGGCCTGCGTACCGCAAAAAAAAAAAAAAAAAAAAGATATGAATGGGAAATGAACAGTTAAAAGAAGATATAGACAAAAATTTTCCTGATCTGAGGTAGAAAGGGTTTCTTAACCAAGATAGAAAAAGCACAAGTAAAAGATGAAAAATTTGGCTATATTAAAATTAAAATATCTGTACAACAAAAATGAACATGAATGTAAATAAAGCAATAAGACAAGCCAAAGATTGAAAGATAAAAACAAAATAGGATCAGTACAAACAATAAAGTACTCCTACAAATTGATAAGCAAAGATAAAGCCAACATAAAAGTGGGCAAAAGATTACCAACAGAAAAAATTTCAAATCAACATTCAAAAAGATCCTCAATTTTATTACTGATCAGAGAAGTGCAAATTAAATACCATTTCACATCTATCAGATTGGTAAATACAGTACTACAAAATAACAACAAGTGTTGGAAAAAATGTAGAGAAACAGAATACCTTGCTAGTGAAAATGTAAAAATTGGTATACGACCACTTCGAGGAGCACCTTGGTGATAGTCAGTACTTGAAGATAAGCATACCCTTCCAGCAAGCAACTCTCCTCCCAGAAAACCTCTTGGAAATGTGCACAAGGAGAAAGACACATGAATTTTGACTGCAGTAGCTTTAAATATTTAACAACTAATACTCTAATATCTATAACAGAACAAATAGTTTGCTTTTATATAACAGAATATTCTATGGCAGTTAAAACGAACTACAGGCATACCTCATTTTATGATGCTTTGCAGATCGTGCTTTTTACAAATTGAAGGCTTGTTGCAACCCTGGGTCAAGCCCATCTATCTGCACCATTGTTTCAACAGCATTTGCTCACTTCGTGTCTGTGTCGCATTCTGGTAATTCTCACAATATTTCAAACTTTTTCATTACTATTATATTTGTTATGGTGATCAGTGATCTCTTATGTTACTATTCTAGTTGTTTTAGGACACCATGAACTGTGCCCCTATAAGACAGCAAACTCTCAAAATAAATGTGTGTGTTCTGACTGCTCCAGCGACCAGCCTTTCCTCCCATGTCTCTCTCTCTTCTCGAGATTCCTTTATTCCCTAAGACATAAGAATGTTGAAATTAGGCCAGTTAATAACCCTACAACGGCCTCTAAGTGTTCAAGTGAAAGGAAGAGTCACACGCCTCTAAATCAAAAGCTAGAAATGATTAAGCTTAGAGAGGAAGGCATGTCAAAAGTCAGGAGAGGCCAAAGGCTAGGCCTCTTGCACCAAACTGTTAGCCAAGCTGTGAATGCAAAGGAAAAGTTCTTGAAGGATATTAAAAGTGCTACTCCAGCGAACACGCTATTGATAAAGTGAAACAGCCTTATTGCTGACATGACGAAAGTTTTAGTGGTCTAGCTAAATCAAAGCAGCCATTAACATTCCCTTAACCAAAACCTAATCCAGAGCAAGGCCCTAACGCTTTTCAATTCTGTGAAGGCTGAGAGATGAGGAAGCTGCAGAAGAAAAGTCTGAAGCTAGCAGAGGTTGTTTCAGGAGGTTTAAGGAAAGAAGCCATCTACATAACATAAGAGTGCAAGGTAAAGCTGCAAGTGCTGGTGTAGAAGCTCCAGCAAGTTATCTAGAAGATCTAGCTAAGACAATTAATGAAGGTGGCTATGCTAAACAACAGATTTTCAATGCGGACAAAATAGCCTTCTATGGGAAGAAGATGCCATCTAGGGCTTTCATGGCTAGAGGGAAGGCAATGCCAGGCTTCAAAGCCTCAAAGGACCAGCTGACTCTCTTGTTAGGGGCTAATGCAGCTGGAACCTGAAGATGAAGCCAATGCTCATTTACCATTCTGAAAATCCTAAGGCCCTTAAGAATTATGCTAAATCTACTCTGCCTGTGCTCTATCAGTGGAACAACAAAGCCTGCATGACAGCACATCTGTTTACAATATGGTTTACTAAATATTTTAAGCCCACTGTTGAGACCTAGTGCTCAGAAGAAAAGATTCCTTTCAAAATATTACTGCTCACTGATAATGCAACTGGTCACCCAAGAGCTGATGGAGGTGTACAATGAGATTAATGTTGTTTTCATGTCTGCTAGCACAATATCCATTCTGTAGCCCATGGATCAAGCAGTCATTTCGACTTTTAAGTCTTATTATCTAAGAAATAAATTTCATAAGGCTATAGCTGCCATAGATGGTGATTTCGCTGATGGACTTGGGCAAAGTAAATTGAAACCCTTTCTAAAAGGATTCACCATTTTAGATGCCATTAAGAACATCTGTGATACATGGGATGAGTTCAATATATCAACTTTAACAGGAGTTTGGAAGAAGTTGATTCCAACCCTCATGGATGACTTTAAAGGGGTTCAAGACTTCCGTGAAGCAAGTAACTACAGATGTGGTGGAAATAGCAAGAGAACTAAAAATAAAAGTGAAGCCTAAAGATGTAACTGAATTGCTGTAATCTCATGATAAGACTTTAACAGATGAGGAGCTGCTTCTTATGGGTAAGCAAAGAAAGTGGTTTCTTGAGATGGCATCCACTCCTGGTGAAGAAGATATGAAGATTGTTGAAATGACAACAAGGGATTTAGACTACTATGTAAATTTAGCTGATAAAGCAGCATCAGGGTTTGAGAAAATTTACTCCAATTTTGAAAGAAGTTCTACTGTGGGTAAAATGCTATCAAACAGTACTGCATGCTACAGAGAAATGTTCGAGAAAGGAAGACTCAACCAATGTGGCAAACTTCATTGTGGTCTTATTTAAAGAAACTGCCACAACCACCCCAGCCTTCAGCAACCACCTCCAATGAGTCAACATCGAGGCAAGACTCTCCACCAACAAAAAGATTACAACTGGCTGAAGGCTCAGGTGATGGTCAGCATTTTTTTAGCAATGAAGTATCTTTAAGGTTATATACATTGTTTCTTTATACATAATGCTATTGCACACTTAATAGACTACAGTAGAGTATAAACATAACTTTTATATGCACTGGGAAACCAAAAAAACTCATGTGACTCGCTTTATTGCAATATTCATTCGCTTTATTGCGATATTTGATTTACTGCGGTGGTCTGAATCCAACCTGCAATACCTCCCAAGTATGCCTGTACAGTTACAAGAATGAACAAGATAAATCTCAAAATAAATAATACTTAGTGGAAAAACACTTTGCAAATGATACATACAGTTCGAATATATTTAAAGTCAAAAATATACTGAATAATAATACATACATATATACATATGTAATGTACATACAAAGCTCAATAATGAAGTATAAAAACATTGTGTACAATAAAAACCAAATAGGGACAGTAGTTACCATAGGAAAGAAGAATGGGAGGGTTTAACTGTTGCTCTAATTTTTATTTTTTAAAAAATCTGAGGCGAATCTGGTAAAATGTTAATATTTCTTAAAGCTGGGAGCTAATACACAAGTATTCATCATCTTACTCTCTACCAGTCTCTAGGTGTTTAAAATACTTCACATTTTCTTAAAAAATGGGAAAATGGTTAATCTTACAAACAGAACTTTAACAGATGCAAAAATAAAACATCTCTTCTAAAGAGCAGTCCAAATTTTTAAAGAAGGTCAAACCACTCATAAAAAAAGGTAGCAAATGCTACTTTTATATTAGCAAAAAATGCTAATCTGCCTGCTAATGCAGGGGCCACGGGTTTGAGCCCTGGTCTGGGAAGATCCCACATGCTGAGGATCAACTAAGCCCGTGCGCCACAACTACTGAGCCTGTGCTCTAGAGCCCGCGAGCCACAACTACTGAAGCCCATGTGCCTCGAGCCCATGCTCCGCAACAAGAGAAGCCACTGCCATGAGAAGCCCACCCACCGCAACGAAGAGTAACCCCTGCTCGCTGCCAACTAGAGAAAGCCTGTGCGCAGCAACGAAGACCCAACGCAGCCAAAAATAAATAAAACAAATTTATTTTTTAAAAAGTAGCATAAAGTGTCATCCCAACTTAATAGCATAATTAAAGCTTACTACTGATATACCTTCATTATTAAATAAAGTAGCAATTGTGTTCAAACACCTTAAAAAAAATTACAAGATTTTAGAGCATAGCAGAAATACATTCCAGTATGTTGGGGATTTCTATGTAAGTAAACCTACCACAGCAGGCAATGTGACATTCGAGTCTCACCATCTGAATTAAGATGCCCAGATCCACAGACTTAGAGAACAGAACTTATGATTACAAGGGCGGAAGGGATAGATTGGGAGTTTGGGATTGACAATGTACACAGTTATATTTAAAATAGATAACCAACAAGGACCTACTGTATAGTACAGGGAACACTGCTTACTATTCTGTAATAACCTAAATGGGAAAAGAATTTGAAAAAGAATAGATACATGTATGTGTATAACTGAATCACTTTGCTGTACACCTGAAACTAACACATTAACCAACTCTGCTCCAATATAAAAAATTTAAAAAAAAGATGTCCAGATCCACCCAACACAAAACACGTTCTTCCTGGCACAAGAACCCATTCTCTATGTGAAATTCTTCTCTTTTATTCTATTTTAGCCTTTTTTGAGTTGTAGATCCATTTAACATTGATTAAAACCAAACAAAAAACCACAGGCCTTAGAAAAAAATCACACACTATCTAGCACATAAAGGCCACTCGTAGGCCTCAGTTTTTTAACTCCCGCTTGTTGCTTTTCCAAATCTTTATCCGAAACATTGCTGAGTTATGCTGCAAACGAACGCAAACAGTACAGGCTTGAGTTCCAGTTGTGTAAAAGTGACCTTTTGGGCTTTCACCAACTTGTCGAGAGATGGTTAAAAGCTTTCGAGAGACTTTGCTCCCTGACGAGCCGGGGCCGGGCAAATGCCTCTCTCACCTGCTACGGACCTAAAGTCTTAACTCTTTAAGGTAGGGGTGGCGGGGGGAAGAGAGTCGTGCAGTTCAGTCAGGGTGTCCCCCAAACAGAAGGGACAGGTGGTACCTGACCCTTTCTTCCAAGCACCGGCACTCAGGAGCCCAGGACTATCGCTACCCCTCCCGGAAACGTCGCTGCCGAGAGCCGCCGAGTCAGAAGCAGCTGTCTGACACCGAATTCCCCTTGCAGGCGCCCCGAAGGCACTTCGACCTCCCTTACGACTAGGGGTGTGGGTGGGGGCTGGTTGAGAGGGGGAGGGGACACTTCACACCCAACAACGGCCTCAACCGCCTCCTGCCAAGTCCCCGCTATGGCCCACAAAACTCGCGGCCTGAAAAATCGCACACTCACTGGAAAGTGGTGCCGGGTCCTGACCCCGGCCCGGCCCCCGGAATCCGGCGGGTCTCCCAGGGTTTCGGCGGAGGCGGCGGCTGGGACGCCATCTCCGCCTCCTCTCAGATCCCGCTCTGAGCTGGGACTCTCCAGGCCCGAGGACACCAGCCGCTTGAGCGCCAGGCACAACATGCAGAGTGCAGAGCCCTCCACCCGGCCCTCCCCTGCAGTCAGGATGTGGTTTGTGGTGCTTTGCTGGCTGGTATTACAGCCTAGGAGGATGCCACTAACCTATGGGAAGAAACGCTTTCTTTTTATTTGCCTTGGAAAGAACTTCCATTCTAAACAGAGGGTAAGAGCTCATCGATATTTCTGGTGGCGGCTATAATGTCCTAGACGTCAGAGTCCCAAGGAGGCTTCCCCGGGACAAGTCCTGCACCCGGCCGGAGTAATGCCCCAAACACCACTCCTCCACCCGCGGGGCAGGCAAGGTGCGTGGCGGACGGCCATGTATCTTGACTGGTTTCCCTGCAAACAAGCAGGGGAGAATTCACTCAGTCCTCGCGTGAGGGAGCTGGTACTTTTTGTTCTATAGCTCTCGTTTCCTCGGGGAACAGAATTGCTAGACGCAATAGGTGCGTTGTCTTTAGTCTTCCCCGTTCCCTCTGAGGGCTGGAAGGGGTTAAATCTCTAGCTCCGGCGCCGTGGGAGAAGGTGAGGCAAGGGAGGTCTGAGGAGAGGGGGTGAGGACTGCATGCCGGAGAGGTGTGGATGGAGGGGATCGTTTCCTTCCTGTGGGAGAGGCTTTGTTAGCAAGGAGGGGTGAGTGGGAAGTGTTTGGGGACCCGACTGAAGGTGAGAAGGGCTTCCTTGGTTGGCCAAAGGAAAGACTGGAGGTTAGACCTGGGGTTGAACTTTCCAGAAATCTAGAGTAGATTCCACTGCTGAGTGTATCGGTAGCGCGATGAAGTTACGAGCGCCTTTCTTTAAAAATCCACACCCCACCCCCACCCCACAAGACGAATGACACCCTTCTGTATGAAAATGAGTTTTAAAATATCCCGGGATGTGAGACTCAGCCTGGTTTTTTTGCCTGCTCCTGGCCTGTTTGTAATAAATAGTTTCTGTAATCGTCCGAGAAGTGAAAAGAAAAACCATCTTCTCTAGTAAACCAGAGACGGGGCTAGTTACCATTGATTTGTGGAGCAGGGACTGGATCGCCGTAGGATCCTGACACCTGGGAAGAGATTCTGTTGCAATGATATGTTCCAGTTCTTTGGGTAAAGTAAACACGTAAACGAAAAACAAACATCTTAAAGGCAACCGACAATGAAAACCTTACAGTACGGGATGCATTTCTCAGGGCTTGGTTTCAAAGATAATAAATCTAATATGGAACAACTGATTTCTGATGTCTTATGAAATCCTGGCATTTCAGCGCTGTACATCAAGATGAAACAACCAAATTTAAGAACGTATTTTTTCCTAATGTTAACGCGCTTGGGAAGTCGCTAGATTGTTGCTAGGTGAAAGTGATCTTGAGAAATTTGTAATGCCATTCGATTACTAACATAATTACGGAAGAGGGTTTTGTTTTGCTCTTTTAAGACCTCTTCAAATTACTCAAGACAGGAGATTTCCTAATTTTGAACGTGTTTGGAAACTTTAGAGCCAAGAGAGTATAATGTGTCATTTATTGACTAGTGTGATACCTTTGTTCTAGTGAACCTAATGGAGAAACAAACATTGTCTTTAAGCCAACTGGGGGAAAAAGCATACATTTTAATACAACTATTTAACTTAAGTCTCCTGGGAAATCTTTGATACAAAGTGCCCATCTTAAGCACTCAGTCCTGGATTTATTTATTGGACAGGAGGGTTTATTGGTTTCTCTTTCTGAGTTAAAGGTTAATTCTCAATTAAATGAAATCCTTGGCTTTAGCTAATGGAAAGGAGGAGAAAAAAAGGACGAAATAGAAACAGTTTCTCTGTGAGGGGAATGCAGTTGGGATACACTTTAAATGATGATAATCAGCTCCTCAAAGAATCCCAACCCCTTATCAGCATCAAACTATTAGATTAAATGAGCTGGAGGAAGGGATTCAGATCGTTTGTAAATAACAATGATCACACAGAGCTTCATTATGCAGAGGTGGTTCTTTACATATTCTGTACTTTCTGGAGCTCAAATTTACTTAGGCAATCCTAATCAGTGTTTCCCAATCTGGGTGTCTGAAAGTTCTCACTGGTGTGTCCAGAGAAGCTTGGTTTTCTTCCCTTCCCCTCCCTGACAACTCACATATTTTGGTACCTTGAATTAGAACCCAGCCACAGGCAATCTGGTTTTTGTAGTCCTGCTTGCTGACCTTATTTTTATGGTGAAGAGTTCCATAGTACTATCTGTTTTCTGTCAAGGATCTATTCTTGATAAGTGGCCACAAACATTTAGAAACTTGAAAGTAAGTAGTGGGTTTTAAAGGGTTAGAAAACACAAACTAATTCTAAGAGTCACATCTTTATAGTAAGCAGTTGGTAAGAGCTTCACCCTCCACAAAAACTAAGTTCATTTGAATTATGAAAATGAACAAATTAAAGGTGCCACAATCTTTTATCTCTATGACCTCAGTACCATAACCATGCAATCACAGTTTTATAAAATATCACTAGTTCCTCATTTTAAAGTAATGTGAGCTGATTCATTAATCAGAAGACCTTTTTTTCCCTCCAAACAGAATGACTACGAAATTTAATTTTCATTACCCCACTCCTTCCTGGCAACAAGAACCCATTCTCTATGTCGTATTTACTTCCAAGTGAGTTTGTTCAAATTGCAAAAAAGTGGCAACTTGTTTTAGATAATAATTACTCAAATATTTTGCACTTTATTTGTTTTTGTTGGAGTTTTTACTTGTGTATGAAAGGAAGATTTTTCTCATTTTGCTAATAGTTGGTTTTTATTTAGTTATTATTTCATCAAAGTAAAATTGATGTTTTCGAATCTGATCAGTTTGCTTTGAATACTTGACTGCTTAACTATCATTAAGGGCAGTCAAGTATTACATAACATAGACTGATCTGATTATTTTTTCTAGCAAACTCATTTCTTATTTCTAACAGGAAAGTTTATTGAATTTACAACTCTGTGTTCTCAAACAATACTGAATGGTACAAAATAAAAAGCAAAATTACACTCTGTATTCTTGTTTTCATTACCCTCCTTAGAGACAGCCATTTTTTATTAGTTTTTATTTCTTTTGATTGATTTAGTTATGTTGATGCACTTTATCATAATCCAGAATGTTAAAGTCCTTGACAATTAGAAACTTTTACCTGATCCATCTAATAAATTGCCTTCAAGTTTTTGTTTCAATATGGATTTAATGAAAGGGACATTATTGGAGAATACCAAATAGTGATTTTCAAATATAAATGTTTTATCTTTAAAGATTTTTATCCTTAAAGGTGACCATATATTTGTCTGTGAAAGTAAAACACAAAAGGTGCTCATTAGTTTTACTTTTTCTTTTTTTCTAGTTGTAGCTATTTAATATGTTTCCACTGACTGTGGAAAACAAGCATGTGGCCCAGTTGTTGCTCAGTACTGGTACCTGTCCAAGATGTATCTTCAGATTCTGTGGTGTGGATTTTCATGCACCATACAAACTTCCCTACAAGGTAAGGGTATTTTCTTTCTTTCTTTCTCTCTTTCTCTCTTTCTTTCTCTCTTCCTTCCTTCCTTTTTTTTTTAAGTTAAGAAAGGGTCTTAAATCAATACCTGTGTATTTGAGGGCAAGTATCTGTTGATAACTCTTCATTAAATTTTTTTAAAAACTATAATAAAGTAGTTACCAATAATGGTAATTTGGGAATTGCCATTACCATATAAAATGTAAGTTCCTTCTTAAGTGATTATATTTAACATTTAATGTAGTGAGATCTTTGTGAAGCAATTCACTGGTGCATTTAATGTTTGCGTAGATCTTTCCTAAAGAATATCTAGACAGAATATCACAAAATAGTGCATCTCACCAGATATTAGTAAAATGTAATGGGGGGGTGGAAGCATGGTGGGTTTGGTTGCCTTTTTTCTTTTTCTGTTTTCTGTATTACCACTTGTATTTACAAATAGGTGTTTGCAACTCTCTAGAAGTAAATGCTTATTATCACTTACCACTATTAATAGCAAAAGTAATATACTGAGGTCTTTGACATTTATGGTAATATACAGAGAGCTTTGACATTTAATAGAGTATTTCATATAAAATATATAACATTTTGTGAAATATATTTTATTCTAACAGTGATGTTCTTTTCAGAGGCAGATAGTAATTATATACATATGTGTAAATATGTACTTATAAACAGTACGAATACACCACACACACACACGCACACACACATGCACACACACACACACATACACACACACATTCAGCTTCCTATAATTAAAAAAAATTGCCCAGGAGTTAGCAATGGCAGTCATTTCTCCTATGTATTAGTTTCTATTATTTTGGAAATAATTATATCCAATATTCATATAGCATTATTATATGTCAAGCTCTCATATAATCCTCACAATAACCTATTAGGTAAGTACATACTATGATTGTCTCTATTTTCAGATGAAGAAACTGAGGCACAGAGAGGTTAAGCAACCTGCCCAAAGTTACACAGCTATTAAGTGAGCAAGCTAGGATATGAACTGTCTGTCTGAATCCAAAGCCTAGAATTTGGAGCTAGAAGACATGGATTTGAATCCCAGTTTCACCACTTTCCAGCTTCAGTTTTCTTCTCTGTAAATGGGCATGATGATAACATCCACCTCACAGGATTTTAAGGGACAATATCTAATAAAGTATGTGAAAACACTTTGAAAACTGGAAATGGTACATATGCTATGATGATTAATATATACATCTATATTTCTTTATACGCATAATGACTATGAAGTGATAAGATTGAGTTTGTGTAACTTGCCTTACAATTTTTTTCAGACACATTTATAATCTATTATTTTATACATATGTTGTAAGTTTTAAAATATATATTATAGAAAGACACTTAGTGTTGCCAACTTTTGTATCATTTTATATAAATATGAAAATATCTGAGGACTTTTCTGGGTAAATATATTTTGATATTTTCTATTCATGTGATATATGTACACATGCATGTATCTGTACGATGTTATATTGACATTATAGGTCTTAGGTAATAATAAACATATTTGTGTGGGCCATAATATGCCTGTATGTGTATATGTGTATGTATTTCTCTGTTAAAGATTTAATAGGAGAGCTCATGTCTTAATAAAATGAATTAAATTTGTTTGAGTGAAAGATTTTTCCCTTTAGAGTCAGTAAATTGTAATATGAGTGAATTTCAAAAGGATATTTATTCAACAACTGAATAATAAAACCTGCCCAATTTAGACAAAACAGAAGAAAAGTCCTCTGAGTATTTAGATGAGTGGAATGTCTGAAATATGATAGTGGTTTGAAAGGAATGCCACTTTTTACATTCCAATACAAAGAGTGACAGAAATTAGGCAAACCAGAATGTAGTAGAGGGCTTTTTTCAATTAATGCCTGTAAATGGTTTGTAATTATGATGCCAAATTTCAGCATTGCCAGCATCTGTTTGCCTTTGTTTAGTAAATTGACTAGAAATTATTTTTACTTAATAGACTTCTAATCTATGTAATTTTTCATATTTCATATTAAATATTGTACATATGAAGTTTTAGTGGTTGTGAGATTATTAAATAACCTAGCATAGATGGAAATTCAGTTTGCATTTCTATTTGCTAATAATTAGAATTGAAGTTGGGTTTTTTTGTTTTTGTTTGTTTGTTTTGCTG
This sequence comes from Pseudorca crassidens, assembly GCF_039906515.1. Taxonomy (NCBI): domain Eukaryota; kingdom Metazoa; phylum Chordata; class Mammalia; order Artiodactyla; family Delphinidae; genus Pseudorca; species Pseudorca crassidens. Next base: position 40,056,049 of record NC_090309.1, read on the forward strand.
AAATTAGCAAGTGAATGACCCTCACAACAGAACTACAGGCCAAATTAATAAATTTGTTAATGGAGCCTTTCCATCTCAGATTTAGGATTTTAGCTTCACTTATGTATGAAACTCTTTTGAAAAAATATTCACACATATATTATAGGAATTAGGTATTCTCTTTTAAATTCTCCTGAAAGCCAGTGCTGGCTAATAAAACTAACTGCTCCAGAACTGATATAAGTCAGCATTGTATAAGTCTGTGATATATCATAATTTTCACACTTCATCTTACCCTTAAGGACATTGTTTAAGGGTCATTACTTTTTTTTTTTTTTAATTAACTTTCCAGGAGTTGCTCAATGAACTGCAAAAATTTCTGGAAACTGAAAAAGATGAATTAATTTCAGAAGTTCCAAACCCACCTCCCAAGAAAATTCGACTACAAGAACTAGAAGATGGGATTGATGGGATGGATAATCTGAGTCAAAATGGAGAGGGAAAGATCTCGATTATTGAAGATGGAAGCATTGCTTCCAAGAACTCAAATTTAAATGTATGCAATGTATGCCTAGGAATTCTTCAAGACTTCTGTGAAAAAGAGTTCATTAAAAAGGTAAACTGTTTTTTTATTAATGTGCGATTCATAAAGATTTTCAGTTCTAAGGCCTAGAATTCTTGTATCCAAAGGAACAATGCCATTCGTTTCAACTTGTTTCACACAAATGAATCATTAGAACGTTTTCTTAATTTTTTTTTTAAAAAGCCTACTATTCTCAAATTACCTTTTTATCAACATGTCTGAAAATTAATGAAATATGTATCCATGTATTTCAGTTATGAGTGCTGTTCAACTGAACAAAAATGTAGCAATTTTCCCTTTGCTGTTTAACATAGCTAAGGAGTTAGAGAAAAGTTCTTCTTTAGTCATACCTTTTAGTGTCTAGAAAAGACTAGTGTTACAGCCTTGAGGAAGGTACATGATTGAAGGTGGGATTGCTTTTTGTTTCCAGGTATCAGGAGTGCCTATTTAGCTTTATTTTGTTTAAGATCTTTTCTGAATTACCAGGTGACTTAATAGAAAAGTATTTTGACATTCAACAGGTTGTTCTGCAGGTGAGTCCTGGCTCTTTTGGCACCTTGTGATATCAGTCCTCAGGGTCATAGTTGGCAAATATTTGATTTCAGGATGTTTGTGAGAGTTTCCTACTCAAAGGTAAAAGTTTAGAAGTTTTGCAGTGTCATCTCCTGGACCAAAAATTCATGTTGTGAAGATTAGTGTAAAAATTTGAGCAATTCCTTGGAATTTATATAATACTTTTTTATGTAATAAAAAATACTTTTTATGTAATACTTTTTTAGGTGTGCCAAAAGGTTGAGGCCTCTGGGTTTGAATTCACCAACTTGGTATTGTCAATCTCCTTCCCACCACAGCTATCTGTAAGAGAGGTAAGGTCATTTACATACGTAAAACTATATGTGAAGTACACAATAGAAATTTCTAAAAAAATAGGAAAGTATAAATATTCCTTCCCATATTATATTTTCACATTTTATGAATTTATTGAATGACTGAAAGCATTACATTATTATAGTTGCTTAATGATGTTGAGTGAATGGATGAGAAAAGGAATTATTGGTTCAAGTTAGTTTATTCATCACAGTACTGCCATCTTTTTAAAAGGTCCTAATTCAGTAGCAACATTCATTGAGTGGCATGTTGGTCAGAGAAAGATATTTGACCAGGATTTCAGAGATCTTTTGGGGCAGATGTATGTGTTTTATAATGGTCCTAGGATAAGATCATTTTAATTTTGATGAGCCTTCTCTTTTCCAGAGTAAAATATAAAAAGACGGCACCTCTTTTAGTCAATGGAAAAAGGGAGAGAAATAGCCTCATATTTATTTTAACTTTTTTCTTTTGGTAAGTGAAAAAAATAATAGTAGTCATTATTGTAATGTTCCTGTGTGTAGAAACTGATGTGAAAACACAAAACTATCTTTGTTAATACTGTTAAATGTAGTATAGAGAGAATGGCCTCTGTAACCTCAAATTATAATGAGCTGTAAACACATCTATTTATATGTATGAGGTATATTTTCCCTAAGAATCCCAAAGCATCACCTTACATCTTATACCATCATTTTCTTTGGGTGAATATGTTTATTAGTCCCTAAAAGGCTAAAGATTGACTTAAGACTTGTTGAGGCTGGATAAATGATAGAGAAGAGCTGGGAAGTGAAAAAGAGTAGAGTGATTTTAAGTAGTATCTCTGTTGATGACAAGATAATGGAGCAAATGGAAGAGTAAAGGCAGTGATAATGATAATACTGAGGTTTATAAACACTTAAAGTCATTTTCTAGTCAATCATCAGTGCATTTCTCACAGATAGGTCATCTCCAGGGTCCAATTTTGGTGGAGAAAAACAGACTTCCAAAAGCTAAGTGACTCACAAAAGCTTTCAGTGTTTGAGTAACAAAAATAGGAACAGAAATATATTTTCTAAGTGTGGTTATATATCTTACTACCAATCTTCATCTCAAAGTTTATATTTTTACGTTAAAATTTGTATTGTCCATTTTTACCACATGTGATGATTTTAACAATATTAACTTTTGAATACTTATGAAGTATTTATATTCCATATTAGAAATAGAAGATGCTGTTTTAAAAAATAGAATTATTCTGCATAAACTCTTCTTGTTTTTATTTATTTATTTTTGGCTGCGTTGGGTCTTCATGGCTGCATGAGGGCTTTCTCTAGTTGCGGCGAGCGGGGGCTACTCTTCGTTGCAGTGCGTGGGCTTCTCATTGCGGTGGCTTCTTTTGTTGTGGAGCACGGCTTTAGGCACGCAGGCTTCAGTAGTTGTGGCTCGCAGGCTCTAGAGCGTGGGCTCAGTAGTTGTGGCTCACGGGCTTAGTTGTTCCACGGCATGTGAGATCTTCCTGGACCAGGGCTCAAACCCATGTACCCTGCATTGGCAGGCAGATTCTTAACCACTGCGTCACTAAGGAAGTCCTTAAACCTACGTTCTTATACTTGGGTTTAGAAAAACAACTGCCAAGTAAAGGATGAGGCAGGAGTGGCTTGAGCTATGTTTAATTGGAAGATTGGGATTGACATATACACACTACTATATATAAAATAGATAATTAATAAGGACCTACTGTATAGCATAGGAAACTCTACTCAATACTCTGTAATGGCCTATATGGGAAAAGAATCTAAAAAAGAGTGGATGTATGTATATGTATAACTGATTCACTTTGCTGTACACCTGAAACTAACACAACATTGTAAATTAACTATACTCCAATAAAAAAAAAAAAGAGCTGTGTTTATAGCAATGGCTTAGGAGTTTTAGTTAGTAGCCCAATGAGAATTATGGGTGTGATTAGGTAAGTTCTCTGGATTTTCATCCAGATATTAGAAGTATAGTATCTGAAAAGATGAAGGTGACAATCCTTTTTTACTCAGTGCTGACCATTCCTAGCGTACCATAGTCAGATGGAATGTTCTACTTTAGGAGGAGCAAATACAAATGGGAAGGCATTTTGTAGTAGTCCCCCAAACTTGTGAGTATGTTATTTTGCATTTTTAAAAAAGGGACTTGGTGGAAGTAATTAAGGTTAAGGATGATGAGATACAGAGATTATCCTTAATTATCTAGGTGGGCTCAACCTAATCATGTGAGTCCTTAAAAGTACCCTTCCTGGCTGAGGTGATGGTAAGAGAAAAAGGTGATTGTTTAAGAATGGTCAGAGTGATGCAGTGTTGCTCACTTTGAAGATAGTGGGAGGGAGCCTTGAGCCCAGGAAAATGAGTGGAATCTGAAAGCTAGAAAAAGCAAGGAAACAGGTCCTCCTAGCCTAGAGCCTCCAGAGAAGAATATGGCCCTATTGACCCAGTGAGACCAGTGTCAGGCTTCTGACCTAAAGAACTGTAAGATAATAAATTTGTGTTTTAAACCACTAAATTTGTGGGAATATGTTACAGCAACAATAGAAACAAACACATTTAGATGAGTGCATTTAGAATGTGGGAGACATCTGAACCCTGGTCACAGGAGCTGCTGCCAAAGGAACTTGGGTTATTTAATTTGGAGAATAGATGATTTAGTGGGACAAATTTGCCCTGCTTAAATATTTGAGGGGTTTTCTCCTGGAGAGATAGAGTAATTTTCAGCTGTAAGGAGGATTATCCAAAACAGGATAGACTGTTTTCAGGAATGGTGAGTTTTCTGTCACCAGAATGTTTAAGCCAAGGCTGGGCAACTACTTGGCAGATGTATATATATATATATATATATATATATATATATATATATATATATATATATATATATATATATGTAAGGAAGTTGTGAACCTATAGTTGGTTAGACTAGAGACTTTGTTCAGCCTTTACAAACTTCAAGATCCTATATAGTTTTAAGAAAAATATTTATTATAGTAATTTTTAAATGTTACCTTATATTCATGATTGATTCCTCTAAACTCCTACACCACATTACATTACTGCCACACTAAAATTACCATAGAGTGAATAACCCAGACTTATGCTAATATTAGGCTAACCTGGTATTGATGGGAAAAGAGCATTCCAAGTAGGTCCTTTTAAAAGTAAGCACTTTAAAGTCCTGTTCTTCTAGGTTTATCTTTACTAGTACAGTTCAGTAGGGGGCAATATTGTACTATCAGTTTGGCCTACTGGCCCCACCTCAGGAGCAGCGTGCGGGAAAGTTGTTTACTACTGGCTTTTTTGGGTTTTGTTTTTAATTTTTATTGGAGTATAGTTGATTTACAATGTTGTGTTAGTTTCTGCTGTGCAGCAAAGTGAATCAGTTATACATATATCCACTCTTTTTTAGATTCTTTTCCCACATAGATCATTACAGAGTATTGAGCAGAGTTCCCTGTGCTCTACAGTAGGTCCTTAATTACTATTGACTTTGAATGTTAATTATCCCTTAAATGTTACTTTGGTCGTATGAAACACCTACTTCTCTATATGCAACTTGGTATAGTTTGAGTTTTATTTGTCAAATCAAAACCTTTTTTCTCTCATTTGTTAAACTTTGTGATATTTCCATGCTTTGCACTAAGTACTATAAGTTATACACAGCCCTAGAAAAGTAGCCAAAAATAAAAGCAGTACCATTTCTGTGGTAGCAGTTTATATTTACAAAGTTGTTCTTTTCTTAAATTCTGACAAATGGGTATTCAAAAGACTTTGGATTTTTACTTAAATCGGTGCGGTCTTAGCCAGTTTGGGACCATCATCTCATTAAGAATCTAAAGAAAGCAATGACTCCCTTGTCCTAAAAATGCATGTATTCAGAATTTTGCATGTATTTATATAGGCCTCTTAAACTCCCAGCCATTAACCTAGGATCTTTCTTAATTGGACACTCCAGTAATTTTCCCCCTCTGTAATTGATTGATGTGCTTACTTTTTCTAAAGGGCAATGTTTTTTCTAATTATGATTAGCTCATAATACAGAATTTGATGAAATCTCTGACTTCAAGTACAGAGAGCTACACTTTCAATTTCATATTGTATGTGTAGGCCTGAGCTGGCTATCTTCATTCATTAACCCAACTCTCTAATTTAGCATGCATATTTTCTACGTTTTATTCATTTTCCGTGACTTCTCAATTTTTATTTTGTATGACAACACCTTGCTTAAATCAGTTTTTGTTCTCTCTTACCCACCATTTAGTACCAACTTAAGGTTCACTTCAATCGATAAACTTTCTGAGCTTACTAAGGAGTTTTCAGACTTTGTAACCCTATTTTTTGGTTAGGTTAGTTAGTTAAGACTTGCTTCAATCTTTATGTGGTGCATTTATCCATGCAAAGCATTTTTACAAGGTTGCTGAATGAGGCACTGAAAAACATGCAAAATTATAGCAATCACTGTCTCGGCCTCTTAGGGATTTTTCAGTAGATTCTTTATGGATGGGTTGGGGAATGTAACCTTGCTAATGTTTTGCATATACAGGCTGCAACATTTTAAGCCATTCAGAGGACATGCAGCAAACCCATCTTCCTTATGAGAGGTGACCCCAATAGCATACCTCTGTGAGCACAACATCAGTATATGGAAGTCTGCATGATCAGAATCACAGAATCATAGATCTGTAGGAGACCTTGGTGACCATCTAGCCTCATTGAAAAATGACATGTATATGGTTGTGATTTGTCAGAGCTCTGGCCATGCCACCATCTCAGGTATAAATCCCTTAAAACCTACTGAGAATCTCTGATGGAGTCCAGGAGTTCCCAACCTTTAAATCTCTGAAAATTTAACGGATCCCCAGTGTCTGTGAATTGGAAAGAAGGTATGTTTGGATGATTTTTTTTCAGCCTCACAGATTGGGATTACTTCACTAATCATCTCACTCATCTCATGTGAAGGGGGGAAGACCAAAGCTTGCCCAAAGTGTCACATTTATTGGAATTTGGGTTTGTCTCCCTCATTCACGCTCTTTTTTTTTTTTTTTAAATCCACACCATCTCTCCATCTTTTATACTTAGGCATGTTTTATTTACTTAACTACCTTGGGTCTATGGGCATTGCCTTTTCTTAACTACTGCACTTGGTAAGCCATACACTCGAGAAGGATCAGGGAACAAAAGAATGATAAAATCTAGGCAGAGCTGTTGCATCAGGGGGAACATGGGACTAGACATGGGAGCAGGTTCAGGATTCTGTTATTCCATCTACAATTGGGACGTGTGTTCCAAGGAAGAAAGGATGAGTGACCTGTGATTAGTCAAGGTCTTTGTAGAACCCAAGTCCTGGTTAGTTTAGGGTGGGCAGTCAGCAGTCCAGCTGTCAGGGAGTCAGAGCAGGTATTGAATAGGTTTAATAACTCACTATTAGAGGGTACAGTTGCAGGGAGACCAACAAATAAAGCAAGAACCCTTTCCTGAAGTCACTGAGCCTTGTAGCAAGGAAGCACAAATCATATTCCCGCGAATGAGATGCCATGGTGAAGTAGGACAAGGAGCAAGGCTAATTCTAAAAATCATCACAATAATGTATACTGGATTCAGGAATGCAGTTGGCAGAGTATTCAGACATATGTTTAAATACTTGAAGGTGCGTATGTTTACTTCCTAGCTTTGCTTTTTTCTTGGCCTGAACCAGCTAAGTATAGGCAGAGGAGGCAGCAAGAAAGAAAAGGTTGCTATGGCTAATCCACCAGTGTGGGTGGTTGAGAGGTAGCAGGGTGTGTTAAGAGCATGAGGCAGCCTTAAAATTTTGAAGTTTATGTTTTAATTTGTATGGTCTTATTCCATGAATTGTCACATTTTGCATCTTTAAAATTTTTAGTGAGAAATGGTTATATAACAGAGTTAATAGAAATACAAGATGAAGCAAATCCTTTTTCTATTTCCCCATCAAATGCAACATATTATCACATTGCTACTTACCAACTGTTGAGTTCCTTACCAAACTTTCCTTTTTTTCATTCAGTTTTAGGACTGCATGGCCTAGTGGACTAAGTTTCAGAAAAAGGGAGCTTCTAAATTAGACTCTATTTCAGATTTCTTTTGTTACATAGAGAAGTCATCTCAATTACCCTTTTTGCTGAGATCACCACCATGTTTTAGACTTACTAATTCTCAACTACTAAGTTATTATTTTTGAAAAATCATTCATAATAATTTATATATACAATATATGTATATAAAGTGATAGTTTATATGTGAAACAGCCACACCACCACAATGTGTGCTTATGTTTTAGGAGCAGTGAGATACAACCCCTTTCTTGGAAAAAACAAGGGGCAGTAGCTGCCACCATTTATTATTTGTAGGACAGTGTGCTGCCTGTGCTGTCTCATTTAATCATAACAACCCCTTGAAGTAGGCAGTGTTATTATTTCTATTTTACAGATGATGAAATTGAAACTCAAGGTTACACTGCTAATAAATAATAGAGCTAGGATTTAAACGCTCATGTATCCAACTCCAAAGTATATGCTTTTGATTATTGCTGTGCCCTACTTACTACCTACACTGTGATTTGGTCAGATAGATATCAGAAGTGGGTTATTGTGTATCTGTGTTTACAGGAGAGGCTTAGTCTAGGTTTTGACCTTTACACTCAAATGGTATAGTATCTTCAAAGTTAGGGAAAGGATTCTTGGTAAAAGTATATATATATATATATATATATATATATATATATATATATATATATATATAAATATATATAAAATATATATATGTAGAACCAGAGCTCTTGTAATATTTTAACAAGAGTAATAATTTAACAAACATGATGATAAACCACCAATTTATTTGGTGATTCTCTAAAATTACAACTTTGAAAGTAAAATTAAAATTACATTTTTTAGCACTTTCCCACCACACTTGAGGTCAAGTTTTGTTACCAGATGATTGGAATAGGTACAGAAGAGGTTTTAAATCAAATATCTTTTTACAGCAGATGTTTTAAAATAGAGGAATTTCCATTCACTTTTGTGAGGAGCTACTTCTGTTTTTCCTTTAATCTTAGAACGATTGATAGGTGTGTGTGATGATGAATTATTATGTTATTCCCTTAATAATTAGAAGTGGGCATGTCAGGATTTCAGCCATGTCCTTTTGTCATGTGTACTTCCAAATATCCAAAAAGAGGGAGCTGGTGCCACCCTGAAGTCAGACAAATCCAACTTCATTATTGACTTCTCAGAAATCTCTTCCTTTAGAAGTAGTACTGCTACTTTCTTACCTTTAAAAAAAAAAGAAGAATTAGTAGTATTGATTAATGGTAGTGCTACAGCTGCTCATGCTTCTTTTTTTAAAAAAAATTAGGTTGTACTGCTTAAAATATTGGATGTTATCTTTACAAATCTTTCCTTTTATTTTTTAAAATATTTATTTATTATTTTGGGTGCACTGGGTCTTAGTTGCAGCACGTGGGATCTTCGTTGCAGCACATGGGCTTCTTAGTTGTGGCATGCGAACTCTTAGTTGCAGCATGCATGCGGGATCTAGTTCCGCGACCAGGGATCGAACGCAGTCCCCCTGCATTGGGAGCACAGAGTCTTACCCACTGGACCATCAAGGAAGTCCCACAAATCTTTCCTTTTAAACGAAACTTTGTTTTTCCTTACCAATATTAATACAGGATCAGTTTTAGTGGAATCTATTTTCTAGAGTAAATACCTTTCAAGGAAATGGTATCTGAGAATTTTTTTTCCTAAGAAAAACTGGGTATCTTTTTCCTTGCCATTATTTTTATTATGCAGAGTTATCTGATTTTTTTTAATATGATAAATATTTTTCAACCAATTTGGACACTCATCGTTTATAAAACTCTCATGTGAAAGGCCTTAGTTTAGCATTGGATTGTCATTTCACAGTGTTACTTCCTTTTTATTGCTTGTAGCTTTGGGTTTAACAGTTAGTGGGTCGGAGATCAGATGGGTGTATGGCTGTCTCTACAACCTTGACAAGAGTGCTCAGAGCAGGTACTGGCAGAAGGAAGAGGGCAAGTTTTTTATTTAAGGGGTATATAATTATATAAATTTTTATTTAAAAATTTATATGTATGGCAAATTAAAGAGTCATATATTATTTTTATTATCATTTAAAAGCTATTTAGAGAATTCCCTGGTGGTCCAGTGGTTATGACTAGGTGGTTTCACTGCCGTGACCCGGGTTCAATCCCTGGTCAGGAAACTAAGATTCCACAGGCCGCGCAGTGCAGCCAGAAAAAAAAAAAGACAAAGAAAGTTATTCATATAAGTAACTATTGAAGTATTGATGTGATTGAAACTCTTGATTCTTTTCTCTGGTGGAATCTCAGTTTATCTCTGAGGTGGTTGTTAAAATGTTATTGTGAGTATCTGGGCAGGTATAATGTGAGGGGAACTAATTTGTGGGGAAAAATAAAATGGATTTTATTTAGATGCGGTCATGAAGTATAAAAAAGGAAATGAAATAATGAAATAGCTGCGTTGGTATCAACACAGGTAGCCCTTTTATTCTTATATAAAGAATCATGGGCTTCCCTGGTGGCGCAGTGGTTGAGAGTCCGCCTGCCAATGCAGGGGACACGGGTTTGTGCCCCAGTCCGGGAGCATCCCACATGCTGCGGAGCGGCTGAACCATGGCCACTGAGCCTGCGCGTCCAGAGCCTGTGCTCTGCAATGGGAGAGGCCACAACAGTAAGAGGCCCACGTACTGCAAAAAAAAAAAAAAAAAAAAAAAAAAATCACACCTATTAGAATGGTTATTATAAAAGAGACAAGAAATTGCAGGTGTTGGAGAGAATGTAGAAAAAGGGGAACTCTTGTACACCGTTAGTGAGAATATAAATTGGTGCAGCCACTATTGGAACACAGTATGGGGATTCCTCAAAAAATTAAGACTAGAACTATGATATGATCCAGCTATTCCACTTCTGGGTATTTATCCAAAGAATACAAAATTACTAATTTGAAAAGATATATGTACCCCTATGTTCATTCAGCATTATTTACAGTAGCCAAGATATGGAAACAACCTAGATGTTCATTGAAGGATGAATGGATAAAGAAGATGTGGTATATGTACACAGTGGAATATTACTCAGCCATGAAAATAAGGAAATCTTGCCACTTGCAACACTGTGAATGAAACTTGAGGATATTATGCTAAGTGAAATAAGTCAGAGAAAGACAAAACTGTATGATTTCATTCATGTGTGGAACTTAAAAAAACAAATGAACAAATAAAGCAAAACAAAAACAAACTCACAGGGGACTTCCCTCATGGTCCAGCTGTTGAGAATCTGCCTTCAAATGCAGGGGACATGGGTTCGATCCCTGGTCAGGGAACTAAGATCCCACATACTGCGGGGCAACTAAGCCTGCACGCCACAACTAGAGAACCCACGTGCCACAACTACTGAGCCCACGTGCTCTGAAGCCCATGCGTCACAACTAGAGAGAAGCTGGCACACCATAACGAAAGATCCTGTGTGCCACAATGAAAGATCCTGCATGCTGCAACAAAAAGACCCAACACAGCTAAAAATAATAAATAAATATTTTTTAAAAACCCCTCCAAACTCACAGATACAGAGAACAGATTGGTTGTTATCAGAGGGAAAGGGGGTTGCAAGATGGATGAAATGGCTGAGGGGGGTCAATTGTATGGTGAAGGATGGTAACTAGACTATTGGTGCTGATCATTTTGTAGTATATACAGATGTCAAATTATAATGTTGTACACCTGAAACTTATATAATGTTATATACCAATTTTATCTCAATTTAAAAAATCAGGGCTTCCCTGATGACACAGTGGATAAGAATCTGCCTGCCAATGCAGGAGACACAGGTTTGATCCCTGGTCCGGTAAGATCCCACATGCTGTGGAGCAACTAAGCCCACACACCACAACTACTGAGCCTGCGCTCTAGAGCCCGTGAGCCACAACTACTGAAGCCTGTGTGCCTAGAGCCCGTGCTCTGCAACAAAAGAAGCCACCGCAATGAGAAGCCCGTGCACCACAACGAAGAGTAGCCCCCACTCACTGCAGCTAGAGAAAAGCCCGTGTGCAGCAACAAAGACCCAACACAGCCAAAAATAAATAATTAAAATAAAAATAAATTTAAAAAAACTTAACTCATTAAAAAAAATAGAATCATAATATAAAATAGTTTCTATTTAGAATTCAGTTCACATCTAGGATTTAAATTTTTTGTGAAGCTGGGGTGTTATGTGTATTGATAATATTTGTTCATTTGGTATTATCACTATAAATTCATATTAGAAACTGAGAGAATGATTTTAGTGAGACTTTGGATCGTATTTCTGAAAGCATTACCTGGTAGAATCTCTCCTTATGAAGAAAGTGGGCATGTACACTCAAGCCCTATTGAATAAATCAGTAACCAGGAACGAATGCTAAATTGGTATTCCAAAAGATTTTTTTAAATGCAGACATGTATTCAGGGCACTTCTTCTGGATACATTTTTATTCATGATGCAACCTGAGTTATTTTGTAAATAAGATTAAGATGCACCACATGTGTCTTTTGAAGGGCTTTTAATCGTACTCACTACAGGTATAGTGTAATGAATCAGAGTGAGTGTTCAGATAAACAATATTCAATTAGCATAGAGACTTTTTTCCTGAGCTTGTGATATAGTACATCTATTGGATAGCTTGTTGGACATCTTAGGTAGTCTTTTTCCAGTTTGTTTTGTCTTTCATGTTTCTCACATTTTAAGTAATTGCCTCATAGGAAACACAGAGATTACATGATGTGAGTCCTTGAAGTTGAAATCTATCCTGGAATAGAAATATTTTCATTTTCTTTTTAGCAATTTATGTTATTATATTCATCAGCATTTAACCCCTTCCTTCTCACAGATAACCATTGTCTTTACTCCGAAAGCTAGAGTTGAAATGGGCCTGATTTTGAACTTCATATAAAATGGAATCATAACATGATAAATCTTTTGTGTCTGGCTTCTATCATTTGATGTTATTTTTAAGAGATTCATTCATATTGCTATGTGGAGCTGTAGGTTGTCATTGCTGTACGGTATTCAGTTGCATGAATATACTGCAGTTTATTCATACTACTATTAACGGATATTGAGGACATTTCTAGTTTTTAGCTACTTTCAGCAGTGAAACCATCAACATTCTTGAAGCTTATCCTAGTGCAAATATGCAGGAGTTTATCTATGGTATATGCCTATGAGTGGAATTGCTGAGTCATAAGGAATACATTTCTTTGAGTTTATCAGATAATGCCAAACTATTTTCAAAGTGGTTGTACTAGTCTACATTCCCACTTTCATTTATTTTGATCTTTAATTTCTTTCAATAATGGTTTACAGTTTTCAGTGTACAGATTTCACACATATTTAAAATAATTTGTCCCTAAGAATTTCATTGTTTTGGGTGCTCTTGTAAGTGGAATTGGAGTTTTATTGCATTTTCCAATTTTTCATTGCTGATCTGTAGAAATGTAGTTGGTTTTTGAAGACTTGTAACCTGCAATCTTGCTAAACTTTTAAAAATAGTTCTAATAGTTTTGTTGTAGATTCCTTAGAATATTTGACCATTTTTTTTTATTACAAATTCAGATTCTTCAGTTGATAGTGGGTTATTCAAGTTTCCTATTACTTCTTCTGTCAGTTTTGGTAATTTGTATCTTTTGAGGAATTTGTTTCATCTAAGTTGTCAGATTTATTTTCATAAAGTTTTTCATAATGTTCCCCCTTCTTATGGTTTAATGTTTTATTCCATGACAATGGTAATGTGTGTCTTCTCTTCTTTTCCTGTGATCTGTGCAGCTAGAGATTTACCAATGTTATTGATCTTTTCAAAGAACCAGTATTTGGTTTCATTGATTAATTCTGTATATGTTTATTTTATATTTCATTGATTTCTGTTCTTTATTATTTTCTTCCTTCTACTTATTATGGCTTTAATTGTTCTTTTTCTGTCTTCCTAAAGTTGGGAGCTTAGATAGTTTATTTTGGGTTTTTCTTCTTTTGCGCTACAATAGCAGAGTTGATTAGGTGTGCTAGATGCATATGTCCAGCAAAGCCTAAGATATGTACTATCTAGTCTTTAACAGAAAAATGTTGCCAAGCTTTGCTCTAGGGGCTATAATAACCATCTTTATCTTAACTCAATCAGGAATATTATAATCTTACAACATTATATTTCTGTTTTACTGTTCTTAGTGCAATTGTATATCTGTTATGTCTGTATACGTTTTAACCCTACAATACTGTGTTATAATTTTTGCCCTGAAATACATATCTTTTAAAGAAGAGTTGAAAACAATATGCCTACCTATTATATTTACCACAAATTTACCATTTCTAGTGCTCCTCATTTCCTCTAGATCCAAGTTGCCATCTGGTGTTATTTCCCTTCATGTGACTCATGACCCCCACTGAAAAGACCCTCATTTTACCTTCTCCAAAAAAAATAAGTAGTCTTTTAGAGGAGTTAGGGCAGGTCATTCACCTGGCTAAATGAAGTGATGTGGGGGATTTGAAGAGCTACCTCTTCTTTCAAACAGATTTTCAGTCAAACTTCCTTATTTTGCTCCTTCTATCCCCACTTCCAGAATTCCATGGTGGTGTGTTTACTCCTCAGACTTTCGTTGATTGTGGCGTATCAGTGCCAGTTTAGGTTTCAGCTTTTTGTGTGTGTCTCTGTCCTTTACGATTCCTCTATCTGCTTTCCAACTTCCAGATTTCTAACTACACTCCCACTGTCCCCATCCTGGTGGATTTTATGCTCTTTTAACAAATCTCGTTATTTGTTGTTTTAGAGGATTAGCAAAAGTACATACCTGAATTTGATATTCTCTCTTTACCCAGAAGTCCAAATACATTTGCTTACTTTTAAAATATAATTTTTGCATTTGTCTCATTTTAATTTTTATTATAGTTACATTATTTTTATTTACTACATTAAACAAATTACCAAAATCAAAGTATACTGTCTAGTTTCTTTCATCTGTGAGGTTAGAAATACTTTTTTATGCTATAAACAACCCTAATGGAAATCTGTCAATTTAGTTTTTATTTTACAAATTAATTATATGGAAAAATATGAGAAAAGATATTCTTGAAGAAATTTTATATTATTTTTTGGCAGTTAATAGTAGCGTTCATACCCAATAATGACATTTACAATGTTTGCATATTTTAAGGTTATATAATGGAGGAGTGGTAGGTGGAAGAAAAGGGTAGAAAAAATTCGTTACCAGTTAGACTCATGAGTATATTTACTAATCATTTTTGACATCTCATGAACTTAGGCCTTTTTTATTTGTTTAGTTATTTTAACTTCTATTTTTATATCATATTGTACAAATTAGTGGTAGTATATGAATAACTCATCACACTGCCATTTTCTAGAAATGCACTTGAAATATCCCAGCCACCAAAGCCTTGTCATTAGATCTTGCCATTAGATAGTCTTCACCAAATTATTCGTAGGAATCTGTGGTTCCTTCTTCCTTCTTTTTCTCTCACTGTCTCCATCTCTTTCTCCCCCTTTCCCTCTCCCTTACCTTCCTGCCTTCCCTTGCTCCCTCCCTTCCTTCCAAATACTATATCAAGGTGTCCTAATAAAGATATTGGCAGGATTCAAACTGGACAAAATTTAAGGTCCAAGGGCCCTTGCCTTTCTCCTTTCCCCAGCGTCATACTGCATTTTGTTGTTGGGTATATGGTTTGATCTGCCTTGATCATTTGCCTTTATGTTTTGCACACCCGTTAACTAGCATTCATGGCTAGAAACTGGCCCAGTGCAGGTGATGTTCCATTCTCAAATTCACAACAAATCACCTTCCTTAAACTTTTAGACTAAAACTAGAACTGAAAGTTTGGAAGGGGCAAGGCTTGAGGAAATCCCCTTTTTTGTTTAATGTGCATTACTAAACAGAGTTAGGAGACCTGCCTTATAAAAAACAATTAACATTTTGGTATAATATCTCATTTAAACTTCCAATTATGCAAGAAACAGCATTCTCCCTGTTTTACAGACGAGGAAACAAACACCAAAAGGGCATTTAATTGCCCCAAATTACTTTCTGCTAAGTAGGAAGAGAACTTGAACCCAGTTCTTTCTATTTCAGACTCCCATGCTTTTTCCAGGATTCTTTTTGACCTTCTTCCCATCCCGCCTCTGACACTACTTAGGCAAGTTCCTGGAAAGAAAAAGTGGTAGGCACACTAAACCTTACCAGATCAGAGGAGTTTGTCATTTATTTGGAAAGATTTTGTTTGAAGTTTTCAGGACATTGTTTTAATAAATTTAGAAAGCCTCCAATATTAATACCTTGACACATAAGCTATTTCTCAAATTATAATAAAATTCATTAACTTGGAGAAAGATTTTTCTCTAAAAATAAGATCGTGTTATATGGGGTGGGGGAGGGTGTTGTGTGTACATTTTATAGTTTACAAAACATTCATTCTGTCATCACAGCACTTCTAAAGATAGCTATTGTATTTATGGGGAATGAGGTTTACATTTAAAATGGGCAACTCTTCTCTTTGAATTGATTAAAATTTTGATAAGTATTTCCAAATTGACCTCCTAAAAGATGTTACCAGTTTACAACAGTGTATTACAACCTTGTACCCTTGCCCAAACTGGGCATATCATACTCTTTCGTATTCTAAACCACGCAAAAATTATCTTGTTTAATTTACACTTGTTTGATTTTCAAGTGAGGTTTCACATCTCTTTTGCATGTTTATTAACCATTGGGGTTCCTTTTTATTTGGTTATTTGGCTCTTTAAAATTGATTTGTAAGAGCTCTTTGGACATATGGTTATTGATCCTTTGTCTATTTTATTTCTTTCAGCCTGTCATTTATCTTTGTTTATGGTCATTCAACAAACTTAAATTTCTAATTTTTGTGGAACTTTTCAACTAGGAACAAATTTCTCTACATTTTTTCAATTCTTTGTTTGGGCTTACAATTATTTTACAGTTTTCATCTCACATTTCATAAATTTATTCGTATGTGGGTTTTTTTAACGTGTTTTCATTTTTTATTTTAATTGTAATCTGAGTAGGTTTTTTTTTAATAACATTTTCTATTTGGTTACTAGGAAAGTAATGTGTGTATGTTTGTGTGTCTTGATATTTATCTTGTAACTGTCCAACTTTCTAGCCTCTATTATTAATTCTAGTGATATTCCCCTAATAATAATTCTATTATTAATTAATTCTGAATTAATTGTAATTCAGTTGGTTATCTAAATATGCTGTTACCTTATTTGCAAATAATGATCATTATTCTACTATTTTTTTCCTACTATTTATGTGTATATTTATTGTATATGTGTGTATGTATGTATGTATGTGTGTGTATTTATCTTATAGACTTGACTAGGACCTCCAAAACATGTTACCTAATGGTAATACAAGTGACTCTTGTCTTAACCCTCAATAATAGGAATGTTTCTAGAGTTTAAATATTAATTATGTTGTTAACTCTTTTCTGATACATACTCTTTATTTAAGGAAGTTTGCTTCCATTCCAAGTATAGGAAGTTTTTTGAATCAGGAACAGATATTTTTCTCTTTTTAGCTATTATTATAGTCAAGTAAATGAATTGATTTTCTTATGTTGAACTTTTGTTGTTTTCCTGAGATAACATTTTTCAGTCATTTTATTTACATAAAAATTTGACTTATTAATATTTTATATAGGATTTTTACATATATACATAAATATGTATATATATGTAAATAAGAATAGCCTATTATCTACCATTTTTATGCTACCTTTGGTTTGGGTATTAAATTATGTGATTAGATTACATATTGGATTATGGTTTGAATATTAGATTATGTAAGCTATGTGGATTTAATTATCAGGCTTTCTATCATTTTTAAAAATTTTTTAAATTTATTTATTTTTTATACAGCAGGTTCTTATTAGTCATCAATTTTATATACATCAGTGTATACATGTCAATCCCAATCGCCCAATTCATCACACCACCATCCCCACCCCCCCCCGCGGCTTTCCCCCCTTGGTGTCCATATGTTTGTTCTCTACATCTGTGTCTCAACTTCTGCCCTGCAAACTGGTTCATCTGTAGCATTTTTCTAGGTTCCACATACATGCGTTAATATGCGATATTTGTTTTGCTCTTCCTGACTGACTTCACTCTGTATGACAGTTTCTAGAGCCATCCACGTCTCAACAAATGACCCAATTTCGTTCCTTTTTATGGCTGAGTAATATTCCATTGTATATATGTACCACATCTTCTTTATCCATTTGTCTGTCGATGGGCATTTAGGTTGCTTCCATGACCTGGCTATTGTAAATAGTGCTGCAATGAACATTAGGGTGCATGTGTCTTTTTGAATTATGGTTTTCTCTGGGTATGTGCCCAGTAGTGGGATTGCTGGATCATATGGTAATTCTATTTTTAGTTTTTAAAGGAACCTGCATACTGTTCTCCATAGTGGCTGTATCAATTTACATTCCCACCAACAGTGCAAGAGGGTTCCCTTTTCTCCACACCCTCTCCAGCATTTGTTGTTTGTAGATTTTCTGATGATGCCCATTCTAACTGGTCTGAGATGATACCTCATTGTAGTTTTGATTTGCATTTCTCTGATAATAGGTGATGTTGAGAGCTATCATGTGCTTCTTGGCCATCTGTATGTCCTCTTTGGAGAAATGTCTATTTAGGTCTTCTGCCCATTTTTTGGTTGAGTTGTTTGTTTTTTTAATATTGAGCTGCATGAGCTGTTTATATATTTTGGAGATTAATCCTTTGTCTGTTGATTCGTTTGCAAATATTTTCTCCCATTCTGAGGGTTGTCTTTTCGTCTTGTTTATGGTTTCCTTTGCTGTGCAAAAGCTTTGAAGTTTCATTAGGTCCCATTTGTTTCTTTTTGTTTTTATTTCCATTTCTCTAGGAGATGGATCAAAAGAGATCTCGCTGTGATTTATGTCAAAGAGTGTTCTTCCTATGTTTTCCTCTAAGAGTTTTATAGTGTCCGGTCTTACATTTACATTAAACTCCATTTTGAGTTTATTTTTGTGTATGGTGTTAGGGAGTGTTCTAATTTCATTCTTTTACATGTAGCTGTCCAGTTTTCTCAGCACCACTTATTGAAGAGACTGTCTTTTCTCCATTGTATATCCTTGCCTCCTTTGTCATAGATTAGTTGACCATAGGTGTGTGGGTTTATCTCTGGCCTTTCTATCTTGTTCCATTGATCTATATTTCTGTTTTTGTGCCAGTACCATATTGTCTTGATTACTATAGCTTTGTAGTATAGTCTCAAGTCAGGGAGTCTGATTACCCCAGCTCCGTTTTTCTTCCCTCAAGACTGCTTTGGCTATTCGGGGTCTTTTGTGTCTCCATACAAATTTTAAGATTTTTTGTTCTAGTTCTGTAAAAAATACCATTGGTAATTTGGTAGGGATTGCATTGAATCTGTAGGTTGCTTTGGGTAGTATAGTCATTTTCACAGTATTGATTCTTTTAATCCAATAACATGGTATATCTGTCCATCTGTTGGTATCATCTTTAATTTCTTTCATCAGTGTCTTATAGTTTTCTGCATACAGGTCTTTTGTCTCCCTAAGTAGGTTTATTCCTAGGTATTTTATTCTTTTTGTTGCAATGGTAAATGGGAGTGTTTCCTTAACTTCTCTTTCAGATTTTTCATCATTAGTGTATAGGAATGCCAGAGATTTCTGTGCATTAATTTTGTATCCTGCAACGTTACCAGATTCATTGATTATCTCTAGTAGTTTTCTCGTGGCATCTTTAGGATTCTCTATGTATAGTATCACGTCATCTGCAAACAGTGACGGTTTTACTTCTTCTTTCCCAATTTGTATTCCTTTTCTTTCTTTTTCTTCTCTGATTGCTGTGGCTAGGACTTCCAAAACTATGTTGAATAATAGTGGTGAGAGTGGACATCCTTGTCTTGTTCCTGATCTTAGAGGAAATGCTTTCAGTTTTTCACTATTGAGAATGATGTTTGCTGTGGGTTTGTCATATATGGCCTTTATTATGTTGAGGTAGGTTCCCTCTATGCCCACTTTCTGGAGAGTTTTTATCATAAATGGGTGTTGAATTTTGTCAAAAGCTTTTTCTGCACCTATTGAGATAATCATATGGTTTTTCTTCTTCAATTTGTTAATATGGTGTATCACATTGATTGATTTGCATATATTGAAGAATCCTTGCATCCCTGGGATAAATCCCACTTGATCATGGTGTATGATCCTTTTAATGTGTTGTTGGATTCTGTTTGCTAGTATTTTGTTGAGGATTTTTGCATCTATATGTATCAGTGTTATTGGTGTATAATTTTCTTTTTTTGTAGTATCTTTGTCTGGTTTTGGTATCAGGGTGATGGTGGCTTCATAGAATGGGTTTAGGAATGTTCCTTCCTCTGCAATTTTTTGGAAGAGTTTGAGAAGGATGGGTGTTAGCTCTTCTCTAAATGTTTGATAGAATTCACCTGTGAAGCCTTCTGCTCCTGGACTTCTGTTTGTTGGAAGATTTTTAATCACAGTTTCAATTTCATTACTTGTGATTGGTCTGTTCGTATTTTCTATTTCTTCCTGATTCAGTCTTGGAGGGTTATACCTTTGTAAGTATTTGTCCATTTCTTCCAGGTTGTCCATTTTATTGGCATAGAGTTGCTTGTAGTAGTCTCTTAGGATGCTTTGTATTTCTGCAGTGTCTGTTGTAGCTTCTCCTTTTTTCATTTCTAATTTTATTGATTTGAGTCCTCTCCCTCTTTTTCTTGATGAGTCTGGCTAATGGTTTATCAATTTTGTTTATCTTCTCAAAGAACCAGGTTTTAGTTTTATTGATCTTTGCTATTTTCTTTGTTTCTATTTCATTTATTTCTGCTCTGATCTTTATGATTTCTTTTCTTCTGCTAACTTTGGATTTTGTTTGTTCTTTTTTCTCTAGTTCCTTTAGGTGTAAGTTTAGATTGTTTATTTGAGATTGTTCTTGTTTCTTGAGGTAGCCTTGTATAGCTATAAACTTCCCCCTTAGAACTGCTTTTGCTGCATCCCATAGGTTTTGGATCGTCGTGTTTTCACTGTCATTTGTCTCTAGGTATTTTTTGATTTCCTCTTTGATTTCTTCAGTGATCTCTTGGTTATTTAGTAATATATTGTTTAGCCTCCATGTGTTTGTGTTTTTTTCATTTTTTTCCCTGTAATTCATTTCTAATCTCATAGTGTTGTGGTCAGAAAAGATGCTTGATATGATTTTAATTTTCTTAAATTTACTGAGGCTTGATTTGTGACCCAAGATGTGATCTATCCTGGAGAATGTTCCGTGTGCACTAGAGAAGAAAGTGTAATCTGATGTTTTTAGATGGAATGTCCTATAAATATCAATTAAATATATCTGGTCTATTGTGTCGTTTAAAGCTTCTGTTTCCTTATTTATATTCATTGTGGATGATCTGTCCATTGGTATAAGTGAGGTGTTAAAGTCCCCCACTATTATTGTGTTACT
This sequence comes from Pseudorca crassidens, assembly GCF_039906515.1. NCBI lineage: Eukaryota > Metazoa > Chordata > Mammalia > Artiodactyla > Delphinidae > Pseudorca > Pseudorca crassidens. Next base: position 40,077,057 of record NC_090309.1, read on the forward strand.
GTCGATTTCCTCTTTTAGAGCTGTTAGCAGTTGCCTTATGTACTGAGCTGCTGCTACGTTGGGTGTATATATATTAATCGTTGTATCTTCTTATTGGACTGATTCCTTGATCATTATGTAGTGTCCTTCCTTGTCTCTTGTAACATTCTTTATTTTAAGGTCTATTTTATCTGATATGAGTGTTGCTACTCCAGCTTTCTTTTGATTTCCATTTTCATGGAATATCTTTTTCCATCCCCTCACTTTCAGTCTGTATGTGTTCCTAGGTCTGAAGTGGGTCTCTTGTAGACAGCATATAGATGGGTCTTGTTTTTGTATCCATTCCGCAAGCCTGTGTCTTTTGGTTGGAGCATTCAATCCATTCATGTTTAAGGTAATTATCGATATGTATGTTCCTATGACCATTTTCTAAATTGTTTTGGTTTTGTTTTTGTAGGTCCTTTTCTTCTCTTGTGTTTCCCACTAAGAGAAGTTCCTTTAGCATTTGTTGTAGAGCTGGTTTGGTGGTGCTGAATTCTCTTAGCTTTTGCTTGTCTGTAAAGCTTTTGATTTCTCCATCAAATCTGAATGAGATCCTTGCTGGGTAGAGTAATCTTGGTTTTAGGTTCTTCCCTTTCATAACTTTAAGTATATCATGCCACTCCCTTCTGGCTTGTAGAGTTTCTGCTGAGAAATCAGCTGTTAACCTTATGGGAGTTCCCTTGTATGTTGTCATTTTTCCCTTGCTGCTTTCAATAATTTTTCTTTGTCTTTAATTTTTGCCAATTTGATTACTATGTGTCTTGGCATGTTTCTCCTTGTGTTTATCCTGTATGGGACTCTCTCTGCTTCCTGGACTTGGGTGACTATTTCCTTTCCCATGTTAGGGAAGTTTTCGACTATAATCTCTTCAGATATTTTCTCGGGTCCTTTCTCTCTCTCTTCTCCTTCTGGGACCCCTATAATGTGAATGTTGTTGCATTTAATGTTGTCCCAGAGGTCTCTTAAGCTGTCTTCATTTCTTTTCATTCTTTTTTTTTTTTTATTCTGTTCCGCAGCAGTGAATTCCACCATTCTGTCTTTCAGGTCACTTATCCGTTCTTCTGCCTCAGTTATTGTGCTATTGATTCCTTCTAGTATAGTTTTCATTTCAGTTATTGTATTGTTCATCTCTGTTTGTTTGTTCTTTAATTCTTCTAGGTGTTTGTTAAACATTTCTTGCATCTTCTCGATCTTTGCCTCCATTCTTTTTCCGAGGTCCTGGATCATCTTCACTATCATTATTCTGAATTCTTTTTCTGGAAGGTTGCCTATCTCCACTTCATTTAGTTGTTTTTCTGGGGTTTTATCTTGTTCCTTCATCTGGTACATAGCGCTCTGCCTTTTCATCTTGTCTACCTTTCTGTGAATGTGGATTTTGTTCCACAGGCTGCAGGATTGTAGTTCTTCTTGCTTCTGCTGTCTGCCCTCTGGTAGATGAGGCTATCTAAGAGGCTTGTGCAAATTTAGGCTTTCTATCTTTTGTCTTTGGAAAATTTTAGCAACAAAGGAGTAATCTGTTTCTGTTTCTTGAAGTTCTGGTAGACTACACTTAAGAAAACATTTTAGGGAGTACTAAGGGGAGATCTTTATTACTTTTTCTGTTTATTCTGTTGAAGGTTATTGGTCTATATGGGTTTGTTCATTCATCTTGAGTCAAATTTTAATTATTTGTATATTTCTTCAAAATTGTTCATTTCAGTCACATCAGTAGTTCTCAGAGTGTTGTGTAGGGACTACTAGGTGTCCTTGCAAGAGATTCATAAGGCCAAAAGTATTTTCATAATATATATAATTATTTGCCTTTTTCATTCTCATCCTCTCAAGAGTATACAGTGGAGTTTTCCAGAGGCTACATGATATGTACTATTGCAGCAAATTGAATGTAGAAGCAGATATGAAAAAACAGCTATCTTTTATTAAGATATATACTGAGGAAATTGCAAAAATGTACTGCATTGCCATTCTTCTAAATTATTTTGTTTGAAAAATATAATATTTTAAAAATGTTAGCATGTAGTAGATTTATTACTTTGTTATCAATTTTAGATGAATTAATATTTTTAAATTTTTTAGTTTTAATTACTAATATTATAAATATTGATAGATATAACCAACATAAACAAAAGCTATATTGGGTTCTCAAAAATGTTTAATACTGTAAAAAGTCGTGAAACCAAACTGTTTGAGAACCACTGATCTAGATTTAATAATTTAATTTTTTTGAAAATGCATGTACTTATCAGCTATGTTTCTTGAAATCTTCTTTGAATAGAATATTCTGCCTTCTGCCTTATGGGTATGTTTTTATCTATATATATATATATATGTATATATACGCACACACACACATACACACACATATATACATACATATATATATCTGCATCTGTACGTACACATACGTATTTGCTGCATCTTTGTTTTTTACATATTTATTGTGTGTCTCTTCATGTGTGCTTGTGAGCAGAACCCCAATGTAGATAGAAGAACTGGCCCACTTGGTATTTTGGATCTTCTTTGTGGCTGATTTTGTCCACAGGCCAAGTTTACAGAAGTGACTTAGATATGTGAACTGGCAGACTTCTGATGGTCGGCCTGGATGAAAGGCATGGAGTTCCTGATCTGTAGCAGAAAGAGTGGGAGGCTCTCCCAGGGAAGTTGCTGTCATAGGCCAGCCCTATGCTCTGATGGTTACATTGGATTTCTTTTTTTGTGGTACACGGGCCTCTCACTGCTGCGGCCCCTCCCATTGTGGAGCACAGGCTCTGGATGCGCAGGCCCAGCGGCCATGGCTCACGGGCCCAGCTGCTCCGCGGCATGCAGTATCCCCCCAGACTGCGGCACGAACCCGTGTCCCCTGCATCGGCAGGCGGACTCTCAACCACTGCGCCACCAGGGAAGCCCTACATTGGATTTCTTGAAACCCATATTGTGTCCAAGGTAGGAATCCAGAAAACTCCCTAGACTGAGTCTGCTATATACAGGATTCTGGCCACTATGAATCCCATGGTCAGTACTTTTCTGGGGCCTGCAGTCTATGCATGCCAGCTGTCTGTCCTCAGTGTACCCTCTTCCCCAATCCCATCAAGATGGACTATTTGATCTTCTTATCCATGATGACTATCTAGAAGCCTCTGGCTCTGAAGGCCAGTGCCTGTGGAGATGTACTGCAGGGCACAGATGAGATGCCTGGGCCTGGTACCTCCTGCCTGCTACCTGTGCACTGGGAGCTCCTTCTTGGAAGGGAAAAATCCAGCACAGTGAGGCATAGGGTTACAAGCCAAGACCTAGGACAGGGTTTTAGCTGTTAAAGCCTCAACTTATTCTTTCAGCAAAAGGGCTGAGGACTGTTGAACAAGGGTTAGTTTGAAGGCATTGAGATCCAAGACTGGAAAAGACCCTAATCCTTCTCCTTGCTGTACCTGTCAAAATCATTTCCTTTATCCAGAGGCAGGTTGAGCAATTGCTTGGATTTTTTCAGTAGCCTCCTAAAAGCTGTCCCTGCTTCCATGCTTGTCCCCTACCACTTTAAAAAGTAAATCAATTCATGTCCTTCCTTTGCTTACCCTCCTGTGTCTCCCCATCTCCCTCAGAGTAAAAGCAAAGTCCTTTAATTGCCTACAAGGTCCTGTACTGGCCCTGCCCTACCACTGCACCTTAGTTCTTTGACTTCATCACTTGATACTTGTTCTCTTTCCTGACTGTTCCAGCCACATTGGACACAACAGGCACACTTCTGCCTCAGGGCCTTTGCATTGCTATTCTCTCTGCCTAAAATATTTCTCCCTCAGATATATGTATGGCTTATTCCCTCACCTCCTTCATATCTTTTTTCCTTCTCAGTGAGGCTTTCCCTTACTACCCTGTTTAAAATTGCAAATTGCTCTTCTTCCATTCCTCTTTCCTATCTGTTACTTTTCTCCACTGTATTTATCATTTCTCATTGCATTTATCACATAAAACAGCATGTGATTTGTTTACTTATTTTGCTTGTTTTCTGTTTGACTATAAATTTTGTAAGGACAGGGATTTGTGTCTGTTTTGTCTACTAATATATGCCTACCACACATGGACACAATGTTATTTGTCATTGACTATAGTCACTCTGGACCATATCCAGCATGTCTTACCCAGGTTCCCAGCAGCAGCAGCAGTGGCAATTTATATCTATCCAATGATCAGAGTAAGAGGAAGAAAGGGGGAATGGGAGGAAGGAGGTTTTTCCTTCTCCTCTGCTCCCCAGGGACCCTCATACTTTTTTTTTTTTTTTTTTTTTTTGCTGAAAAACACAAAACCTTTGAGGTTGAGATAATATCCTTAGAGAAAGAGAGAGAAAATTACGTTCCGCAGTAAATAACAGTTCTATACTTTTTAACATGTTATATAAAAAGAACAGAAAATTAGAAAATGTCTGGCTTCATTTTCGTTTTTCTCAACCCTGTGGAGAAAGAAAATGTAGAGGATTGGGGTGGGTTTTTAAATATGGCTAACAGAACATTTATTTATCAAAAGAGACATCCAGACTCAGTGTGTTAGTTTTACATCACAGGTCTGACATCCGAGATTCTGGGGAAAAGAAGAGTGGCAGGGAGGTGACGGTGGTGAGGAGACATGGGGGTAGCTAAGTGGAAGAGTCTAGAGGGGTTCTAGGAGGATATTCTCCCTACCTCTCTTTCTGCCACCATTCCTGACACCAAACCTGACCCAAGGTGAGGAGCAGGCAGATGTTCAAAGTGTTGCAGACTGCAGGGTGGGGAGGAGGAGGAGGAAAGCTCAGGCAGTTTTGCTGGGTGGGAAGAGGGAATAAGAGTTTCTATTGTTACTAACATCATTATTGAGCCTAGTTCCCAACTGGCTATTTGTATGCAAGAAAAATACATAAAAGAGTGTGTGTGTGTGTGTGTGTGTGTGTGTGTGTGTGTGTGTGTTGGGAGAAGAAGAAAGAGCAGGGCGTAGTACTTATAGCTGCCCACACAACTATTGTCATTTCCCTGTTGGTGCATGTCTATATTTGCTTTGCCCTTGTAATTATAAATGAGTCCAAGAGATGTGTAGGATTCAAAAGACTTCAGAGTTTTAAGGGCATTAGTGGTAATTTAGAAACCCCAGCACCACTGTCGATCACCAAGTCCTGCTGGTCTGTGTCTTTATTGTCTCTTACAGCTGCCCCCTCCTCTCCATTCCTACCGCCACTGCCATATGTGTTATTTCTTACTTGAATTACTGCTTTCGTTTACGAAACGTCTTCATTTCCCTTAGTTCCATCTTCTTCCTCTAGTTCCCACTGCAACCAGAGTGAGCATTCCTGATGACAAATGTGACCATGCTACTCCACTGCTTAAAATCCTTCTGTGGCACCATATTGCCTTAAGTGTAAAATCTAAACCTCTTAGCATGGGTACACTAGTTCTATGACCTTAGTCCTGCTTCCTCCTTTGCACTTCGCAGCCACACGTCCTCAGCTCTTTAGGGACCACTAACCTTTAGTTCCCAGAACCTTCCTCATGCTCCGTGACCTTTGCACAACAGTTTCCTCTATTTGGAATGTACTTTCCCCACTCTTCACCCAGTTAATTCTCAATCCCTGATTCTTCAGAGCTCAGATTAGGTGTCACTTCTTGATAACTCTAATGCCAAGGCTGAGCTGAGGATGCCCTAAGTGTCCACTCAGAATATGTCCTTGTCACAGCCCCCACCATTCTGTATTTTTATTTGTATTAATATTATTAATCATTATTATGGTTTTATTATCATTTTACTTACCTTTATTCTCTCCTAGTTCACGAGTTCCCTTATGGGCAGAAACTAGTCTTTCAGGTCTGTTTTCTCAGTAAAGATATCACCACATAGGAGGTACCCCCCAAATAATGAAGTGTTGAGCCCCTTTATCTTATAGTTGAGAAACCAAGACTCAGAGAGGTAAGCCACCTTGCAAAGTGCTCACACAATGTTTAGAGTCTAGTGTTTGTTTCCCTCTGTCAGGAATTACAGATTCAGGTGTCTGTAAGGGCCAGATAGGCAACAAATATGAGAGAAGTGGATTGTCTTTTTTACAGTCATTCTGACATTTTTCTGAACATATGCCTGTTTCACACTGTATTTTCCCATGTATAATAAAGAAATATTTTTGTACAAGAAATACTTTATTTTTCTCTTAAGCTACCGCATAAGAAAAGCGATAGTGTGAATATGATGGTTATATTGTGACTTGATCAATTATAGAAGATCAAATGTGCTGCCATGGGAATTTGTATACACATAATGTGGCACTTCCTGTTATGGTTTCAATCTTTGGATTCATGCCCTAGCTTGGCACTCAAAATCTGCTGACCTTTCCAGTTTCATCTCTAGTCTCTGAACCCCTACTCACATTTATGTACACACATACATACCCCAAGCTCCAACTTTACTGAATTGTAGTTCCCCAACATGCCTTTTTTTCTTTTTATTGAAGTGTAGTTGATTCACAATGCTGTGCCAATCTCTGCTGTGCACCACAGTGACTCAGTTTTATACACATAAACATGATTTTCTATATTCTTTTCCATGATGGTTTATCCCAGGAGATTGGATATAGTTGCCTGTGCTATACAGTAGGACCTTGCTGTTTATCCATTCTAAATGTAATAGTTTGCATCTACCAACCGCAGACTCCCAGTCCATCCCTCTCGGCAACCACAAGTCTGATCTCTATGTCAGTGAGTCTGTTTCTGTTCTGTAGATAGGTTCATTTGTGCCATATTTTAGTTTCCACATGTAAGTGATATCATATGGCATTTGTCTTTCTCTTTCTGACTTCACTTAGTGTGATAATACTTGCATCCATGTTGCTGCAAATGGCATTATTTCATTCTTTTTTTACGACTGAGTAGTATTCCATTGTATATATGTACCACAGCTTCTTTATCCATTCATCTGTCAATGGACATTTAGGTTGTTTCCATGTTTTGGCTATTGTGAACAGTGCTGCTAATGAACATAGGGGTGCATGTACCTTTTTGAATTATAGTTTTTTCTGGGTATGTGCCAAGGAGGGGGTTACTGAATCATATGGTAATTCTAATTTTAGTTTTCTGAAGAACCTCCATACTGTTCTCCAGCAGTACAACTTACATTCCCACCAACACTGTAGGAGGGTTCCCTTTTCTCCACACCCTCTACAGCATTTGTTATTTGTAGACTTTTTAAGATGGCCATCCTGACCGGTGTGAGATAGTACCTCATTGTAGTTTTGATTTGCATTTCTCTAATAATTAGTGATGTTGAGCATCTTTTCATGTGCCTATTGGCCATCCGTATGTCTTCTTTGGAGAAATGTCTATTAAGGACTTCTGCCCATTTTTCAATTGGGTTGTTTGCTTTTTTGTTGTTGAGTTGTATGAGCTGTTTGCCCTTGTCGGTTGCATCATTTGCAAATAATTTCTCCCATTCTGTAGGTGGTCTTTTCATTCTTTTTATGGTTTCCTTTGCTGTGCAAAAGCTTGTAAGTTTGATTAGGTCCCATTTGTTTATTTTTGTTTTTGTTTCTATTGCCTTGGGAGACTGACCTAAGAAAATATTGGTACGATTAGAGAATGTTTTGCCTATGCTCTCTTCTAGGAGTTCTGTGGTGTCGTGTCTTATGTTTATGTCTTTAAGCCATTTTGAGTTTATTTTTGTGCATGGTGTGAGGGTGTGTTCTAACTTCATTTATTTACATGCAGCTGTCCAACTTTCCCAGTACCACTTGCTGAAGAGACTGTCTTTTTCCCGTTTTATATTCTTGTCTCCTTTGTTGAAGATTAATTGATGATAGGTGTGTGGGTTTATTTCTGGGCTCTCTATTCTGTTCCATTGATCCATATGTGACAACATGCCATTTTTAATTCCTCCCCTTCTCTCTCTGTTCTTCCTTCCTTCCTTCCACCTCTGCTTGAATCAGCCTCAATCCCTGGCCTTACTGTAACCCACTCTCATAGTTTGGTGCTGGATGCACCCCCAGCTCAGAACTCTAAGCTTAAAAGCCATTCCCTGGACTTCCCTGGTGGTGCAGTGGTTAAGAATACGCCTGCCAATGCAGGGGTCACAGGTTCGGTCCCTGGTCCAGGAAGATCCCACATGCTGCGGAGCAACTAAGCCCCTGCGCTGCAACTACTGAGCCTGCACTCTAGAGCCCGGAGCCACAACTACTGAGCCCATGCACCACAACTGGTGAAGCCCACATGCTCTAGGGCCCGCGGGCCACAACTACCGAACCTGCTTGCTGCAGTTACTGAAGCCCACACGCCTAGAGCCTATGCTCCACAACAAGAGAAGCCACCGCAACAAGAAACCCGTGCACTGCAACATAGAGTAGCCCCTGCTCGCCACAGCTAGAGAAAGCCCACACACAGCAACAAAGACCCAACGCAGCCAAAAAATAAAAAGGAAAAAAAAAAAAAATTCCCAGGCATAGAGTTTCCATGATGTGTGTATACAGGTATATGCTTATGTGTGTGTGTCTGTATGTCTGTGTATGACCAGAGTGCACAAGCACTTTTAGCAAGCACGTTATTCAACTGCCCCATTTAACAAAGCTGAGCCCAGGATTAAATTCTGTGGTTTCTGAATTTTCAGGAGGTGACATGCTGCCTTTGGTATCAAATTTGATTAAACTTGATAACTTTAATGCCATTTGGTTCTGTTGGAGAGGAAGAATTAAATTGCTTACTCTAGAGAATGAATTTTTTCCACTAAGGAAAAGAACATTTATTAAAATTATCTTGGTGACTGAAAGGGGGAAATGTACTTCTTTTTCCTCAGCAGAAGCAGGTCCAAGGCATTATTAGCACGTGATAAAAATTGAATAATTGAGCAACACTGACTACTTTGGGATTCAGGTTTCCAGCCCCTGCTGTGTGATTAGTTCAGTTCAACCTGCTGGCATGCTTAAGCAGGGAGCCTGCAAAGAATTAGGAAGGAAAAACCCTTTAACAAATCTCAGGTACTGAAGACATTTGATTTAATTTTACATGTTACAAAGGTAATCTGGTTTCCCTTGGCAACCTCCAGTTCTACCCTACTTTATAATCAGAGGATGGCAGGTAGATTACAGACTTGATGGCATCATCTGGAAGTGACCATAGGGAACAGAGTTTGCCTCAAAAGAGGAGAGAAAAAGGTCAACATAAAAGGACAGAAGAGTCTGAGTTCCCTTAAAAAAAGGACAGATAGTTCTCTATAACTCAGATACCCATGAGGGTTTCATTGATGAGGGAGGTTCCAGAACTACTTATAGCAGAGCAGTTTGGGACATGAGGGAAAGGGATCAAGCCTTTTAAGTCTTTAAAGGGATAATAATTTTATTACTTGTGAAATACAGATAAGGTTTTAATTCAAAAATGACAGTAATAGTTACCATTTATTAAGTACATGCCAGGAATCTTACTTGATTCTTTACATACATAATTTCATTAAATCCTTATAATATCTCTGCAAGGGGAGTATTAATATCCCTTTACAGATGAGGAAACAAGTATTTATTGATCTGTTAAATAAAGTATGGAGGCTGAAGGAAGGTGGCGTAACATTGAATACAAGGTTTCAACTTTAGTCGATTTATTTATTTTTTTATTATTTATTTTTTCTATGATCTCAAAGTCCTATAAGTCTTAATAGCCCCTGTTACAAAACAGTATACTAAGTAATGTCCATTAATGATGACCTTTAGCCATCCAGAAAATTTTAAATTACAATCATCTTAGTCTAACTCTCTTATTTTATACATTAGGAAACAGAGTGCCAGAAATCTGGTAAAGCCTAAAGCCAGGTCTTCTGACAACTCATAATTTGTGTATTACACCATGCCCATGCACTTTCAGAGAGAGCTTGAGTAAATGGAAGGCAAGAAGGAAGGGGTCTTGCAGCGCTATAAATGGTATTAGTTTGAGCTAGCAAAGTAAACAAACTAACAGATCGGAAGGTACTGATGAGACATTTAGGCATTGGGAACAGTTCTAGTTCTTACCTAGCTAGTGATTAATTTATTCTGCTTGGCTCATGTCTGAACAAAGTAATGCACATAATGTTTCCAAATGATCCTAAGTCTTTAGCAGTCTCTGGTGCCCCACCAGCCACTTGAAGTTTAAAAGGACAGGGTTCTACATATGAACAACAAAAGCTGTCTCTCTCTCTCTCTGTCTCTCTGTCTCTTTCTCTTTGTCTTTGTCTCCCTGTCTCTCTCTCTGTGTGTCTTGCTCTCTCTGTCCCTCTCTTTCTCCAGGTCTTGAAGTGGATGTGACTGGCCATTTTTGTGACATGTAGAAGCAGAGACTACTTATGGCATTTTATTAACTTACACACGTATGCTTCTGTCATGTTCACAGAATGCTGTATATACAAGGCAGGCCATGTATTACCTTTCTTTAAGGTGAAAGCTATGGGAGTCTAATGGCAAACTGAGAAATCTTAGTGTCACACACTTACCATGCAAAGCATTTTATATGAATTTCACTTAATCCTCATAACGACCATGATTGTGAATGTTATTGTTTTCATTTTAGCAACTTTTTCAGTTTTTTATTAATCCTTCCCAGAACATTCTCCCTAGCATTTAATTATGAGAATTTTCAAAACTATATTAAAGTTGAAAGAATTGTACAGTGAACACCCATATACCCACCTAGATTCTATACTTGTTGCTATTTTTCTTTATTTGCTTTATTATATACCTATCAATTTATCCAGCCACCCATCTTAGTTTTTGTTGTATTTCAAAGTGAGTTATAGACATTAGCACATTTTACTCCTAAACACTTACATGTGGATATCATTAATTAGAGTTAAAAATGTTAGCTCTATTAAAAAAACAAAAAAAACTGAGTCCTTCTTTGGAGACATAGTATGTACTCCTCAATTACTTTGAACTTTCCCCTATGAAATAGTAAGATATTTAAATATATATATATAAGCTACCCATATTAAAAAACACTTGTAACTCATTAATGAGAAATAGAAATCTGTGGGGAGGAGGGGGATACCACTGTTGAATTCATAGGCCACAGCAAGCCAGCACTACAAAGTGGCATCTTACCTCACTTCTGATTTTAAATGAGATTGAGGTCATTGCTGCATTTCTGAACACTAACTCCTCTCCTGAAAAGGAGAGTTTGATTAGCCAATTACTTAAGCAGTTTACTAATGATATTGGAACCAAATTTCAATGAACATTTTTTCCCTTTTCTTTCTGGGTGTGACTAAATTGCCTACAGCATGCTGCATGGTTGCTGGTAAAACAGGAAATGGGGTAAGTAATTTAGGTAGGGAATTTTTACTACCCTTTAAATATAAGCTACCTGATTCTTAAAGTACTTTTACTACTACTATCTCTTGTTTTAGAGGGAGTTCACTAGCTGCTAGAGAAATTGGCACAAAGAGGAAATTTTTATTGTGTATATTTAAGGTGTTAACCTTGTTTAATTGGTTTATTTGCACAGCATATTAGTAGTCTATTAAAGCAGACTCATTTTTTTTTGGTAGATTTATCATGAATGTAAATGCGTGTAGTTTGGCAACTTATTTTAAAGGAACACATTTTATACTGGTTTTAGAAACTAAATTATAAAATTAATTATGCTATAAAAGATACATAGTAAAGTCCTAGTTAAGGCAGAACAACAGTGAGTTTATACATAGATAAGACATAGAAAACATAGGTCCACAATTCTTTATCTGAAACCCTTGGTGCCAAATGTGTTTTGAAATTTAGAATTTTTTAGACTTTAGAAATATAATGCAGTATAAATACCATATATAATATACCCATCTCCTCCAGAGTCTGGGATAGTACTATATAATCAAACATTACTATTTCTGCAGTGAAATATATGAATAGTCACAATAAATTTGATAAACAAAGTCTAAATAAATAGCCTCACATGTTCAAGTCAGAGTTTGGTTGCCAACTGAGTTAAGGAAAAAATCTTTAATTTCCCAGAGCTTTCTGGATTTTGAAATTAAAAATTTTATACCAGTATGAAAAGGACCATGTGACTACTGGAGTTTCCTGTGTACTCTGGAAAGAAAACCACAGAGAGAAGTATAAATTTCTGTATCAGAATCTCATACTTGGTGTTTTATAGAAAATTAGTTGATTTGGCTTTTTTGTGTGTGTTGTATTTCACATCTGCATTTTTAAAAGGGTAATAACCACATATTTATTAAAGGTTTGGGGGTTCTGTTAGGTTATGTTAAATTAGTCTCAAATGCTTGTGATTCTGGCATAATAAAATTTGATCCTATGAGAAATTTGTTAGCATAGTCAAGTCAGAGCATGCTATTTTTTAAATGTTTCCAGTTTGCGTCTATCTTGCTTGCTGTTGTTATTTCTTATTGAAGGATTTTAAACTAAGCTTAGTTCTTCCAAAAGATCCTGATCAATATAGGGATACTAGAACAGAAAAAAATATAGAATAGTAGTCTTTTCTCTCAGTGTCCCTAGTTCATTCTAATATCAAAAGGTTGTGGAGGAATTGCCGTTAAAGAATTGATTCAAGGAATTTAGGGAAAAATGTATTGGATATTTTGGTTCATATTTGCTTTAGAATGGTTATTCTGTTGTATCTATAGCAAAAGTGATCCTAATTAATATCCTCATCATTAGTTATCTAGCAGAGGAAAGAGGGAAATGCAGTTACTAAGTATTAAATTGGTACTGAATTTACCTTAATGACTACTGATTCCCCTAAAGGACCATCAGCCATAAGCTAAGGACCTTTGTGAAAACATTCACCCTAAATTATATTAGAAAAGATATTAGCCACATTCAACTTGCAGGATTGAAAATATGGAGTTTTAAGTATTATATTTTTGCCTTAAATGTGAGGTTAAGGTTTCCAAAATGTCTCTTAACGCTTTCTTATAGCTCTTTAATCTGGAAGGAAAAAATTACTGTTGAAGTTTTTAAACTGGATTAACGTGCTTTAAATGTTTTTCAGAGACATGAGGGACTTAAAGTATCAGTTTTCTTAAATATATAATGAGTAATGTTTTAATCCATTTTTAGGATTGGCTTTGGCTACAATCCTTTGTACTCTCTAGAGTCTAAACAATTTTTAAAGGGTTTTCCATTCTTGTGTTTTCTGTTTCACCTTTTTATTCTTTAAAATGTGTGCTCATACCTTAATTATTTACTTTTCAACTGCAATGCTATTTTATGCAAACATCATTAGTTAAACTGTTGATACAATATCAAGATAGTCTGAAAATTTCTAAAATGTTTCTGATAGAGAACTAGGAACAGTTTATGAAGCTAAAACGCTCAGTGTTTGAATAAGTTCTTAAGTGTAAGGAACTAACTTAATTTTTTTGTCAGATGTAGGGCTTATCAGAGTATTTCATTGTTAAACCACAATCCCAAAGCATATGAAAGCACTCTGTTTAACCATTTATTCTCAGCTGGATAAGAATGGGTAGATCAACTATTTCTTAATTTGCATCTTTTAGAGGGACAGTGGTCTTTGTGTGTGTGTGTGTGTGTGTGTATTTAGATCAATTAAGTTTAGCCATTAGCTAAATTATTTTTTGTTTTCTACCTGTAATTCTTAGTGTCTTTTGGTCTTGAGGAATTAAATTACAATGGATATTGACTATATTGTCCTTTCTAATAGTGAAAATAGGACATTGAAAGAAATGATTCGCAAGTTGGCCTAAACACCTCTCTTGTTAAAAGCAGTCCTGTAAATAGCTATAGGACTGATTTGAAGTTTTAATTATTTGAATGATACAGCCTGTTTAATAGTGATACTGCAGAGTAGGACTGTTTAAATATTACCATACCATGTTTTTCTTTCCTTTTTCTTCAGTTCCTTTCTATCTCATTTTAGGTTACAAACTAAAAGCTAGAACTCATAATTGGGACTTCCCCAAACCTATTTATTGGCTCTTGAGTAGATTTTGGGGGAATGTAAAATATTTATTGAGATATTTATATGTTGTTAAATTGATGAGCATTCTAGAACACTGATACTTTAGGATTTGATACTTCTTCTTTACCAGTAAAGAGAAGTACAGCTTTTACATTGATTTCCCAAAAGTAAGCCCCCATTATCAGGAAGAGAGTAGATACAAACATTTTTGGTCTGAGATTATTGTAATACACAGTTTGTAGTTTCTAAGCAATAAATAATCCTCTCTATTCCACCTTTCCATCTTCTGATGTATAAATCCTGGAATCTGGCAATTCTATCTCAGAAAAACCTCATTTGTATGCTTTTGTCTTTGAAGCTTCAAAAACTGTCTTATATGCCATTAAAAAAAAGCAGTTTCTTGATTCTACTAGAATATAGGTCCATGAACTGAGGAATTTTTGTCTGCTTTGGTCTCTGCTTTCTATCTAATGTGTACAATAGTGCCTGGGACATAGTAGGCACTCAATAATATATACTTTTTAATAATCACATAAATTCTTACTTTCATAAAAATGAAGCTTTTCATGTCAGTGAATTAATTTTTATGTTATTCAGAAAGCAGAGTCTGTCGCTGGAAAGAAATGATACAGTTCAGCTAAAAGAAGCCTACAAATGGATAACTCACCCCCTGTTTTCAGAGGAACTGGGTGTTCCCATTGATGGAAAGGTATTGGGTCATCAGCATTTTTAATTTTATTCTGTGGTTTTACTAGTTTTATTTCATTAAATGGCAGAGTTTTGGTTATCCAAAAGAATCTTCTCTTTCAATAATCCAATGAAGGATTTTTAAGATTTTAAAATGTTAATTTCTAACAGTCTTAAATTGAGGTTAAGGTTTTTCTTTGTTTCTTTTTTTTTTTAAAGATTTCTTTGTGATCCAAGACACTTATAACAGGTGCAGTGTATCCTAATTGACCTTAAAAGGTTAGAAGTGAATCTTTGCCTTTAGTATATTTATAGTTTAATTAGATAGATTTACTGATACAAAGCTAAACATAAATAACTAGGAACAAGTGTGGAGTCAGCTCTAGACTATTTAATTTTGGTTATCTGTGGCTAGTTTTGTTTTCAAATATGCAGACAGACCCTATTCAACTACAGTGAGCATGGGCTCAACCTATCCCACCTTGTTGGTATCTCAGGTCCCTCTGTTTAATTTTAAGCAGACTGCCTTTGAAACCAGAACACTTACCATCTCCCTTATTCCAAGGCAGACCTTGCCTCAGCCTTTGAAATGGATTGAATTTTAGGGAAGAGTTCAATAGGTTTCCAGAGATGGAAACAGGACATATTCCCAGCTCCTCTTAAATTAGACTTTAATAGTATGGCCTCATTGCTTCATCGTTTTGCATGAAGGAAATTCCCTGAATATCAGACACACCCCTATTCAAGTAAAGTCACAAAACCATCTTTCAAAGCTAAGTAATTAAAAAATTTTCCTCGTTCTGAATTACATAGCTCTGTTTCCCTCTGTTAGTAAGAGTAAGCTCTGTCCTTTAAACTGACTACTAACAGAATAGAGAATAAAACCACTTCACCGATAGTATGAAGAGGAAATGAGGTGATGAAAGTACTTTGGAAATTAGAGAAGTCATTGATGCAAAATATTTTAACCTCAAATTTCAGTTTGAAGCACAGATAATTTTACATGTTGAATCAGTGAGAACAGAAAATAAAAAACAAAAGATGCGGTAATGTTCTAATGGATTCAGGATGAATGAAGTTTTCTTGAGTAAAAAGAATGTGTTGCAATTTTAATTTTATTTTGTAGATTAGAGCAAAAATTTAGCTATTCACTATTGTGATTATAGAGTCGCTAATAGGCCTGCTGACGATCCAATGCAATCAGAAAATATAGAACACAATAAAAAAGGAAAAATTGTTATATGGTATGATATTTATATATTTTTCTCAGTGTGGAATTTTGTATAATCTCCATGGAGGTAAATGTATATAGAGTATGAACTTGTGCTTTTTTGTGTACAAGGATGTTCATTGTGGCATTTTTTAAAAACAGAAAAAACTTAACTACAACTTAAACGTCCAACAGTCCCTAGAGTGGAAAAGATGTTCGTGATGCAATATTAATTGAATTAAGCAATTTTCCAAGTCTGTTTAATATACAAAGAAGTATATACATTTATGTTTATATTCATAAAAATGGCTAGAAGGAAACATGCCAAACTGTTACTGGTTCTACCTCAGTGGAATGGGATTGAAAACCCATCCTGTTTGATTATTTTATAATTTATTATGATCACTTTTTTAATAAAACAAAAAATTAAGATCTTGCTTTTAAAAGTCAAATCCGTTAAGAAGTTTGAGCACTTAAAACAAGCCTCATACAGAGTTTTTAAGCATGTGCATAAAGTGCTATTTGCTTTGCTAATAATTCTAATCATAGTACTGACAGGAGTAATTCTTCATTTCTTTCAGTTATCCCTTTCCAATTCCCTGAATTCTCATTCATCTTCATACCTAATTGTACATTTATATATTTTTCTCAGTGTGGAATTTTGTATAATCTTATACAAAATTTATACATGTAGAAAAAATATACTTGTACAAAAATGTATACATGTACAAAAAATCATACAAGTTTATTTTAAAATTTGTTTTAAACTTGTTTTTTGTGGGATCACTGATGATTGAGTTTTAGAAGTTAAAAAAAAAAAAAAATGATTTCCTTTACAGCTGCCCTGTGAACAAGCTGATTTGAAAACAGTAGTATTTCCAGTTTTTCTTGTCACTCTTTTTCTGAGCCAGTCTTTGAGAGTTAATTTCTGTTTCCATTCATAAGTTGTTAGATGTTAGTTTCCTTTTGCTCATCTTTAAACTGTCTTTATAATTTTTAGAGCTTGTTTGAAGTGAGTGTGGTCTTTGCTCACCCAGAAACAGTTGAGGATTGCCACTTCCTGTAAGTTACAATGTAAACAACAATGCCAATTGTGCAACATTGTTAATATTTTTTGATTTTCATGAAAATAGTATTGCTCTTCTTTCTAATGAGCCTGTCAGAACTTGTCATGTCTTAGTAGGTTGTGAGCTGTCTGACATAAGGGTCTAGGCAAACCAATGCAGCTCATAGAGGGATTCATTTTGTCTGCTTCTGATATCCTGAATTTAGCAGCCATGTTGTATAAAATATATCTGAATTTTATCCTCCCCAAAATAAACTCATTAATCTTTTATATTACCTTGAATTTTACTTAGACGTGCGATATGCCCAGATTGTTTCAAGCCAGCCAAAAACAAACAGGTAAGGATTCCTGCTTCTTACTCTTTAGTGAGTTTTGTCTGAGCTGAATATTCAAATTAACAACAAAAAGGATATGCATTAGAAATGTTGGCAATCTATTATACTAAGAATCAGTCTTTAAATATTTCCATTTGCTACATTTATTTCCATTTTTTCAATTCTCAACACCTTTGCCTTTGGCTGGGAAGTCATAACACACAAATGTTCTCATGCTTGTGTCAGTGTCTGGATTGTTTCCCCAAGATTATGTCATCTGGGAAAATACCTGTTCAGTATCATCACCATTCCAAACTTTTGTCTAATATTTATTTTCTAGAAATCGGTGTTTTGAAAATATAATCCAAAGTAAATTATTTTATTTAGAACAGTCCTGAATTAATAGAGCCTATTTCAGGCTACATTTGCCAAAAGGTATTTTATTTAAACTCTCCTTTACTGTCTGATGTGAGCTGGTCTTCATGTTAATGAGAAAAATTAGTTAGCATGTACTTCTAGGTTCTATTATGCCAGGATAGAATAGCATGGCATGATATTGGCAAGCTTTCACACTCCAGTTACTTAGCTGGTTTTGTGTAGACTCAGGCATTCCTAGTTTTACCGACGTCCATTTTGCTGTTGTGGTTGTTAAAAAGAATATAAGTTTATTGCCAAAGATACATCTTTTGGTCTTTCCTCTTGCCTGGGGTGGGAGGGGAGGGTTGGGGAGTTTGTAACATTTGCCAAATACCCTGTGTGGAAATAATCAGAAATGCAGGAAGCCTAAAACACTTCTTGCCTCCCTTTCTCACATCATGGTATACCTAGAACATTACCATGTTTGGCCAGCACCCTGAGGTTAACAGATGAAGTTGCTCTAAGTTGTAAGCAATAGGCCTGGGGGCTCTCATTGTTCCAGGCCCTGCCCCTCAGCCCTGGTGAACTAGAGGGATCTGGGCACAACTGTAGCCCAGTGGTATGCTTTGCCATACCAATTGGGAAGCTCTGCCCAAATGAGCTGTAAGCCATATTTATATTAAAGATCTAGTTTTATTTTTTGTTATCTTTGAGGAAGTATATAAGTACCAGCATCAAATAATAGAGTAAGGAAGTTTTTGTCAAACGATCATGGACACCACGCCATTTGGCCAGTAGGTGTTGTATAGTCTTAAATGTAGTTTTCCTGCCTTATGGCTGGGAATAATTTGAATGACCTTTTGAGATTCTTTCAGGCCTAAGATTTCATATCTTAACAAGCAGGCACTTAATTTTTAATTCTAACCCTAGGACACCTTAGGGTTCCCCAGAATATGGTTTAGAAAATCAGTTTTTTGATGATAAACTGTTTAGATACCTACATTATTCTTCTTTTCAGTCAAGTATAATTTCTCATAACAGAAGAAATAATTGTGATTTATCATAGTGACCACAAATATATGCACTAATTAGTTCTAGTATGTCTACCATGAGGTTTGGCTTTTCTTATTTTAAAAAACCCAGAGTGGGACATTTGTAGATGCCCTTTAATTCAGTATAGTGGATTAATTTACTTTCTCAGAGGTTGGTGAGTGATATTGAATTGCTAGATGCCAAGTCAGGCTGGTTGGCTCTGTTTTACCCCTTACCCTGGCAGCCAACTCCTAAACTATATACCGTGGCCCCTGAGGGATGTAGGGAAGAAAAGATAGATGGGTCAGTCTAAATTTCTTTTGAGGTCTAGGAAAAAATATTCAAAGCACATTTCCTGCAATGTCATCATTTTTGTATTTGAAGAATACCACATTTTGAGGGGAATGGGAGAGTGCAGTGAAGAAGACATTCTGCTAGATCCACCTGGTATTATAGACATAGACTAGATTGAAGAGAAGGGTTATAGGGTCTACCAATCACAGAACTGACAGTATGAACACTTGTGCTTCATTTATTTTCTTGAAGTTATTAAGTATTTCTCCCTTTTAAGTATGGTTTAAAATGATATAATTTCTCCAACCATGTTCTTTGTTTCAACTCTGATGTTTTCTTATATGGGTGATAAAATGTCTTTTCTTTTCATTTTACCCTATATAGTCAGTATTCACTAGAATGGCAGTTATGAAAGCTTTGAATAAGATTAAAGAAGAGGATTTCCGCAAGTAAGTAGAATTATAGTAACAAGAAATAATCATGGAATTTTAGAATAAAGGGAATGTTAGAAATAATCTGGATTATCTCTAAAACAAGACTAGATGTATTTTAGGGAACAGGATTGTGTCTTAATCTTTATTATATCCCCAATCCCTGGCTCAGTATCTGGCATGTAGTGGTGTTCAGTAAATGTCAAATTAATATTTGAATTTATGAATCATATCCAACTTCTTTATCTTTTAGAGGAGGATACTGAGGTCCAAAGAGGGAGTTGACTTGCCTAAGATTTCAACTGGGCAATAGAGAGTGGACATAGAGCCAGGTTTCCTGATTCTCCAGCCTACTACTGGCCCCATTACATCCCTTGTCCTGGATTTCCTGTTATTGTACATCTCCAGAAGAGGGAGAAAAGGGCTCCTGAGTTTCCTTTCTTGTTAAAATATACTGAACTACAGTAAATCTTAGATTTAATTCTCAGTGTGTTCATTTTATTTAATAAAATATTATCATAGTTATCCTTCCAGAAGAAGTTATGACGAAGGTTTCATATATTTTTCTGACTAAACATGAGTCTCAGAATGGAAATATTTTTATTAAAAAAATTTTTGTTTTTTGGCCACGCTGCATGGCTTGTGGGATCTTAGTTCCCGAACAGGGATTGAACCTGTGCCCCTTGCAGTTGAAGCACAGAGTCCTAACCACTGGACTGCCAGGGAATTCCCTATTAAACTTTAGGAAGTAAAGACAGTTACTCTCTACAAGCAATAGTTCCTGAGTTTCTAAGTGCTTTCTTTGTTAAGACATCTTGGGAAACGGAATGAAAACTTTAAGACAAGCATTTTGGATTAAGTCCACACCTAGTCATTTACAGGTAGATTCCATTCCATGGCTTTGGAATTTCTCAGATGGTGGACAGAGAATAAAGCCATGCATTGCTCTTTCTGGTCTGTCCTCAGCTGGATTGAAGTTTCTTAGCTAAAGGACAGAGTCTGCCATATTCCACTTTTTCTGGCTCTGTGGTCTGATTCCCAAGGTCATAGTTGAAATGAAGAGGAAAAAGAGAGAAAAATGTTGGGAGTACCCTCGCCATAGATGGGACATGCTCATGTGGCCAGTCTCTGACTGCACACCAGCTTTACCCAAATGACTGAGGACCTTGTCAGCCAGCAGCAAGTGTTCATGGATAGCAAAATAACCTGGAGAGGTTGCCACTACATATAGATGCATTTTTTTCCCCAAATCTCCAGGTTGATTTTGGAAACTGTCATTTGGGAACATGAGGCCTCCTGAGCATGAATGTTATTAGCGAGCCCTTATTTACTTAGTGCCACTCTCATGTATTAAAAGTGGTACTCCAGAGGCCTAAGAGACCCTTATGGTTCCAAAACTTAAAATTAGGGAGAGGCTTAGTCCTTGAGAGACTCAGGCTCTGTGTAACTCAGACAGTGTTGATTCATCTTAGTTATGTGTTTCAATATCATGTCTGGAAAATAGTAGCTGTAAAATTTATTTTGTTTTGCAGGCAGTTTCCTTGTCCTCCAAACTCACCAAAGGCTGTATGCAGTGTTGTTGAAATTGAATGTGCTCATGGTGCTGTTTTTGTGGCTGGTAAAATATTCAGTCCAGGATATACTTACATTGTCAATTTTCTCTGCTTTCTGAAAAACTCAACTAACTCCTCCTCTGTTTCCTTCTTACTGTTGTTATTAATTTCTGATTAGTTAACTCTTTTGAGAACTAGAGCTGATAACCAAGTTTATTGTAGGTTCTGTAGGCATTCTTAAGGGTCACTCAGGAGATTTGTTATTTAAAATGCCATGTTGAAGGGAAATGATACTTCCCAGGTTTAATAGTTTTCATCAGAGATGGCCAGGTAAAAATATGGGTACACGTACAGACCTCAGACTGGTCAGGAGAAGGGAGAGGATGTTTTATAACATGAAATCAATCCTGAAAAAAGTTATTTTATTATCTGCAAAATGACTAAACATTTGGCTTCTGCCTGGAAAAAGAAATTGTTGCATTGACTTTCCCAAGAGGTAAATCGGGTAGACAGTTTTTGTTTTGAAAGCTACAGCTGTTTCATAGTAATAGCTGAAATGAAATTGCTCTTTAGTCTTGAGTATAATACCCTGCCCTGGCGTAATAAAAGCTACCTGCCTTGGAGTAGCTTTTTTCATAAAACAGTGAGTCATATTCTGTTAGGGTTTTTTTTTTTGCTTACAAAAACTTCAAAATTTCCTGTATTTGAATTCTTTGGAATACATTATCACCAATGACTATTACACTGAGAGTGTTATTAACCAGGCATAAAAACAGTAGTTGCTCTTTTTTTAAGTGATTCATAGTGTGTTCCATAATATTGTAACTTGTTCAGTCAGCCAAAAAGATTAATAAGTATATTGAGCATTCCTTTAGAACTCATTTGATGATTCATACCGTGTCTTTAGCCATCTCTTCTATTGCTACCTTAAATTTTTTCATTTAATTATGTGTATGTGTTGACTCTCCAAATTAGATTGTAAGTTAGTTGAAGGCTAAACCTTGTTTTATATCATAGCACCTAGGATACTGGCACTCAATAAATAGCTGTTGCTTTCCTTTTTATCCTGTTGTGTTAAGCACACCATTCCATCCAGGTGACCTTTATATTTCTTTGGCAGGGAGATATAATAAATACTCCAGGAATCTACCACAAACTCCTTGGATAATTGACGGAGAAAGGAAGCTGGACTCTTCAGTGGAAGAATTAATTTCAGACCATCTTTTGACAGTGTTCAAAGCAGAGAGTAAGTGTTATAATATCCATATTTTAGTTACATTGTCATTCATGAATAGACTTCTTGAAGGTGGCAGGAAAGATTTCTATATTTTGTAAACCACCACCAAGTCTGGGCCCCTTGGCTGGCAGCTTCCTGTGAACAGGGACCGCTGTGTCCTGAGCTCCTCTGCCCTGGGCTGGATTTGAGCCAAGGTGCCCTAGGATTTCTCTCCTCTCTCAAGATTACGCTTTTTCCTGGGCAAATTCAAAACAATTGAAACTACTTTAAATGAATGCACTTAAGCTCTGACCTTGGGACACCTTGAGCCTCTGCCTCTTTTTGGGAATATGAGGTAATTAAAATACAGCTTCCACATCAAGTGCTGTTCAAGAATAATCACTGGCAAATGCCCAGCTTCAATCTTAACGGCTAAAGTGGCCTAGAATAAAGTTCAGGCCTAGAGAAAATAGATCAATAGCTACCATTTTACAAAGACTTAATAGTAGTTGTGTTGTTTTAATTTCCTAAGTATTAATGAGCCCAGGTTTGTGGGGTGAGTCAGATCCTGTCAGGCATATGCTTTCTTTGCTCAATAGGGCTATCAGGTCAAAGGAGTAAAAAACCTTGTGATTTCACCTAGGATTAGACTAGAGGAAAGGGACTAAGATTTCAATCACAAGAAACCATGTTGTACATCAGGAGAAACTGTAGACAATGAGTAAGTATATCATACTCTTTGGAGTGGGTCTCCTAGCATAATTAGAACACCTTTTAAAAAAATATTTATTTATTTATTTGGTTATGCCGGGTCTTAGTTGCGGCAGGCAGGCTCCTTAGTTGCAGCATGTGGGCTCCTTAGTTGCGTCAGGCAGTCTCCTTAGTTGTGGCATGTGAACTATTAGTTGCGGCAGGCATGTGGGATCTAATTCCCTGACCAGGTATTGAACCCGAGGCCCTGCATTGGGAGCATGGAGTCTTATCCACTGCTCCACCAGGGAAGTCCCAGAACACCTTTTTTGAAGGACCAGATAGACCAAGACATCCATCTTTTTCTCTCACAAACCTTAAGACAAGCCTGCTTTAGGAATGGCGAGCAGGTGACCAAAATGAGACATGGCTATCCCTTCCAGCTCTCTGCTTGTTAAGAGGAAAGAGAAGCACTTCAAAAACCATATCCCTCTTATAATTTGTTGCCTATCAGGTAGGTGGGCCCTTTTAAAAAGGGCCTTTAAGAATTGTTTACTGAATGGAGAAGAAAGTAACCTAGCAACGTAATATTTTTCAAAATCTTAGCTGTAAAGGGCTATTACCTACTTGAGCTTTTACCTACTTGATTTAATATTTACACGCTGATTATCTCCTAAGACTTACCCAAGTTACGAAGAAGTGAAAATAAAGCGTTAGCATGAAAAGTGTCCTTCAAACTCTTTTGGGGGGGCTACCTTATTCCCTTTCTGTAAGAAAATTCAAGATTTTGTTCTGATTATTTGGGTCCCAAGGAAGCCTCCATTACCAAGAGGGCTGTTGGGGGGCTCTAAAATAGCTATATGTTTCCCCCTTGAAATCTTTCATGAAGGTGATTTGTTGTCATTTTTCCATTTGAGGAGGGAAAAAAAATTTCTCCAAACTGAAAATAAAGCAAACTGTGTGTTTAGCATCTGTAATTGTGTGCTGAGGAAATTTATTAAGAGCCGCTTGAGAAAAAGCAGACCTCTGGGCCTCTGTGCTAACTGGCTCCTTGTCGTGAAATAAAACCTTGTTGTTTGAAATGCCTGATTAATAGCATCGATTTGCTAAACTTGTGCTTCTCAGATACATTACTCGTTACTTCTGTGATTCACATCTGACAACTCTGGGAAAATGGTTCTGACTGTTGTACCTCTGTGCTTTACAGCTCTATGAAAATAAACCAGTATTGCATGAAGCAGCCTAGCTACTTCTATAAAGCAGAAGTAACTAGTACTCCTTCCCCTCAGTGGGAGATACAAACTTGTTTCTCAGCCACTTCAGACTGACACATCATATTCTCTACTTGCCAGTTCTCTAGTTAATAAGTAAAACTTTGACACACTCTCAAAATCAATATGTCTAAGAAATGTTTTCCTAATACATTTATTACTTCACTTATGGAATAAATATTTGTCATGTCAGTTCCCTGCTGAAAACTGGTCAGTGACTAGCTACAGGGTAAAGTCCAAACTATATAACTTGATATTCTGAGACCGTCATCATCTGGCCTCTGCCCATCCTTCAGTCCCATTTTCTATCTGCCCCCAGGTATGAGAGCCACTACAGACTATTGAACCCCTTACAGTTCCTGATCATTCTTGCCCTTGGTTTTGTCCTTGTTGTTTGTTTGTTTGTATGTTTGAAATATCTGTTCCATTGAGCAGAAGTCTGTAGAACTCACAGGATTAGGGGGATAAGGCAAGGCGTAATGTGAGTTTAGAAAAATCAACTAAATTTTAAGCATATATTTCCTCATACTTAAGGCAGTGACTCCTTTTCCTTTTTTTGTCATTTATTATTCATAATTGCAAATTATTTTTTAAAGTTTGCCCCCTGAAGTATTTCTCAATGTAGGGTCCAAATTTGCAACATTTTTCTAAAAGATATAATAAATACCCCTTCTCCCTTAATCTGGATTTAATGTTTCTTTGGACTTCTCAAGAGCCTAGTTTTCTGTACTTTTTTCTTATTGATGGGCTGGAATTTGTGGGAAGTTTTATGGGCTAATTTATGAATTTGAGATTTCTGGTCTGATTGAGTAGTCACTAGTAGATCTACCTCTTTGTGTCCTGTTCATTCCCTCCACTCCTATCAGTCACAGGTTATGGCTTAGTCACTGTAGGGCCCTGGTTCCCCAGTATTATGCCTGGATTAGAGATGGAGGTGGGCAGGTATAAGACAAACTACAGCCCCCCACCCCCACCCCAGGGAGTATCTTTCAGCTTCCCAGATGCCATTTTGAACTCTCCATGTAGCTATCCATCCCTAGTTAGCACTACTCTTGAGTCTGTTGACTCTGACTAGAAGCTGCTGATGTTGCTATAGGTTTATTAGCTGCTTGACAATGGAGTATAGACATGGAATGGAGGGTTCTTTGGGACTTAATGGTCCGCAGAATCCTACTACCTGCCTGGTGTAGATTCTCCCCCTGGAGAAGAGCCTGACATTGTGCCCCTCATGGCTGCCCTCTTGGCTAGTCCCCAGGTGTTAACACTGCACAAGTTACCCAGACCTCTGAGCAGCTTGAATTCTAGGCCGACCTTAGATACCTAGGCCTTACCTAACCAGTCCTGGGTTGGTCCTCTCTGGGAGACCCACAGTTTTGGGCCATGTGGGGCAGAGAAGAGCCCACTTCACCTTGGCAGTGGGTGACAGGCAACAGCTTGGAGCCCATGTTTCCAACAAGCGTTGGCCTTGACTTGCTAAAGGGATGTCTTAAAGGTGAAGGAAGGGTGAAATCTTACTTTCTTCACAGCTAAACATCCTAGAAAGGAGAGCTGATCTTCAGTGTAGTTTTTATAGCACTTTTCAAGCCTTTTAGCCTTCCTTTTTCTAAAATCTACATGGGACCTTTGCATATTGAACCTTTCCTAGGAGAAAAATGTCTGTCAAAATGGTACAGACCCTCCTTCCCTTCTACCTTTCCTGTCTGTCCTTCCCAGCAATCTTGTCCTTCCTCATCTTGTGCTCTCCAAAGTGGCTGAACTATGGATTGACCAGGGTTTCCAAAACATCCTAGTCTTTCCCAATCCCTGGTACAAGAGGACTGATTGGTCTTGCTTGTCCCAGTTGGCACGAGTCTGAGCTCTTCCAGCTGTCTTTGTGGTGGTGCAGTGTAGACAGTGATTAAGAGACTCTGGAGCCAGACTGCCAGGCTGGTTCAAATCCTGACCCTACCAATTACCAGTGATGTGATCCTAGGCACGTTACTTATGCTGTCTCTGTCTCACCTTCCTTATAAGTAAAATGGGGATAATGATAGTATCTACCTCATAGTGTTAACATATATGAAGTACTTAGAATAATGCCTGCTCGTGGTAATCTTTCCTGTGGTGAAATCATCAGTTATTTCTGTATCTAAGAAAGTTGTCATGGAACCACTTCCCCTGCCCACCCACACTGTATTGACCACTTTCCCATTCCAATATTTGCAGCTTTTAGTCTGTGATGATCCATCTATCTTAAAATGTATACTAGTTATATTGTGGTTCCAGCTTAGGTTTGCTTACATAATGAATTTCCTTTTAGAATCAAACCTTTTTTTCCCCCCTCCTCTTCCTTTCATAGAGTTTAATTCTCAAATAATGTTTTTATTTTGTTTTCTTTTGTTTTAAGGAAAAGACGAAAGATAGATTTTTCACCATAAGTTTGTAGCCAGGGTGGTAGTGGGGCCTTCCTCCAAACAGTGCTCTGCCTTTGGCTTTCCCATGGGATGGTGGGCTGGGATGATAAGTAAGGTCTGGCTTTGACATTAGAAACATCTAGCTCTGCCATTTAATCATGTTCCCTTGGGAAAAGTACTTAACCTTTTAGAAGCTTGGTGTTCTTTTATTTAATACCTACCTCATAAGGTTATAATAAGGATTGAATGAAATAATGTATGCAGAATTTTAGCTCAGTACCTGGTATGTAATAAGTGCTCAATAAGTGGTATTTATTATTATCATTGCTATTTTTAGTAGAGATTGGGATTAGAGGTGTGATGATGACTATTCCTTGGGATTCTCTTGTAGATTGTTTAAGACAAATTGGGTTTCTACCAAAGGATGGGAATGAAAGTCTTAGCACTGTTATGTCTCTGATTTTTTTTTTCTTTATCTGCTTTCCAAAGGCTTTAATTTTTCATCCTCTGGGAGAGAAGATGTAGATGTGAGAACATTAGGAAATGGTAAGATTGTGACAATATCACTTGACTGGAACTAACTTTCAGATTATCACCCTTTTCAGACAGCAGCTTTTTTGTAGTCACTTAGTCATAATCAAAGTTGGCAGAGTCCAGAGCTTCTCCATGTGAGGAAGCCTTGTGGATTATGGAGCTACCCTTGTAAATTATATGACTATGTTTTAACAGGGATCATTTCTTCAGAGGCCATCTTTATTGAATACCTGTAGGTTACAAGGGACTTCTATGTGCATTAACAAAGAGGTGCCTGATTTTTTCCAAAACTTTGATAATTAATTGTTCCTTTTAATAACATTTCAGTACCAGTACAATTTTCAAAATGCACCTCATTTAAATTGCAAAATGTCTTCATTTTAAAAGTGCTTCTGCTCTCTTAGCCTTCATTTCTCTCATTTTACATTGTTGCATTACAAGAAGGATGATGAGAGTAATCCTGAGGTATTCGAGATTTATAGTCCCTTCTTCTCATGGAATCTCAGCTTTTCATTTCACTAGGCTAGGAGAATGTATTTCAATTTGGTATACCTGGGCATTGCTGCATGTGACAACATTACGTTAGTGTAACCAAGTCAATTAGTGGCTGTTTGGATTTGATTTTGTAATTAACACAGGCTTGTTCATGGACTTTTGGGAAAGCAGTCGTTTTTACATATTGCCTGTCCTGGGGTTTAGCAGCCCCCAAACAGCCCCTTGATTCTTTTCACACATTCTTCTCTCCCCCAGATGTAGTCATGTCACTAAACTTTCAGTCCTTTAGAGCTCAACTCGTTTTTTCACACCTCCTAACCCTCTTGCATTAGCCCAAATGTTAACTCCATCAACACGTTTCTGTTTCATGACGGGGTGTGTGCTGCCAGGAAGGCCCTTTGCAATTGAGCTGGTGAATCCTCATAGAGTACATTTCACTTCACAAGAAATTAAGGAACTTCAGCAGGTAAACCACTTCATGACATGGAAATTGTCATGTTTATGCAACTCTGTAACTGATCTAGAGTTGCTAATTGTTTTTCTTTCTCTAATACTACAGAAAATTAATAATTCGTCTAACAAAATCCAAGTCCGTGACTTGCAGCTTGTCACAAGGTAAGGGTAGGATCACTGGAGATGTTTTCAAGAGGGGAGTTTTGGTTGTAGATCATTTATCTGATAAGGGATTTGTATCCAGAATATGTAAAGAACTCCTACAACTCAATAATAAGAAAATAACTCAATTAAAAATGGAGAGATGATTAAGTGAACATTTCTCCAAAAAGGATACACAAAATAACCAGTGAATACATGAAAAAATGCTCAACATCATTAGTCATTAGAGAAATGCAAATCAAAACCACAGTGAGATCCCACTTCACAAAAAGACAGAAAATAACAAGTGTTGGCAAGGATATGGAGAAATTGGATCCCTCATACATTGCTGTGGGATTATAAGTGGTGCCACTTTGCAAAACAGTTTAGCAGTTTCTCAAAAAGTTAAATATAGAGTAACCATATGGCCCAGCAGTTCCACTTCTAGATATATACCCACGAGAAATGGAAATGTACATCCACACAGAGACTTCTGCATGAATGTTTAGCATGTAGTGTAGTAGCATTACTCATAATAGCAAAAAAGTAGAAACAACCCAAATGTCTATGGATGAACAAAATGTGAATGTGGTATATCCATACAGTGGAATATCATTTAGTAATAAAAAGGGATGAAGTACAGATACATGCTACAACATGGAGGAACCTTGAAAACATTATAAAGTGAAAGAAGCCAGACATCAAATACCACTTATTGTGTATTTTACAATATTCACATTTTAATATATGAAATGTTCAGAGTAGGAAAATCTATAGAGACAGAAAGTCAACAAGTGGTTGCCAAGGGCTGGGGGAAATGAGGAATGAGAAGTGATTGCAAATAGGTGCGGAGTTTCTCTTCTGGGGTGATGAAAGTGTTCTAAAGTTAGATTGTGGTAATAGCTGCACAACTCTGTAAACGTACTAAAAATCACTGAATCGTTCAGTTACACAGGGGAATTGTATGTAAATTATATCTCAATAAATCTATTTTTAAAGAAAGGGAAGTTTGGGGCAAGTCTTGTCTGTATTTTATATATTCAGACAAACTTTCTTTTATTGTTTTTGTTTAGAGAGGCAATAGGTCATATGAAAGAAGGTGAAGAAGAAAAGACCAAGACCTATAGTGCCTTAATATGGACAAATAAAGCAATACAGAGGAAGGACATTGAATTCCTAGATGACATAAAGGTAGTTCAGTGCTCTAATTCTTTTATTTTTCTACTGCCTATAAAAGAGTCCTTTGTCTTCTCGTTTATTACCAACAAGTCATAGCGCATAGGCTTTGGGGACTGTGAGACCTGGTTCTAAATCTTGCCTTTGCCATTTACTAGTTAAATGACTGGGCAATTCATCTAACCTGTGTGAGAAGCAGTGTTGCTAGTGATTAAGAGTCTGACTCCAAGGACAGATCGTCTGGGTGCAAATCCTGCATTTCTTAGTTGTGTGACTTTGGACAAGTTGCTTAGCCTCTTTATGCTTCAGTTTTCTTCATCTGTAAAATTAGTTAAAGAATTAAACGGGGTTAGCCATATAAAGCTCTTAGAATAGAATCTGACACATAGAAAACACTCAGCAATGCTATTATTATATTTGGCCATTTGCAAAAAGGAAATAGAAAATAGAACTTATCTAATAGAATTGATGCTCAGATTAAGTGCATAAATAAAACATGTTGTAAATAGGGCTTCCCTGGTGGCACAGTGGTTGAGAGTCCACCTGCCGATGCAGGGGACACTGGTTCGTGCCCCGGTCTGGGAAGATCCCACATGCCACGGAGCGGCTGGGCCCGTGAGCCATGGCCGCTGAGCCTGCGCGTCCGGAGCCTGTGCTCCGCAACGGGAGAGGCCACAACAGTGAGAGGCCCGTGTACCGCAAAAAAAAAAAAAAAAAAGAGCAACTCCAAATGGCCAAGAATCATTTGAAAAGATGTTCCACCTCCAGATTGAAGTAACAATAAGACATCACTTTATTTTTCTGAGACTAAGAATACCGGTTGGTTGGAGGGAGGAGAAGGCTAGTTATATACATTTTCAGTAGAAACGTAAGTGTTTCAGCCTTTTTGGAAAACAATGTGGCAGTGACTGTAAAAATAAAAAATAGACTGGTCTTCTACCCAGTACTTCCACTACTGGCAAGACAAGAAATAAAACTCCAGTGCATAAGGATATGTGCACAAGGATGTTTGTTGACTTTGTTCAGAGTGACAAAATCAACAACAAAACTGGAAACAAAAGTGAATTTCCTTCAATAAGGAAATGGTAGAACATGTTGGAATATTATACAGCTGTTTAAAAAAACTAAAACTGCATGTGATCCCATTTAATTTACGTTTTTGTGTGTATATATGCCTAAAACTGTTGGAAGAAAAGATAGAGGTAGGGCTACATCTAGGACTTGTAGGAACACCCATGATGTTACCGGAAAAAAGCAAGGTGCAAAATAACGTTTATAGTATGAGTGTTTTGGTGAAAACATACATGTCATTAACCTGCTTAGAGAAGTTTACCTATAAAATGAGGGGTGGACTAGATGATCCCCAGTGGGCCCTCCACTTCTCAGGTTCTGTGATTCCAAATCTAAGGCCTTCTGGCCTTTGGCCCTATTATCTAGGGTCTTTAGGATGATAGTTATGCTATAGACAGATATCCTTAAGATTGCAAAACAAATTTGTAAACCTCTATTCTATCACATGTGTACATGTATACAGCTCATTTAGAATGCTGTGGGGAAAATAAAAACTCATTTTAAAAATAGATTTACAGTTTGGGAGTAGCCATAGAGCTGATTCAGAAATGATGCTGAAAGATGATTGTTATAGGTACACACTAAGTAGTGAAAGGGTCTGATTTAATGGCCCACTGCCCAATTGGACTGATGAGACTAGGTGACGTCTAATAATTTTTTTAAAGTGTTAGGGTTAAAACATTTTTCAGATACTCCTATTGGCATCAAAAATTAAAAAACTGAGTTACTGCCCCATTCTGAGAAAAGGTCACTTCAAATTTACCACTTGCCTCCTTTTTTTTAAGGGCAACCTACTTCTAAGGAAAAAAGTCAGCTACGTGTGTTTCTGAAAATTCAGTATGGGGACATGAAAGCGGTTTCCTTTCATTTGCTAGACACAAGCAACCGAAAACGACATGCAAGTGTGTTGATCTGAGTGTTATGTTGGAAGCAGTGGTGCATCTACTAGCTCAGTTGTACCTCCATTGACTGCTCCTGGGTCAGAGTCCAGGGAGTGACTCTAGGTAAAGGAAACAGAGGGGAAGGGCACACCTTAGCGAGTCACTCCGTTAAAGGCCAGCTGGTTCTGTGCTCTTAAGTGGAGGCCATATCTTTATCGATTCTATAATAATTCAGCCTTGTCCTTTTTTTGGTCTTTTTGGCCAGAGTAATGTTAAACGTTCTGGAAACAACTTATCTCATCAGAACAAAGTGCTTCTAAAAATCAAAGAATTATAGAATCGTAAGGAGGAGTCACTGA
Organism: Pseudorca crassidens; assembly: GCF_039906515.1. Classification (NCBI taxonomy): domain Eukaryota; kingdom Metazoa; phylum Chordata; class Mammalia; order Artiodactyla; family Delphinidae; genus Pseudorca; species Pseudorca crassidens. The sequence continues at coordinate 40,108,585 of NC_090309.1, forward strand.
CTCACTGCTCTGATAAAAGCAGTCATACCATTTCAAGTGTAGTCTTGTCAGAACCTGTTCTTCTTTCTTGGTACAGAATTTGGTAGGGGGAGACCAGACAGAAATCTTTCTTTTCTCAGCATGGCTTTAGGCACTCACTAATCATGTAAATCAGGCAGGAGTTGTTCCTACAAGAAAGTTCAGAGGATTCAAAGTTCTTATGAACCTGAGTTGCTGGTTATGCCCAATATCTTTTTTTTTTTTTTTTTTCCCCGATACGTGGGCCTCTCACTGTTGCGGCCTCTCCCGTTGCAGAGCACAGGCTCCGGACACTCAGGCTCAGCGGCCATGGCTCACGGGCCCAGCCGCTCCGCGGCATGTGGGAGCTTCCTGGACTGGGGCACGAACCCGCGTCGGCCGCATAGGCAGGCGGACTCCCAACCACTGCGCCACCAGGGAAGCCCAACCTCTATTTCTTAATTTATATCTTGTGACATAAAAGGACATCTCTAATTGTGAGAAAAACAAGACTTTGTCCCTAAAAACCTGAGTTGTAAAGAAACATGCAGTATTATTCTCAAGTAACCTGAACTGGGCTAACAAATATTGAGAGGTCCTGGCTTATTGTACACACTTATTTGTAATTATTATTTGGAAATACCACCCTAGACAGAGATGCAGCTGTTAATTTTCCAGATAAATCCTTTTGTATAACCAAAAAAAAAAAAATCCTGTGAGTAGGTGTATGGCTCTCCCTAAAACAAGGACACTGCCCAGGCACACAGGTGATGCTCATGTCCCACCTTCTACACCATTTCTCACCTCAGTCTGAAATCCCCACTATTAGGTCACTCTGTTGGGTTAAGGAAAAAAAAGGTAAGAACATTATCTTTTAGAAGAGCTCTATTTAAAGGGCAGGATAAGACTCCGGGGTCCAATCAATTTGTTAATATTAGAGCAAAAGAGACCTTGGGTATCATTTACTTCAAAGCCTTTTTTTTTTTAATGGCATACTGGGGCCCAGAAAATGAGTAATTGTGGCCTAGGTTATAGGAAGTCTCACAGAGTCTGAACCTTAGAGGATACAATTTATGATAGTACTAGTTTCTATCCTGACAGTGATAGATGGGGGTGCCTGTAGTGAGCCATGGATGAACAAAGGAGATGCTAAAATGGGCTTCACTGGGCGGCAAAGCTGACGCATGGTTATCATATCCTCCTCTAGGACTTAAAGATTGACCAGAAAACACCTTTACGGGTCCTTCACCGGAGGCCCCTGGCTGTGAGAACTCGCATCATTCACTCCATGGAGACACACTATGTGGATGAGCACCATTTCCGCCTCTACCTGAAGACTCAGGCAGGAACGTATCCTTTCACTGTCTGTGTAGCACTGATCTAACCAGAATCCTATTGGGAAAGTTCATGCTGCCCTAGAAAAGAGGTTCAACCTTATCTCGGAACAGTTCGGGAAAGGTTTGGGCTGGAGAAGAATCCTTTTTTTGTTTTTCGTTTTTTTTTTTTTTGGTCTGGAGTGTTTTTACCCATTAAATTTGTGTTTTTCAAGATGACATATTAAACCATGAGGCAGCAGCGAATTCAATGTGAACCTTAAAATTTTTAGTGTCTCACATCATGCTGAGGTGCTGAGGGCATAGTAAGTGCTCAGGGAACACTTTTAATTGATTCATTCATCGATTCATGTCTTTACACATTTTGCAAGTCACATATTCATGACCACATTTGAGTTCTTTCAGCATTTCGAGCATTTGCCCCAAATGATTAAACAGGGATGGTAGATGGGAATGGCCCTACTTTACATGTAGACCATCACATTATTTGGCCACTGGCCCAGAACAAGAGAATAGTCCCAGTTTGATCACTTGTTCATAACTTACCCTGCTTTGTGTGGTTTTGTATCATATCTTAGTTGCTGGTTAAAATATATCAGGGAGCTGCCATAGTCTTAGCTTTAGTTTAGTTTTCAAAGGTGCTTCTAGTTTTTGTTTGTTTCTTGGCTTTATATTATTTTGTGATCCAATAGCATGAAGCATGAAACCTTCTAATTAGTATAAAACTAATGACATACTTATTGGATACAATAGAGGGAAAAATGTCATTTTAATCACCAAATAGCATTCTCACTATATTGCTATAATTAATCTGCCTCTCCTTTCCCATCAACCTTCTCTCCCCTCTTCTTTCCCTACTCCACCCCAGGACTGACTAAGCTGAAACAGGTACAGGTTATTTACTCCTAAAATCTTCTAAATTTTTGCAGTTTGGATCTATTTAGACCAGTGGGCATGGAGCACATTTGCCTATTGTAGATGGAATGTGGATGGAATTTCAAAGAAATCACAGATTTTAAAAACATATTTTTACCTAATTTCAGCTTTGGTTTTGGTGTGCTAGGAAGAAATGCAATGGTCTTATGGAGAAGCTAATGTCTTTTCAATCTCATTAACATATTTTTAGAACCAGCCATGTACATGTACTTAAGGCATTAGCAAAGAAAGGCTATTTGGTAAAACTTTATTTTTTTATAAATTTATTTATTTTATTTATTTTTGGCTGCATTGGGTCTTCGTTGCTGCACGTGGGCTTTCTCTAGTCGCGGCTAGTGGGGGCTACTCTTTGTTGTGGTATGCGGGCTTCTCATTGCGGTGGCTTCTCTTGTTGCAGAGCACGGGCTCTAGGCACGCGGGCTCATTAGTTGTGGCTCACAGGCTCTAGAGCGCAAACTCAGTAGTTGCGGTGCATGGGCTTAGTTGCTCCATAGCATGTGGGATCTTCCCAGACCATGGCTCAAACCCATTTCCCCTGCATTGGCAGGCAGATTCTTAACCACTGCGCCACCAGGAAAGTCCCTATTTGGTAAAACTTTAGATACCACGTGGTTATACACAGAAGTATGTGAATTTTTTTCGTATATTGCTCAGTATAATGAAGTAGTTCATTTGACTTATACCTCATAAAAAACATTCTGGACCTTTTAACTGGTTATTCTGGGGCTTTTTGGTCATCTCCCCTCATCATTGCTACTTAGAAGTAGCACCCTCTAAAGAAGTGAGAGAAAAAGGACAATTGTTGAGTAATTATGAGTTTAGCAAAGAAGACAGTTAATAGATAATTATATGCCTTATGCTTGAGTCAAAACATTTGGTGAAAGTATAGTAAACAAACTATCAGAAAGTGAGGAGGACATAAGTCAGCATATTATGGTGTTAACTTTTTATTTATCATCTGAGAATAAACTTTTTTATATTCAAATTATATTAATTTTTATACTAAGTGCTGCTTTATAGACACAACAATGCTAAATGAGTGTTTACTGAATGCTGGCAAAAACACATCTTTCAGATAAAATACTGTTAAGATTATAGTAGAGTTCTGTGTAAGGAGTGTTAAGGTAATCTGAATAATTCTAGGATCAGTCATTGACTTTGAAATTTTGAAGATCTATGAGGAAAACACACACAAAAAGAATTAGGTCTATTGCTAACCATGCAAGAATTGCAAACAACTAAAATTTACGTCCTTTGATGATCCTTCTGAAGGGCCTTCATCAAGTCTAAATTAATAAGTTCATTTTCTCTCCCATCCTGTTGCTGTTGTCACTGGGTCATGTTATAAGGAAAGCCATCATTGAGGTCGCTCTATGAGTGACCCTGTGAAAACCTACCATTTGGCAGCCGCCTACTGTCATTATCGAAAAATGATGAGACCCAAAAGATGACCAAATAGAATCTGTGGCAAAAAAGAAAATAGCTGAGGTTTTTTTTACTATAGTTAAATAAAAAATCCATATTCAAACCTTGGCACTTGGAGATGAGCCAAAAGAAAAGTCATGACTCTTGGGAAGTTTGACGTGGGCCCTAGGTCCCAGTGTTAGCTGCCAGGCTGGTAGGAACCAGTTTGCCATCCTTAGTTTATTTACTGCCATAGCTGTAATTTCTAAGACATACATCCCAAGTCATGGCTCAGAAATAAACTCCCTTTTATAACCTTTCTGCTTTTGTTTTGTCATTTCCCCTTCAACCTGTCAAATCTCATCAAACAGTTGGTGTTGCATGGTTATCTTCATTTTTTCCTTAAACAAAACCCAGCTACATTAAAGAGTTTGTACATGGAGACTTTGGAAGAACGAAGCCGAACATTTGCTCTCTGATGGATGTGACTGCAGACATTCTTGAGCTGGATGTTGAGGTAAACCATTTTATTGTGGAAATGCCTGTTTGTACGCTGAATCAGCCAAGGTTATGCTTTTTTAGCATTAAACCAAATAGTACTATTCACTTTAATAGGTATTTGAAAACAGTCAAAATGTCACAGTAGCATTGAATTGCAAGGAGGGACTATCTTCAGAATTTTTATTTTTTTAAAAACACAAGGTCTCATTTATAATCCTTGCAAATATATAGCTAATTTACTAACTGTGCTTTACGTATGACATGAGATCTAAACCCTTAAACCAAGCAAGGAAATGAAGTTGTAAGTGCCCTTCATATATCCTTTGGACTCTCTTACAAAGAATTTAAGGCAGCCTCCTCAGAAACATATATTCAGGACAGGGATAGAAAATGGGATGAGCTAATTGTTATAAATAAAAGCAGTTCTATAAGGGTTCTGTGATGTGGTATAAGAGAAATTCTCTGCTCTTATAGTCTGAATTGAAATCAGATTACATTCTTAAGTAATTAGAAGAATGGAATGAATGGATCTTTCAGACAATTCTCCATAAACATTTTTCTCATTTGAGCATCAATAGGTATTGAGTCACGAGTTGTGCACTTTGGTAAATATCTGGTTAAGAACAGCTTCCCCACACCCCACACAAAAAAAGGAATTTTTGCACTTGGGAATAATCTCAGTATAAATAAAAAGAAGTGGGTATAATTGCCTAGTATGAAAACAGCCATGGTAATCAAATGATCACTGGAATGTCATTGCTTTACCAGCACTTCTCTTGAGTGCGTTCAGATTAGATTTTATACACCTGTGGTACAACCAGTGCTAGCATCTTCAAGGTTGCAGGGAGTCTTCTTAGTAAGACTATCATTTTGAGGAAGACAACCTTCTCTTAAAGAAAATCCCAAATGCATTCATCTTCTTTGACCTTAATTCTTAGGACAGCTTAGGAGTGTCAAAGAGCCAAAGGCCGGGGTTTCTCAGCCCTGATTGTCCATTGCAATCACCTGTAGAATTTTTAAAACCCTACAAACATGCCTACCTTCCCCTGACCTCAACACATACAAGATTGTGATCAGTAATGTTTGGTTTTCAGGCTTGAGAAACCACCCACTAATTTATATATGGGTGTTTGTTTTATGGCTATATTCTGAAACAAAACCAAAGTATTTCTTGGCATCTGTAAAAGATACACACACACACACATACTTATTTGGGCTTTTCTAATAAAAATTTCCAAATCTGGTAGTGACTCAGATTAATTTTAAAAATAATTTGTAGTAAATCATTTCAGGTTTTACACTTTAATTCTCAAAAAACTACATGGGTATGGTAGTTATTTTGTTTTTCTTTGTTCGTTTTTTGTATTTTTTTGTTTTAACTTCTAAATTAGGCCCTCTAGGGTAGTTAAGGCAAAGTGCAATTTTATACTTCTAATGCCTGGGACATGATTATTTATGTGGAGACAAATAGTCTGCTACTGTAATTCCATTATGACTTAAAGATCAAGGTTTCGTTCTAGAAGTGCCAAACCAGGATGAGTAGAGATAGATAAATTCAATTTTAAGAGAAACAAAAATTCTGCTGAAGTGACATGCAAAGATCTCTAATCCTTTTCTAGTTACAGGTGATCTTTCATAACCATTTATTTCACATTTAGTTGCTAAGTTACAAACAAGATTATAAGTATATAGACTACTTGAGTACTGTTAAATGCAAGATGGGAAAATGAAAACAGTCAGAAGACTAAAAGTTCCTGAGACTTCTGAGGGAAAGTTGGTGTTGGCCCCTGCATTATTTGCTACTTTTCCCATAAATAACATTTGAAAAATTTAAACATACTCTAGTCTTGTATTGACCAAAAGGTACAATTAATAACTGGCTGAGTAACCAAATACTCAGTAAATTCAGGAACAGACCTCAGGCCCAAGAATCTCAGGTCCTAGAATGGTTTTTAGAGTGTGAAATCGTGGTGTTCAATGGCTCTTTTCTTCCAATGCAGTTTCTTCTGTTGCATTATATTAAAACTACTAGATTTATACAGCATTACCGGCAAATGCTTACTAGAACAATAATGTTTTAATGACTTGTTTTCTTCTTTCTAGTCTGTAGATGTCGATTGGCCCCCTGCTCTGGATGACTAGCTTTCAATGGGAAACAAAGAGTAGGGTTTTCCAGCAAAATGTGGACGTCCATTCAGCATACACTGTAAGATGGCTGTTTTTACCCACCATAACGGTGTCTTGGAAACCATTTGGATCATGTTGATCTATCTATTTTTAAATTTGTTGTAACATCTCAGGATCTATGTACATGTATATTTTGTGTTGAATTGTTCTAAGGATGTCTTATGATTTTTCTCGTTCCTTCTCCAACCCCCCACAAGCCAAACTATGAATAATGAAATCATTCATTCAGAGAGGTACACAAACAGGATACATTCTCTGAAAATCTGAGAAGCTGTAATTTCTTTCAGCAAAATTGCCCTCCACAGGATAGATACCACTTTTTTTGTTTTGTTTTTGCGGTACGCGGGCCTCTCACTGTTGTGGCCTCTCCCGTTGCGGAGCACAGGCTCTGGACGCCCAGGCTCAGCAGCCATGGCTCACGGGCCCAGCCGCTCCGCAGCATGAGGGATCTTCCCGGACCGGGGCACAAACCCGCGTCCCCAGCATCGGCAGGCGGACTCTCAACCACTGTGCCACTAGGGAAGCCCAGATACCACTTTTAAAATCAGGTTTAAAATTTTTTAAATGATCTTGATAAAAGTTACATCTAGATTTATGCAGCACAGTATCCTTGTAATATTCTAAGATACCAAATGCAAATCTGACATCATTAATATTTTTCCCAGTAAGCTTCAAGCAAGCTATTACCAATAGAAGTGTGTTTTGGTACAATTTGTCACAAACCTTAATGACTCCAAGCTACTCTTTTGACAATCTAAAATTGTCAGTACATTTCCTGGGGGAGAGAATGTGAGACCTTAGGAATTGAGGCATACCATAAGAGACTTTCATAAATCTTTTAAATAAGGAGTCACAAGTGCCTTCAATGACTTCAATCCCAGGGATAAGATTTTGAAAAATTGACATTGCTAAACAAAGGTAAGCTGATGTTATTCCAGAGTGCTTCAATGTATTATCCAATTTCAAACATCTTCATCAGGTAGATAGGGTATTATCTCCACTTTATAAATATGAAAACCAAAGAATAGAAGTGAACTGACTTATCTAAAATTGTTAGTTACTTCCATATCTAGGACTAGGACTGAAGTTTCCCGGTCTCTAGGGTCTTTTCTAATAAATCTTATTATTGAGCATCTGCTACATGAAGGAGGCAACCAAGAATGTCATTTTAATGGACATAACCATGAGAATTGACTTTTGGAATTCAGATACCAAATCAAGCTTACAAAAAAATTGCCCAAGTAAATTTCACGTGAGCTCATATGATTACCATTTGTTAATTAATCATTAGTTGGTACTACGAAGAGGAAAAACATTAAAGAAGCAAAGAAAATGGATAGATCATTAAGAGAAAAGTTTCAGAAAAGAGTCTCATTCAAATTTCAGATTTAAGTGCAGTTTCCATCACCCTGATTCAACTTTCTGAGCTTATTTTGGAACACATGACTTGGATAGTATTGGATTATTCAACTTCCCATCTCTACATTAAACATGATTCAGAGATACTAAGTTGTATCATTCACCTTAAGAATCAGGAAAACAGTTTAACTGACACGAAGAAATTTCATACGTGAATAATAGCAAATAACTTTTTCATTATTTTCAATGCCGGTAAATGAGAAAGGGATAATAGAAATAAACTTGATAAAAAGGTAAGAACGTTTGTGTGAATGTTTCTCAGTTTGGGGGGAAACTTTGCTACAAAAGAGATTTAAATAATTTGGGAAATCGTCTTTTGCAGGTTTCTTTTTGGCTCAGCTTTGAATTTAGTGGATCTTCAAATGGAAGAATTAAGAATCTCCTTAGCAAACTTAAATTAGAAGACTTGTTTCTTAAATTTCTATTCCTGGGATTATACAAAATTTCAAGAGTAAGCATTAGCTGCAAATACTTATTCCAAATATCCATATGAGACATAGGTTGTTAAAAATTAATGTAGGTCTTTATTTAAGCAGAACAGAAGACATTAAGTCATGAGAGTACTACATAGTTTAACTTTTGCCTATATAAAAATATTTTTAAATTACTTTTGTGATCTTCTATAGCTTATTTAAAAAAAAACCAAAAACCAAAAAACACTTAACAGAAAGGGCCCTTTGTACTTTTAGTATCTCTTTGTCCCAAATATAGTCCGTGGTTTAGTTTAGGAAAAACACCGAGTACCTGGAAAAATGGGGAAAAAAATTTTTGGTAAAATGAAAAATTTCCCAAGTAAGGTAACTTATTTCATTTACAAGTTATATGAAATCAATTTAGAAGTTAAATTTCTATTTCCAAAGAGAAAAAGGCATCTTACTTAGATAGATCTTTTGGGGCTTTATTCTTTGATTTTTAAGTCCATATGAGAATGAACTTTGATGTAAGCTTTCCTGAGTTGATGTTTTTAAATGCTGCCCTTTATTATTATAGGGAAAATAAATTTTTCAATTCAATTTTTTCATTTTGAAATAATTTCAGACTTGCAAGAAAAGTACAAAGAATGTTTTTCCCAGAAATGTATCACCCTGAATGCATTAGTAATTCCGACAAACAAGGACAAATTCCGACAAACAAGGACAAATTCCGACAAACAAGGACATTCTTCTACTTCCTCACAATGTAACTATCAAAATCAGATTAACACTAACATTACTATTATGTAATCCACAGGACCCCCCCCACCCCCACCCTGCTCAAATTTCACCAGTTGTCAAAAAATGTCCTTCATAGCCAAGGGATGATACTTTGTATTTAATTATGTCTCTTTAATCTTCACCAATCTGAAACAGTTTGTCTTTCCTTGACTTTCCTTACTTCAACATTTTTTGAGGATTTCAGGCCAGTTATTTTGCAGACTGTTCCTCATTTGGGCTTGCCTGATGTTTCCTTATAATTAGGTTCAGTTTGTACCTTTCTAGCAAGAATACCACAGAAGGGAGTTATCTTCTTGCATCTTCTCAGATGTCACAATTTTGATCACTGCAGTTACTGATGACTCGGCTTTGATCAGTTAACGAAGGTGGTGTGTGCCAATCTCCTTCACTTTTATAGTTACCCTTTTTCCCTTTAATAAGTATCTTGTAGGGAGACCTTCAAACTTTCATTCACTAGTTTTAGCATTTATTGAAGATTTTCACCTGAATCTATTACCACAATGATTATCAAATGATCTTCTAATTCCACCATTCCTTTTGGCATTACACTGAAAGGTAGAGCTTTCCCTTTTTGTGGATTCATGGCATCCTATTTTATTTGATGGTTTATAATCTGTTACTGACATTTATTTTGATTTCTAAGTGTTGATGTGGCCAGTGGGTGCCCCTTCAAGATGGCTCCTTTGTCCTTGTGACATGTCCCCATCATTCTTAGAGCATGTTCTTACTTTCTAATACAAAGACATTCCAGGCTCATCTTGTATTTCATCTGCACCAGCCCTGGAATGGGCTATTTCTCTAAGAAAAACTGGTTCCTTTTCATGGAAAATGATAGAAAAAAGATCTGGGCACTAGGTGTGCTCACTGCTGTTGTGGCATTGCTGCTACCAAGCCCTCTCATGGCATGCATGCATGCGCACACCCCTATATACTTATCTACATATATTGAAAATTATGAGTTTATACCAGTACTTCCGATTCCAACCTTCTTCTAGTTTTCCCCCTTTCCGCATTTGTAAGTCCTTTCTGACAGTGAGAAGTCTGGGTCCATTAGCCTTAACATTTTCCTTAATAGATCATTCCCCCTCATAAGTAACCAATCTCCTGTTGCTGCATCCTTATTTCAGATCACTGAGACTCCCCTCCCTACTACCCTCAAATGTTCCCAGGCTCCACACTGTAATCCCACAATGGGCCACCATCTTTGCCCCCTGTGGCAATAGGTAACTGTACCTTGCTCAGAATAAGCAAATGACTTTTGTCCTGAATTGTTCAGGAAGGGAGAGAGACAGGCAGGAAATAAGTCAGGAAGGCAGAAAATGAAAATCTCTTTAAAAGGCATTTCAGTACTCTACAAAAATTATTTTATTTTATTTATTTGATTTTTTGTGGTACGCGGGCCTCTCACTGTTGTGGCCTCTCCTGTTGCGGAGCACAGGCTCTGGATGCGCAGGCTCAGCGGCCATGGCTCACGGGCCCAGCCACTCCGCGGCATGTGGGATCTACCCGGACTGGGGCACGAACCCGCATCCCCTGCATCGGCAGGCGGACTCTCAACCACTGCGCCACCAGGGAAGCCCAAAAATTATCACTTTAAAGGACAGTTACATATGTAAGTATATTCAGATACAGCATTCCATAAAAATGTCTAATGTTTCTAAGCAACCAAAACTGCCTTTCTCTTTAAGGAGGATGCTGTAAATACAAGAAAATCTTGATAATTTTAAAGTCAAACAGCAACAAATTTTTGTAAGGGTTTTAGAATTTTTTCCATTTATTATATTATCAAGAAAAAAATCACTGTATACAAGATATTACAAAAGTAATAAAATATTCTGTACAAAAGACATTTTGACATTTAAAAAATGATTTCAACTTTTAAGTATCACACTTAACATTAAATAATTGAACACTGAGAACTTTTAAAAATCATTTTTTTCAGTGCTTCCAAATTCATTACGGTCATTAAGAAGCATATACAAATAGAACAGTTAAAAAATAAAAATAGCAGTGCCATTCTTCAGGGATCTGGATTCATCATAGTCAACAGTATTTTTAAGTACATTCTTTTAAAATGGAAGTCATCTCCAAAAGTGTTCATCTGGTCTGAACCATGCATTTAAGAATGCCCATTACCCAAAAACTTTGTGTTTTCCTTTCCATCTCATCTTAAAGCTATCTGAACTGTGCGCCAGCAACCAATATTTTTAGCTGATTACCCAATAAAATCAAGTGTGTCACTAACGAAGTCTCCTGAGACTGAATTCCACAAATGGGGTCCCCAAACACTCCAACTTATTTTTCACTACATTTTATGCAGAGCTGTAATGTTCTGATTAAGGTTTAATTAGAAAAATAAGCAAGATGAATGATACCTTTAACAAAGTTTATATTTTACTTATCTGCTGATATTCCTGAAAACTTGATTTACTGAAGCACCAACATTTTGTACTAATTACTGTGTATTACTGTTCACACATAGGTATTTAATATATTTTTGGTGATTCTTTAAATTTTTGAAGTCCAATAGTAAACTGAAATTGTAGAAATAAGAGATGTAAGAAAAAAGAGTATGATAAATGCTACTCCCTTTAAGTAGATAATTACTAGCAGGTACTTTTTTCTAAAGCCACAGACATTTAGAATAGAAAAAATATTTAGAAGAAATAATTCTTTAAAAATTGTATCTGTGTTTTATTAGTGAAAGTAGTGGTGACATGATTACTTTTGAGACTTTACTGATGTTAAGTTTGCACGTTAAACTCTGCTGAGATGTATTAGTTAAGATATTAATTTGACCAAGTCTTAGACAAACAAAGGCATAAAACTGGGTACAGACAACTCATACATTTATCTCTGATTCGCTACCCACTCCTGGGCTTATAATGTTAAATAGCATGAAATTTTGTATTATTTGTGATGCAAAAAGCACCCTAATTTTCCCCCTCTCATACTCAATCTCCAGAAACAAAACAGATCAGAAATCTTTACGTGGCCACTTCATTAGCTATGATGAGACTCCTTCTTAGGAAGATAGTCATAAAACTCCCAATTCATAGTCAATTTTGGCAAAGAAATTAAGAGTCATAGAATTTCAGAACCCAAAGTCATTAATTGACCTTATCTTCACTATACAATAGGAAATGTTCTGGAAAGAATATGGCCAAATGAAAGTCCTCCATATTTGGGCAATAGCTAGCCACTCTAAAGAGGAAGTCATTCCAGGGTTCTTACTAAAGAATCTAATCCATAGTGATCTGTCACTCTGTGAACTGGAAGGAGTGTTTGGATTAGAGATTATAGGGCCACAGGATATATGCATATGTTGGTTTACTAACAATATTTGATTTGCATTATACAATTTACAGTGTTTCTTCTTATGCATTATTTTATTTAATACAACACACCTTGTGAGTTAAGTATGCTGGGAATTATCTGCATTTTATATCTGAAGAGACAGGCCCATAGAAAGTGTGATCTGCTAAATATTAAATGACTTCTAAGTGGCAGAGCTGAAGATTCAAACCCAGATGTTCTGACTAAAAATTACTCTTTCCATTTCTCCATGCTATTTAACATCATACAGTAAGTTTTTAAATCCCTCAATAAATCAATTAATGATAGAAGAAATTATTTGGAGCTACTAGGCAGACTGGACCACCAATTCTAAGTCTCTCTTAACATGGACAGTATAATTAGTTTTTCTGAAGCATTAGGTTAGAAATTGACAACCCAGCTGTTTTTGTTCACTAAGGTTTTGAGTAGGGAAGCCCAGTTACCAATGTAAAAGGCCATTAAGATAGTAGGTTCTGATGACAGAAATCAGAATAGTGGTTTTGAGGAGTAGGTAGATTGGCAAGGGGCATGAAGGAAACTTCTGGGGAGCTGGAAATGATTATTTACATAAGTAAAAATTCATCAAGCTGCAAATTTAAAATTAGTCCACTTTATGCACTTTACTATATGTTATCCCTCCAAAGAAAAAGACTGACATCTTTGAGAGCAAGACTTTGTCTCATTCACCTCTGTGTCATTTCTAGCTCCTAACATGGTGCTTTGCACATTAGACATTCAAAAATGTGACTGATCACATGAATACTGGAGTTTCTGTGCAAGGGTAAGGTGCTGAGGAAATGCACCAGAGGGGAACTGAGATTAAACCTGCCACACAGAGAGAGGAGGAGTAAGGTCAGAGATATGAAACAGTCCTAGTAACTGTAAAATTTCTATGCAATACAGTTGACACTACAGGAGGCACAGGGTAAAGTACGTCACAAGCCTGGTAATCTTGGCATCGCGGCTTTTCCTGCCAGGTTAAATACCTTTCCCTTTAAAAACCATATCCTTGTCCACATTTTTTATAATCACACCTACGTCAATTTCACCCTTCCCTCTCTATCAGCACTACCGTTTATTCAGCACCAACTGTGCCAGGCATTGCGCTAAGTGATGGAGTTCCAAAGGTGAACGAGAGAAATTTCATATGACTGGATAGTTCAGTGAGAGGAGTTCTGCAGTAGGGTGGGTATGTGTAAAGCTGTGCCTCAGCTAGGACCAAACTTCACAGAGAAGCCCCATCGTGAAGGCTGCTTGCTGTGGAGGTCAAGAGCAGAGGCAAAGTGGACAACACGCGAAAGGCATGGAGGCCTAGTGGCCTGAGAGAGTCTTCAAGGAATGCTAACTATGCAATACAGTGTATGGAAGAAGGGGTATTATTTTTAACTGGGGCAATACGGAAAAGAGTCTTGTTAGGGAAAAAGAATGAAGGCCTAAACTAAGAAAGCAGCAGGAATGAAGAAAGGACAAATACAAGAGATTTTTCAGGAGGCAGACCCAAAAGGACTTGATAACTCTTTGAGTGTGAGGACGAAAAAGAATAAAATACGATTTTGAGGCTCCTATTAAATATCTTGGATGGTAGGGTAAATGGTAATGCCATTAATGAAAGTAGAGAATGCAACAGGAGCAGCCAGTTTATAAAGACATTCAGGTATTGTAAGAGAAAGCTGAAGCTTTCTTCTGAGCACTGATGAGATCACCCAGGGGAAAAAAGTAGCACCAACTGAGCGCTGGGGATGAGACTCTGGAAAGAAAGTCAACCTCAGAGAGAGTATCTGAAGAGGGAGTGGTCGAGAGGATAGGTTATGGATAGGTCAAGCAGAGTGAGGACTGATAAAAAGACACTAGATTTGACAAGGGCGGGTGTCTCTGGTCACTTTTCCCAGAATATCATAAGAAAATAGTAGGAGATAAAAGAGGTAGGCTAAAGAATGACTGGGAAGTGAGGAAATGGAGGCTGAAAGCATTTTGTAAGTCTGGATGTGAAGGGAAGGAGCACGATAGTGGTAGGAAAGGTGTTTATCCTTTCTCTTTTAGGCTAGAGAAAACAGTTACCGTGTTTATACGAGAAAAGCACTAAATGGTAATATGAGGATACAGAAACAAGATGGGAGAGAAGGAAGAGGGATCCAGTATACAAGTAGAGTTTAGGAAGCAAGAGGTAATCTCCTCAAAACTAAAAGTAGGGTGATAAAAGAACAGATGAAAGTATAAATACATTTAGAGAAAAAGAAGCAGGTTACCAATTTTTTAAAATTATAAAATAAAATCTGTGATCAGTAAATAGCACCTAAAAAATGAAAAATCCTTTGGAAATACTCTGAACACAAACGTAGCCGGACCTTGATTCAACTTACATAGAAAAATAACCCCGCAAAAACAAGTCAGTTGTTTAATTTAAAGTATCCATTTAGATAGCCTAACAGTCAGTGTTTAAGCTAAGTTCTAGTTACTACAAAATTATAGGATTCTGTATTAAAAAAAAAAAAGTTCACCATCTATAAGCTACTATCTGGAGATATCTTGGGTACATTTTTTTTTTTTTGCTATGAATTCTTTTTTTTTTTTTAACATCTTTATTGGGGTATAATTCCTTTACAATGGTGTGTTAGTTTCTGCTTTATAACAAAGTGAATCAGTTATACATATACATATGTTCCCATATCTCTTCCCTCTTGCATCTCCCTCCCTCCCACCCTCCCTATCCCACCCCTCCAGGTGGTCACAAAGCACCAAGCCCATATCCCTGTGCCATGCGGCTGCTTCCCACTAGCTATCTACCTTACGTTTGTTAGTGTGTATATGTCCATGACTCTCTCTCGCCCTGTCACAGCTCACCCTTCCCCCTCCCCATATCCTCAAGTCTGTTCTCCAGTAGGTCTGTGTCTTTATTCCTGTCTTACCCCTAGGTTCTTCATGACATTTTTTTTTCTTCTTAAATTCCATATATATGTGTTAGCATACGGTATTTGTCTTTTTCTTTCTGACTTACTTCACTCTGTATGACCGACTCTAGGTCTATCCACCTCATTACAAATAGCTCAATTTCGTTTCTTTTTATGGCTGAGTATTGGGTACATATTTTGAACAGGGAAGAAATGCCTTCATGTTTTTTCTCCCTGGTAAGTTCTACTAAAGTATGTTATATGCTTATGATTTTTAAAGTTATACAACAGAAGTATTTCTTTGTGAAATCATAATTTCTAAGAAATATTAATGATAGTTAGGTGTCTTTAATCTTTTTCTTTCCAGACTATTCTGACCCCAAGTCTTATCATGCTCTCCTTCTCATTTCCCAGAATCATTCAACTCAGAATTTTAATTTTTATGACATTCACACATTCCCCATTTTGACAAAATTGACTAGCTTTAATCGTTACAGTAAATTTATGGTTTGGTTAGATACTACACATAAGTGAAAAGACACATTGTTTCTAGCTAGAAATATGCTCAACATTTACGTACATTCTAGCTGTAAAATAAACTAGGTCTTTATCTTTAGCAAGTTACTTAGCATCATGATGATTCCATCACAATTAAGATTACTGTCCAAATTCTACAGTCTTGCCACTGGGATTACTTTGCTTTCAAACAATTTGGGTCACCATTATTAGTCATCAACCTGAATGTACATGATTCTGATATAATAAACTCAATGTCACATGAAGCAGAACTATAAAAATCATAAACATCTAATAATTAAAGCTATTCTTTCTTTCAAAAACCGAAGTTCTATTAGTAGTACTTTGAATGTTCAGTAAATATTTACTGAGTGCTTAACAGGAAGCAGACACTGTTCTACAAATGTGGGATTCAACAAAAACACAAAACTTTGCCCTCACGGAGCTTATATTCCAGTATGGGAAAACAAATATAAACAAACAAACAGTAAAGTCAGATCATGATAAGTGCTATGGACAAATGTAAAGGAGGGGAGACATGGAGTGTCAATGTATATATAGTTATGGAAGGCCTTGATCAAATAACAGTTGAGTGAGACTGAAGGATGTAAGGCATGAGGTACACATACAACTGAGTTTATTTTACAACTAGTTCCCTTGTTGTGGAGCACGGGCTCTAGGCATGCAGGCTTAGTAGTTGTGGCTCACGGGGTTATCTGCTCTGTGGCATGTGGGATCTTCCCGGACCAGGGCTCAAACCCATGTCCCCTGCATTGGCAGGCAGATTCCTAACCACTGCACCACCAGGGAGGTACAAAGGGTCTGAGGCAGGAGTGTCCTCGGTGTTTTTGAAGAGGAGCATTGAGGCTAGAGTGCCTGGAGCTGAATGAGAAAGGGAAAATGGTAGTGAATGAGGGTAAGAGAGGGAGTGTGGGCCCGCTAATTTTAAGGATTTTGGTCTTTAAGTGAGATGGCGAGCCACTGGATGGTTTTGAGCAAGTGAATATGATTTTATTTCTTTTAAAAATAATCACTGTGGCTACTTCAGGGAGAACAGATGGCAGGAGCACAAGTATGAAGAGAGTTTTTGGAGGCTATAATTCAATCTATGCAAGAGATGATGGTGGTCTGGAATAGGATGTTAATATCAGAGGTCAAAAGAGGTGGGCAGCTTAAGATATATTTTGAAGGTAGGGCCTACCAGATTTGCTGATGGATTGGATATGAGAGATAAAAGAAAAAAAAGAAGCAAAGATGACTCCATTGTTTGGGACCTGAGCAACTGGAAACATGGCATTGCCATTTATTGAGTTGAGGAAGACTGAAGGATAAGCAAGTTTGGGAGGGAAGATCAAGAACTCAGCTCTGGATGTGTTGAGTTTGAGCTTTAATCACATCTCTATGCAGAGATGTCAAATAAGCAGTTTTACACACACACATAAGCTCCAAGACTGGAGTTCAAGGGGTGGGTCTAAGCTAGGGGTAACATTTGGGAGTTGACAGCATGAAATTGGATGAGATCACAGTGAGTTCGGACACATAACAAAGAGGACAGGTCCAAGAAAACTTCTTCCTCTTAAAAACATGGATGTAAAGTTAAAATCATAAGCAATTTTACAGGTATGGATCTAAATACTTCAAAATGTAGGGAACTCCCATACCTTGAAAGCTTACTTCAACTGCCTGCTGCCCAACTTAACATTTTAAAGAAATTTTGATTTACATGTAAATCTAAGAAACTCCAGAAAGCCTCAGAAAACCCCTTAGGGGTCACCTTGGCCCATTGGCCTCAAAAATAATAAGGAATTAATTTTTCCAATGACATAGCCATTACAGGTTTTACCTTAAATTTGCTTAAAAGCAAATATCAGTTAATTCATTTAACTAAGAATACATTAATACATTATAAAAGAAGTATAAAACGATGTAGCTGGAAAAACTGAAGCCTTGCTCTAATGTTCTCCTCAGTCTGTCCTGGGAAAATGTGGCAGGATTCTCATGCTAGAATTCCCACCACACACAGTATCAGATCACATGTTTCAAAAGAAGAAACAGTAAAGCTCTTTTAAATTTCTGTTTTGGAATTTTCCTTTTATGACTTTCCAACTTTGTATTCTACATACCCAAAGTTGGATTTTTTTAATGGAAAAATTGATTTTATTCAGTATTTAACATGTCACAGATTCATCATACACTGGTTTACATAAATTTTCTTTGTATGTAGGATTCCACAATGCATCATAGCCTAGGAGTTCAGTCTGTGTGGATTTATCTACTTTTGAAGCAAAAGTCTTCTGTAAATGCTGGACTTTTTCTAACTCTTCCTGAAGTTGGGAAATGAGTTCATCCTTCTCTTTTACCTGCAGCTTCAAGCACTGAGCATTCATCTTTTATATCCCAACAAATTCTCTGCCAGCAAAACAAGAAGCTCCCAAGACAAGATTGCCTGTTAGAGGAATCCCCTACATACCTGAAGTTATACTTACAGTTGACCCTTGAACAACACGGGGGTTGGGGTGCAGATGCTCCGTGCAGTGAAAACTCTGTGTTTAAAACTGTACACTCGGGCTTCCCTGGTGGCGCAGTGGTTGAGAGTCTGCCTGCCGATGCAGGGGACACGGGTTCGTGCCCCGGTCCGGGAAGATCCCACATGCCGCGGAGCGGCTGGGCCCATGAGCCACGGCCGCTGACCCTGCGCGTCCGGAGCCTGTGCTCCGCAACGGGAGAGGCCACAACAGTGAGAGGCCCGCGTACCGCCAAAAAAAAAAAAAAAAAACCGTACAGTCGGCCCTCTGTCTCCATGGATGTCTTCTGCATCCATGAATTCAACCAACCTCAAATCGTGTAGTACTGCACTACATATTTAGTGAAGAAAATGTGAGTATTAACTGGACCTGCCCGCACAGTTCAAACCCGTGTTGTTCAAGGGTCCACGATATACTGTAGTATAGTCTTAGAGAAATATATAATGTTGTATTTATAAAGGTAATATCAAAAGGGTTACCTTTAAAGGGATTTAATTCTTCAATCACCATTTATATCTTACAAGTTAACCTGAAAAAATTCGAATGCAAATGAGTCACTCAATTGTTCATTCTGCATAGTGCCAATACCTGAATACTGACTATTTTGAACAAAACTATGACTGTTTGGATTAGTACCGTTTGATGGTCCTGACTCATTTATCATACTGTTATCTGCACAATTAAAGTCAGATCCCTCAAATGCCTCTGACTGTGAAACAAAAGCAGTAGTACTAGAACTGGCGACTGCTGACATCCTGGAAGAGGACATCTGATGGAGCTGTCTTAAGTCTCTTGGGTCTAACACTGAAGTACAAGCAGGATTTTCAAGATTCATGCTCACAAGTCTTGGATTATCAGTCTCCCTCATGCTGTCATTACTGGGCGTTATCATGTTCACAGGGCAATTAGGCAGCATGCTGGCATCAGAAATACCATATAAGTCAGCTGGTGACACGGATGATGCTTCCATTCTGCCTATGTCATTAGTATTGTTATAAATGCAAGCATTAGACACATTCAAATCACTCACAACAGACATTTCCAGGAATGGTGGGATAACTTGTGAATTAGAGGAAAGTGTCCCTGTCGAAAAACTACTCAGTGAATTTGTATTGACTGAACGTGAGGTGGCGTGGGCCACTGATGACCAGCTTGAAGAAGGCTGAGGTACCATTGGGGGTATGGCCGAAGCATGATGTGGCAATGCACTGGACATGGGCGCAGATGAGGAATAGTAGGATTCTGCTTGACTTGAAACTGGCCCGGATGTTTCTGTCAAAACTGCACCATGCGAAAACAAGACTGGTTCTGTGGGGGAGGAAATGTATTTGTACAAAACGGAAATGAACAAAATTATAAAAAGCATTACTTCTAAATTAAAATTACATAAACACATAAAAAATTTTAAAGGAAACCAATGTAACACTTCAAATAGAAATGTTAAATAGCACTAAAAATTATTACGAGTCCAAAATTGAATTCTTTAATACTAATTGTTTTACAAATACCTATAAAATAATTTTGGTAAGTTACTTTGGCATTGAAAATTTCACTCCAGTTAAATGTGGAAATCTAGCTTCTGAGGCCCTATAAAGGTATTTTTGAAATGTGAAAGATAAATATCAGAATTTCAGTTAATGGGCCTCTAAATATTCAAAATCATTTCATATTCTCCTCTTTAGGAGAATATGGAGAGATGGAGGAAACATTCATTAGGGATGACTTAAAAATCTACATAAATTTCCAAGCTATATTAAGATACTACTCACTCTAAGGTACTACAAAATTCCCAGTCAGAAAAAAAATGAACGAGTCTGTATTTATTTACATGTTATATGACTGCTGTACATATTAAACCAAGAAAAAGCTCTGATTTAAGAATGTAAAAAGAAAAAAAGTCTTCTAATTAACCCTGGTTGAATGATCTAAACCAGAATTTGGCAACTTTTTTTTCCATAAAGGGCCAGGAGAGTAAATATTTTAGACTTTGTGGGCCATATAACCTCTGTTGGAACTACTCAACTCTGCTGCTATAGTACAAGAAAAGCAGTCATAGACAATATGCAATCAAATGAGCTGTGTTCCAGTAAAACTTTACAAATAAATAAATAAAGATAGGCAACTGGCCAGATCGAAATCATTTCTTCCATGACACACTGTAATTAGTAAAATTACCACCATATGAATGAAATGTAATTTCTCAAACAATAAATCCCCAAAACATAATCATAGTTGCCAACAGGTCTTTCGGAAGCTGAGATCAATTCATTCAATATTCATAGCATAAAAAATATGTAGGAGTGGAATAAATCAAAGAGGCAGTTTTCATTCCTAAGAATGGAATTCCAATATACTGTGCAAAGCACTGGTCTCTCTAATCACAAGGAATACTCTATAGGGAATAAAATACCTTTTTTGATGAATCTTCCTTCTCCAGTTGATCCTAAGGGACTAGGTCTAGGTCTTTCAGGAAAATTAACTCCTATGATAAATTTTTTCCATTATTAAATGTAATTTGAAAAACAACAGTATATCAGTTAAAATTTGAAAAACTGAATAAAGCAAAACAAAACAAAACAAAACAAAACAAATTTACTTAAATACAAATCAATCCAAAATGTTCAGGGACCTCCCTAGTGGAGTGGTGGTGAAGAATCCACCTGCCAAGGCAGGGGACACAGGTTCAAGCCCTGGTCTGGGAAGATCCCACATGCCGTGGAGGAAATAAGCCCATGCGCCACGACTACGGAGCCTGCGCTCTAGAGCCCGCGAGCCACAACTACTGAGGCTGCGTGCCACAACTACTGAAGCCCATGCACCTAGAGGCTGTGCTCTGCAACAAGAGAAGCCACTGCAATGAGAAGCCCGCGCATTGCAACGAAGAGTAGCCCCCCACTCGCCGCAACTAGAGAAAGCCCGCGGGCAGCAACGAAGACAAATGCAGCCAAAAATAAATAAATAAATTTATTAAAAACAACAATGACAAAATATTCTTACCACAATCCTGCCACAGTTTCTGGAAAAGGAGAGTTGTTTTTTGTTTCTTTGCTTTATTGCCATATGTATCTGGTTAGAAAGAAACCGAGAAAACGTGATTCATCATGGGATTATGCTTCCTCTCCTTTAATAAATATACAGATGTTTTACTCCTACATAGAAAATGCTTTAAATAAATGTACGTAAGATGGATTTATAAGTGTCACAAACTACATCCCAAGTCAGTAATAAAGGATATTTTTCTTAGTAAAAAATAGTTTATAATATTCATCTTGTTTTCTTATAACACCTACAAGTCACCAATGTCAATTAATGCAATAATGGCAGATAAGGACCAAAATGGAGACCACTTTCTGAGTGGCAAGTATGCCATCTATCAAGAGGGCACAATAAGGACCAAAATAGAATCTCAAATGTAAAACAAATTTTGATAAACAGTTTAGAATACTTTGAAATTATTCCAGATACCTTTCCTAAGGAAGAGATTCAAAGATCACAAAGATCAGTCAAAAATCAACCAAAAACTTTCAGGAAAAGAAACATAAATTATGAATAAACACAACTGTATTCAAGTGTATCTTACAAGAAAATGTTCTTAGCAGGACTAACTTCAAGAAATATATAAAACATTACCATGAAAAAGTCATACCTTTTTCGTCTGGCAGATATCTAAAATCCATAGATTCACTAACTTCCTGGTCAGAAGGTCTTCGCAACTGCATTTTTACTGTTACCGGTTCCGTTATAGCTTTGCAATATGGTGGAGTCTTGAAAACAATGGCTACTTGACGGTGTACATCAGCTTGTGAAAAGATACCTTTTGCTTCCCAATCGTTCAACACAAACCGAACTTCTATGTCATCTAGTGAATACGAAAGCAAGTAACAATGGGAAAAGAAAGTAAAATGTATCTATCAATCTAAAATATATTCTGAATTCAATGAAACAAACAAAACAACAACAAAAAAATACCTTTCTGAACTTTGTCACAGAGTAGAAATATTTCATCTCCTCCTCTGACACTTCCACAGTTCTTGTTTACACGACAGATCCTTAATTCTGCAGTATTAGGAGCACCTAAATATAAAGGATATTTTTAATGGGTTGCTACCTTAGTAATATGTCTTATTCCTTTCTGATGGAGAATTTTAGGAAAACAACTTACAGGATAGATAAAAGCTTTAGAGTATAAATAAATTAAGGGCACTCAATACCTTAATCATCCACATCTGTCCCCTGGTTTAGAGTGTTATGACTTCATTTCTAGGCAATGACATGTCCTCTAATTAAATCTCCTTGCTTCTAAATTCTGATTCGTCCTATCCATCCTATACACTGTCATCAGATTAGTCTTTTTAAATCATGACCATAACCCTGTGGCAATGCAGTTTTCATGCTTCCTATTATCTGGTCAACATTATTCCAATAATTCCCTGGCATTCAAAGCTCTCCATGATGAGGATATTCTGATTTACCTTTATAGTTCTATGTCCCACTATCCTTCTACATGTAAAACTGGTATAGTCATACACCACTGGTGGGTGCATATATAAGAGCATACAAACACACAAATATTTGAGGGCAATTTCATAATCTTTTAACACTATAAATATCCATATCCTTTGATCTAGCATTTGCCAACATTTCTACAAATTTATGCTAGAGACATTTGCACAAGATATGCACATGTGGGATATTTACTGCAAAACAATTTGCTAAAGCAAAAAGAAAAGAACTGAGAAGGAAACAAACCAAATGTCTTGTAATAGGGTAATGATTTAGTAAAATTATGATATACGGAAATATGCAGCTACCGAAAAGAATAAGGTACCTGAAAGGTAAAGAGGTTCAAGATATGTTGCTAAGAGGAGAAAAAAAAAAGTTAAAAAAAAAATCAATGACGATTTTTCAAAAAGTTGCCAAAAATATATTGTGTGAATGATGGTGATGATGATGAAACGAGGTATTTGTATATATATGAAGAAGAAGCCAGTGAAATATCTTTGGAGGATGAGATGTATAGGAGGTTTACTCTCCTCATTATCTACTTCAGATAAATAACGTCTACCCCGTAATGTTTGAATTTTTCCTATAATGAACACTTTTTCTAATTACAAAAAAACTTTAAAAAATCATTTTAAAGAGCTAAGCCTACAAATACAAGAAAATAAATTACTTACGGTTGTCATAAATTGGGTTAGAGACAATAGGACGTAGAGCAGTTGTCAAATTACCACGTTCGTCAGGGAGGAAAACTTGAAAACATAATCTCACGACATTGAGGTCACAGTCTTCAATATCAAGCAGCTCTTGCTCAGAGACTGAAAAGTATATATATTTTTAAGAATACAGAATAGTCACATAGAACTAAAATCCTGCTAAGTCCTCCTCCCTGCCCAATATAGCCTATAACCTTTAGTAGCATCCAAATCTGTCCTAACAAAAATAGAATGGTACACAATCTCAAGACTGCTTTTTAACCTTTTCATCATATAGTCACTATCCAACATAATTTGTTAAGTTATGACCATGGTCAGGAAGTAACTACCCCAGTCATGTGAAATTTAGAGCAGAATCCAAACTTGACATAAATCAAATTTTTACAAAAATGGTTGCAGGTTATACACAATAGAGAATAGGCATTCATTCATTAATTCAACAAATATGTATTTAGTCCAGTCATGTATTAAGGACTCTGTAAATTATCTCCAAAATCTATATAAGAATTACTCCATTTTACAGATGAGGAAATGATTTTAAAGAAATGAAATTGGGACTTCCCAGGTGGCGCAGTGGTTAAGAATCTGCCTGCCAATGCAAGAAACACAGGTTCGATCCCTGGTCTGGGGAGATCCCACATGCTGCGGAGCAACTAAGCCCATGAGCCAAACTACTGAGCCTGTGCTCTAGAGCCTGCGAGCCACTACTACTGAAGCCCGTGAGCCTAGAGCCTGTGCTCCACAACAAGAGAAGCCATTGCAATGAGAAGCCCGTGCACCACAACGAAGAGTAGCCCCCGCTCGCCGCAACTAGAGAAAGCCCTCATGCAGCAACGCAGCCAAAATAAATCAATTTACTAAAAAAAAATAAAATTAAATTAAATTACTTGTCCAACATTTCACAGCTAAGAAGTGGCACAGAAGAATTCAAACTCAGGCCACTGAATCCAGAGCCTATGCTCTTAAAAACTGAACTCTATTAGAAAATTTTACATATGTTTTGCATAAAAATGACATACACAGGAATATCTACAAAAACTTAGATCAATATTTTAGGGATTAAATACCAAGAGGATACTAGAGGAGGTAAGTCAGCTAGTTTCCATAAGAAATTTTATGTGCAAACTAGGTTTGCTTAAAAAAAAAAAAAAAGCTACAGCAGGAAAATTTTACAGTTTTGAAAAAAAAGTTTTTAAACATTCTTTATTACAGAATATAATGACAGTTTGTTAAATTGCTATTTATAAGAAATCCAGTTCCAAAGGAGAATATTACTGCCTTTTCAAAGATACTATAAGGTGCAGCAATCAACCATAACTAACATAGCCGTATTTTTAAAAAGCATGAAATACACATATTAAATTATATGAACATTTTTAGTTTTCAGAAAGTATTGAAATTTGAAACACTAAGTTTGAAAACAGTTAAAACCCCAATTCTTTTTTTTTTAATTAATTAATTTATTTATTTTTCGCTGTGTTGGGTTTTCATTGCTGCACACAGGCTTTCTCTAGTTGCGGAGAGTGGGGGCCACTCTTCGTTGCGGTGTGCGGGCTTCTCATTTCAGTGGCTTCTCTTGTTGTGGAGCATGGGCTCTAGGCACGCGGGCTTCAGTAGTTGTGGCACGTGGGCTCAGTAGTGGTTCATGGGCTCTAGAGCGCAGGCTCAGTAGTTGTGGCACACAGGCTTAGCTGCTCTGCGGCACATGGGATCTTCCCAGACCAGGGCTCGAACCCGTGTCCCCTGCATTGGCAGGCGGATTCTTAACCACTGCGCCAACACGGAAGGCCAAAACCCCAATTCTTTACAATTAGCAATAACTAATAAAAATGACAATGTACCTTTTTTTTTTAAATCTAGTCTGATAATATTGATCTTTTACTTGCAGTATTTAGTCCTATTACATACATACATACATACATACATACATTTATTTATTTATCTTCTTTTAACATCTTTTTTTTATATCTTTATTGGAGTATAATTGCTTTACAATGGTGTGTTAGTTTCTGCTTTATAACAAAGTGAATCAGTTACACATATGTTCCCATATCTCCTCCCTCTCACATCTCCCTCCTTCCCACCCTCCCATATCCCACCCTTCTAGGCGGTCACAAAGCACCAAGCCGATCTCCCTGTGCTATGCGGCTGCTTCCCACTAGCTATCCATTTTACATTTGGTAGTGTATATATGTCCATGCCACTCTCTCACTTTGTCACAGCTTACCCTTCCCCCTCCCCATATCCTCAAGTCCATTCTCTAGTAGGTCTGTGTCTTTATTCCCATCTTATCCCTAGGTTCTTCATGACATTTTTTTTCCTTAGATTCCATATATATGTGTTAGTATACGGTATTTGTCTTTCTCTTTCTGACTTACTTCACTCTGTATGACAGACTCTAGGTCCATCCACCTCACTACAAATAACTCAACTTCGTTTCTTTTTATGGCTGAGTAATATTCCATTGTATATATGTGCCACATCTTCTTTATCCATTCATCTGATGATGGACACTTAGGTTGCTTCCATCTCCTGGCTACTGTAAATAGAGCTGCAATGAACATTTTGGTACATGACTCTTTTTGAATTATGGTTTTCTCAGGGTATATGCCCAGTAGTGGGATTGCTGGGTCATATGGTAGTTCTATTTGTAGTTTTTTAAGGAACCTCCATACTGTTCTCCATACTGGCTGTACCAATTCACATTCCCACCAGCAGTGCAAGAGTGTTTCCTTTTCTCTTGGGGACTTCCCTGGTGGCGCAGTGGTTGGGAGTCCACCTGCCGATGCAGGGGACACGGGTTTGTGCCCCGGTCCGGGAAGATCCCACGTGCCGCGGAGCGGCTGGGCCCATGAGCCATGGCCTCTGGGCCTGCGCGCCCGGAGCCTGTGCTCCGCGGCAGGAGAGGCCACAACAGTGAGAGGCCCGCGTACCGCAAAAAAAAAAAAAAAAAAAAAAAAAAGAGTGTTTCCTTTTCTCCACACCCTCTCCAGCATTTATTGTTTCTAGATTTTTTGATGATGGCCATTCTGACTGGTGTGAGATGATATCTCATTGTAGTTTTGATTTGCATTTCTCTAATGATTAATGATGTTGAGCATTCTTTCATGTGTTTGTTGGCAATCTGTATATCTTCTTTGGAGAAATGTCTATTTAGGTCTTCTGCCCATTTTTGGATTGGGTTGTTTGGTTTTTTGTTATTGAGCTGCATGAGCCGCTTGTAAATTTTGGGGATTAATCCTTTGTCAGTTGCTTCATTTGCAAATATTTTCTCCCATTCTGAGGGTTGTCTTTTGGTCTTGTTTATGGTTTCCTTTCTGTGCAAAAGCTTTGAAGTTTCATTAGGTCCCATTTTTCTATTTTTTTAAATTTTTTTGTGGTACGTGGGCCTCTCACTGCCATGGTCCCTCCCGCTGCAGAGCACAGGCTCCGGATGCGCAGGCCCAGTGGCCATGGCCCACAGACCCAGCCACTCCGCGGCACGTGGGATCCTCCCGGACCGGGGCACGAACCCGCGTCCCCTGCATCAGCAGGCGGACTCTCAACCACTGCGCCACCAGGGAAGCTCCCATTTGTTTATTTTTGTTTTTATTTCCATTTCTCTAGGAAGTGGGTCAAAAAGGATCTTGCTGTGATTTATGTCATAGAGTGTCCTGCCTATGTTTTCCTCTAAGAGTTTGATAGTTTCTGGCCTTACATTTAGGTCTTTAATCCATTTTGAGCTTATTTTTGTGTATGGTGTTAGGGAGTGTTCTAATCTCATACTTTTACATGTACCTGTCCAGTTTTCCCAGCACCACTTATTGAAGAGTCTGTCCTTTCTCCACTGTACATTCCTGCCTCCTTTATCAAAGATAAGGTGACCATATGTGTGTGGGTTTATCTCTGGGCTTTCTACTCTGTTCCATTGATCTATATTTCTGTTTTTGTGCCAGTACCATACTGTCTTGATTACTGTAGCTTTGTAGTATAGTCTGAAGTCAGGAAGCCTGATTCCTCCAGCTCCGTTTTTCGTTCTCAAGATTGCTTTGGCTATTTGGGGTCTTTTGTGTTTCCATACTTAACATTTTGGTACGTGACTCGTTTTGAATTATGGTTTTCTCAGGGTATATGCCCAGCAGTGGGATTGCTGGGTCATATGGTAGTTCTATTTTTAGTTTTTTAAGGAACCTCCATATGTACTTTTGACTGTTTTTTTTTTTTAAACTACACTCAGTAGCTATCACAACATTAAAAATTATTCCATTGTCAGCAATCTTAAGCCTAGCATTTCAAAGAGCCTACAAAAACATATTTGTACAACTAAAAGCTCAAATGTTATGATACAAACACCTGTACCACAGCAGCATACTCTCCTGGCACAATTAGGTATGCAATGAGAGATCTACCTCTTCAAAATAATTTTTTATAGCATTATAAATTTAGAGGTGAAGACATTAGTGTTTCCCAATTCCAAAGATGAGTAATCAATAAACACAAAAATAAACTGACAAGTTTAAAAACAAACCTATGTGAATGGATAAACTGTGACAGCTATACAATAAAAAAGAACTATGGATATATACGCAAAAATGTACGCATCTTGAAAACATTATGTGAGCAAAAGGAACTAGATATAAAATATATACCACATGATCCATTTATATGAAAATTCTAGAAAAGATTAATTGATGGCAACAGAAAGCAAATTAATAGCTGACTGGAGCCAGAGATGGGAGAGGGAATTGACCGGGAAGTGGACAACGAAATTTTGTAGTTAATAGTGGCAGTAGTAGAAATATTCCTTATCTTGATTGTGGTGGTGTTACATATATCTGGGTGGATCCTACTGTATGTAAATGAGACCTCAAGAAAAGTTTATTTAAAAATCTTTTAAAATAGCACATAAAAGAAAAATAAACTCGTTAATAAACCAGGAATGGGAATGAAGATATATTTATTATAAATCACAATATCACAGAAACCCAGAGAGGTAAGTTCAGAATAAGAGGACTCTTTTTTCCAGATATAGCTTGCCAATTTTGTAAGAGGTAGCTAAGACGATAAGAAACCAAGTTGAACTCTCAATAGACTACAGGCAAAAAATAAAGGAGTTCAGGGTCTGCTAAGGATGGAGAATCTGATAAATGCCCAGTGCTTTGGTTGGGGCTCTGGAGGAGCTATACCCTAGGAGTAAGGGTGAACTGGATGCAGAGATACCAGACCTCACCTAAATCATTCACTAATTTTAGATGATCTGGGACTGCTAGTGTGACAAGCCACCCACCACAAGAAAGTCTTCTGAAGGGAGAAAACACCCTGGACCTAAACAACTTTGCATATAGGATGACTGGTATTCTATTTTAAATAAGCAGGCATAAGAAGAGACAAAGTAATTTTTTTTTAAAGAAAAGAAAAACAACAGACTATAGAAACAGACCACAAAGGTTCCAAATAATGAAGTTTTCAGATACATGATTTAAAATAACTACACTTAATAAATGTAAGGAGTTAAAGACAATATTGAGAGTTTAGTAGAGTACTTGAAACTATTGGAAAAGGAACCAAACAAAATTCTAGAACTGAAAAATACAGTGAACTGAAATTTTAAACGTCATCAAATTTATCAACTGTTTTATAGAAAACACTTTGTCTTGTCTTTCTATATAAGCCAAGGACTAAAATCTATTTACCAATATTTTATACTAAGAGTTTTCTAAGTGTTGATTTACATTAAAGTCTTTAATCCATTCGAAAGCTGATTTTTATATATGGCGAGAGGTGGGAATCCAACTTAATCATTTTTTCCAGCTTTGCTTATCAAATATTTCCTCCCTTTCTCTTGATCTGACATGCCACCACTGTCATTTACTAAAGTTTCATATTTTCTTAAGTCTGTTTCTGGGCTCTCAATTTTACTCCACTGGTCAATTTGCCTATTGTTACCCCAATATTACTTAATTAGTACTTATTCATAATAAACCCTAATATCTCATAAGTATTTCTTCAGAATAAACCCTAATATCTGATAAGGTCAGTTTTTCATCACTATTCCTCCTCTATAAATTATCCTCCTTTTCCTGTTCAGAATCATCTTATCACTTTAGTGAAAAATCTTGTTGGGAGTTGTTTGGAATTTCACTGAACCCATATATCAATTTGGGAAAAAATGCAATGTTTATAATATTGATATTAAAGAATATGATATACCTCTCCATCTATTTAGGTGTTCTCTATTATCTCATAATAAAATTTTATAATTTTCTCTAAAGAAATCTTGATCATCATTTCTTAGAGTTGTTGCTAGGTATTTTATATTTTCTGACAATATTTTCTTTAATTATTTGCTGCTGATGTATAGAAATGTAACTGAATTTTGTATGTTAATTGTACAATGCATTCACCCTTTTAAACATTATATTAATAATCTGTATATCCTTTCGAGTTTTCACTGTAAATAATAGCTTCCAATAATTACAGTTTTATTTCTTCATTTTCGATCAGCTCTGTGCACTGGTTACAATCTCCAGTACAATGTGGAATAGAAGTGGCAAGAGTGCACATCCTTTTCTCATTCCTAACTTTAAAGTGAATGCTCTGGATGTTTCCTCCACTTAGATAATGCTTGCAGTAGGCTTTTAAATGTATAGCATGATACAGAATGTCTTATTTTAAAAATTCTGCAATGTGAAAAATGATAGTTGAAAAATCTAGCAAAAGAAAGCATGAGACCAATCAAATTCTCTTAAATTTCTCTTAAACTAGTTTAAAATTTCCCTTTATATGTGATCAAAAAGATACATACAAGGTAACAATTGTTCTCCTTAATCTATCTTTAGCAATAAATGTCACTCCTTAGTCCTAAGAGCAGTGTATATGCAATAAGAATTTCATTTTTATCAAAAAGATATGATCATGATTTATTTGTTTTCAAAGTAGGGATTAAATTTTTTAAATCAATTATAACACCTACTAGCTCTAGAGATGTGACTTTTCTAAAATTTTAATTATTGCTAAATATTACTAAAATTTAAAAAGTAATTAACAGGGCAAAAATGTACAGTATATAGATTAACAATTTTAAGAGCTATGTCTTATTTAAGGGAAAAAAAACAAAGTTTAGTTATAATTCTTTTAATTTCTGTTACTTAAAATGTATAGTTATAATAAAAGCTAACATTTAAGCGCTTGTGTGCCAGGCAAAAGGTAAATGGTCATAGCAGTCTATCATTAATTACTCATTCTTTCAACGTATTTATTGGGCTTCTATTATGTGCTAAAACAAATGCTAGACAGAGATATGAAAAGACAGCCTGCCCTTAGTGAGATTAGTGTCTGGATGAGAAACAGATGCATAAACTAAAATTACATAATGTAACGTGAAAAGTGTTATAATGGGAGTATGTTCAAGGAGTACTGAAGGCATAAAAGTGCCCCAAGTTCTGCACAGCGTAATAAAGAAGGCTTTCTAAAATGACTGCAATGAAGGATAATGAAGTACACAAGAGCTTTTTTTTCTTCTTGCTGTTTAGGCTTTAAGTTTTAAGTGGTGAGGAAACGCTCTTATTTTCTTGTATTAAACCAGACTTTTAGAGACAAGAATCTGTTAAGAGACTACCTGTCTTTTTAAACTGTATTCTCTTTCAGACTACCAAAATAAAATAATCCCCCCAAACCCAACTGCAAAACAGCCTTTGTGCTCTCACAACAACTCAATGTCCTCTGTACATGGAAAAAAAGTAAAGTGACTAATAAAACAGAATTGCAAATACTTTATTGTAAAAATCTTATGGATTTTAATCACTGAATATTAGAATTCCTTATATGTCATTAAATACATAGTTAGAAAGTGACAATTAAAAATTTTTTCCCTGCTTTTGCAGTAAGAGTCCCCTATGAAGTCTAACTGACATTTTTTTGGTGCCAGCTAAATGGACACTGTTAAAATTTGATAATGGAGCCCTTAAATAAATTCCTCACACAATTTAGACTTCAGCACGTTATTAGATAATTTGAACAGGTATTTTACATGAAGCCTCAAGTTTAATACTACTTGACTGTTATATGTCCCTATCTGCAAGAGACAGTTCCTGTTTTAAAGAACTAATGGCAAGAAAGATAAGGACTCGCCTTAAAACATCCTAGATACATGCAAAGTAAAAATAATTTTTAATAGTCTTTGCATTTTCACATATTTGATCTTTAGGGAACAGACTGTCATAATGAGATAGTCTATAGACCAGAATTTGTAGACCCTATTCTGCTAAACATTTCCAATTCCATTGTTTCTATATATCATAAAGATATAACACAAAGTCGGCTAGTATCTTGTTATCTTTACCAGTATAATTTTCCTGTGTTAAGTGATACATCTATAAAAAAGTGTCAGTTCAGCTCTGACAAATTCCTACATAAGTGGTAGAATTTACCAGTATATCCTGAAAATAGCATAGAATAAACAACCAAGAAAGGTCTATAGCTGAGTTCAGATTATTTTAATTAGTTTTTAGGGTTTTGAGTTTTTTCAGGGGGATTAACCATATTAGAATATGTACAGCACTTTGGGAAAACAGAATACTTTGCTCTGAGAAGGTCACAGATAGCTTGAAAGAAGTGTCCCTTAAACTTGAGGGATGAGCAGAAAGAATTCACCATGTAGATTAAGGTATTTCATGCTAGGAACTGCACGTATAAGAACACAGTAGCAAGAAAAAATATGGCTCTTCCAACATGACAAGTAATTCAGAATGGCCAAAAGTTCAGATGGCATGTGTGCACTCAGTGCTAGGGGAAGGACGGACAGGAAGTTGAGGCAGAGGATGACAGCTAGAAATGATGCTGGAATGGAAAACAAGGATCAGATTATGAAGGGCTTTAAATGCCATGCTTGAGAAACTGAATCTAGCAAGTATATCAGGGTTTCTCAAAGTGTGGTCCATGGATCACTTGCATTAGAATCATCTAGGGCAGAGATTTTCAAATTGTAGTTTGAGACCCAATGGTCATAAAATTAATTTAGTGGCTTCATTAAGCATTGTCTTAAAAAAAAAGAAAAAGAAATGGAATTGAATAGAATAGAAAGCATACTGCATGTACTAAGAGTTTAGGACCCATTGGTCATAAAATTAATTTACTGGGTTGGACATGCATTTTCTTTAAAAAAAAAATCAAATGGAAAGGAATGGATTAGAGAGTATACTGCATGTAGTAAGAATATTGTTTTTTGTCTATGTGTGTACGTGTGCATGTGTATGTATTGAGTAGACAAATAAAATCTATTTCCTACTGTGAGTTGCAGTTAAGAAACACGGATCTAGAGGCTTCTTAAAATGCAGAGCCCAAGGCCCCACATCAGACCTATCAAATTAGGGAAAATGTGGCCTGGATTCTACATTTTTAGCAAGTACTAAGGGATTCCTATGCACATTCAAATTGGGAGTCACTGGTGAAGATGATGTGGAGTCACTGAAGGATAATAAGCAGAGTTCTGAACTGATTCATATTGGTTTCAGAAGAATCTTTTTGGATGTAGAGTATATAAACTGCTTGGAGGGTGATCTAGAATAGAGGCAGGAACACAAGTTTAGAGGCTATCAATAACAGTCCAGGCTAAAAACTGATGTAAGCTTACATTCCTACAATGGTAGTGAGAAGAACAGAGACGACTGAGAGATGGTCAGGGTAGATGAACAAAACAGTTTTTCTGGAATAGAGAATGGTTCATGAAGAGGAGCAGTGGACAAGAAGGTAGGAAAGATATGTTGGAGCTACATGTGGAAGATTTCCAATTTAGGACCATTTCGTTTTTAAACTATTTAAGGAGTCATTGCAACTTTTTAATCACAATAATATAGTGATTATATTAATATAATCAATAATAATATAATATCAATAATCAATAATAATATATAATCACAATAATAAAGCACTGTTCTAAGATTATTCTAATGGGTGGGGGCGGGGAGTTAATACAACAGTTAATACAACAAGCATAGTTGAGATAAAGCAATGTGCCTGAGAGCCAGGCTACCTGTTTTCAAATCCTAGCTCCACCAGGTATTATTTCCTTAGGATAATTTTCAAAAGTGGAAAATTTCTGGGTCAAGAGTATGCTCATTTAAAATTTTGATTTATTGCTAAAGTAAAAGGCCAACTTTTAAATTAAAGTGGCCATCAAGTCTAGGCATAGTATGAAACAGGGATAATGCAGTATAAAACAAGGAGATTATAAATAATAGCTACCATTTATTAAGTATTATTTGTATGTCAAGGAGTAAATGTTAAGTACTTTATGTACACTATTTTATTTAATCTCTGCTTTACAGAAGAGAAAACCAAAGCTTTGGTTACTTAACTTTCCCAAGTCACGTAGCATGTACAAGTGGCAATGCTGGAATTCAAATCCAGATCTCCTGACTCCAGTGGAAAGGGCATTAAAACGGAAAATGCAGGAGTCAAAAGGCAGATGGGCCATCTGTGGAAGTTTGGGGGGTTTTCTGATTTTTGTTTTTACCAATCCAGAACAAGGCATGATATTAATAACATATACTCATATAGCACTTAGAATAGTTCCTAGTACATAATTAGTGTTTTACATATTTTAGTTCATTTAATTCTTATAACAACATATGAAGTAGGTACTATTATTATCTCTACTTTATAAATAAGGAAATGAAGGCATAGAAAATATTTAAGGAAAAAAAAAATCACACAAGTGGGACTTCCCTGGTGGCCCAGTGGTTAAGAATCCACCTGCCAATGCAGGGGACACAGGTTTGAGCCCTGGTCCGGGAAGATCCCACATGCCACAGAGCAACTAAGTAACTAAGACCATGCACCACAACTACTGAGCCTGCATGCCACTACTACTGAAGCCCACGCGCCTAGAGCCCATGCTCTACAACGAGAGAAGCCACCACAATGAGAAGCCCACACACCACAACGAAGAGTAGCCCCTGCTCACTGCAACTAGAGAAAGCCCGCGCGCAGCAACGAAGACCCAACACAGCCAAAAATAAATAAATAAATAAATTTATTTTTTAAAAAAAAATCACACAAGAGTTCAAAGTCTATATTCAATGGAGTTTTTTTAGTAAATTGAAAATAACTTAAATGTTTATTAATAGATGACTAGATAAACAAATTAAAGCCTACCCAAACCACAGAATACTGTTAAAAAGTAAACTAGATTTATAAGTACTAATATGGAAAGATGTTTAAGATATATTCCTGAGTGAAAAGTACGAAGTAGTAGATTAGGAAGTGTAACATGACTCCGTTTGTATAAAAAATACATGTGTGTGTATATATATACATGACACATGTATAAAGAAAATTCTAGAAAACTTTACATCAAATTTAACAGTAGTCTCTTACAGTGAGTAATACTGAAGAGAAAGAAGGGAACTTTTGCGTTATACTAAATAGTATGAAAAATAAAGACCTAGAGAAAAGAGATGCAGACCTTATAATTCATAAAAACACTACTTGTCTATGAGGATATTCTTTAAATTATCATCATATCCCTGCAATTATTTTTAAACTACCACAAAAAACACAAACTAACAATATAAGGATATCTTAAATATGACAAAGAAGGATATCTTAAATATGACAAAAAAATATGACAAAGAAATCTACTCTTTTATAGTTGTTCAATACCTGAATCATGCAGATTTAAGTGGCTGCAGATGACTTTACAATGGAGACCACTGTAGTGTAGGGTGTCAGCTTGGTAGTCATTTTTCTATTCAAGAAATATAGCCCTCACCTATTCTGTAGCAATTGTGGCATCATTACCAGGTGCTACACCAGACAGTGCCATCCCCAACAAAATCCACTGAACAGTAAATATCTAGCCATACACACAAATATACTATGAAAATATTTTGTATAGCCTCTACTATTTCTATACTACTTCCACATTGGGATTAGTTTAAGTTTCACTGTTGAATATGCCCTTGAGTTAAATGCACTCCAATACCTTATAACCACAGTGCCTATTCAATATTCAGAGGGGGGAGTATATATTGTCTGCTGGAGTGGCAAAAGGAAGGCCACATTCCAAAAGAATCAGAATATTTTTGAGAGGGTTTTCTTATAGAAAACAATGAAACTCTTCACTGATAGTAGAAAGCCTTGTGTGAATAAGATTTTTTTTTTCAATACTGAAGCATTTTAAATATACTTCGATCCTCATTTACAGGTGTAAGACAAGTATATAAGTTAACACAGAACTTAAGACAGCTTTTAAAGCACAGGTTGAAGATACAAATAGAAATCATTTATCACAATAAGTCAATATCCAAATAATAGAATTAATTAAATCAAACATACTTACCATTGAAAGGATTGATTCCTGCCCTTATTCTTGAAATAATAGCTTCTTTTACTTCTTTTTTTTTTACACATCGAATACCCAAATTTTGAAAACTAGAAGGAAAACACAGAACTTTCAAATTTCCTTATAGCTGAATACAAGGACACATAAATGAGGTTTTATTAAAGGATACTGCAAAAATCAAGCATATAACCAGCACTGAAAGGTCATCATAATGTCAGATGGAGATATTAAAAACATGAAGTACATTTCCAATTGCTATGATAAAGATGTGAGGATAAAAAAATGGGGCTATATTTCTAAGAGAACTGTTAAAAGAAAAGCAGTGTATACTTTGTCACTTTTACATACAGTATTTTATGGTTAGATCTTACTAATATTCCTGCATCAAATATACCAAAGTGGACAAAGATTAAGAGGAAAGCAACACCAAAAAGCTAAAATTCACCTCCCAAACGAATTCATAATCAAATCAATAAAATCTGTACATTTGATAATGTAAAGCAAAAGTTGTAAAAAGATGCCCACAGGCTGACACCTACAGGTATAGTTTTGCTGAGCTCATGAAAGTGTTGACTACATTTTTAAAAAATGTGCGTAGACTACCAACATTTAAAAACCAGGTAACTGCCTATAAACATTCTGGATTTCTGGCTTCTTTTGAACATTTTAAAAGTCTGGCAACAGCAGATTGGCACAGAAACACCTGGCTGGAGCTAAGCACCTGCAGCCCCATTTATACAGGGCTCTGCAGTTCGCTACAGTGCCTGCTAATCCTCTTACACCTCAACCTCTCCACTCCATGGACATCTGGTTTTTGACTTCAAATGACTTCACGGCCAGCAGCAGTGGAATATGTTTTGTGCCTTATCATATGAAGTTATAATAATCATTCATCATAAGAAAGCATCAAACTACATATTTTTTTCATTAGAAAGATATTTAATACCAACAATAATATTTAACAAAAGTTTCAAAATGTCATTTATGGAAAATTTCTCAACTGCTACAAATATTACTAATTTGCATATGTGTAGTACAGATGATGGTGGGGGGAACTCCCCTACCACCACCAGTCATACTTGTTCCCACATGGAAAAACCATGACATCATTAAAGTTGGGTGGGTGTGAATAAGGAAGCAAAACTTGGTTATACTAACATTACTATTTGTTCAAACTTGACATGGCCCTTTGCACCAGGAGGTCGCTTGCCTTGTTTGCCCCCTCCATGCACTGTTGTCTTATTGTTCATGCTCTTCACATTCACCACACCTGTGATTTTGTTAGCACCTAAAATATCTTTAACATTTCCTTCTTCTGCCTCCAATAATTAAAAAGTCAATCTTAAACTTGTAATCCTTTCTCGAAACCCTGAAATCATGATTGTCTTCCTCAAAAGTATTCCACTTCTTTGAAAGATTCTTAGGTTGGTTCTCACTTTTTCTTTGACAAAAGATTTTAAAGAACTCTTTGTTTTTATATATTTATACACTACTTGACAGTTTCATCTGAATAATCATATTTGACTCCTATTCACACACTGAAATTCTGACATGAGGAAACCAAGGATCACAGAGATTATCTGAATCAACTACTCATTCATTCATAGTCATTCAACAAGTTCTGGGGTTCCTACTACGTACCAAAAACTCTGGTAAGTAATGGGAGTATACAATCCCTCCTCTCGTGGAGCTTACAGTCTAGAGCAGGGGTTGGCAAACTATAGCCCATGGACTAAATCTGGCTCACCACCTACCTGTTCTTGTAAATAAAGTTTTACTCGAACAAACTTATTTGTTGGCATATTATCTACAGGTACTTTCATGCCACAACAGCAGAGTTGAGCAGGTACAGTAGAGACCACAGGGCCTGCAAAGCCTAAAATATTTACTGTCTGGTCCTTTACAGAAAAAGTTTGCTGAAACTTTTTTTCTAGTGCAACAGACATGAAGTAATCGCACACCAAGATGCTAAACTGAAATCATGACAAGTTTTATAAAGGAGATACACATTATGTCACAGGAACCTATGATGGGAGAGAGTTGATCAATTAGTATGTTGGTGATGGAGTCATGGAGAGAAGTGGATAGATTCAAGACCTATTTAGGAGGTACCTGTTAGTGAATTCAACGTGTGCACCTCTGTGAGGAGGTGTCAAGGATGACACCTATGTTTGGGGCTTTTACAGCAACTAGTAAAACAAGGTACACTGGAAGACCAATTTTGAGAGGAAAGAGGTATATATGATCAGGGTAAGATCATGGTTTGGGGCATATTCTATTTGAGGTGCTTTGGAGCTATTTAAGAGAATATGTCAAAAAGGCAATCACGCTTTTTACCATTCCCTACTGAAAGAAACCAGGGATCCTTAGAAACAACTGAAGATTTCAAGGCTTGGGCAAGAAAAGTACGAGTAAGTCTTGAACACTTCGCTGTGTCAGAAAGTAAAGAAGTGCTCGAAGAAAGATGGGGACATGTCAAAAGGACACAGGAAACAGTTTGAAGGGGCTTGCCTTGGTCAAGTTTGGGTCAATTTGAAAATCAAAATAATAATGCTAGTAATGGACTAGCATTCAATTATAATACACTGAATAAAAGAATCCATGAGTCTATAGTGTTATTTTTTCAACTGAGGTAGGGGAAGATGGAAAAGTTCTTTACAATAGAATGCCAATTAATATCACCAATGGGAAAAAACTAATATAGCGTCTCCTAAAACATTATTTTGAGAATAATACAGCATCACCTCTGTAGATTTCTCATCCAAAATATTTCATGTTAACATGAAATTATTATTCATGGTAACATGGACATAATCATGAGCAACCATTCAGACTAATCCACATTGAACAACATTCTTCAAAACAACCTAAACTCTTCAAAAATGTTAATGTCATGAAAGACCAACAAAGGCCAAGAAACTGTTCTAAATCAAAGGAGACTAAATAAGCATGACACCTAAAAATAATGTATGATCCTTAACAGGATCTTGGATTGAGGGGAAGGGTAGGACAGCCCTAACAGGCATTATTGGGCATCACTGGACATAATTAAGGTAGTCCAAAAATTTAACTGCCTGTAACTAGGATTGAGAAAGAACAGCCAGAGAAGTAAGAAGTAAAACAGGAAAGTTTGTTCTCACTAAATCAGAAATCAAGGAATAATAATGTTCCAATAAAGGAGTAATCTACAATGTAAAATGCTATTGGGAGGTCAAATAATATAAGCAGGAAATACTTCTTGCCAAGTTTGTATAACTAGATAGTTTATGTTTTGTGTTGTTACTGAAAGAGGAATATTTTTAAAGTATACTTTCTAAATGGTTACTGCTAGTATTTAAGGAGGCTACTAATCTTTTCCTGTTGCAATTGGTTTCATTTTTCCTCAAAGGCAACATATGTTCGTTACAAAAAATGAATTATAAAATAAACACCAGTTAAAAGAACATAAAACCCCACAATTCTTCCCACCCAGAGACAACTACTATCAATACCTTAGTGTTTATACTACTATGTGTATGTACACATTTACTTTTGAAAAAATTATTTATCACGTACACCTGAAACTAAAACAACATTGTTAATCAACGATGCTCCAATATAAAATGAAAATTAAAAAAATTATTTATCACACATTGTTTTAAAGCCCTATTTTATTTATATAAATATTGGGAATATCATTCTATACAAAGACATATTTGCAAGGTTATTTTTAAGGCTACATAGGAGTACACTGCATGGATATACCAGTTTATTTAACTAATCCCCCCTTTGTTTATTATCTGGATTGCTTCTAACTTTTTGCCATCACAAACAAAGCTTCAATGAACATCGTTATAGCTAAATTTCTGAACATGCTTAATTAGAAATTATTTCCTCAGGATAAATTCCTAGAAATAGAATTGCTAGTTCAAGAGACATTCATATTTTTCAGGCTTTTGCTATGTAGTTGTTAAAATGCCTACCAGAAAGATTATATTTATTTACACTCTCACCAATAGGATGAATGGATCCATCCAGCAGCCTCAAACACAAAGTATTACATACTTTTTTAAAATCTTAGAACTATTGCTGTATGTTAATTTTATAACTGCCCTTTTCAAATAATAATTCCAGTTTTCCAGTTGATTTTCTCACATCTGGCAATTTTTAAGTTAACTATCAATGAAAAGAGAGTAAAAATTTATGAAAGAAAATATTTCATAAGTTGTTCAAACTAAGAAAAAAAATCGCAGCATAAAATAAGTTTGTTTACTTTTAGTTACAATAAAGAAGTATTCCTGCTACCATCATGGACTCTGTCTACTAATAAAGAATGAAAGGGTAGTTCCAATGCAAATGATAAGAAAATATAAATGTATACTATAGTAAGTAGAAGTACAGTGAGGAATTAGTTTATTCTGCTAAAAAATAACAGATGTACATGGATAGGAATCAAGAGCATTCATTCTATGCTTATCCTATTCCTAAAAATGTCTGTGACTGTGTACTTACAACAAAGGTCTGCGTTCTTGTCCAAATTCTGCTTCATAGTAGCCATCTCTGCAGTCTTTTCCTACTAAATCATGAGGATGAGGTTTATGTGGGATATTCTTTGTTACTAATGTAATTCTCACTTTTCCTTTTCCATAGTAGTTCATAATCTGAAAAGGGGGGAAATTAAATATATGATCCATAAATACATCTCATTAAGAACTGATCTACAAAATGAGAGTTCAATTTATATAATATAGTTAGCACTGGATAAATAAAGTCCAATTGACTGGCAACTGCAGTTTGGATGAAACTTTACAGAGAATACCAGTAGAGGAGAATTTTACCTCTCAGTTCCTTGGCATATTATTTTGTGCCCTAATTCAATTGGTCATATCATCTGATTTCTGCTTATTTTCCTTTGAAAACAAGTAAAATTACACCAAAATATTATCACATAGCATGAGGAAATTCTAAGATGTTGAGTCACTGAATGCCATGCTCTTATATTCATTGTCATACCATAAACATCCCTTCAAAGTATATATTTAGGGCTTCCCTGGTGGCACAGTGGCTAAGAATCCACCTGCCAATGCAGGGGACACGGGTTGGAGCCCTGGTCTGGGAAGCTCCCACATGCCACGGAGCAACTAAGCCCGTGCACCACAACTACTGAGGCTATGCTCTAGAGCCCGCAAGATACAACTACTGAGCCCGCGTGCTGCAACTACTGAAGCCGGTGCGCCTAGAGCCTGTGCTCCACAAGAGAAGCCACGGCAATAAGATGCCCACGCACCGCAACGAAGAGTAGCCCTCACTCGCCGCAACTAGAGAAAGCCCACACGCAGCAATGAAGACCCAATGCAGCCAAAAACCAAAAAAGTATATATTTAAGCCATAATGGAAATGATAGCACACAAATATGATCATTTTACTTAATACATTACATTCCATTTAAAAAAATATTTGTTAATCAGTAAGCATACTGCAAGTGTTCACTGTATAACAGGCAATAAATCAAGTTGAGTTTTGCAAAATTAAGTTTTCACACAGAACACTGAGAAAGAAGAAAAGAGTTAAACATGGGAGAGGACGGAAGCATGTGGGGATGAGCTAATGTTTAGGTTGGAAGCTGGCAAATTTGCAAGCACAAATGACAAGGCAGTTAAGTAAGAATAGGTGGTTTCACAGGTAAAAGGGCATTAAAATTCATAATTTTGAATTTAAACTTAATTTGAACAGTAACCAGAAAGTATTTATTGCTTTTCTGAATAAAAGAGAAGGTAACAACTTAAATGTGTAAGGCTGGGAATTCCCTGGCGGTCCAGTGGTTAGGATTCTGTGCTTCCATTGCAGGGGCACAGGTTCGATCCCTGGTTGGGGAACTAAGATCCTGTAAGCCGTGTGGTGCAGCCAAAAAAAAAAGAAAAAAGAAAAAAGCATAAGGTAGGCTAATGTAGAACTCAAGCTGCAAAGTTGTTTAGAACATACTGGAATGGTAAGGATATAGACCTTAGAAATATTAAAGAGAATGTATAGAATAAGCTGAATTATGGAGAAGAGCTAAAATTCACTCTTAAAGGAATAGAAGATTACTGTTTTCTTATTTACCTTTTATTAGCACCTCTCCCATTTTAACATTATATAAAAAGACTTAGATCTAACTCAAATCCATATTGCTAACAAAAAAATGTGATAGAAGATTGGAATTTGTAATTCAATATGTAATTTTGCCATTGGCTTGTTATATAACTTAGCATTTCCTTTAAGTTCAATAGAGTAAACTCTGTAAATAATCTAGTTATAAAATAGTGAATTCAGATCTGCTGATGAAACATTGAATAAAACTTTTCAAAAATCCACTCTGCCATTAAGGTTTTAAATTGGCATTTAAAGAATAAAAAAAAATCATTAAAAACTGAAGGAAATGTATATAAATATAAAATACAAATATGGTATAGTTTATAATTATAGTATATTACCAAAGTCAAACTGCTTTCGAAATTTATGCTAATATGAAAAAACTATATTTAAAAAGTGACAATATTTCAAATCAGTCAAGGCAACCCAGAGTATCAGGGATAGGCAATAAAGGTAAGGGGGAAAAAAGACAAAAAATGTTCTCTTTTTACATAGACCCTAGATTAACCAAGTGACTGCAGGAAGAATTCTAATTGAATTCCCAAATGCATGTTTTCAATCTACAGAACAATTCTGATCACCTCTGCAAGGAGAGAATGCTTTTTCCTCATTAGCTTTTTGTTCCATGAAAGGGATCATCATCCAAAAGCTGCCAATGTATACTAAGCACTGGGAATCACTCTACTTAGATTAACACACAATGTATAACTATCCACAGGGATGAAGAATCCATGCTGTACTTAATAAATGTCCCTAGAATTCTATGCAGTATATAGATCGATTAAAAAGAAAAAAAAGGAAGAAAAGCTGCTGGAGATCACTGTGAAGAAGCTGGGTCTTTAACATAGTTGCTGTAGCTAAAATATGAAGCAACTAAGAGACAGACACACACAGGAGATGGTCTATTACCTGGATAGATGGGTATGTTCGGTTGTTGTCTGTGCTGTGCTCCCCTGGAATGCTGCCTGCTGATCGCCCTTCACATTTGTATCTAAAACGCATTCCCCTCTGCCTGGGTTGTTCAATTATCTCTATACGTGGTTCATTACCACCTGAAAATTTTAAAAGGGGGGAGGGTGAGATTAAAATAGGAATGATAATGGATATTGACCATTTTGTTTTTTATAAAACAGTAGACTAAAAAATTTTCCCTCTCAATATTAAATAACAAGGTTGAAATGTAATTATCAAAGATTGGGTGGCAAAGACACTCTTCTCTCTCATTCAAATTGAGCTCCCGTACAGTGTAAACACAAGTCATTCAAATCATATTTACTGGTTAGCACTTTATTGTTTAATATCTATAACTAATGCCAGAGTGAAGTTCTGTGATAACCACTTCAGAGATACCCACTTACATGAGACCAAGTAGAAGGGTTTTTCCCCAAAATTCTCCCAAATGGGTCAAGAAGATTGTCTTCAGAAGTACAATATTATATTCCAAAAGTGACTTTGCTTGATTTTACATTAGACTTAACAGTGGACTAAAAGACTGTTCATTGAAAATGAAAATGTATTTAAATCCTCGCAGAAGGAAATGTTAAGTTTTTTATATCTCCATTGGAATCTTAAAGGACTTATACATAGTACAGCAAAACAAGTTCCAGAAGGGACTTTACGCTCAAAAGAATTTTCAGTCAGTCCCACCTAAAGTATAAGACACAACAGAGGAAAAGAAAATAACTATTTACTTTCTATAGCAAATGTAATTCAAAATATATACCTTTAGAATCAATACGGATACACAGAACAACATGGATGAATCTCAAAATAAATACGCTGAGTGAAAGAAGCCAGATCAAAAGTGCACATACTGTTATGATTCCATTTATATAAAACTCTAGAATATGTAAACTAATCTATAATGATAGAAAGCAGATCACTGGTTGCCTAAGCATAGGGGTGTGGAGTGGATGGGGAACTTTGGGGAATGACAGACATGTTAATTACTTGATTGTGGTGATGATCTCAAAATTGTATAAATACGTCAAAAGTTATAAAATTGCATACTTTAAACATGTGTAATTTATTGTACATTAGTTATATGTCAATAAAGCTGTCTAAAACATATGCACTTTTGCCCCCTCTTATTATCCAAATCATGGAAATGATCCAAATCATGGAAATGACAGTTTAATAAAGACACTCAAGTGTGCTTACAAGTAGGGTACTTAGCAATGTATCTTTATTTCAGGGGTATAAAGATGCCTTCCACTAAAAAAAAACCCCAAATCAAAACCCACAACCCCCCAAAAAACCCTCCCTCAATCAGTTTAGTGATTTCTAAATTCCCACAATTAAGATATCCATTTATTTGACTAAAGGCTTATCCTCTGTTATGATGCAAGCAAATCTTCAGAAAGAGTAACACAGTGGGTATTATCAGTGCAGTATGGGGAAGAGGCCTTTTGAGTACTCCTCAGCCACATCTTAACATTGAAGACCCTGGAAATATCATATCTCTTAAGTTTCCTACTCTATAAAATGGAGATAATAACAATAGCACCTACCACATAGGGTTGTTGTGAGTATTAGAGATAACATGTGTTAGGTTCTTACCAAGTATCAGACATAAACAAATATTCAGTAAATGGTCTATTATTATTTTGAATGCTTTCTTGAAAACAATGATTTATAGTGATACCATGACAGTATATACACAACTGCTTCTTTCAAGGATCTTACAGAATAGTGAGGCAAACAACACAAATTATTAGACTATAGAGGAAGGAACAAAATTTTGTTTATGCTAACAAAATTCTGCATAAAATTGTAATAAGAACAAAAGAGTCAGGAAAGCCTATGTCAAAGGAAAAAAAGAGGTACTGAAGCAAAAGGGTGGGGAGGGGGAAGGGAGAAACGCAGGCATTCTAGAGAAAGGGAAGAGTGTGTCCAAAGGTGGAGGCACAGTAAAAAAGAGCCAAAGAATCACAATACA
Organism: Pseudorca crassidens; assembly: GCF_039906515.1. Classification (NCBI taxonomy): domain Eukaryota; kingdom Metazoa; phylum Chordata; class Mammalia; order Artiodactyla; family Delphinidae; genus Pseudorca; species Pseudorca crassidens. The sequence goes on from NC_090309.1 coordinate 40,153,429, forward strand.
GCCCCAATGGAAATGAAGTACACTTCCACCCTTAGAAAGAGAACCAAAGCCAGAGTACATCTGGAGATTTGGATTTCATTCTATGAGCGACAGAGAATCAATGTAAGGTTTTATGCAGGGGAATCACATGATCTGATTGACATTTTAGAGTAAGAATTCTGGTGGCAGTGAACAGATTAAAAGGAAAAGAGAAAGTAAGGTGATCAATTTAGAGGCTGTTACAGTAATGTGGGCAATGATGAGAGTATTTCTGAAATTTGGTAGTGATAATAGGAATGAAGGATTATTTAAAAGATAAAATTGACAGTACTTGGTGACTGAACGAACATTAGGGTTAAGAGAAAGTAAAGAATCATTGATGGCTCCATATTTTCTACTTTGTGTTACTAAGTAAAGTATTACTGGTATCTTTAATTTGATTCTGTTTGGTTTAGACTCCTTGTGCTTGAATTTACTACCTATTTGTTTATTCAAAAGGCAAAGAGCCAGGGAAAACTGACTTTAACCTAATCAAGTTAATAATATTTATTTCAATTTTACTGAAAAATGTAACGCACGCAGATGAGCATTTCAATTTTGCATCCTTGGGAAGGATAAACTGGGAGATTGGGATTGACATATACACACTACTATATATGAAATAGATAACAAATAAGAACCTACTCTATAGGACTTCTCTGGTGGTCCAGTGGTTAAGAATCCGCCTGCCAATGCAGGGGACACAGGTTCGATCCCTGGTCTGGGAAGATCCCACATGCTGCGGGGCAACTACTGAGCCTGTGCTCTAGAGCCTGTGCGCCGCAACTACTGAGCCCATGCGCCACAACTACTGAAGCCCATGCCCTCTGGGGCCCATGTGTCGCAACTACTGAGCCTGCGTGCTGCAACTACTGAAGCCCTCACGCCTACAGCCCATGCTCTGCAACAAGAGAAGCCACTGCAATGAGAAGCCCGTGCACTGCAAGAAGAGTAGCCCCTGCTCGCCGCAACTAGAGAAAGCCCGTGCGCAGCAACAAAGACCCAGCGCAGCCACAAAAATAGAACCTACTGTATAGCACAGGGAACTCTACTCAATACTGTGTAATGACTTATATGAGAAAAGAATCTAAAAAAGAGTGGATATATATTTGTATATATATGTGTGTGTATATATATATATATGATTCACTTTGCTGTACAAGAGAAACTAACACAACATTGTAAGTGAACTATAATAAAAAAAGACAAAAAATTTCACAACCTTATATATCCTTGTAGGAGTATTTAAAAGAAAGTACATTTTCCTCTGAAAACGAAGTTCAAAATACTCAACAGTATTTTTTAAGTAATATCTTAAATCATCTTTGTGGTTGAACTAAAGGTCAAATAAATCCCTGCCCACTGCTTATTTAAAGGTGTCTTAGTGGGAAGTTGATATAGAATGACATCACTAATGGTAAGTGGCTAACTTTTGAGGGAGGAGTGTGAATAAAAGTGCTAGGCTTAAATAGAAAGTGTGTTTAAGAAAAAAGTCTGTAGACAAGAGAACAGAAAAGCAGTTGCTGAAAGATTAAATAAAACATTTTCTAAAGATTTTTAAATTCTAAAAATGACAAATATTAGTTATCATATAACATCAAGTACTTAAAAAAACCCTTGAACTCTATTCTTTCTATTGTAGAAGCTCTTTATTGGTAAAAAGTCTAACAACCAGAGTTTACTGTAATATTCTCCATTCCCCCAGCTGGAAATAATCTTCCCCTCCTCTAAACTATCACAGCGTTTTGTTTATGGCAATTATTGCAAATAACTGAAGTTAGGGAAGACTCACTGTTTTATTTCTTCTTGAAAAAAAGCTACTTGTTTTATTTCTTCAAACAACTTGTTTTATTTCTTCAAGCTACCTAAAGGCAGGAATTGTGTCCTACTCATCAGTGCCTTGCACAGATATTCAGTAAATATCTGTGGAATGAATGACTGAAAATCTAAAGATCTTTTTGTTTGTCTACATTATGCAAACATTGAAAGACTATATTAATAATTATTCACATTTTCCTTATTAGGTTGTACTACTAAGGAAAAAAGCAGTGCTTTGTAAGTACTAAAATCGCTACACCTTCATACTCCTCATACCTATTCATATTCTAATTTCTTTACCTCTATTTATAATTTTAAAAAAATTCCCAGCTATAAATCGTTTATAATATCATGCATCAGTACAGTGTATCAGTTACTTCCTTCCTCAGTACGCTGTTCTGAAGTGCCATCCTTCCTGAAGATAAAAAGTGGTGAAATGCAATCATCTATGGAGTGGAAGTTGGTAAAACATAAATGAGGGAACTGTAGAGAAAATGAGTTCTCTTAACTAAGATTATCTCAAATCACTACAGTTTTGAAAATCATAGAAACGTCTTCAAAAGTTGGTTCTAAACAAGCTGATTACTGTACTTTTCGTTAACCAATATTATGCACAGCTGGGATTGACCCCTAAATTTTTAACAGTATTGTAAAATGCTCATACAGACCAGAATAACATTTGAAATATAGCCAAAATGTCTGCAAGATATATTTATGTTTTTATTTGCACTTAGGCAAGAAAGAGTGCTATTTGAGTTTTTAAGATTAAAAAAAGAAAGTACATTGGAAAAAAAAGAAAAAAAAAGAACGTACATTGAAATAAAAGATAAAAGTGGACGATCAACTGTCAGACAGCTAGCACTGGGAACCAGCATTAATTGCACAGTGAAAAGATGTTAATTATAGTAATTAAAACACTGTTTTAAGGCACTTTAGTATACATTTCTCATTTGATCCTTTTAACTTTAGTCTCATAAAAACAGGACAGGAATTATTATCCCATTTTACAGTTGCTAAAACTAAAGTTCAAAATTATATAAAGTTATAAGAAAAAGAAATTACGAATGACATTAGCAAATATGACAGCTGGGATCCCAGGGGGGTCGAATTCAGAGAACAAGCAGCATAAAAGCAGCTGTGGATAAAGTCACAATAACTGATATAGCAAATAAGCTAAAATAAATGCAAATTAGTTTAAGAAGATAATGCATCTTGGCACAGGCAAGTGAGTATTTAGATGCAATGAAATTCCTGGAACAAAGTTCATATTGGGGCTATATATCAGAATCACCTAGGTAGCTTTTTCAAAAAACATACATGTCCTGACCCCACCTGAGATCTGCTGAATAGAGATAGAAATCCATCTAAAGCCCAGACTTGTTTCTGAAAAAAACTTCCCAAGCAATTTGAACACACTCCTGATTAAGAACCATTGCCCTAAAACACAAAGAAGTGGAAACAACAATGCACATATCTGGAGAAGCAACCCCAAAATTCATGTACAAGGATGAGCCGGGTGATGGACAGACTAGGTGGAGGAATTCTGACTACTTGTAACTCTCTCCCACTCTAAAAAGCTTACCCAAATGCAAGCAAGAGAAAAAAAGCATTATTACAGAGATAGCCTTCAACTGCACTGATATTTAAAATAAATCTTTTACAAAATTAATATTTTAACTATCATCAGTAACACTTCTTACAAGACAGCATGCCAATGTGTGAACACCACAGTTTTGAATAACTGACTAGAGACTGAATCTCATTCACTGAAGTACAGGATAACAGATTGCCTGAGACCCAAAGGAGCAAATGGAGTTACCAATATATTCTTTTCTAAATATCACCTCTACTCACTTTGGAGAAAAAGAAAAGACCTGTTCTTCTTTCCTCAAACCCAACTGAATTATGTTGATGACCTTCTTTACCTTAAGACACAGGTGAGTTTTTCCATTTCTTCCCAATTATGATAAAAATTTAGAGTTACCACTTCCTACACAGAATTGTATCCAATTAACAAAAGGGCAAGGAAAACTCAAGCCTATTCCCATAAAGACAGAAAAAGACTAACACAGAAGGTGCAAAAGAAATCAAAGGAAGGATAAGTTATATCAATCAAATTAGCAAAAGGACACGTGGTTTATTTACTAAGCAATTTTTTATTTACTTTCTTCTTCAGAATGCTTACTATCATTTAAGTGGACAAAGGAGACTGCCTCCAAACATCACTGTCAACTTCTACTCCCCTAGTTTAAATATACACAAAACTACTTCAAATTATTTAAAAGTAAATGGGCATGCTTACATATTCTTGAAAGATATATTTTCTATCTAGCATCTGGTCTAGTCTATTTTTATGAAACCTTAAGGTTTCATAAAATTCTAGAATCATCAGGATACTTAAACAGTATTAAGTGCCAAGTGTTTCTAGGAGCTCCTGTTTCCTAGAGGTCTGAGTCCCAAAAGAGCTCCAGTACAGAAGAAAACTAACATTTATGGGCATGCATTACCTCATTTGCTCCTATTAAGACTCTGCAGTTGTTATACCCATTTTCAAATCATAGAGTGGCAGAACTGGAATAAAAACCAACCCAGGTCCATCATGGACTGAAATCCAGGTTTACTCTAATATATCAGGCTGACTCTCTCATCTGGGCTTTAAGAATCCAAGTAAGGGAATTTGCAGATGAGTATTTGACTGATGTATGCACCACAAGGTAAATAAAATATGTAAAAAATTTTGGCAAAGAGATTTTACTGCTAGAGATTCCACTGCCATTGGGGTGTGGGGTGGAAGAATAAGTCCTGAAAAAAAATTTTAACTTCCAGGGTGAAAAAAGTAGAGAAACGAAATTAAAAACAGATGGCAGGGCCAAATCATCTGTCTGGATTAAGACCGTCAGATTTAAAAATAAAAATTATAGGATGCCCATTTAAATATGAATTAAACAAATAATTTTTTACTGTAAGTATATCCCATGCAATTATTTGGGTCATGTGCCTACAAACACAATCATTTGCAGAAAACACAGATGAAAGAAAGATGGAACAAAAGGAAATTCTGAGTCCCTCAAATTATATTTGAGAAAGATACTACACACACCCCAGATGTTCCCAATTATGAGTCATCATGATTCCTCCCTAGTCATTTCACTTGCTCATTCCCTTCACTCTATGTCTATCATATATCATCTTAATTCTTTTATACTACTGTTATCTCTACATTTTCATGTGTTGCACTTCTGAAGCAGCCTTCATGTTTGTGTTCAGTCTTCTACTAAAAACAATAAATCACTGTCTTTACCTAGCAATTCCAGCTCCAGTTTTTCATTAAAGATTAAATTGTGTCGTACTACACTGAGTTTTTCCCCTTTACTCAAGACAAACAGTTCTCTTGCAATTTACACTACAAAGTTGGTAAGTAGTGCAAAGTTGGTAAGTAGTACACGATACCTTCATGTACTTCCTATTATGTGACGTAGCAGAACTATACTAAAGAAAACTGTGAATATGCTATACATAAAATAGATAAGCAACAAGGATTTACTGTATAGCACAGGGAATTATACCCAATATTTTGTAATAACCCATAATGGAATATACCCGAATATGCAAAAAAAACCCGAATCACTATGCTGTACATGTGAAACTAAACAATACTGTAAATCAATTATACTCCAATTTAAAAAATAATAATTTTTAAAACTGTAAATAAAAATAAATTACCTAAATTTTAAAACATATTTTACCAAATACAGTACTATTTATTAGTAAACAGAGCTATGCGCACACAGGAACATTTGCACTTTCTACTGGAACAATGAGAAGCTTTAAATTCAGACCAAAAAAGAGCTAATTTTATTTATACTAAACAGGATAGAATCATAAATATACAAGAGTAATGACTGTCTATGCATACCTTGGATAGGACTGAGAACATTTTTCTTAATGCCTGTCCTCATTAATTGTGTCAAAAGACTGGAACCAAGGTGTAATTTTTTTTAAAAAAGCAATAAAGACAGCTTAATAGAACTTGAGCTGTGAAATCCTAAATAACATAATTTAATTGAACAAAATTCAGAATCATACATAAAGTCCCAGTTATTCATGGTACTTATATAATTTTATTTATGAAATAATGATCTGTTACTTTCACGTTATACAGATCATATATTCAACTACAGACACCTATTTACATATTACATCCGGTAAGAAATGGTCTTAAATGCTTGGTAATCAATAAAAAATACTTTTTGAGGTTTTATACAACTTTACTACAAACAGACTCTAAACTAGACAATGGTAAACTAATTAAGCAAAAGTTTTTTTGTCGTTGTTGTTACTCTTTCGGTTAAATTACTGTTTCAAAACAGGATGGGAGTTTATAATTTTGTGAATGTTTTTGTCTAAGGTCTTTACTGAGTGATTAAGGACACCCAGACTTTTCCTCAGCAGTTTTCAGACAACTGAATTACAACTTAAATAACTTGTTATATTTTAAACAGTCCCATTTTAATGCAACTCCAGAAAACAGGAAAAACAAGAAAAGAAAATTACCCTACAACTTTCCACTCCTTTAAATTTTTTCCCCTTCAATTTAGGAAATCAGTCCTCACAACAGAACAAAATATAGTGTCATTAAACAAGTTTAAATTGTATCACATTTTTAAATGATGTGGGTCTTAGGATACTCTATATAAATGGCTAATTATTTTCTTTCTCTTTTGAAAGAATTAGGAGTATTACATTCATGCCATATATCAACAAAGTTTGGTTAAATTACCAGAAGGCTGATTTTTTTTTTCTTATAATGCTGGCTCTTCTTTAACTTTCATACAAAATCTTTCTGATAATCAATAAATTTACCAAGTGTTTCAAGTCACTTTGCACTTTTAATTTATATATGGTTTGAATTTATGAATTTACAAGATTATCTGAAAGTTCAGGGTCACTTAGGTGGCTAAAGAGAAAGTTGAAATATGTTAAACTACATTTGTATTCTCACATGAAAACCACAGACAAACTGAAATCAAATGTCATGTGAACCACCCCAATTTCCTTCTCAGCCTACAGCACTAGCTATGGATTTGTTCTGCTCAACCCTTTAAAAAAAAAAAGTCCTTTATGCTTTCTACTTCCTCTTCTCCGCTAGTCATCAGCCTTCTACTGAGGGTCACTGAACCAGGGAGTTGGGAGGATGCGGGTCAAGCATAAACAAGCCTCCCTCTGTAGCCTCCTAGCACAGGGTTAATCCACACTTTTAGGCCCCCCAGCCTCTGCTCACGCTGCTCCCTCTGCCGGGAAAGTGCCCCCATAAACCTTGCCAGACTTCTGTAAAGATCCCACTCGAATGCATCTACCTGATTTACTTCCCTTAGATTACAGGCAGACCTAAACCATGGCTGGATGTGAGGCTCCCTCCCTCACCCTTTAAGCAGTTTCTTGGTAAACTGGTTTCCCCCAAACAAGAGATCCACGCATTTATTGACTAAAAGTAAGTATTCACATAAGTGATAGAAAGTTGTTTTCATTCTTACTCATATTTTAAAGCACGGGGATTCTAAAAATCCTCTTTTCCCCTTCTTTCCAACAAAGGAAAACAAAACAAAACTCGACTTCTGTTCCATAAATTAGAAAGTACGCACTTTACAGTAAAAATGATTCACTTTGTTGAAGCAACATTTCCACGTAAGACCTGTTAAAATACCACTGGTGATTTTTAAAGCCGCACCGCATTTTGTCCAACTGTCAGCACGACAGCGATCACCTCTTGGCAACTGATGAAATTAAACTAAAAAAGATAGACCTCTCCTGAGGTCGGAAGGCTCCTCGTTCCTGTTCTAAAACGTAAAACCACCGTTTCAATTTAAATCAATTTTTAAATACGGGAAATCTTCGTTCTCCTTTATTTAGATTCTTATTACTTCCCTAATCCAAAAACCAAGTCTTTGGGAAACTCTAAGGCTCCGGCTATTATAATGGCATCAAATTACAGAGCGTGACTTTGATTTCGCACGCAAACCCTGAACCAGCTTACTTTTTTAAAAGGCTGACAGTTTGCCAGAGGCGATTTTAAAGACAGAATGAGTCACAACCAAAATTGAGCGCCCGAAACCCTGAGCGGCAAGACCCTCGGACGCTCTCCTCCTCCGCCCCCGCCGTCGGGGCCAGGCTCGCGCCCGGCCCTCGGTAGCCCGCGCCGAGAACACTCACCTGAGGCCATGGCTCAGCTCACCGCGCCGCCCCGCTCCGAGCGTCCGGACCCGAAGCCGCTGCAGTCAATCAGCCCGTTAGTCAGGCGGCCAAGGGACCTCTGCCGGCGGGATCCCCAGTCCCCCTGACCACCCCCGGGTCCTCCTCTTCCTCCTTCCCGCCCTCCTCTGGGTTTGCTGCTCACACCTTCCCACCCGCTTAATTCTCGCGCTCCGGTCACCCGGCTTTGCCCGTCCCGGCTGCAGGAGCCAGGAGGCGGAGCGCTGCTACAGCTGAGGGCTGGTCGGCCCGAGAGGCGAACAGCCCGGCGGGGGGGGACTTCCCGCGGCTGACGTAAACTCCTCACCGCCGCTTCCCCCGGGCTGGGGCGGGGGCGGAGCGTCTTGCGACCTGCGCGCGTGCTTCCGCCCTCAGCGGCCCGCGCCCCGCCCCGCCCGTGCCCGTGCCCCGCCCGTGCCCCGCCCCCGCCCGCTCTCCCGGAGCCCCGGTGGGGTTGGGACCTCGTCGCGGAAGCGCGAGCGCGGGACCTTCGGGAGCGCAGGGAACGCTGGGAGCCGGGAGGCGACGGCCCTGAGCGTGCGAAAGCCGCCGGCTCCTGAGAAATCCCCCTCCTCCAGGGTGTTCTTGGACGCGTGGCTTAAAGTTCAGGAGCGGGTGGGAGGGTGCGGTGACGTCTAGAGGGCCGGCCGCCCGCGAGCACTTGGGGGCGGGCCGGGCGGCGAAGTGGGGCCCATCCTCCCAGCCTGGGGTAAGGACAGCTGGGGTTTTCGTTGGGTGGTTCCCCCTCTTCCTGATTTCGCACATGCAAATCCCCGCCCCCGCGCTGGCGGGCGTCCCGGAGCGCACTCGAGGGGAAGTGCGGAAGCTGCAGCGGCCTCTGCGCGCTTGTAATTAAGGTATTTGCATACGGGGACCCCAGCAGTCTGATCTTATCCCTTTGCATCATCTCAATTGTTCTGTTAACGTACTTTACAAACTAAAACTTTTTAAACTCTTGAGGTCCGCAGTGTGAGTTCGTTGCCTCATCACTCAGTGTGCTCGAGATTAATGACGTGGACACTGCCTTGGGGTTTGACAGAGTTACCCACGTGGAAAGGAGGACGAAAGTTTAGTATGCTAAAGGAATCTAAGTTAACTTTGTTTCTTTCATGTGTAAATAACCTTCTATGTGTCAGTTTAGTTACCTTATAATGTATTATCCTCATTTTATAGATGAGGCAGTCAGGGTTCAGAGAAGTTAAGTAACTTGTTCATACCTCAGAATGCTACTAAAAAAAAAAAAGAACAGTTTAAACTCAGGGTTTTCTGACTCCAAAAGCTCCATGCTCTTTCCACTATCCTTTACTGCCTAAAGTAAGTATGGAGGGGCAATGGGAAATATCAGCCATACTAGTGCCAAAACTGGAGGACCCAGTTGGGGAAATAATTAAAAATAAACTCTCCTGCCACGCCCAAAACATCCTCTCCACAAAATATAGAAAAGTAGAAAAGAATGAAATAGTTTTATTATAGAATAAGCATTAAACCATACTGTGATGCACTAAAGAGATTGCAAAGAGAAGAAATCTCACTCGTTTATATAATCAGACAGATGCAATCAATTACATACCTGTTGTCCTTCTCCCAAGGAAAAAAAATAGGAAGTTACATCTTGGAGCCAAAAGCCAAGGTTTAAACTCCCACAGAGACAGAGAGATGGGGCACCATCCTCCTTGATATTCACATTTCAAAGGGATAGCTCAAAGGCCCCCAAGAAAGATCTTAAGGGGGTACAAAACTGGCAAGAAACTTGTTTAGCTTTTTAAAAGGTGTACATACATCTCAGAGAAATCATTTATAGCTTCTGTTTTTCTAAAAGAATTGCTAAATGAAAAGTAAGGGGGTAATGTTCTTTGTTCTTTTTGGCACCAGGCAGATTTTTAAATTTAATTATTTTAGACTTGTATTCACCCTTACAACCCCAAATGTGAGAACTATATGAATGAACTAAGCATAAATGTTTAAGAATCCAACAGGAGGATGAGAGACGAATAGGAATGGAAAATAGTTTGCGTGTATTTGTTTATATTTCACCTCCAGAAATTGATTGGTTTTAGGTGCTTCTTTTTTTTTAAGATGTTGGGGGTAGGAGTTTATTAATTTATTTATTTATTTTTGCTGTGTTGGGTCTTAGTTTCTGTGCGAGGGCTATCTCCAGTTGTCGCAAGCGGGGGCCACTCTAAATCGCGGTGCGCGGGCCTCTCACTAGCGCGGCCTCTCTTGTTGAGTAGCACAGGCTCCAGACGCGCAGGCTCAGTAGTTGTGGCTCACGGGCATGTGGGATCCTCCCAGGCCAGGGCTCAAACCCGTGTCCCCTGCATTACGAGGCAGATTCTCAACCACTGCGCCACCAGGGAAGCCCATAGGTGCTTCTTAATAGGACACAATAATGTTTGCTTACTGAAGAGTTCTGGGCCAAACAGAATCTGTCCCAGTTTCAGGACCCCAAACTAGTCCTAAAACCATTCCGACTATGAAATCACAAGCTGGATCTTATGAGATTTAGTAACACTACAGAATTTTGAATTTATTTTATTTTTATTTTTCAAAGACTCACTTATTTAAACCTCCTCACTAATAGGATGGCATGTTTGTATTTATTTCCAGGGCTATTTGTCACATGAAGAAGCTATAGATTTATATTATCTCACCTTTTTAAAGGCTTTTTTGAAAATCCTTTCACTATTTTAGAAATTTGCTGAACCCTTTTTTCAAAGATCCAGTCCACATCTGAAAAGTGAAAATGTTTCACTTGTGCAGGATAAACTTAATTAGAAAAAAAAGGAAGATTACAAGACAAGGTGATGGATGGACTAAAAACAACAACAAATGTGAGTAGTGGTTTTTATTTTTTTTCAGACTTATGTGGGGGGAAAATAGTTTATTACTGTAAAGATGATTGGCAGCTAATTGGTGGGGATTATAATGTAACACATGGTATTATTCCTCAAGGGCTTACAGTTTTTGATACTATTTATTCAGTCCAACAAATATATATTCTGTGCCAGTTGCTCTTTAGATTGTGCCACGAACACTAATAACAAGATAATCAACTACTCCTCAATTAAAAAAAAAAGACAAAATCTCTGCCTTCATGCAGCTCTGTCTCGCATGAAAGACATCAAGCGTGTTAGCAAGTAAGATCATCTACAATACTATTATTAAACCATTTTGTTTCTTTATTGCTGTCAAGAAAATGAGGTAATGGGATAGAAAGTGACTGAGGGAGAGGGATACTCTGAGGAGGTGACATTTGAGTGGAGTCCTGAGGAATAAGAAAGAGACATCCACAGAAAGATTCAGGGAAAGAGCATTCCAGTGCGAGGAACACCAAGTACGAAGTCCTTGAGACAGGAAAGAGCTTACGTGAGGGGCTGAAACACCACTGGGACCAAACCAAACTGAATGAGGTTGAAGAGATAAGCAGGGGCCAGATCATGTAGGGCTTTGTAGGCCATGGTAATGAGGATGGATTTTATTCCAGGTGCACACAGGAACCTACTGGAAAGTTTTAAGCATGTGATTGATTTATGATTACATTTCCAGATGTTTACTTTGGCTGATGTGTTAAACTGCTAGGGGCACTGTATGCTAACCAGGGGCAGGAGTGAAGGCAGAGTGGCAGAGAGGCTGTTGCAGTCGTCTAAGGGAGAAGTAAAAGTCGTTTGGACTTATGTTTTAGCAGAGGAGATGGTGAAAAAGGGTCATATTCAGTAAGATTCAGGTGTCAGAGCCTGAAGGACTTGCTGATGGATTGGATGCAGATGGAAGGGGAAAAAAAGGAATCAGGGATAACTCACATTTTTGGTCCGAGCAACAAGGTAAAAAGGAAGGCTGGTGAGAGAAAGGTTTGAGAGGGAAAACCAGGAGTTGTTTTAGACTTGTTAAGTTACAGGTGCCTATTAGATATCTGAGTAGGTAGTTGAATATATAGAACTAAGCTAAGGGGAGAGGTCAAAGGTAGAAATAAAGATGTGTGAGTCAGCAGCATTTCATTTAAAAAAAAGGAGCACAGAGGAAAAAAATTAAAAAGAAACCAAGAAGGCTGGTAGAAAGGAAGGAGATGCCAGTGAAAGAAGAGGAAAACCAAGAGACTGTTTCAAAAAGAATGGAAGTGGTCAGCTGTGTTAAATGATGCTGAGAGACTGCAAAAGATGAGAATAAAGAAATGACCTTGGATTCGGCAAGATGAAGGTCATCAGTAACCTTGATGAGAGCCATGTCAGTGGAATGGTGGGAATGAAAGCTGAATTGGAGGAGGTTGAGAAGAGAATGATGGAAAGGATGAGTATACACAACTCTTTGAAGACTGTTAAAGGAAACAAATGGGGCAATAGCTGGAGGGGGATGTGGGGTTGTCTTAGGCTAAG